>NC_046606.1:7177353-7777353 GCF_011750605.1 Drosophila busckii
CCTAGTTAAGGCAGAAGAAATCGCCAAGCCGACAACAGACAAGTCTGTAGTAGAATTAGATGAGAAGCCAAAGACCGCAGTTGATGAATCTAACAAATCAAATAAAGACGATGTGCTTAATCTCATAAAAGATGTGCAGGCAGTTACATTAGATACTTCGCACGAATCAAAAGAACAAAATGTAGTTGAAATTGAAAATTTGATTGTTGACAAGTATTTAGTTGCAGAACAAGAAGATTCTAGAACAGTTCAGCAGATTGTGGAGGAGACATTAAGGGCAGGGGATGAAGAAGTGAAGAAGATTGTTGATGAAACTCTCCGTAGTGTGCAATTGCAGAAAGATGTGTATTGTCACGAAAGCAAGTTATCTCAAATATCTGAGGATGAGCGTACTGTTGATCAAATTGTAGAAGAAACATTGAAAAATGCAAACGTCAGTACTATAGTAAAGCAACAATCCTTAGTAAAGCAACAATCCTTAGTTTTAGATGAAAGTTTAAAGGCAGTAGACAATAAAATTGATGAGAGTAAAGAAGCAAAGCCAGTAGCATACTTTGTCAAATTAGATGATAAACAACTAGAAGAACCCGTTAAAGCACTACCAAAGAAAGTTACCAAAACTTTAGACGTTAAAAGTAGTAAAGTGAAAAGTGCCACAACAAAAACTGTAGGTACAGTTAAAAAGGTTAGTAAAACAGCAGTAAAAGGTGAAAAAATCAAGGCTGAGCCAAAGAAAGCACCGTTAAAGCAAACCAAAACGTCAATTAATGTAAGCAAGCAATCAATTAAAATTGGCCCCACAACAACGACTGAAAAACCGAAACCACCCAAGAAAACCGAATCCAGAAGGTCGATAACAAGTTCGACTTCAACTACAGCAAGCTCAGGTTCATCAACAAGTCGCGTAATAAGCGAACTTCACTTTGAAAGATCAGCCAGTCCAGCGTCAAGCTCAATCTTTTACGAAAGTCATACACAGGGGGAAAATAGTCGTTCCACTACACCCCGGCCACGAGTAAAGACCGATGTAACGCGAATACCATACAATGCCTCAGTTAGATCGCTTAGTCCAACAGCTAAGACGACAAAGAAAGTGAAAGATACAAAAACTACAGCAAATGTGCAAAAACAAATGAGAACTAAAACTACGGCCAAGAGCGCCACAAGAGAAGAGAAAAGTGTAAGTGTTAAAGCAACCACAAGCCGCATAAAGACACCAACGCCAGCTGCAACAACACACAGATACATGCAACCAACCTTGGCGACCAGCATGCGCTTTGGTCTCAATGCAGACAGCGAGAGTCGCAGCGTAACGCCGGCACCGCCAAAATCACCAGCACCACCCAAATCCCCAACCACACCCAAAACCAAGAAAATAACAAGTGCCTTGACAAAAAACTCTGCAGCTGAACCAAAGGTTAAGAAAACTAGCACGGAAAGGTCTAAAGTATTGACCAAGCGTGGTTCACAAAGCGACAGCAAAGAGTCATTAAAAAGTACCGAACGCCTTTACAAAAGACAAGCATCCAAGGAGCAGCAGCAAGCAACAAACGTGATAGGCTCCAAGAGCCAACAAACAATAAACAAAAGCCTAAAGACACAATCAGCTAATTTAACTAAAACAATTGCCTACCAACAAAGAACAACAACAACTTCCATAGCAACAACAGATAACAGGCAGAAGCAAGCGCTGACTTCTACGACTACGAAAACTCGCACTAAGCTACCGGTTAGCGCAACTTCCGCAACAAGGACTGCAACTAAGCTAAGCAACAAAAGTGATGAAAACGCAACCAAACCTCAGTTAGACAATAAGAAAACAGTTAGGCGCGTCGCTAGCAAGACTATAGAGCCAAAACTACAGAAACAAATGAAGGACACAATGAATGAGTCGAGCACCACAGCCAGCGGCAGCACCAGCGCCAGTGGCTCTTCCAATAGCACGCGGCGTAGCGTGCGCTCCGTCACAATTAGTCGCAAAACAGACAAAGAGCAAACGAATCAGAAGCTATCCGAGAAGAAAGCAACGACTACGGCTATGGTGCGTATGCATAGGGAGCCCACAGCCAGCACCGCTGCTGTTAGCACTGTGCTGGTCGATGACGATTACGAGGTGATAACTATAAAGTCCAGTGATAGTACAAAAAGCACTACCTCAACTTCATCTGGTAGCAGCAACAGTCGCAAGTTGCTGACCAGCGAGGTGTTCACCAAGACTTTCGGGCCCGACAAGCCGCTGGAGGTAATCTATCGCCAGCCCGACTTTGATGTAGCCGAGCAGACTATAATACGCACACAGGCGTTTGCAAATGAGCCGCAGCGCCAGACAAACGAGTTTGATGTCAGTTTTATAGATACCACCGATTCCAGTCTCTCCGACTCCATTGCACTGCCCATGTTTGGCGCTGGTGAGCCAGAGCGTCTGCTTGCCGCCAGTCCGGGCTCACCCAAGCCCACGCGCAGTCCACTGGCGCTAATTGAGGAGACGCTGCGGCGACACCATCACCAGCACCAGCATCAACAACAACAGCAGCAGCAGCAACCACTTGCTGTAGCGGGGGGCAGTGCACAGGACTCAGTTTTGCAAATGCAGAGCGTTGAAAGCGTTAGCATTGTGACGCTGAGTGAGAGTCGCCAGCAGACAGAGTTGCAGCCAGCTAGCACATCAAAAGGTAACTTAGCCATATAAGCACACACACACACACATATATATATTACACACACACACACACATATTTAGTTTAAAGCTTTCACACATAGCTTTGCTGCGATACCCATCAAGCTTAGAGAGATTTCGTTTCTAATACTTTTTCTAATTGTTAACCATTGCATTTTAAATAAATTAATTTCAACTTGTTTTCCACAACTAGCAAACGCAAATAATTAAACCCAATACTTAAGCAAGCAAACAAATCAAAAAGCAACAACAATAAAAAACCCACCAATATGTCCAAGAAACTACCAACTATATCCGTAACTGCTGAGCAGCAAACCAAACCAAAGCAAGCCCATTCCAGCTCCAGTTCAAGCTCCCACGACAGCTACAGCAATGACATGGACTATGGCAACAACGGCGGCGGCGTCACCGACGTCGAAGATTTCGATAGTCAAATGGAGCAGCTTAAGCCGCGCTCCAGACGCAATTCCACCAGCAAGCAGCCAGCAAAACCAACTGATAATGATGTAACCGATGTAGAAGACTATGACACTGAATCTGACGATGAGGAGAAGAGCACTGCCTACCCCGAGTTGAAGCTGTCGCTGCGTGAGTTCTTGCAACAAGGCCTGCAACATCAAATGGCTGTAGACAACGGTGCCAAGGAGAGCTGCGAAATCAAAGCGGGCAACTTTCTGCAAGCACAAGATCTGAATGGCTTGGACAATTATCTAACCGACTGCGAGGATTACGATACAGACTCTGAGGTGGACTACGACGGCTGTGAGAAATCTGTGTGTGTGAATTTAGATCAAGCTGTGGGCGATCAGGGACGCGTCAGCATAGCTGATGGCGAAAAGCATGAGGATGACTCTGATCACTACGAGGATGTGTCGGTTATCAGCGACATAAGCGATCTGGCCTCAGCTATGTCTGACTGCACGGGCATAGGCGTGCGTAATATGTCGCAGGACGAGCTGCTGCAGCTCTCAGGCAGCAACAGCGAGGAGGTTTGTCAAATCGCCTGCTCTGGCAGTGAGTCAGAGTCTGGCGGCGCGGCAGCCTGCAGCAGCGCCAGCTACAGTGAAGCCAGCATTGCACCCATAGACGTGGCTTTCATTGGCGCCAATGGCGTGCCCAGACGCAACTCCAAGTGCTTGCCCAAGCAATTTTTGCAAGTAGCTGCCAAGGCTGAAGATGTGTTAACCGATGTGGAAGGCATTGATGACTCGGCAGCTGAGGATAGCTTTGATAATGAAGCTGAAGATGAGCAGTCGATACCACATGCAGTTATACTAGCGCCTGGCGATGATGGCTGCTGTCTTACTGATGTTGAAGATATTTGCTGTGAGGATGTATCGGGCGCCAGTGCAGCAGCTGAGCCATTGAGTGTAGCTCTCGAATTGCTGCCGCTGCCACAGCGCGAGGTTATTGAGCTGAAGGAGGACGAGCATGGCGACACTACCACCAATGTCATGCCCATGGAGAGCAACTATGAGTTTGGCATCTACAATCAGCTCAAGGATATTGCAGCCACCGATAGTGAAGACTACTCTTGTGCTGACGACTGCAGCTTGAATGTTTCGCTAGCCGAGGAACTGGGCTTGGGTGGTGTCAGTCTTATAGAGAATGAAGTTATCGTATCCAATGAGCTGTTGAAGCAGCAGCAAAACAAACGTCTAGAAGTACACTCCAATGCAGAGTCGGTAACAGATGTAGAGGAAATCTTTGTAGCCGGCACCAATCGCCGCAAGAAGTTGAAGACACGCACGCTGAGCAAGGGCAAGGGCAAGCTGCTGCTGCAAGTGGCAGCGAACAACAGTGCTGGCCACACTGATGTGGAAGATATGGAATTGAGCGAGTGTGAGCTGCCGCCAGGCATGCGGCGTGTGGAACAGCTAAAGCAGCAGGCCAAGGCGCAAGGATCAAGCGATACTGAAGAGACCGACTCGACGGATGAGGCAACTGATCCGCCAGCTGAGGCGCTAGAGCCGCCCAAGCCCAAGCTGCAGCCTGCAGTGCACTTGCGCTTGCTCAAGGAGGATGTCAACATAAGTAACCAGAACACTGACATTGAGGATGTGCAGCTGCCCTCCGATGCAGAGGATGTGCTAGAGCTGCCGGCCATACAAGTGGCCAATGCGAACAGCAAAGAGCTCAACGATATGCTAAATGAAAGCTACACTGTGGTGCATGATCGCACCGGCAGAGTCTTCAATGCCCAGGCGGAGCAGCAGCAGCTGAAGCGCGTCATGCGCGATGCACACACAGATGTGGAGTATGTGGAGTCCGATGAGTCTGCTGCGCGCGGCGGCAACTAGTCAAAGTCAAAGCTTAAGCAAAAACCAATTAAATCAAAAATTAATACTAGTTAAGCAACTGTCTAATATAAATATACACACACACAAGCGCATATTGTAAGTAAAAAACAAATTCAAAATATTGTCATTAAAACAAATTCATGTTCAATTGCCACACACACTCACACACACAGCAATAGAATTAAAAATCAAAAGCAACAACTCAGCCTGCCTTAAATTAACTCTGTCTACGCTCGTTCGTTAATTAACTTAACTACTAACAATTTTATTTAAGCGTCGTTTTAACCAAAAACCCAACTAACAATACTAAGTATTTAGTGCTAACAAAAAAGTTCTTTGGCGTCAACTTTTCAGTTTGTTTGTTCTTTAATTCATTTGTAGCGTATGTTTAATAAACACGTAATTGCTTTTAGTTTAATTTTATTAAATGCAATCTGTATGTAATTAACAATTTGATTAATATTCTCCCATCTACATTTGCAGCTGCACTAGAAAAGTCGAGCCTAGAGCAATCGTTCATATTGCCTACTGAGCAGTTAAGTCAAGAAATCGGTAAGTACAATTAAAATTTTACATCAATGTATATTTTGTAGTTTTTTTGCGCTTCATGTCTAAATGTCTATTATTTATGTATATGGCAACTAATCAACACTAATGCAATTAGAGCTCAAAGTTATTTTAATAAAATATCGCTCACCATCAACAAGCTTAAAAATGAACTTCGTCCAACACTTTATCAAGCACTCTACTCATCTAATCATCATTTATTTTCATCAAACATTTACAAATACAAATAAATTGAAATATTGCACACATTTCGCTAAACAAAACGCTTCTCATGCCGCTTACTGTTTACTCGAATTTCCAAAACAAAAACTATCTCTCTCTATGTAAATGTGCAATTGTTTTCACAGGTGATGTTAAAGTTGGTGAAGTTCATTTTGCTGTGCATGATATTGATGATGATAATGATGATGATCTTGAGCTGGCAACGCGTATACGCGAGGAAGCCAAAATTCTAGTCGATAATGTGCTTGAAGAGAGCGTTGAGTTTATTGAGACTCATGGCCCGGGGCAGGCCAATGGTCATCATGATTTAGTCAAGCATGAATATAATTCAGAGAGTGAGAATTATGCCATAACATGCGATGATATTGTTGGCGTTGATGTTATCAAGTCGCCCACTATTGAGTCCATGTCGGGCAAATCATTCGATGATAATATGAGTTTTACCGATGAGCACATTAATTTACCCTTGCATGCAACTACAGTGAGCACACAATATCAGCAACAACAACAACCACAACAACAGCAACAGCAGCAGCAACAACAACAACAAAAAGAAGCAACAAAAGGTAATTAATATTAAAGCAGAGACAATTGCAGTGCTAGAGCTTAGGCCAGAACTATAACTTAGACTTAGACTAGCGACAACATACCCTATATCAAAATTTATTGTATTCCTTTGTTTGCTGCCATATGCCCTATAAACCGAACTATGTCTGTAGTTAGACGCATAGCGCACAAAATTGATAAACTAGCCACAGATCTAGAGGATGTAAGCGCGAGTTTTGATGCTGCCTACGAGGCGAATGTGCCAGAGGATGAGCTCAGTGCGCTGCAAGCAGATTACTCAAAGCTCAGTTGGGACGACAGTGTGTCGCCCACGACAAATACAATGGGCGATCAACAGCAAATAACGCCCGATAATGATTTACAAGACTTGTTGACAGGTATAGTCATGGCTAAAAACGAAAAGCTAAAACTGCTTACCAAAATTTGTTGTAGTAGCGATTGTATTGTACAAATTATTATATAACTAAAATTGAAAAAAAAAAAACAAAATACTTTTTGTTCAAGTTGAGCTCTAATTGCATTTATCAAATTTAAAACATTTTTGATTTTGCGGCAAATGTTTCATGTTTTTAATCAATAATTTAATGCATGTCCATACACTATATACTCTATATGTAAACTAACCTAATGCATCCCCCATCACCTCATAAATCTGTTATTTCTATCTACTCTCTATTTCTATTTCTGGCAAATCTCTTTGTGTTGAAACTCTCTGTTTCTTTTTCAAATCTTTAGTTCTCTCGACTTCTCGCAACACTTTTAAAATTGCTTTTATTTTCCACACCCATTGTTTTTGTAGCAACAGACGGCGATTTACTACCAGTTACAACTGAAACCACACCCGTACCACCAGCAACTATAACGACGGATAGTCAAGACACACCCACACCAAAACCACGCGTACTCAAAGCCAGCTCCCCCGTCAGCACTACCTCCGCACCAACTCCCATTGGAGCACCAACCGATCTACCATTGGACTCAGCCCTTGATGCGCCCGTGCCCAAGCCGCGTGTGCCCATCAAGCATACCGAGCAATTTGAAAACTTAGCCGCCCTGGGCGAGCAATCAGATAGCATTAGTCTGCGTAGCCTAGACTTTACCGAGGAGCTCTCCAAAACCGATGAGCCCTCCACCGAGCTGTCCATGTCCACGCAGCTGCGTGGCATAGTTACGACTACAACCACCACAACTGCCTCGGATCAAACCGAAAGCTTTGAGCCCACAAGCGAAATATCTGTAGACGATGCTGATACAGAAAAGTCCGAGGCGGATGGCAAGACCACTAGCTTCTATATAGGTGAATCCAGTCGCAATGTTATAACCAAAACCAGCACCAAATCACCGCTGGATGAGCAGGCTCCCATGGATATGGGCATAGAAGCCAAGGATATTGGCCTAATGAAAGAAGCCTCTGTTGACTCAGATGAAGCCAACGATGCTTTCAAGGAGTACATTACAATGAAACCAGATGATGCGCCCGCTATGGATAGCAAAATAGCTAGACAAGGCTCTGAGACACGCAATGATTTGCTGGAGTTCGAGCAGTTGGATAAAGAAAAGTCTAGCGAAGCTAAGCTAAGCAAAGTAACCACAGAGGAGAGTTTGACAACCTCAACAGGCTCGAGTGGACGCGCTTTGATAGAAGTGCAGCCCTCAGGCAGCGAAGATCCAGACGAGTCTAGCAAGGAAATACCAGAAATAGTGAATACTGTTGTAGAGAAAACAGTGGATAAATTTGAGCTGCCGCTAGAAAAGAGCGAATGGGAGTTCTCCGAAAAGGCAGCGGGTAAGCCCAAGGTGGTGCATTCACCACAGCAGCAGCCACAGGCAGAGGCAAAAACATTTGAGGAGCAAGAGCAGCCAAAAGCTGTAAAGGTGGAGTTTGAGCTCAGCAGTGAGCCACAAGTTTACAGCGCTGGCGAGGATCTGTCCTCCTTTATAGGCATACCAGAGATGCAAGTTTCAAGCATCGATAGCACACAACCACCCGAAGGACTCTTTGAGACAAGCGTTAAGGAATCTTTGAATAGACAAGCAGCCATGGCTTATTATGCGCCAGAGCAGCCAAGCTCATTAGGATTTGTATCCACAGGCACAGCTGAGGACTTTAGCTCCATGGAGGAGCATTCGACTAAGGAGGAACACGCTTCATTGGGTTTTGTTTCGACTGAAACAGCAGAGGACTTTAGTTCTATGGAGGATTACTATACGGAGCGTTTAGCTAGCGACACTGTTGTGGCATCTGTCTCTGATAAATCTCTGGAGCAGCAGCCCATTGACTTGGTAGTGCAACGCGTCAAGTCCGCTGCTACGCCAGACTCTACAAATCGTTGGTCCATACCCGATGTGGATAACTCTAGCTCCAGCGATAGTTTGGCCAAGACGCAAAGTCGTCCGCTCTCCTCTGATATAGAAAATCTGCTAACAGGCACAGGCACATCGAGCGAATATCAAACAGCACGCGAGTTCACCTCAACTACTTCCTATCGCGATGGTACGGAGTACATAAGTGCAGTAAGCACCTTGAACAGCAGCAGTGGCAAGTCCATAAGCTCGCATGAGAGCATGCGCAGCTTGGACTCACAGTCGGAAATGTCGGCTAATATACTAAGCTTTGATGTATCGGAATTGTCTGAAACTTTGGTAGCTTCTTCAACAGAAGCGGACGCCTTGGAGGCCGAAGAGCTGGCCAGACTTAAAGAGCTGCGCGCTGACGATGATGATAGCGATGAAAGTTTGGAGCTGATTGCTCAAGCTGCAGAGCAGCAAAGTCTTATGAAGCGTTCGCAGGAAATGATATTCAAGCCCAAGGCAGAAATGGAAATGGAAACTGTGCAAATTGAAGCGTATCCAAAGCCCAAGGAAGCGGAACGCACTTGGGGTCTAGCGTATCCTTTGGCCGAAGAGGAACCTAAAGTAGACAGTCCACGTGATGTTGAGGATATATTGCTCTACCATGGCGATGCTAGAAAGTCCATTGATGACAGCAAGCTGGCTTCCAGCTTGGATGAGGGCAGCATTTTGTCCGTCAGCATGTCCAGCACTTCAAACATCGATACAGTAGTGGAGAATTTGGATGATTTAGTAGGTTCCGTGGGCTCAGCTTCGTTGACAGGCATTGAAGGTTTCCAATATGCACATGAGGAGCTGGCGCCAGCAGCAGATGAAACTACATTTGTCATGGAGCTGGAGAGCAAAGAGCATTCGCCATCAGACTCTAATGCCAGCACGCCACCTGGCGGTGAGTCCAAGCGACGCGGTCATAAGCGCAACGAGAGCACCACCATAGCAGCTGAGGAATTGAAACAGCTGGATAAGGAATTGGCACCGCTGGGTGGTGAGGGTAAGGAGTCGGAAAGTGAGTCCGATACAGATCCTTATGAGTCGGAGTACGCGCGTCAGTTTCGTTCACCCAAGGAGCGCAAGCATAAGAAGCGTAAGCAAGCGGCAGCGGAAATGGATCACAGCGCTGAACTAGAGAAGCGTCCATTTACGCCCTCGCAGCTGGTGGCCGAGATTATAGTAGAAGACAGCGCTACCGAGGAGCTGGAAGCCGAAGCGGCTATGATAGAAGAGCGACGACCTTCGCAGAATATGCTGGACTATTCCAACATACCAGATATAATGGTTACAGAGCATGTCAAGTCACCCATCGAAGAGGAGCAGAGCGATGATTTTCCGGAGAAAACTTTGTATAAAGTGCGCACCGAGGAGCAGCTGAACAAGGCGAGCGCAGAGGAGAAGGAATTGGATTTTCAGCGACGCGTGCAGGAGCAGTATAAGCAAAAGCTAGAGGAGCTCAAGCGCGCTGAAGTGGGCGCTGACTATGATGACAGCAGAGCTGCAGACTCACCGGACTCATTCGAAATGGTGGAGCAGCCGGATATAAGCGATGAATTCGTCATCATCGAAGAGGTGGCCAAGGAGGCAGGCGAAGTGGACTTGGGTGGCAAAAGCATCAAAATCAAACCAACCAAATACGAACAAAAACATGACGCAGATGTGGAAAAGATTATAATCAAGAGCGCACCTGCAGATCCCAAACTGGGCTCACAGCTCTACAAAGATGATTTGAACTTTGAGTTTGAGGAGAGTCCACCCACTGGCGCCAGCAGCAGCAGCGAGCCGCAGGAGGAGAGCGACAATAGCGAAACTGCAGCAGCGAACAAGCGTTGGGTGGAAATGCAATTGACGGATACACAGCTGCGTTATCCTTATGATTTAACAGGCGCAGTGCTGGAGGATATCAAAGAGGAGGACGGTGAATTTGAAGTGGGCAGCAGTCGCATAAGCAGCTTCAAGGATTCGTTTTCAAGCACGCCGGAGTATGATATGGCAGCTCGTCGTTATCATGCGCGTGGTGAGCATGACGATGTGTCCATGAGCAGCTTGCAGGAATTCGAGTCACTGGAGCAGGCCATATCGCTGGAGAATCGCACGCGTGCAGCTGCTGGTCATCAAGGCTCAACAGATTCAAGCAATGGCAGCTTTACTCGACGCTATATGGTCAGACATAGCGCGAGCGGCACAGCGCCAGGCGATGATGTATCCATCAGCAGCCTAAAGGACTTTGAGGGCTTGGAGAATGCTTGCATTGAAGCGCATTTAATTGAAATCAAAGCCAAGGAGGAGGCAGCGCTGCTGTCGCGCTCCGATGAGTCGAACAAATCAAATGGCAGCGATAATGGAGCCGCTGGCAATGTGGTAATGACCAAGGTTACACGCACAGTTACCCGCACTGAGGTGTTGCCTGGTGGACAACAAGCGCAGGATTTGGAACTATTGCTCAAGCAACAGCTGGAGGATAAGGCAACGGTTAAGCTGGTGGACTTGACCAGCACAGAGCTGGATACGAAATCAAAGATTGACAGTCAAGATTCGGAAAAGGACAGCATTGATAGCATGGAAATACGCAGCAGTCATGACATGATGACCAGCAGCATGGAGAGCTTTGATATATCCAAAGATGCAACCACACGCTCTGACATTGACTCGTTGGAGATTGACAAGCGTCATTCGCGTCAGGAGAGCATCGAATCGTTTGCGGATGAGCAGCTGGACCTGATGTCCAAGCTGGTTAGCGGTGGTGCGGGTGGTGTAACGCTAGGCGATGGTTTGACTACGACAACAACAACAACGACCACCAGCACCGATGCGGATGGTCAGGAGCATACAGTAACGCGTGTTATAACCACAACAACGGTGACAGGTGGCGGCAGTGGCATAATGGAGCTGCCGCTGGACGCCAGCAGCATGTCTAAGGATGTCTCAGTGGATTCACTCTGCATAGAACAAACAACCAGCTCGGCAGGCACAACGGCTACGTATCAAACCAGCGCTGGCAACTCACAAATGTCTGGCAGCATTACCAGCTGTGCCTCAAGCACGCTCATGGAGGATTCGTATCCTGGCATGCCGACTAGCATGTCAAGCTCACAAATGTCGGCCAGTTTTTGGTCGCACGATGAGTCCACCGTAGTTGAAGATGAAACAAACAAGACGCAGCAGCAACAACAACAACCACCACACAAATCTTAAACAACAACAAAAAGAAAGTGCGCTAAATTAATAATGGCTAGGTAAGCAAGGCTACGCGGCTTTTAGTTTAACTACTTTTTATGTTGACTACTGTATTAATTTTAATTTTTTCAAAGAGCTCAACTTTGATGCAAAAGCAAGCAAAGATTATAACGCACTATAATCTTTGTTTATATACACATAATTTAACTGATCTAAACGCCAAATTGAAACTAACTTTACACTTATTTCTTTTAATTATTACAGACAAGCTGCTGAGCTAAACTTTGACTTTGAAGTAACCAAACTTCCCAACTTTGAACATTGCTGATTTGAACCAACTTAACGACATTATAACCTAGCTAATTCATATATCTAAACATTTTAAATGAAATTGTAATGCATACATGAGTTTTTTATTATTGTAAACAACAACAATATATATAACGCATATATATATTTTATATATTTATAAAAATTCATGAAACCGAGAAATTGTTTAGCTGTTTACGCATATTTTCTATAATTGGCTTTAATGTTTCAACTTATCGAACTTATTTGTGCTTAATGCGCTGTTGTCATATTATAATAATTAAAAGACAATTTGCTTTTAATTTTGATGTAGTTATACTAAATATGAATATGTATGTTTAAAAATCGCTTATTCTTGTAGTTTTAATTTAAGCAAAATATACAAAACCCAAAAACGGAGAAGAAATTTATGTGCATGTGGAAAAGCGCGCATAGAGCAAAGCAGGCCTGGACAAAAGTGAAGAGAGAAATGCTTTTAAAGTCTCATTTTTTTACAAGAACCAAGCTACATTTTTAACGCTTGCATATTTTAACGAGAAATATACATACATGCATATAAAAATATACAATAAAAATAAAAAGCGCCCTATAAACTGCATAGCTAAAATTTAACAAATATATATACAAACAATATATGGTAAACTATTCACAGCATACAACAATATACAACCGAAAACCAAAAGCTAATTTTCGTAATGCACATCTTTGACAGTGTATTTATAATAAACATAATATTTAAAATAAAAAATAAATTTACAAAACACATTTAAAACTTTTAGCAGCGCCACTCGAATGGCTGAATAATAAAAATAATATTTGTGTTGAAAACATACAAGAAAAATACCAAAAAAAAAAGACATTATTTGTATTGTAAACCACACACGCATATGATTAACCAAATAAAATGCTTAATAAAAAAATAAATGGAGTTTTTATTAAAAATTTGGAGGTCAACATACCGAGGCTTGGGAGATTAAGAAGTTTAATTGCTAAACTTTTTAGGCATTCGCCATTAAATGCCAACAAATTTGCAAAAAAGTTTGCAATTAACTGCTCGAGTTATTGTGACTTTTACTAGTTATTTTGATTTTTATTTCACGCACTCCATTGACAACTGATGTCGTTTGCAGATTTGGAAATATTTAAATAGTATAGTTAAATGTTTATAAATATGCACATTTAAATACATAGTTTATTCAGCTTAATACTCAATATGAAAATTAGCGATAACGTGGCGGACACAGAAATATCGATAGACAATTGAATTTGCGCGCAATAAGAAAATTAAATTTAATTAAACTGTCAGTCAAGCAAAATATGAAATGCTAATAACATAAATTTAAGCCAATAACTGGAGCAACAGTTGAAGAACATAAATCGAAATGTTAAAGGACAATAACATTTTGTGTTAGGAGCAAACGATAAATCATTTTAACAGCAGCAGGACAAACGAACCAACTGATTCGCTGGAACTAAACAATAAAAACAAACGTAAAGAAAAGAAGAACGCTGTGATGCTTAACAGTTAAGCATATGAAGCATTACAGTTAACTAATAATTGCATATAAGTAAAATTAAATTGCTTAAGCTTGTTGTTAAAATTGGAACTAGTTGACTACGCATGCCAGTTCCGCGCGTCAAATGAACGCGTGAGTCGACAACCCTGCGCAACAGCTGAGCTAACAGCTGACGACACTTCGTGCGTACAAAATTGGAAAAAATAAGAAAAAGAGTCAAGCAGGCAGTGTGTGAAAAATTTAGCAAAAATGTGGTATTTATTTAAATAAATTTATTAAATAGCTGCAGCGTAAAGCGTTAGGCAAGAAAATTGTATAAATTTAAGCGCACAAGAAACCCAAAGCAATGAATTAGCTTCCGTAAGAAAAGACTTAGAGCGTCGCTGTGCTGCAAACACACTTGACAAAAATTTTGAGGACGGCCCGAACGAAGCCCACAGAGCAAAGCAAAGCAGATGACAGATGCAAAATTGTGTGCGACGTGCGAATTTGATGTGAAATTTGTAGAAGATAAAGATAAGCAACGGTTAAAGGGGCGCTGCTGCAAACAATTCTAATTATACAACAGCGCAACTGAAAGTGTGTGCCCCCAACCCTCTCTCCATCTGAATATAAGCCAAGAACGAAACTAGTTATACACACAGCGGCCTTAAAACGGCACGGGGCACGGTACAGGTAACGGGAGCAGCAGCAGTAGCAGCGGCATCAGCAACGGCAGCAGCAGCAGTAGCAACAGCAACGACGACGACGACGCAGACGAAAGGCAAATCGGCGCAGCGGAGTGCGAGGGTGAGTTAAAAATCGATTTGTTGCACACACAACACACACACAGGCACACGCACACAGACGAAGGCGACAACCCTGCATTTACGAGGGCGCTGGCACACCAAGTGGGCGGGGCGGGGTACGCGCAGGAACGTATGTGGACGAGAACTGATTTTGATGTCGTTGATGCTTTCGATTTTTTTTTCTTATGCATTTTACTCTCGCTCTCTCTTTCTCGCTGGCTGGCTCTCTCTCGCTTGCTCGTTACCTGGGTGTTTATGTATGTGTGTGTGTGTGTGCGTGCAGCCACTGGCAATGGATAAAATCAAACTAAAGGTGATTGGCGTGCTGCGCGAGCGCGACGGCGGCACGAATGTAAATCGCAGCAGCACGGGCATTTCAACGGCAGGCGGCATTGTGGGCAGTCATCAGGTGGGCAGCTTGGGCGTGGCCGTCACTATTGGGGTCACAGGGCAGGACAATGGCAATGCCAACGGCAGCAGCGACAATAATCATCTGAATGGCCACGCCCCGAACAACGATGCTGCGGCGAGTGCGTCAAATGAAACTGGTGCAGTCGCTGGCGTGGGCGCTGTCAATGGCAACGGCACAACGGGCGCTAGCGGAGCAGCACGCACCTCGGTGCTGTCACGGCCGCAGACTTCCAAAATCAGCGCACTGGATTTGGCGGGCATATTGAATACGCGTCGCCGCCTGGAATGGACCAAGGAATGGCTGCGCAAGAACCAAGCGGAATTCCTAAGCAAAGAGAATCTATTGAATGAGCTGCAGTCGCGCAAGGATGAGTGCTACCATTTGAATTACTTCCTAGCCATAACGGAGAGTCAGTTTCGGCATCTGGTGCAGAAGCTGGAGCCGATTATAAGTCAATATGCGCCGCAGCGCAAAAAGAAATCGTTTAGCGCCGAGGAGAGATTGGCCATAACGCTCAAGTATTTGGCAACGGGTAACAATAATAACTTTTGAAAATAACTATAAATAAATATGTTCATAACTAAAACTTTCTTTCGCTTACGTAGGTGAAGTGCATTCTTGTCGTAACTACTGCTTCCGTGCCTCGAAATTTGTGATAAACGAAATGATTGCCAATATCTGTTTGGGCTTCTACGAGCATCTCAAGGACCAATACGTGACACTACCAAAGACTGATGAACAGTGGCTCGCCTGCGCCACCGATATGGAGCGCAAACACCAACTGCCCATGTGCGTGGGCAATCTATTTATGCGCAGCATACAACTCCAGCATACGGCCAACAATACGGATGAACGCAAGCGTGCCAATGGCGGCAACAGCAATTCCAATTCAATTTCTGCTGCCGCAAACAGTGGAACGGGCATTATCTTCACAGCCATCGTTGATGCCGACAACAACTTCCAGCATGTGCAGGTGGAGCATGCCACACACAGCACACGCGCCACAGAGCTCTACACACAGTCCACTGCCAGGCTGGCCATCGAGCAGAAGCTGCACACGCTCAAGTCACAGACGGAGCAGCGCAAGGGCGGCGGCGGCGGCTTCTATCTAGCGGCAGATGCAGTGCTGCCCAGCAGCAGCTACGTGGTCAGCACGCGGAATATGCCCAAGGATACGGCTACCTATGCAGCGCTGGAGCAAATCAATGCGCATGCGGATCAAACAATGCGCATTCTATGCAACATGTTTCCCATTTTGGCGCAACCGCTGCGTGTGAGTGAAAAGCACATTGGCGAGGTCGTGCTCGGCTGTGTGGCGCTCTACAATTTTCTGCGCAAGACGGACACATCGTTTCGTAGGAATAGCGACAGCATAGTGCAGCAACGTGCTGGTCTGGAGCAGCCACAGCCAGCTTATGTGGATAGCGAGGATATTGATGATGATTGCATTATGCTCGCCACGGAGGAAGAGTTGCGTGAACGTGCCGAGTTTACGCCAAGTGTGGGCTTAACCAGCTGCTTTCAAAGCTTGCACGCGCAGTCGGGTGACACGCCCGAGGGACATGCCA
Source organism: Drosophila busckii (assembly GCF_011750605.1). NCBI lineage: Eukaryota > Metazoa > Arthropoda > Insecta > Diptera > Drosophilidae > Drosophila > Drosophila busckii. Next base: position 7,193,801 of record NC_046606.1, read on the forward strand.
AACGGGATTGGCTGCTGCAGCTACAGCAACAGCAGCAGCAGCAACAACAACAACAGCAGCAGCAGCAGCTACAACAACAACAGCAACAGTTGTCGTCGCAGCAGCAACCATTTGTCAATGGGGGTTTATATTAGTGCAATTTGTTTATAAGTTTAACTTTACGAATTTTTTTTCTGTGTATAGTTCCTTGTTTTCTCTAATTCTCTACTACTATATGATGTATATTTTCCAATACGCTGCTGTATACTGTTTTTCTTTTTAATTCGCAACTGGCTTCCAAGAGCTGCTCTGTTTTCTTCTTATGTGTAAAGTTAGTTTATGCTACATATATATATATATATATATATAAATTAAACATATATTTTTCGTATGTAATTATTTTTTTTGTTTTGTGAAATGCTATGTGATGTCTCAAATCTCTAATGTGGCCCAGTTGCTCCCGGGGAGCTTTTAAAAATTGCAAACAAAATTAGGCGCGAGATATAAAAGAAATGAAAAACAAATAACTAAAAAAAACATTGAATCAGATGATGATCAACAAAATTACAAGTTTAGTATTCGTAATTAAGCAGGCAAACAAATTATACATAATTATATTTACAAAATAAATGTGTAAGGAAACGGTCTTTACGTGTCGAAAAACTACAAAACTAAAAACAAAATAATGCTGTATTTTTCAATTAGAAATTAAGTAAATTGTGTACTAAACGTTGTTGCTCCATTGCGGCCACTTTTTGAGCAGCGCAAACAGCGCGTCGCCAGGACTTTTAGTGGCGCTCAGCTGACAATGCCCCAGCAGCTTATAATCTGCCTTCAGCTCGCCTTGTGCTACAGCATGTTGCAGCAAAGCCTGCGCAGCTGCCACAGCTGCCTCAGTGGGAGCTGCAGCATCAAAGTTTCCTATAAAAGCTATGCCCAAGCTGCCCGCATTATTGCCCACTGCTATGGCGCCTCTTTGACTGCTGCTGCGTCCGGCGTAGACTTTGCCATTGCCGCCAATTAAATAATGATAACTGATGTCCGAATATTTGAGTCCGTTCATATGAAAACTTTGTATTGCACGCACTTGAGCTGCACAGCTCTCATCATCGCTGCAGCCACGTCCTGCCGTATGCGCTATGACTGCTCGCTCCAGCGGCAACTCCATGGCTGTCAAGCCATCGCTTGCTGCTCTCGCCTGCCAATCCTCACGAGCTACTATGGAAAGTTCACACAGCGCAGCTGGCAGCAACAGCAGCAAAGTTACGACGAGCAATTTACAGTGAAACATTTCGCTTGGACAACTGTTGAGCAACTGAGCACTGAGCTGGGCAGGCACTGCGCACTTATGGCAAAGCAGATAAGCCCAGCATGCCACAGCAGCAGCAGCAATCTGCTTGCGATTATTTTTTTTTTATTTTCTAGGGGGCGTCACAGTTGAAACATTCGTATTAATCAATCAAGTAACAACGAGGGTGGTTAACAAAGTATTCAAAACTATAGGCAGAATTTTCTAAGCAGCGAAATATAGAAAATTTGCTTGATCAAGCTATAAAGCAAGCAGAGCTTAAGAGAAAAAGGCAAACTAAATAACAATCAGCAATAAAATTGCAAAATTTAATTTTATATTTAAAAAAATATTAAATCAATTAAAGAATTAGGCAAACAAAACCACACAAAGTCTAAAATAATAATCAGCTCTCTTAGAAATCATTAGAAAAAGCTCAATAGTAACACTTTTATAATATTGTATAACAAAAAAGTTCAATCTAAAATCAACTTCTTCTTAATTTCAGCACAAACTTTTCAAGCAACCCAGCAACAATCATCTACTTATAGTATGTTTACTTAAGCTTCCGTCATTCTTTCTTACACAAAGGGGAAGCACCCAAGTTTTTACTCACCAGTAAAATCTATGTTATTTCTGCTGGGGATTCACGCATTACCCGTAGTCTAAAGATATATTTTTCTTTTAGTTAAGCAAAAAAAATTAAAAAGTACCTCAATTTGACACAGATGTGCTTCACATAGTAATTTAATTAAAAAACTTTCGTAATTAAATGCAAAGGCAGCAAAAGAAATATAAAAAAAAATCAAATAAAACGCATAAAACGCCAAGCCAAGCATTTGGGGTTTGGATTTTGGTTTGGGGCGCGCGCTAAAGTGACAACGAAAATGCAAGTAAGCGACTCCAATTAAAGCCAAAGCTGCTTGCATATAAAATAATGTCATAGAAAAAAACAGAGAGAGAGACAAAGCCGCAACAAAAACCATAAAAAGTCAAAAAACTATGCGCCCAACTGATGAAGCAGGCGGCGGCCAAGGCAAAGGCAAAGGCAATTGAAATTGAAAAAAGATAAAATAAAATAAAATAAAATGTGCTCAAATTAAAAAGCAGTTCAGCTGTGGAATAAAACTGTTTAACTTGGAGTTTAAGCAAAGGATTGTGGGTCAGCCAGAGCTATAGATATATATCTGTGTCTATGAGTTTTACTTGTGTTTACATATATATTACACATAGTGTGTGTCGCACTTTTTGGACTAATAAAAGTTTTTAAGCTGTTTACATACAACTATTTTAAGTATGTGCTATAAGCTGCATTTAGCAAATTTTATGCACAATTGCAGTGTCTCTGTCTTTTTGGCTGATAAAAGTTTTAAGCTGCTTGCATATAAACATAGAGACTAAGTTATGTGTTGCTCAATTTAAGCGCATGATTAAATAAAAAATATTACAAAGCAATGATGACATGATAAAAAGTTAATATATTCCCCTCCTCCTCACTTATTTAATTGCAGACCCTTTAATCACAGCTGCCTCGATGTGAACTGATCGGCTGCTAAGCGAAGACTGCCCAGGAAATTTTATTTTATAGCTAAGCGAGCGCTAGCGACAGATCAGAGAGATCAGAGCTACTAGCGCTCTTCCAACTTGAACTCAATTTAGGACTTTTGTGCTCACGCACTCTTCGCTCACTATAAGCACTTAGCTTAACTCAGTTGATGCTCTCTATGGTTATACTTTGCTCAATACGTATACTTAAAATACTGTTGCTGCTTTAAGAGCTGAGACTTGTTTTCTATTTCGTCTATTAAGCTATTTTCATTGTTTCAATTTATGCAATTTTAAATTTATGTCACACTTTTGAACTAATAAAAGTTTTTAAGCTGTTTACATACAATTTTTATGCTCAATTGCAGGGTCTTTACTTTTCGCCTTATAAAAGTTTTAAGCATGGAAACTAATTTATGTGATGCTCAATTAAAATTCAATATTAAAGATTCAAAAATATATATAAATTAATAAGTAAATATGTGAAATTATTTGACAATAATATTTATAGTAATAAATTCTAGCTAAGAAACATTATACACTTGAACTTTTTATTTAATTTGTTTAATTGCTATAGACACAGCTGAACTGATCGGCTGCTCAGCGACGACTGCGTAGGAAATTTTATTTTATAACTAGCGACAGTAATAGAGATCAGAGCTAGTAGCGCTCTCGCAGTTAGAACTGAATTTACGACTTTTGTGCTCACGCACTCTTCGCTCAGCATAGGCATTTATCATAAAGTAAGTGGTCGCTCACTAGTTATTTTCTGTCGCTTTGCTTATTTAAGCTGAAGAACTGCGACTTGTTTGATATTTCGTGTTTTAATGTAAATTTCAATGCTTCAAGTTCTAATAAATAATATAATATAAATATAAAAATAAAATAAAAAAAATATAAAAAAAATATAAATAAATACATATTTATGTATATTCAAAACTGTTAAAAGTCGAAATAAGAAATAGAAAGTGTCACTTACCCCAACCACAAAGCGAAATTAGATGAGCAGCTTAAAAAAAGAAGAAAGAAATTATTAAAAATTTATTAACTATTTTGCCAAATGTTGCGTCTGAATAATTTATATAAAAACTTATTTTTTTAAAAATATTTAAATACACTTAATTGCTAAGTTTTATAAATAAATAGATAATGTAAGACTTGAGCATTGAACTTCAAAACAAACAAAGCTTTGCATTATTCCAAAAACTTGCATTAAATATGTCAAAAGCTTGACTCTCAAAACTTTCAAATCGCATGCTCTACATTTTTATGCGCATCGCAGAGTGCAATTTAGCAATTTGATTATTTAGCACATTTTTTGGCTAAGGGCCACGCCCAGTGTCGCCCGCACTCGAGTGTAAGCCGCGCTCATTTAGAAGCTAAAGTTGTTTGTTGGCTACGCCTGGCTCATTTGCAAAATTGTCAGATTTATTTCGCTAATTGCTGCTCATCCGTTTAATTAAAATTAAAAGAACTTGCAGCAGAAACTTAAAGGGAAAACTTTCTTTATTTTCTTTTTATTTTTTTTTTTTTGGTTGTTTGTTGTTGTCTGTGTGCATTTTGTAGAAAATTTCGCATTGGGCACGTTTAGATTTTACGTCGTGTTGCCTTTGGGGTAGATTTGCTAAAAACAAAAAAAATAAAAGCGAGCAATGTCATCCATGCTAAATTGCAAGGCAAAGTTTGCAAAGCACCTAAGCGCACACACACACAGACAAACAGAGACGTGTATGTGTCTGTGTGTGTGCATGGCCGTAAGACAAATAGGCTGTGATTTTCTCTAAATTAAACTGCTGTACATTGTTAAAGCTTGTCGCTTGGCATTTGGAAAAAGGTGTCAATGCTGCAGTGACAAAACCCACAGAAAGTTGTAACAACAACAAACTGAACAGCAGCTGCAGCTCAAGATGATTGTGGCGCGCTCTCTCTCTCTCTCTCTCACTCATTGAGGACTGACACTCCTCACTACTCATGGCTGTCAACATGAACCGGAAAGAGCAAAAGTTGCAACCGCAGTGAATTCTTTCGCCGCAAACTGTTGGGCTACACTTGCTCTCGCTCACACACACAACTTTCTCTCTCTAGCTGCTGCTGCTGCTGCGTGTTAGTTTTGTAATGCAATTTTTTGTTGTTGTTGCTGCTTGTGCGCAAACATTTTTATGACAACTTGCTTAAATTTCATAGCCAGCAACAACAACAAGCGTGACGCAAACTTATTTTGCAGCAAGAGTTCTCTGCTCGTTTTTTTTTTTGGAATTTCTGCAAACCTTTCTGGCACTGGCTAATGAATAAAGTTCTAGCTTATGTATTTGCCAAGCCTCGACTCGTTGATTTAAGTTTAAAGTGCCTGCCTGCCAATTTTTAAGGCTAAAGAGCATAAAGCTAATTGGCATTGCTGCTGCTGCGGTTTTCACTCGAAATTAAACGCAATAATTGTTGCAGAATAATTGACACTTGCTTGCTGCTGCTGGGGCCACTAAAATATTTATTACGATTATTGTGGTTACGCATACGACATGTGGTCCAAACGCTGCCAGGTTACAATAGCGCGCTTAATTGTTTTTTTACACTTGTAATTTCATGCTTGAATTCAAATTAAATGCGCTATAAAATAGTTTAAGCTCAAGATTAAATAAACATGATACTAACAGCATATCAATATCAAACTAATTGTGTAATTTTTTTTTAGTATGAAAATATTTGTTTCATTTTTTAGTCTAGCAAAAGTAAGTTCTTAAATAAACAATTATTGTAATTGACTTGTTGTTCTTATCAGCTAAAAACAAGCACAGTAAGCGCTCAATATTTATAACAAAATATGTAGCACAAAATAATTTTTATTAAATTTATAATGCATTTGGCTATGAAAAAAATGTAAATAAATATTAAATCTACTAAAATACTAAAAGCGCTCATAACAAATTGTTTAACATTTCGTTATATATTTTTGGAAAAAGTAATATTAAATATAATAATAAATATTGGAGGTTTTGGCGCTGTTAATTTTTTTTAAATTACAACTTACTAGAACTTCAACTAAAGCGCTAAAGTTTTGCATACGAGCGTTTACTGTATTAACATTTTTTTTTGTTAACAATTTACATAATAGCCCCAAGCACATTATTGACATACCACTCGATCATTATGTCAAGCAATCAAACAGCATTTTAATTTTATAATCCCTGACAGCTTTAGAAATAAACAAACTAAAGCGACTTTGTTGAGTGTTATATTTTGTTTAAAGCAACTTGCTGCTTTTGCAATATTAAAGTCAATGCATTGTCATCATGAGTTTTCATATGCTGCTGTCGCTGTTGCGTTTATGCGCATCCAACATTGGAAAATACGCAATACGGGCTAAGAGAATTTTCATGCTGCTCTAAGCGATTTTCATGCACATTTTGGCTGCCACTTGCTGCAGCTCAGCACAAAACACTTCAATTTAGCTACAAGCATGGCGCCGAAAAAATACGAAAAAAAAGCGAGGCAGACATTACGTATACGTAACGTACGTTGGTTGGGTTGTTGAAGCGTAGAGACAGCATGTCAAGGAAGCAAGCAGACAAACATTATACATATATATATATATAGAGTATATGCTGTATATATAACTAAATATAGCTATAGTTATGGCACATGCTTGAAAACTCGCTTTAACTATAACTTTTGATATATGCTAAAGCAATGAGAATGTTTGTCGAGTAGTGCACTCTGCACTCAGTTGAGAGAGTCGAGTGGGGTGGGGTGGGGGCTGTGGGAGTTGTGGAGTGGCGCCCTAGAGTGGTGCCCATCAACTACTTAGCGTCAAAACGCTTAAAGTTGAATTTGTAACGCTTGAAGTGAGCCAAAGGCACAAAGCCAATGAAGTTCTGTCTGTCTACACACACACACACACACACACACAGACACATAGTAACTGTAATGCCAGAGCATGCTCATCTATTTTTATTAAATCGACTGCAAGTGCAAGCGAGTGAGCAAAACAAAAAGCAAACAACATAGAGCGCACGTTACGTTACGTTACGTATACGCAGCGTTGTTGGTCCAACCAAGCATTGACTTTAGACACTTTTTGGTTGTTGCTGTTTGCTGTTGCAGCTGCACACTGCACACTGCACACTGGCAGCTGTTAAAGTAGACACACACATTAGCTCGCTCTCTCGCTCGCTCGCTCTCTTGGCTGCCCTGCAGCTTATTTTCGAGGGTTTAATTTTGATTTAAATGCTAGCTGACAACTTGAAGTCCTACTGCGCTGCGTGCTGAGGCAGAAACAAAGACATGCACACATTCGGACAGCCCACAGCCCTCAGCCCACTCTGTTTGCTCTGCTGTCTAACAATTTAAGTTGCAGACAAACGGAATCGGGTTAATGAAAGGCCACTTTAAGCTTAACGTCTTTGCTATTTTGCAAGCATTTTAATTTCATTAGTTTAGGCTAAAGGCAAAAGCCGCAGCAGCAGCAGTTCGGCAGTTCGTAAATGCAAAAGTTGCAGCTTGTAGCCTCAAAATAACCACAAAGTAAACACCAAAGTGGCTGCAGTGGTCGAAAGTGCCGAGTTGTCGAGCAATGTCCGGCAAGGCACACACACACACACACACACACACACACATAGAAAGCGTAGCAGAAAAAAGGTATTTGAATAGTTACCAAGCCAACAAGGACACACTCTGGGCACAGGAAGTGTGCACGCATTGCAACTGCTTCATGTTCAAGTAGTTGCTGCCATATCCTAGACAAAGTCAATCTAACCACTCCCCCACTCCAACTCCCAGCACAACCAAGTGTGTAATTTAATATGCTCGTCCTTTGTTTAACAACATTGTGTGTTGCTACAAATAATTATTCAAAGTTGCCAACATAATTATAAATTGGCGCTCGCACACGCTTATAATATATAGACTACTGCCTATCGTTTATCATGGCAAACGCATTAAATTGACCCACTTGCTGCACATTTGTCTTTATTACATTTTTGGGGCGCTACGTCTTCGCTGCTTGGCGCACTTGAGAACGCATATAAATTATAAACCAATTTACTAACTAACCAAGCGCACAAATGTGCGCTATATGAACTAACAATGTGTAGCATACCAAAAGGCGCTGCAGCAGACTACAAACGAGCGCTGAAATATATGCTGAGTAGATAATAAAACTTGGCATAGACCGCAGCCACATTCACAGTTGATAGCATCTTGTTCATCTATCATGGACATATGAACAAGTTTTTCTATTAGCTATTATAGAATTATTTATTATTTGGTAATTATTAATTATTGTTAAATACAAATATTGCATTAAAATGTTTAATTCATTAACATTTCTTAAACTGTAATATATAAAATGATTTAATGTCTTTATTTTGCAATAAAATTCCTAACATTGCTTAAGTTCTCTTCAAATATTTCCCACTTATTTTTTTTTTAGCAATGTTTCAAACCTTCAAACGATTCATTCTAAGCTAAAGCGTGGCATACAAAATGAGCAACATTAATAAATAAACTTTACCAAATTTTTATTTATTTTAAATTTATATAGCATCACTGAAGTTTGGATTCTCAGTTAATCCCTTTAAAATCTAAAGTTCTTGCTAATTATTTGGCTTTTATTTCTCAGCAAATTTACCAATTTCAGTTCGCTTGCATTTTTTAACGTTCTCGTGCATGCTAAAACTAATAAAGCGCGCATTAAATTACTTTTTATGTGGTCCTCTACAGGTGGCAAACTGCAAGAGCAACTGGCTCGGCTGGCCTCAACCCTTATCCTTTTATATATCCATATCATCAACAACTTTTGCTGCTTTTTATATTATTTGTGAATATTTGAGTGCGCTATGTATGCACAGGGCTCGCTAGCCCTGTTCACCTTGTCCTTACATCCATCCACCCCATATACTTCACACTCTATACGCTTTTCTTTTTTTAGTAGAATATGCGCATAGTTTAAGTCTGTAATTATTCCAGCATTTAGTTTAGCATTTCAACCACATGCCAGACCCACTTTTTTCTCTCTATATATTTTGCACTAGCTGGGGCTATGAAAACTGCATGCGTCGTTGATTCAGATGCTGGTGTTGCTGCTCTCGGTCGCTCTTGCCAGGATATACAATGGTTTAGGTGGCTTTGGCTTGGGCTTGGCGCGTGTTAAAGTGAATTTTAAATGATTTATTGCACGTCTAGGCTAGGCGCTAGGCGTCTACTATAACAACGATTACAATTACTTGCATTTTACAAGTAGCAGAGCCCCAGCACCTAAGCGAGTCCTTGTTACAAGCGTGAGCATATTTTTATAGATTATATTTCACCATAAAGTATAAGAGTGCTATAGTTTGTATTAAAATAAAACTACTTAGTGCATTTTTTTTTTAGTGCATTAGCAATTTCTTAAAAGGCAACAGCAATTTCTTTTAAAAATAATAAATTTCAAAAACTCTTATACGTTGCATATGCGCCCCTCATCAAACAACATCCACACAACATGTTCAAGCTGCAGCGCAGCCATGTTCCACTAAAGGGGAACTTGGTTTGTGTATTGGCTGGCAACGAACTTGTTTGAAGCTCTGCTAATTTTTGTATAAGACTAAAGCAAACCAGCAACTGAAGTGAAATTCTAAATAAATGTGTAACAATTTTAAATTTGTGCTGCAAAATTTAAAATATATAATAATTACTTAATCAAAAGTGAACAATTAAATTTATTAACAACATTTGTTTCAGAGCACTCCAAGCTCATTATTATAAGCCAAATAAATAAAGTTGTAATACTTCTAAATAAATATATTTTAAATAAATAGCTTACGTTTCAAAATGAGCTCAAGTTCTACTTAACTAAACTTTTGCACAAATTAGCTCCGCACTAAAATATTAAATGATCTTTTATAATTTGCAGCAAAAGCAACTCAAAAACTTCACTTCAATCAGCAAATGCTTAAAACTTCCTGCACTTTCTACTCAACACAATGGTGCTCGCCTATCGCGACAAGTTTTTGGCCAAAAAGCGATACGAAGACATTGATAAGAGCGCGCTGCAGCGCCAACAGAAAAATAATAAAAGTAGTAAGTGTTGCACATGCAGCAAAAGGGGTAAGCAAGGTAAGCGAGAAGGGTGGGGGGCTCGTTGATTGCCATTTTGGCTGTTTTATCTTATGGTCTGCTATGAGTTTTGCTCATTATTGTCTTGGTTTTGGTGCAAAGTGCATGCAAAACTGCATTTTGTAGACAAGCCCCCGACGAAACCGAAACGGAAATATTCAAAAATTGTTGTAGCTTGTGTGGGGGTGTGGGTGCTGCTCGGGGGTTGGTCTGTTATGCTCTGCGCGCTAATAAAAACGTAAAATTTAATGGTTACGGAAGGCACTAAAAAACAGGCTCACCAAAAACGAACTAAAGTCGTCGTTGGTAGCCCAAGCAACGAACCACAACCGCACTACTGCAACTGCTGGTGGGTGGTTTGGGTGGTTCGGTTTGGTCTGGCTGGTCTGGGTTTGAGTTGTAACTGTAACTACGCCAACGCCTCGTGCCCGGTTTGTTGCCCGCCCGCTTGGCCAACATTTAGCCGCGGCGGCCAAAAAGAACTTGGACTTTTGCTGTAGAGCAGGACGCAGTGGAGCGCCCATCCGTGCACGTCAAACGCAGACAACTTGAAAAATGTAGAGACAGCGCCGCAGTAGTTGAAACACGCCAAAAAATATGCAAAAGTAAAATAAAACAGACGCATTCGTACCAAAAACCCAACACCGATGCCCGATCCCGAACCCCCGCTCGACAACGTTCGACATTTGACGTTATAGGGTTCTGCTGCTTCTTCTTTCTTCTTCTTCCTTTTTTTTTTTTAGCTGCTGTTGTTTGGCAGCCCGGCAGGCAGTAGCAGGAGCTATAGCACATTGCACAATATTTGCACTGCAACGCTTACTGACTTGCCTCAGAGTTCTCTCTCTGGTTCTCTCTCTATATATTTTTTTTATTCGCCGAATTTTTATTTGTATTTTTCTTTTTGGGAACTTGCGCCGCGTTGTCCACTTGACAGCTGCGGCGTTGGCAAAACTCAAGCCGTGAGCGATAACAAGATGCCCTGTAGTTAAACTGAAATTGCAGAAACTAAAAACAGCAACTGTTGTCTATCTAAATTTGAGTGCGAAGCCTGAGGAAGCGTAAAAATGAATTTGGAAAATAATGAAAAAAGGCTAAGCAAGCTGAAGTTGTTTTTTACATACTTTACTTTTGTGTCAATAGATTTGATAATAATTAAATTCGTCTTAAAAATTTAAAATCTCTCTAAAATTAAAAGCAAAAGTTGTACAAACAATTCAAATATATAAAAAAGATTTAAATACAATTTAGCACTCATTGTAATTTATTTAGAATTTTTGCAAAATAAAATTAAAAGCAAAAGTTCTAAAAAGAATTCAAATCAATATAGCAGACATTAGAAAAAAAAGATTCAAATACATTATAGCACTCATTGTAATTTATTTAGAATTTTCTTTTAAACTTTACATATTTTTGCAAAATTTCAAAATAATTTATTTTGCACGCTTTCTTAAATTATTGTACATCTATCTATTTAAGTATTTAACTTATAAAAATTTGTATATATTGCAATCTATGGCGCTAACTACCCTTAGTTAACTGCCTAAGCTCAGCCTAAGGTTGAAAAGTCAGTTGTCGCCCTGGCTAACAAAGTTATGTGGCCTTTATACAAACGAGCTAACAGCTTAGAGTGAGCGACAGCGATAGGGAGAACGAGAGCGGTGCGGAGTGAGCGAGAGATCAAAAGAGCAAGAGTTAACCCAATGGCTAGCAATTTGTTGCCGCTAAACGAACTGACAAAGCGACCACTGTGGGTGCTAAATGTGGGTGGCTTAGAGCCAAAGCTACTACTACTACTAGGCAGGTTAGTTAGAGTGTGCGAGCGAGTTAGCAATAGAGGCGTGTCTGCATGGCTGTAATTAGGTTGGCTACGCTTTTGGCCAGAGACCGCAGCACGCTCAAACAAAGTCAGCGGCACAGTTACACTTACGCACACACACAGACACAAACGACTAGTTGTGCTGCCAGCCCAAAAGTATGCTGCATATAATTCACAATTCGCGCTCTGCTCGGATTATTGCGTTTTGTAACTAGCGCTGCCGTCGCCGTCGCCGTCACCGCCCATTTGGGCCGCTTGGCCATTTGTATTACGCATATCGCAATCGTTGGCAATACGGATTCGAATTCAGTTTGCGCCTGTCGTTGCGGAAATGTTTGTCTTGTTTACATCGCAGTGCATAAATTTGCAATTGCGCGCACACAAAACGCATGTCGACCCCACCCCACCCCACCAGCCCCCTTGACCCCTTTCGACGCACACTTCTATTCACAACACACTCATAAGTGGCATTGAGCGCAATATATTGAGTCAATAGCTCTGTGCCTGTTGTGCTCGCCTCAAATTAGTAACGAGGCTCCAAAAAATCTGCATGTGCCGCTGCTGCCAACAACAAAGTTGAACTACAAATTTTAGCCTGTAGCCCTAACAGCATTTTCAAGTTTTATCATCAAAGTGTGCGTGTGTTAGTGTGTGTGTGTGTAAGTGAGTTAGTGGGCGGCAGTGTGTCCTTGGCACAACACACATTATGTGCCGCCGCCGTCTATAGGGAACTGTCTGCCAAGCGCATGCAGCAGTCAAAGAGCCGCCGCTGGTGATGACACGTGGCATTGATTGAGGTTCAACGTTCGAACAATTGATTTACTAAAAAATATGCAAATATGCAAAATGATATTAGCTTAAACTATTTCAGCTAACTAAAGCTTGCTATACTTTATAATACTTTTTGTAAATAAATAGAGTTATAAATAGAAGTGGTAAATATAAAGTTGCAACTTTGCAATACTTTTTGTAAATTATAAAAATATTTGTTAGTAAATATTATTTAATATACAAATGATGCAAATATTAAAGTGCACACAACATTGTTGAAATTCATCAATCAATTTACACCAATCAACAATAAATTCACCAATAGACTACAGCTTTGTTTATTATTTTAAGCCTAGAATTCAAATGTCTTTGGCTTACGTAAGTTCTACAACTGCAATTGGTGAATTGTTGAAGTCACCAACAACAACTTCAACAATTCATATCAATCAAACTAAAGCGCAGCAGCAAATTCTTAACTTAAGCTTTATCTTAACTACTTTCTATATGATGCTCATAGAATTCACCAATCAACAACTTGGCACATGCCTTCAAATTTATTTCTTATAGTTTTTCTAACAATGTAGCACGAAATTAGAATTTTTAGTTATATTTATTGCTAACTTTTTGTTTAATGTTATTTCTTCAATATTTTGCGCTTAACTTTAGCACGCATCTTTGCTTATGGCAGCAGCAATCACGACATTGGCATTGTCATAACTAAAAACCGCACCCCAGTCTGGGGGGTGCAGTTCGCATAGGCACAGGGGCGCCACCTAGCGGCCGACAGGACAGCCTTGTCTATTTAGCCGTTGCATACAAAATGCACATAAATTGTCATGTTTCATGGCCCGCCATGCTACTCTATGCTCCACGGCTACGGCTTCAGCTTCACGGGCACTGAGCGGAGCTCTGGGGGCCAGGCCAGAGCATATTTATATTGATTTTCGCGCCCAAGCTACAATTTTGTTGCTGTTGTTGTGTTTGGCTTTTCAATTTCGATGCGCACGAGACTCGTTTGCTGCATATGCAACAGCAGTGTCGACCCCGCTCCACCCCCCCTGCTGCAGCACAACTCGCTTTATTTATACGCTGCCCTTGTTTTTGCCACTATTTGAGGCAACTGCTGTTGTTGCTGTTGCTATTGCAGTATTTTGTGGGTGCACAATAAATTGAGCCAAAATTGCATCAGCAAAATTAACAGTTTCGTGTGCGTTAATAGACTTTTGCAACAGAGTGTAGCAGACAGACACCGCAGCTCTGTTTAGCCAGCATCCGCAGCCGTCGTCGCTTCATAATGGTCGCTTGGTCATCATTGACCATGTGGTCAATGCTAGTTGCTCGTTAAGCTGAAACTGTTTGGCAGTTGTTGCTGTTGCTGCTGCTGCTGCTGTTGCCAACACTTTTATATGCGGGTTATTAGAATTTTTGTGGCAACACACAGCTATAGTTGGGAATTATAAAAAGCAATGCGAATGCAAAAGCAAAAGCGACTGCTGCCCATTTACTTTGTAGCACTTTTTGTTTGACAGCAAAGGTGGCCATGCTAGATAATCTAACTGGAGATAGTTTATAACTCTTTATTAATTAAGCAACTTCCATGGCAGTTAAGCTAAGCTAACAATTTATATTAGCATTGTTCACTATTTTATATGCCATTGCATTATTTTTATTATAATGTCATAAGCATACTTAAGAGTTGTTGAAGTAAATTATTTTGTATGCCAAATTAGTTGCTCATAGCTATAAAACTTTAGCGCATATAAAAATACTTTTGGAAAAAATTTATATTTAAATTTCAACAGTTCAGACTATAAGTTTAAGTTCAAATTATATTTTGTATGCTGACTGAGAACAGAAAGCGTTAAGAGTAAGCTGCATATCTATGCTGAGCTTTTCAACAAGCCTTAGTTAGTTTAGTAGCTATAATTAATGTAATTCAATTTGGTACCAATCCATCAACCATAATAAACACTTTATCGATCAATACTTAAACAACTTAACTAGGAAAGAAATAACAAACTTTCTCAGACTCCGACGCGGACATCACCCACCCACACATATTTCTACAAAACAGTGAAACAATCTGTCAATACACAACAATCACAATATACCAATAGAACTCACACCCCAAGCCACTGCCTCACATCCCCTCACATCACACCCATCGATAGAAAATATTATAATAATTAACGACTTCCTCAAGAAAGCCAAACTAGAAAGATTACTATGATAACCAGTCAATGAATGACAAACAAATATACAGAAATAAATGGAAACATATAAATAAGTAAACAAGTTAAAATGTAAATATGTTAAAATGTAAATTTGTAATAGTAGAATAAGCCACTCAACACTAGTTAGCAATACATCCTCACATTCCTAGCCGAGTAGCTAAGGCTGTCGCCCCTGAAGCTTAAGTTTTAATTTTTTTTTTGTTATACTGACTGCTTGACATTTAATTTAGCACATTTCGTATATAGTCCATAAATTGTAGCGCACTTGTATTTAAAATAGTTTAGCCAGGCTTAAAGTTGGTAGCTCAATCGATTACAATTTTATTTGCTGCTTTTGTTGCGTTGCGGCTGCGCACACAATTGACCGCGCGTATGAAGCTGCCGCGCTGGTAATTAAATAAATGCCAAAAACACACGCGCCAGCCACACTATCAAATGCCCCCCACCACCCCACACCCTGCTCCCACCCTCTCTTTAGTTGCAATGTCGCGTCGCGTTTGGTTAATTTCAATTTAAATCGCGTGACGCGTCCGCGTGACTCTGCAGCTTTTGGCTAATAAATTTTTCACTTAATACACAATTTCTCACGCCTAGCCACGCCCACACGCCCATTGCTGAAGTGTTACAGGTGAATTGGCTACAAAACGTTTACAACATTTTTATTCCAAAGGTGAGTTGACACTTTGGCATTGCGAGAGTTGTGCAGCTTTTGAAATATTAATAACAATAGCTCGCTCTCGCTCTCGCTCTGATATTGCAATTGTAGCTGGGAAATGTTTGCTTACCAAACATGCCAGGCAAAGCAACTGCCCCATGCCACACATTGGGGCATGCTAAGCACTTTTGTTGCTGCATATTACGTTGCATGCGGCACATTATGAGAGCAACTCTGTGCTGCATAATCAAATAGAAAATGTTTACTGCGTGAGTTTCCTGTGAAATGGTGGCCCACAGCTCGTTTCAGTTCCAGTTCCAGGGCTCTTTCGTTTGAAGATTGTCCCTGGCATAAAGGCAATTAGTGCTGTTGCATTTTATGGCCTTTAATGTGGTAATGGTTTCGGGTAATTAACAATTATGTCTAACTACGAATGCGACACGTTCTGCCGTTTGCCAAACCACACACTCAAAGCTATAGCTGCCTCTCGCTCTCTCTCCCCCTCTCTCTCACTCTCTGTCTGTTACTAAACATTTTGCATTTAAATTAGAAATGCATCAGCTTAAGCTTCAAGTAAGTGGCTTTTGCTCTTTGGCTCTTTGGCTCTGCTCTAGTTTAATTGTCCATGCAAAATGTTGCATAAGTTGCAAAAAGGTCGCGTCTGCCTAATGAGCCGGCAGCAAATTTAACAATTTTTAAAGATAAATATTCTGTATACAATTTGATTTATTGACTGACTAAAAGCATAAAGCGCAAACGAGGATAATGTGCTTAAGAGTTAATGACACTAATTAATATCAAATTAACTTTTTTTCTTTAGCTATTTAAGCACAAATATATATAAAGTAAATTATGGTAATTTAAGATTAATTTTGGAAGCTGGAAAGGCTGAAAAATGTTGCGAATTGAAGTGTTTAAGAAATAAAAAGTAAATTAAGGAGATTTAAGATTAATTTTGGAAGCTTGCAAAGCTGCAAAATGTTGCGAATTGAAGTGTTTAAGCTTAAGTAATTCAAAAATTTGCAAATTTAGTTGAAATTTTCCCAATCTAGTTACTTTTAATAAAAGATTAAGAAATATAGAAAATAATCTAGTATAGATTATGAAATTTGCACTAATCGTTGCACTATTTTTTAAATACATTTTATACACAGTGCAAAAAATAAGCTAAATTTGCATTATAGCAATAAATTGAGCGATCTTGCAGTTTAGCATATATAGAACTTCAATGATTGCAACTTTAGAATATTTTAAATTAAATATTTTCATGCGCTTCAAGACTAACTTAAGATTTAATTTATTCTTCATATTCTAAACTGTATTTAAGAGCAATTTAATAAATTTATTAAGCAGCAAAGCATCAATGAAGTATCTACTTGACTTGATGTGCTGCCCCTTTTGATACACACATCATAGTTAAAGTTATAAGATTAGTTTGACCTTTTGTGAATGTCCTATGAGGCGGCTTTAAGCTCTTACAGCCTCTGCTGTAAATCGTTAAGATTTGTCAACATGCAAAGTTGTGAAAGGTTGTATATTAATAAGTTTTCTAAAGAGTGATTGACAATGATGTCCTGATGTTGTATACAGTGGCTGGGCTGTCCGGTTCGCTTATAAGCCGCATTTACCAAAGGTTCCAGGCAATTAACACAATTCGATGCGCAGACACGCCATGAAAAACGGTTGAGCGTATCCTTTTTTTTTTTTTTTCCTTTGTGGCGTTTGCTGTTTAGCATTAAGCTATTTTTCAGTCAGAGCAGCCTTAAAATATATATTGGGACAGCGATTTGACATATTGCCAACAAAGGAACTCATTATCTGTGCATTAAATGGGCACAAGGGGGCGTGGGGGCTGTGGGGGCTGTGCTCTGTGTCACGCTTATAAAACACATTTATCATAACTAATCCTTTGGGGGTTACCACTGGCAGGACTAACGCCAAAGCAGCAGCCGCCGCCGCCGCCGCCGACGCTGCTGATAACAGTTTGAATAATAAATAAATACAAATAAAAATAAAATTGTTGTTGTTGGCAAACGGGTTAGACGAAGGTTTTTCCTGCTAAACGATTATCATATAAGCAATATAAAAATAAATTGTCGGTTGCCACGGCAACAGCAGAAAAGCTGCTAAGGGACAAATGGTTCTTGTTTTGGCAACAGCGTCTCGACTTGAGCGTTGGCATTGCGCCCAGGCCTATTTTATTAGCAGCTCTCTCTAGCTCTAGGCACAGCAACTAGCAAAAAAAAAAAACACAGACAAGTCAAAGACAACGACAGCGACACTTACTACTGCCGATTGACTGTCTGTCGTTTGCCATTTGGCAGCGCTTAAATAAATTTTAGCAGCAGCTGCAAACAGCAACAGCAAAAGTTGCTCTGGCTCTGGCTCTGACTCTCGTTCCGTTTTTCGTTCTGGCCATGGCCATTAAAGCCAATTGCCCACAAAATCATGCCCCGATATCATAATTGCTCTTGGTGGCTTTTTCGTTGTTTGTTCCATGTTGTTGTTGTTGCTGTTGTTGTTGCTTAGTCAGCGCCAGCGCTTGGACAGCATGCAAGCTGCCCCTCGAGCTACACTCATGTAAAATATTGTTATATAACCTATAGGACCCAACTGTACAATGGGGTATATTTGGCTAGAGAGCTGATAGAAAATTCCGGAACATTCTTATCTTTAGTTAGCTACACATAGCGAAATGGCGTGTGGTATGAGCGGACTTAGATAATTTAAAAATATATCTAAATTTATTTTCTATAACATTTTATTAATAGTTATAGAAAGTATAATTAGATATTAATTAGTAATCATTACATAATTCGCTGATTCTCGGAATAATCTTAAATTCATTCTAATCAATTTCATAATAACTTGTGTTTTCTTTTTAAATTTAATATTATTATTAATTATTATAAAATGCATATTTTCTATATTTTTAGCTAAAAGTCTTTTGTTGACTGCGCAGCAATTAAATTATTTAAAAATAATAATAATTTAGCATTCGCTGATTTTCTGCAAAAGCTTCAGCTTCATTCTAATCAATTTCATAATAATTTGTGTATTTTCTGATTCAATTCAAGTATTTATTAATTAATTAATTACTCACTTGCTTTTGCCATCGTTCATAGTTGAGCTAAAATAAAAAAATTAATATATTAAAATTTTTTTAATTCAAATATATTTTTTGTACGTTATTTATTTTTGTTTTCACATTTAGTTTGTCAAACTTTGTAGCCACATTTTATTATTTCTGCCACTTTTATGCTTTAATAATTAGTAGCTATATATTAACTAACTTGCAGCTTTATTTAAAGTTTAACACTCTTGTTTAAAATTAGCTGACGAACGTTTTGAAAAACTTTTTAACTTTATTATGCCCATGCGAATTATTTTGTTGGCCACAGGGTATTAACTGCAGCAGAATAGTTGAGCAACTGTGAAAATTTTTACTTATTTATTTAGCACACAAACAGCTAGAAAAGCCAAAAGAGTGTGCGAGTGTGTGTGTGTGTGAGGGAGTGGGTGGGTGGTTGGTTGGTGGGGTAGGCAAATCGCAGCTGCGATAAATTTAAACACTTGTTGTAGTTGTAACCAAAGTTGTTGCTGCACAATTTATTAGAAACACTTTGCGGTTGTTTTGGCTTTTGCATATGCGTGTGTGTGTGTGTGTGCGTGGAAGGGGAGGCCGGACAAGTGGGCGTGGCTGAAGTGCCCATAAGCGTTTTCATGGTTGCTTGCAAACGCATTTTTATTGAATTTGTGGCAAGACTTATGTGCGACATGCTGTTGTTGCAAGCAAACGAGAGCTTGCCACTTGACTCAGCGCCAAGTTAATTAACACTAAGCGGCACAGAATAGAGCGGTAAGAGTGGAGTGGGGGAGCGGGCAGTAATGTCATCTTCAATGCTAATGAAACAGCCGCTTGAGCGCGCGAGCTCATTGCATAAATTTCATTGTTTATCTAAGAGAGCGAGTCGAGGCATGCGACAGGCATGTGGCATGCAGCAGCATGCGGCATGTGGCATGCGGCTGACTTGTTGGCTGCCCGCCAGTTGGCCAAACAGTTAACACAAACGGACTGCAAAATGCCATTGGCAGCTCTAATGAAAGCAAAGCCCAAGCACAAGCCCCAACCCCAACCCCAGCAGCAAAAATAAAAGAGAGAGCGAGTTGCCATATGGCAACACATACAGACAGACAGACAGATGGACAGACAGACGTAAGGACATTCTAGCCGAGTCATGAGCGCTGCTATGACGCTTGATGACTTTAAAACTTTCTATTAAACTATAACAACGATGATAGATGAATAATAAAAGCGCAAAATACATAATAAAAAAAGTTTCGGGCCCCTTTAGCCGACTAGCTAAGCTCAGAGAGAGAGAGAGAGTGAGCTGAGCGCCCAGGGTGCTGCAGACGAAGACTGATGCTTGCTGCATTTGCGGTGAGTGCGTGCCCTGCATAAGTTAGCTACCCCCCTACCCTCTCTCTCTCTCTCTCTCTCCACAGCTACAGCTACAGCTGCTGCTTCAACTTCTTTCAAGTCCACACAGCCATAGCCATAGCCATAGCCATAGCATTGGCAAACCGGGAACAGATTGATGAGTTGTTGAAAAATGGCAAACTTAAACAACAGTTTGGCCAACACACACACACACACAATGTGCACATACTATGACTAACGATATATGCGTAAGGATATACGGCCTGGGCCAGACAGAGCTGCCTGCCTGCCTGCCTTGGCAAATCGAATGCCGTTGCCGTTGCCGTTGCCGTTGCCAAGCTCAAAAGCCAATAAGGTAATAAAAACTTATAGCTGCGTTAGCTAGAAAATACGACAGGTACAGGTACTTTTTAGCTACTATATAAATTATTGGCATAACTTGAGTTTATGCGCTTTACTCTTAACCATAGAGCATAAAAAATTGATGCTTCAATGCATTTGCTTCAATCGAGCGTTAAAGCGTTAAAGACTGTTATTGTTAACATAAAACTGTAAATTTGTGCTCTGATTAGCAGTTAATAAGCTTAAGGTTAAAGGCTATAAAAGAGCTGCAATAATGTAGACAATAAATTATGAAGAATAATCTTTGGGTTGTGGCATAAATTAATAAGAGATTATACAACAAGTCGCTGCATAATTTAAACTGCTTTATTTTTAGTGCTCACAAATTCATTATTGAGCTATATATTGCTTAATTATATTCAATATTATATGCTTGATGTTTTGCTTTAGCTTAGAATAACTCGCTTGGCTTTCTCTACAAAGTCTACAAATTTCCCCTTAAATTTTGATCTGTGTGAAACTTCGCTTAGTTGAAGCAAAGATCTGCAGGTTTGTGTATTTGCTAAGCAAGCCATTCGCAAACTGTCAACATTCTCTATTTTCAAGCGTAAGTCTAACTAAAACTATTGTTATGTCTTTCAAAACGACTTGGCACTCTGGCACACTGAACGTAGTCAAATTGAAGCGGCATTTAAAGCATTTCTATCATACCGCTCATGCGTTTATATCGGTGTTTGCCATTATCTACATGTGTCTGCTCTATACGTTGCGTCAACACATTTACTGTCTATCCTTGAGCTGGCTGAGAATCGTGCAGCTTTATGCCTGCGCTGGCTACATGGCCATATTGTTGACCTTGATTGTCTACTACTGTTGCATGGCTTTGAGGCTAATATGCTCGCTTCGTCGCATCAAACAACTGACGCAATTACGTTGGCAAATTAAGCAGCAAGCGAAGCTCTTGGAGCAACAGTTGGTGCAGCTGGAGCGAAAGTAAAGTTCAGCTTACAATTAGTTGAGCAAGCAGCAGTAACCAGAGCTGAAGAGATTGTTGCTGCTGCGCTGCTGCTGCTGCTGATGATGATGATGATGTTGAGAATATGCAAAGCGTTTAATCAAAATGTAAATGTAGTTGCAAAAATTAAAATGTGCTCATAAAAATTGTTGCAGCCTTGTGAAGTGAAAAAATAATATATATATAAAGTAAAATAAAAAAAAAGGCCAAGCAGACATTTTGTAAATATTATTACAACATTTTTTGCCATTTATTTATACTAGTATGCTGGTGTGTGTGTGACTTTGGTGGGGTTTGGTTTGTATTTTATTATTTTTGCTGGCTGCATGATAATAAATTTGCATTTAAATCACCGCCAACGCCACCCCCATACACCAATACAAACAAACACACACACACACACACATGTTAGTGTCGTGGTAATACTTTTTTTTATGCTATTTATACACTTTGTATAGCTGAAAATTAGCTGGGGTGTATGCAAGCTGAAGCATGAGATAAGCTAAGCACTGACTAAGATATAATAGCAGCGATGTTTAGCACTAAGAGTTAAAAAAAGGGTTTCATCAGCATTATAAACACTTTTAAATATTTGATGTATTACATACAATTCCCCAAGCAGTGCGACCTTTTAATGAAATTTTAAATAAAATATATGCTAAGACTAAATTGTCTCTTAAAAACATATTTTATATTTATTTTTCTATTGATATTGAAAATATATTTATAGCCATAACTTCCAAACTAAGATCTACAATATTTTAAACTGCAATGCAAGCCTAAAATTTGAGAACTTTTTTTTAAATAAATATTCTTAATCTCTTAATTATATTCCAGCAAATGATTAACACTTTTTATTTGCTTTATATTAGTATAAATACCTAACTTAACGCTTAGCAAAGTGTATAACACACTTGAATCAGCTGCCTCAGCTTATTTTTGCTGTCTGTTGCTTTTTTATTTTTTGCATTTTTGGGGTTGTCCACTTTTTGGGCGCGCGCACAAAACAAAAGCCGCGCCGCTCTGTCACAAATTGCAAATGCAGCAGTTTGGGGCAGTACTGTTTTTGTTGTTGTTGTTTTTGGAAAAGGGTTCTCGGTTTACAAAATACGCGCATGCACAACATTATTAACCACAAAGTGTCACATGATTTTATTTGGCTTGTTTGCCGCTGCAATTCACCTGCAGCTGCTTTTTGTGTGTGTGAGTGTGTGTGGCAGGACATGGCAGGATGTGCTGGATGGGGCGGCCGCCTTGATGCGGCACAGCTGATAAGCGCTAAAGGGACATTCAAAAAGTCAAATAGCTGCAAGTTGTAGTCGCACCACTTGTCGTGGACTTGGACTTGGGCGCTCTGCTGGGATTGCTGCGAGTCCTTGCTACTGCTTCCTGCCGTCTTCTGTGTGTGTGTGTGTGCAGTTAGCATTGCAATGCAGTGCAGTTAACAAACTGCAGCTAGGGAATTGCAATTGCCATAAAGCGAGTCGTGAGTCGCGCGACCTCCGCGCTGGCTAAAATTGAAGTGCAAATAAAAGCTGTGTGCAATTTTTGTTTGAACGTCGCCCGCCGCATATTTCAACAAAAAAAGCAGCAACAAATAGAAAAAAGCTAACTTGCTTGCCTGGCTGTTATTTGTTTTTGTTTGGCAGCTGGCTTTCTTTTGCTACTGTCAGTGAAACAAGCAAACGGAAACACTCGAAAAGTATTTTGTTTGTTATGCTAAAATTTAATGGGCGCAGGAAGTCGTTTTAAAGGCCAAAAGACAACGGCCCCAGCACGCAGACAAAACAAATCAAATTAAATACATGCCTACTTTATTTATTAAACAACAAAAAACGTTGCGCTATTTTTGCAAGCAGCAACAATAACAACAACAATACAGTGGGAACTATTTTTCATTTATTTCACGTTTGATTGATTATTTGCAGTGGAAAAGCAATATGAGCAGCAAGAAATGTAAATAAATAAAAAAATGGCAATTGATAACACCCACACACACACACACACATAAATTTATGCTGTGCATGAGTATGAGTAAATATTATGCATTTCACTCGTAAATGCCAATGTTGATTTTATGCAAATTTCCGCGAAACGTCTCGCCCAAACTGTTGCCATGCCCACGAACAGGGCTGCAGTAGAATTTTTTAATAATAATTCGCCGTTTTAGTTGCATTTTTATATAGCCATATATTTTAACTTGCAAATTTTTTGTTAGGCTCAATGTGTTCGGCTAGTATAATAAATCAAGTGGCCATAACATTTTTCACAAGTATTTTTTACCAGCATCAACTGTTTTTTAAGCTATGCCCAGTTACTAATATAAAAATATCAAATTAACACAAATGAAATATTTTATAGGCAAAGTCGAGCTAATAATGTTGTTTAATAATTTAATTGTGCAATTCATAGAAATGTGAATTGACTGAAAATTGAAAACTGCAATTGGCTAAACAAATATAACAAATTAGTTTTATATTTTTGGCAATAAGCGGCAGATTTAATAAACTATTAAAAGCTTAAATTATGTATAACAGAGCCTAATTTTAATTACGCTCAGTAAGCTTGTTTTGACTTTGTACGAATATTTTCTATGAGCTTAATTTTTATAATAGAAGTAAATTGTTGAAAATGTGCTAAGCTCTAAATTATTTAATATAAATTATTTTATTACAAGCTTATTAAATCTTGCGCTAAAATATTTGATCATAACTAAATATTTATTTTTACTAGGATTAAATATTTTATCATATCTTACTAAAATTATCTTAGGTTAAATTATTTTAGTTTAAGCTTTCGCTTAATTTCTGTCAATCATTGAGCTAAATTTAATTTTGCCTGTGTCTGCAGCCCTGGCCTTTCCAAGTGAAGCTTTAATAATCTGCCATTTTATTGTCAATATGCTGCTCATAATAATAAAGCCCACACAACGATAAGCAAAATCACTACAGCATCAGAATCTGATGGCAAACAGCGAGGCACGTAGACAAAGAACTAAATTTTCGCAATTGGTAGCGTATCAAAAAGTCGTATATAACGTTTAACGTGCAGTGCAGTGGCATATGGCATTGATTTTGTTTCAATACATCAATATATAGCTGGTAAGTAAGCTATTTGGGCTCAAATGTGCTTTGGCTTATGCACTTGTCACATCTGCATAAACCAAAACTACGCTGTCTTTAGCTGCATATATATATTATATATATATATGTCTGGCGTTGCGCAATTTGACAGGTTTCTAGGTGGCAGCTTCAGCATTAACATTCGCATGCTCTGCAACTTTGCATTCCAGCCCAAAAGACAAAAGCCGCCCAAAATGTAGCAAACGACAAAAAAAATTTGCGCGACATTGATGGCGACTGCAAAATTGAGTCTGGGGCAGCAGCAGCAGCATTCAATGTACTTGCCACTTGCGCAATTTCACATAAATACACATACATATGCACAAACACATATGTCTGTGTGTGTGTGCTTGGCATTTTATTTGAGCACGTGCTGCTCGTCATTTAAGAGTTTTGTCTGCACTTTCGTTGTTAGAATTTTAAAATGTTTTCTCGCGCGCCTTTTACTTTTTTGTCTCTATCGCACTCGCTCTCGCGCTCTCTCTCTCTTGCCTTGTTGCCTCATAAACATCGACTTAGACAATGTGTTGCAAAATAAATTGATTCAATAATATTAGCAGTCCATATGTAAACGCTTTAATATGCAAAGTCAAATCTACAACTTTTTATATATTGAATTCAATTTACTTTGGCAAGCAGCAAGAAAGAAAGAGAGGGAGCGAGCAACAAAACGTTGTTAAATTTAGTTATTTTTATTTAATTTTACTTTTAGTTAAGTCAAACGTTGTTACATTTAGTTATTTTTAATTTTACTTTTAAGTCAAATCATGTTTGCAAATGTTTTTAATTAAGTTATTTAAATGCAGTTGCTATATTATAATAAAAACTTTTAATATGGCAAATTAAAGCAAAAATTAAAATTGTGTTATTTTTATAACTCTTTTAATTATTTTTTTAAATTATTATTATAATAGTAAAAGTGTTAATATGGCAAATTACAGCAAAAATTAATTTTTGTTATTTTTATAACTCATTGTTTTACTTTGGCGCTAAATTTGCATTATTTAAATTAAGTTATGCATACTAAATCAAAACTGCGCAGTTTAATTTAATTTGTTATAGCTTAACTTCAATTTAAACTAAATAACATTTGTAGTTGAGTCTAGCAACAATGCACAGCAGTCGGCATTTAAGATTTTTCATACTTTTATTAATATTGCCGCAGCTTAGGACTGAGCCTTGCACCATATGTCCTAGAACTGCAGCTGCAACTAATTTGGAAGAAAAAACTTTGATTTATGCAAAGCTCAATGGCGAGTGCAATGTTTATTTAACAAAATGCAACTACGAATATTCCAATTGCGTTAATAATGGCAGTAAGTTTAAACAAAATTTAATTTAATTTTAAAATAATTAATAAATATTATTTCTAGCGCTGATTATTGCAACTGAGGCCGACTGCGTTCAAACTGATACAGTGCCTTAGAAAAAATAAATAAAATGTAACCTAAGCAGTGCCTACAAATAAATAAAATTTGCTACATTTATATTTTATGCTTAGGCAACTGACATGCTCACATTTTCTTTTTGTTCTAAATTATTGCACTGCACAGCTTTTACTTTTAACATATGTGTGTGTGTGTGTGTGTATGTGTGTGGCTAACAAAGTACTCAATTTGCCACATGCATAGAAAGTGCAACATTGTTGCTGTCCACACGGCATTCAAATGTGGCGGCATTTTAGTTCTCTGCATTTTCTCTGGTTTTTTGTACAATTTTCAGTGTGTTTTGTTTTCATTTTTCTCTGCAAGTTTTTCAGCTTTGCTTGCCATCATCTTTGCTGTCTATGTGCGTCTCTTCCCCTTGACTCACACCCCGCACATCATTTCCACTGACTGCATTTCGTTATATACTCTGAGTGTTTGGGCATAGCTACTTTGTAACTGAGATTGGCTGGAATTCATTTAAGCTAAGGAAATGCTGGCGACTAGCAGATACACTTTGCCTAAATTAAATATAAATCTTAACTAGCAAACAATAAAATACAAAATATTGTTTAAAAACTTACAAACATTTGCCAAAAGGCAAAGGTCAATTGTCTGTTTTGCACTTGGCTGAAATTAAAAAGATAAATATAATTAATTTTGATATAAAATATTAGAAATTAATCAAAGAAATGTAAATTTTGTAATTAAAAAAATAAATGCTAAAAAAGACTTAAGTTTGCACTGACTTATGTTATAAAAATATTTGTGCACATTAAAATCTGTAAAAAAGTTAAGCATTGTAAATAGAAAATTTATTATGGAAGTATAAGCAGAATTATAGTATCGAATTTTAGCTAAAATATTTTAGCCTGTAGTCTAATAGAATTGCCAGTTTGTAATTAAAAAAATTAAATGGTAAGCCAAGTTAAAAACGTTTACATGTTTATTGGAGCTATAATATAAAAATATTAGCAAGCATTAGTTTCTAGAAAAAAGGCAATGATTGTAAATAAAATTATATTATCAAAAGGAAGTATGAAGGGCATACTATTTTTAACTAAAATATTAGAACTTGACGACCTATAGAATTGTAATTAAAAAATTAAATGCTAAGCAAAGTGATATATAAAAATATAAGTAAAGATTAAAATTTGGAAAAAAGCAATGATTGTAAATAGAAAATATATCGATGAACTTCAGCGAAAGTATCGTCACAAAACCAAATTTTACAGAAGAGAGTTTATAATGATTTATTTCTGGTGTAGCATTGAACAAAATCAAGGAAGTAAATCATTGTATTCTTATAACTATAGAGAATATCATTCTAACATTTATCCAGATCAAAAACTCAATTTCAATAAAAAGCGACATACGATATTATGAAATGGAAGGAGTATAGAATTTTAACTAAAATATTTCAATATAAAGTTCAACATAATTGCCAAATAGCAACACAAGAAACTTTCTACTAAGGCAAGAGTATTCCAAATTCTTTATGGCTTAAAGCTTTGGCAGCTCAGCATTTGCTTTATTTGTTGCTGCTGCTGCTGGCTCTGGCTCTGGCTTCAAACTGTAATTTGGTATGCCTTTTGTTGCCTTTGCCAGCCCCAGAGCTCGCAGCATTGCCCCCAAATGCACGCCGAGCTGTCCGTACGTCCGTTCGTCTCGTCGCTCTGTGTTTGGGCGCAAAAAACTATTTGCGCTTTTAATTTGAATTACAAATTGTATGCAAGTGCATAAAACAATAATAATAGCAATAACAACAACAAAAGTAGCTGCGCACACACACACACGCAGAAATTTAATCAAACGTATAGTTTAAAGAGCGTAAACAAATAAAGCGGCAGCTATTGTATTAAAATGTGCCACACCCACAATTGAGCCGAGCCGAGCTGCTTACAGTCGTGTTAACACTTGATGCACAGTTGAAATTTAATTGACTGTGCGCGCTATACAAATTTATTTTGTATGCGTGTGTGTGTCCATGTGTGTGTGCGTGTTTGACTTGTGTGCTGGTCAGCACTTGGACACTGACATCCTTGTTGAAGCTGCAATTATCAAAGGACTAGAGTACGGCGCTCAGTGCAACTGACGCGCCGCTGCGGGCAAATGAGTTGTAAATAGTTGACGCCCAGGCCAAATCGTTTAAATTGCTAAATAATGACACACACACACACAGACAGAGACAAGCATAATGCATGTATTTGAACAGTTGCTTTTGTTGTTGGCAGCTATAAAAAGGTAGCAGCCAAAAATGCGGCCAACATGCAGCGCTACAAAAAAAAGCACAGGCTGCGCTTAAGTGTGGCATACAACATGTTTCACACACACAGACACACACACACACATACAGAGCGTCGTGTTGTTCGCAAACAATTTTTGTTTGAGCGCTTTTTGGGGCATTTCTCCTGCTTTGCTTGGGGTGCTGACTGCGCCTGTTTGAGCTTCTGGTGTTCTGGCTGCAAAAAGGACATCGAACATGTTGCATGCCACACACGTTGCTGCCACACAAAGCGCCCACGCTCAACGCGCACAGTTGGCTGCCATCCTGCGTTAGCTTTGGTTGTGTTTAGCGCTTCGACAAAAAGTTTCACTAAGCCAAAAGTCTAAGCCAAGACTTAAGTAACTTTCTCTATAAAAACAAAAAGCAGCAGCAAGTTGTGTGTGCGTTGTCAAGTGTGTGTGAGTGTTGTGTTTAAAAATAAAATAAACTTAAAATAAAAAATAAACTGCATCAAACTTAAACTGTTGCTGTTTGTAGCGAAGCGAAACGATTGAGGACCAAACTCTAAACAAGGCATAGGCAAGTTTTATTATTAGCTATGAATTTTATATATTTGTGATTATTTTAAACAACTTAAACTTTTAGTTTTGCTGCCATATGTTGTGCTCAAAAGTTTCAACTGTGTCTCAGCTTAGCCTTTAATTAATAAATTTGTTTGTAATTAATTTGTGTGGCTTAGGCTTAAATTTAAGGCACTGTCAGCTGCATTACAATTATAATAAATCAACTGCATAAGCGCGCAGCTGACAGCAAATGCAAATGCAACACACACACACACAGTTGCATGCTGTGATGCATAGTCGTGTGGCAAGCAGCTGACACTTTTCGCAAACATTTGCCGGCAAGCGTTTAAATTAATTATGTCGCCAAGTCGCACACACACACAAACAAATTAATATATGCATGTGTGTGTGTGTGTGTGTGTGTGTGTGTGCGTTGTGCGCTTGATTGCTCGTTAAATAAAAATTATAAGCTGCACATAATATTTAAAAAATTATGCTATGGGCGCTAGTCGCACTGCCACGCCCCATTTAACGTTCGGTGCCTCGTCTGGCAGTTGTGATAACATTAATTACAGCCACGTTGCCGTCAACTAACTGCAGTTAGCTTTGCTTTTATTTGCATTTTGTTTCTGATAGCCGCAACGCACACAAAATTGCCAAATGTGCCTCTCACTCTTTAGCTCTACCTCTCTCTCTCCCTTTCCCACACGCTGGCACTTTAAATGCTGCGCCAGAGGTTGTCAGCCTGCCAAACATTTGGCATTTGACAAATGGCTAAAACTGCTGCCGCACTGTGCTACCAATAGTTTGCTTATTTTACAGCATGAATTGCAAAATATATAAAAAATTTATATAGATAACTCAAATTTTGTTGAATACAAAAGCTGCAGAGTTTTGTAAGCTGCTTTTTGATTTATAATCAATCAATCAATTACACTTTGTGCTAAAGAATTTTGTATATAAATCTCAGTTATAGCATTTAGATTTTTAGAAATATTTTAGATATAGAAATTAGATTTATGAACTCTCTACATAAATATTAAAATAGTCTTGATTAACACGTATTTTAATAAACTGCTGTTAAAAATAATTGAATTAAATGCTAAAAATGATCTTTGCATAAATATTAAAAAGGGTTTTGTAGTTTACTATATGATTAACGCTATCGTAAAAAAAAAGTATTCAAATAAACTGTTCTTAAAAATAATTGAAATAAATGTTAAAGTTAACTTTGCATTATTTGCAATTTTTGTATAGTCTCAATCCGAATTCATAGACAATCGTAATCAATTTGTATATGAAAATATTTCATGTGGGCAATATCAGTTTAGTTATCAGTTTCAGTTATCATGAATAAGTATCGAAGTATTAATTCCAACTCAATTAGTTATTGAATATATATTTATTGTGCCTTATCTATTCACTAAGTTTTTTTTTACAGCAATAATTATTTATTAGCTAACGTAATTTAGAGTTAACATTTTTGAATTCAATGACATATTGAATATTTTTTAATTTGCCACGCTTTGATTTGCACCACTGTGCACTTAACATAAAACGCGTTAACACATGTCCTGCCAACTGTCTCGTCTCGCTTAACTCTCAACACACTATCAGCACTCAGTTCTCTCTCTCTCCCTCTCTGGCAAACTGCAGCTGTTGAAAATGGCCAGAAACTGCAGATTGAATTACGTGTGCGCCCCGCGCGCGCTCTTTCCCACATGCTCTCTTACTCACTCACTCACTCACTCAACTGCCTATCGTCGTAACAGAGTCAAAGTAAAAGGCAAATGGCTGCAGTATGTCGAAAAGTTGCATAGCCCCACTGTCTGTCAGACTGTCAGGCTAGTGGCTGTTGATGCTACACACCCACACACACACACGTACACAACCGCAAGACCAATACTAATACTAACACATCACCTGACATTGTTTGCTCTGCGGATTTGCATTGTGGTCTGTTGGCGGTGCGAAGTCTAGAGCTTGCCAGCTGTGCAACTCTCGCTCTCTCTCACACTCTCTCTCTCTCTCACACACTGCTTGTTTGTTTAGTTGCTGGCAGCCATTTTATATGTGCAAGCTAGCAACTTAAATAAATGTTTTCTATAATCAAATGCTAATGCAAGCTACCAAAAACTACGTTACGTATACGCAGCGCAGCCAAAAGTCAGCCAAGCATAAAGCCAAAGGCAGCGCTTAGAGCTGGCAAATCAAAGTCTTAAAATTAAAGTTTTTAATTGTTAACAATACTATCGATAACTATAGACAAAGTTTGTAACTTAACAAGCGTCTGCATTTAAATTAATACCAGCATAAACTGTAGCGTCAGCGCTGCCATCTCTAGCTGTAAGTTTGTTAGCGTCTTTCGCTTCGTCAGCCCAGTTTGCTTGTTTGAAGTAATTACATTGTTCGCCAGCAACGGCAACGGCAACGGCAAAAATAAAGTAAAGTGTAGTGAAGAAAGGCGTTAAAGTGTTAAGTTGCTTGTTAATTTTTATTCTGTGTTGCTGCCAAGGCAACTGCTGCTGCTGCTGCTGCTGCTGCTGCTTCAACTATGTTGCCAACTACTTTTGTATACCTATAGACTCAAGCTTGGGCGCTGCTGCTGCTTTGGTGTTTTGTGTTGTGGCTTAGACTCGCGTCTGATTAATGAAGCGTGGCTACGTGGCTGGATTAAGCGACTTGCCTGATGCTGCTAATACTCCCTGTTGCTGCTGCTGTGGCTGCTGCTGCTGCTGTGGCTGCTGCTGCTGCTGCTGCTGCTTCTGGTAATTAAGTTGAGTGTAGCATAAATAACTGTATTTGCGCTTGAGTCCAGCATGCCAGGCTAGGCAGCTATGAAATGTTTCATTAATTTTGTTATTTTGGCTAAGTACAAAGACAATGCCGGCGGCAACAAAAATACCTCAAGCTGCTGCCTTAATCAATTTAAGCAATGACAACAACAACATTAACTCAAGAGAAAAACTTTTGCTCGAGCGTGGGTTGTTAAATATTTTAGTTATAGATTTTATATTAAAGCCATTAGCATTTTCATTTTTTCTTTTTGCTAATTTTACAACATAATTAACTATTAAAATAAAAAATGACTGCAATGTGTTGCATACTTATGCGCGTCATCATTCAATAAATTAATTTATATATTTTTTTGTTCGCGCGATTTATATTTATTGAACGCGTTGGCGCATGCATGCGATTTGCATTATGCCATTATAATTTAATAAAGTTTTAACTGCCATGACAGAGTCACGCCCTTGGCATTGTATGCAGCCATTTTTTTTGTATTATCGAAATTGTGAATTTATGTGAATTGGCAATAGGCAATCGTGTGTGAATTGCAATTACAATGCGAAATGTAAATTATAATTTGAGCATATTAACTTTTGTTGTTGTTGCGCATAAATTATAATTTGCCTAGCTGCGATTTTTGCGCGTTTATTTGCAAACAAGCGTTGACAAAGATTATAGAAAATAAATATGCATTAAAATTTATTCGCACATTATGCAACAAATTGTATAATTGCAATTAGATTTATGTTACAAATGCAATTTACTGACACTCAAAAGCAGCAGCAGCAAAAAAAAAGCGCAACGATAAATGCATAAATTTTGTGTAGCATACATATGAGCGCTGCGCTTTAAAAAAAATGCAAGCGCCTAAAGCGTGTGCGAATGAGCAGCATAGACAAAGAGCGAGCGAGTAAGCTATAGCCAAATAATAGTTAACAAAGTCAACTTACTATTTATAGCAGCAAAGGCAAAAAGTGGGCTTTTGTTTTCTCGTTGGCCTTTTCATTTGCAGACAACAACAAGATTTGACAATGGCGCAGCAGCTATCTCTTTCTTTTGCTCTCTCTGTCTCTAGTGGCTGCTGCTGCCGCTGCCATCAACTGCAAGCGGGTGCTTAAAGCTGTCAAATCTACTGCTGCTAAATTTAAGCGTTCAATTGAACGTTAAAAACAACAACAAATGCAACAACAACAGCAACGTCACTGCCACTGCCCAACGAAAATATTTTCGTAATTATTTTGCATGCAAAGTGCGGATTTTTCCAATTTTCACTTATCAAAGCGCACGCGGCCAATATGCAAAAATAGCTGCAACAACAACAAAGAAAAAAAGAAAATACGGCAAAAAATTTAGTAAGTGACAGAAAAATGTGCGCTGCATAACGAAACAGCAAATACGGCTGAAAGATTTTTGTTTTTCAACATTTATACGTGAGCGCAATGACTTCAAAGTGCAGACTACTATATAATGCTCTTTTTTATTTTATTTTTTTATTTTAAATATATATCAATGCAGTTAATATAAATAACAAGTTATTGAATTAAATGCATTAGCTCAAAATAAATGTTATTTATATTAACTGCATTGAAATATATTTAAAATAAAAATAAAAGAGCATTATATAGTAGTCTTATTATTTTTATAAATTTCTTACTACTTACCTAGACTCTATTACATTTATTTTGAGCTAATGCATTAAATTATTATTTTTATAAATTTCTTACTACTTACCTAGACTCTACTACATTTATTTTTAGCTCATGCATTACATTAAATATTTGATTATTATTTTTAAACATTTCTTGCTGCTTGCCTCGACTATATGACATTTATTTTTAACTCATGCATTAAATTCAATAACTTATTATTTTTATAAATTTCTAGCTACTTACCTAGACTCTATTACATTTATTTTTAACTGATGTGCTAAATTCAATAATAATAATTATTTTTATTATATCTTGCTGCTTGCTTGGACTCTCTTTTAATAATTTACAGGGCATACCGCAAGCGCTTGCCCAACAAAATGTTTGCGCATAAATTGCAGTCGAACTTTTGTTTTTTATCTGCTGTTTTTTACTATTGTACTCGCTTCTTCTTTTTTTTTGTTGTGTTGTGCAACTGCTGATGCTGTTAATCTGGCATAGGCTAGCGCTCTATGGGGTTTTGTCTCTCTCTCTCTCTCTCTCTCGACTCTATCGCTGCCTTTTTGTTTGCTGCTTTTTTTTGCATTGACACAAGCGCTGGCCACAGCAGCCGCCCGCTGTTTACATACAATACGTACAGACCAGACCAGAGTATAACTATAGCTATATAAATGTACCTGCAGCTTGTCTGTCTATATAAGTTGATTGCAAGTTTTGATGACAGCGTTTTCGTTTGCATATTTTTGCATTTTACACACACACACACAAGAGTGTGCCTTACACTTTGCACTGTTGTGTATCTTTTAAATTGACTTTGTTGTCCTTGCATCAACACACACGCACACACACACGCAATCACACAGCTCATAAAAGCTGCACTGGCATTAAAATTGTAGCTTGAAGCGCAAGCCTTTTGCCAATCGTAAAAACTGAGCGTCTTTTGCTTTACGGTCTACTAAACGTTTCAACTGACATCAGCTGCTGACAATTTCTATTTTACTTTTGACCAAACCCAAAGTCGTTTGCTCAACTTGGCTATATGTTCATTATGGCTGTGACAGTTGGCGTTGTTTTGCTATGAAATTTGTACATGAAATTTGTGTGGCTGGCTTTACACTGCACGAAAAAGCAAAGCGTAATATAAAAACTAATTGTAGCATAAATTGTTTAAAAATGTGCACAAATTAATTGCAAATATTTGCACTATTATTGCTTATTTAGTAAACTTTAACTAATTTCTTCAAGTGCAAGCCGCATTTTAATGCTAACTAGCTATGCGTCTATTTAGTCGTATGCGTTTGTCGTAATAAAATTGAATTTATTGTTTATTTATGCAGCTACTAAGAAATTAAAGCGCTGCGCGTCTTGCTTGGCAGTCTGACTGCTACACTTGCCATATCAGGCTAGAGTGTGGGCCCAGACACATGTCAGGCACATGACAAAATACGCACACACACACACTGGCACACACACTTGCACATAAATCAGGCTCATAAAAGCCGCGCGTGGTTTATTGATTTCAAAAAGACTTTAACGACTAAAGCAGACAGCAACAATAAACAAACGACTGCACGCAATGCGTGCCACGCCCACTGCTGGCTTGGGCGTAAATTGATTTTAATTTTAATTTAGCTACAACAAAATTTTGTAGCCGCATGACAAGCTTTTTAAATCTACGCGCGCGTCAAGTCAAGCGTCAATCAAATTGGAAAACTCTGTATGTAAAATGCATAGCATACTTTACAGCGCGTGCAGCTACTTTGCATAATTCAATTAATTTATGCAATGCGCTTTGTTTCTTGTGTTTTTAGCCGCTTGACTGTAAATCAGTTTGCATAATTTATGCGCGTTCAATCTAGCGCGAGCTTAACTGTAAAGCCAATGTTAGTGCAGCTAGCAACAATTAGCTTGTCTATATATTGCGCATACGCCGTGTGAGCACATAACTATATCAAGTCGGCCGAGACTGACAGCTATTACAAATTTATAAGCGCACTTTAGCGCGCCGCACACACAATGAGAGCAGCGCTGCTATAACTTAAGGCTGCAAGTGCGCACGACATGCAGCAGAGTGAGTGGAGTGAGTGGGGCAAGGGGCTACAAAAAAAAAAGTGGCAAGCA
Source organism: Drosophila busckii (assembly GCF_011750605.1). Lineage (NCBI taxonomy): Eukaryota > Metazoa > Arthropoda > Insecta > Diptera > Drosophilidae > Drosophila > Drosophila busckii. The sequence goes on from NC_046606.1 coordinate 7,228,869, forward strand.
GACGCCGTGACTTGACACGTCTGTCAACAGCCATTAAACGCTTGAGGCCTCCAGCCGAGTTCAGTTCGAGTTGAGTTCCGCAAGCTGGCCGCTAACCCAGTTAGTTCTAACGCCCAACCTATGGCCTGGCATAGTTATATTTTACACACCAACACACACACACACACACTAAATGTCGCAGCTGCACAACAGCAGCAGCAGCAACAAATAAAAAAAATATATATAGAGTAAGCGATTGTAGCTACCAACTTCTGACAGCGCAATTTATCACTATTCGCTAGCTCATGTGTGTGTGTGTTCATGTGTGTGTGTGTGTTGTCTGGCCTAGCGCAGCCTACAAAGTTGAAGTCGTAAATCAAAACTTAAATTTAACACATGCAGCAACGCCAAATGGCAGCTCCCCCAACACCCACTCTCCCCAACCCCTCCCTGTGCAGCTACAACAATCAGCGACACACACACAAACAGCAAGTCGCCAAACTAAACCAAAATGTCATCCCCTTTTGTGTTTGGCATTTGTTTTCTTTTGTTTTGTTGGCGTCTTTTTTTTCACCCCCCCTACGGTTTTGGCTTAAATGCTCTTATAAAGTGCATTAAGCTTTTGTTAGGCAGTTTGCAACATTAATAAAAACATTTAGTCGTAGATGGAGATTTTAGCTGGCATATAACTATTAAATATATAAGCAATTCATTGACCAACTTCAATGAAAAGGGTAGCAAAATAAATGAAGCCATAAAGTTTAACTTTATTTTTTTGGAGTTGTGTTTAGTTTCAAAAATCTTGCAACAAAAAAAAATAAAATAATGTAATTAGAGCGCAACAAATTTTAGTTAATATGCGCTAGTTTTATTTTATTTCATCAGTTTTCTTAGCTTATACCAAACGCAGCGTATTTAAAATTCTGCAGCGACTTAAGCGCTCAATGCTGTATCAACTGTTGTTGTTGTTGTTGCTTTTAGTTGTTGTTGTTGTTGTTGTACAAGTCAACTGCAGTCTGTCTATCTGTCCAATTGCTCGACTTGACAATTGACGTAACGAGCTTCTGTGTTTGAGTGTATGCGTGTGGGCTGACAATTGGGCGTGTAGGCGTGTCTGCGCTTGAGTGTGTATGTGTGTGTGTGTGTGTATGTCAACACACGCGTGAGTTAATCTGTCAAAATAGCTCAGCGGCAGACAGTCCAGCCACTTGCCACTTTGCTTGCTACAGCTCACTGAATCAGCCTGCCACATGCCACATGCAAAGAAATCATTGCGTTGCTGCTTCTTCTTGTTGTTGGTTGCGCTTTAATTTAGCCACGCCCAGCACTGGCGCTGGCGCTGGCTTTGCTTTAACTGCCACTTCGTTTAGTCATTTTGGCTTGTGAGCCATTTTATGTTTGCCTCTTGTAATTTCGACTGATATGCTGATTTCAACTTCATATCCGCTGTCAGTCAGTAAAACGTAAGAGCCAAAACCACCCAGCCCCACCCCCACTCAGCTCAGCTCAGCTGCCAACACAAGTTGGTTGTCATGTGCGAGATTTGCGTGTGTTACGGCGATTAATTTAAATCATTGATGATGCTACAAACAGCTCAAATGTCTGCGCCACCACCCAACCAACCACCCAACCAACCACCCACCCACTTTGTCTATCCCGCTGTGCTGCGCGTATCTTCATTTCCATTTGATTTGCCCATCATTACACACATGCCAGGACTTTTGCGTATTTTTTTTTTTTGCTTTCTTTTTATTATTTGCCTCAGTGACTGCCATGTCACCATCAGTGGCAGTGGCAGTGGCAGCGGCAGCATCTTAGCATCTCAGCTATATGGACTTGTGTCTGCTCGTTAATCATTATTTCTCAACATGCCAGCCACTCGTCAATTGCCTTTATTGTCGTCATGGTGATGTTGAGCGTAGCACGCAACTCAAGACGAAGCGAAGCGTTAGGCGTTCGCATTTCTAACGAAAATCTTTATATATATTTGCTTTTTTGCCTCTGTTTTAATGCCGGCACTTAAGCTGGCAAATACATGCATTAAATTTAGAAATAAACATTTAGCTTGCTGGTCAACTGCAGTGTTGTGAGATCTAGCTAGAAATAGCTAACAAAAGCAAGCAAGAAACTTTCTACATATGATTCTGAATAACTAATCAAGCGCACCAAAAGTTAAGGCTTGCAATATATAAAAATTATTATGCTTAGCTGGCGAGATTAGGCAGTGGCTCGCCACATTAGTCAACTGTGGTGCTGTTTATTGCTATTCGAAATACCATTAGAGCCATAAAATGCAGCAGCCAAACATGCAAAAGCAAATTAGATAGGCAAGTGTTTCATAATTTATGCGCTGCAGCAATTTGTGGCACACACACACAGACAACGTCTGCCATAGGCTACATAATTAGTTTGTCGAACTTTTAAGTTATGAGCTCAGCTATCTTTATGCCAGACAACGACGCCAGGTATAGCTGTATATAGCTGCAACTGGCTGCGCTTGTGCCACATATAATGGCTGCCTCATTGATTGCGGCTGCTGTCTGTGTGCAACGAAAAAAAAGTAACAAGCATACGCCGCGTAGCTGCACAATTTTTTGCTGACTGTGTAGGTGCGTCCGCTTGGAAAAATAACACACACACACACGCACACAGCCAAAAGTGTTGCGACAACCTGACGCCATATAAAAAATAATATTATAACAAAAAAAATTACACAACCGAAAAAGAAAAAGCAGCCAGTGGCACACGATAGTGCAAGAAAAACTGCAGACAACGCAGTCCGAAAACTTGGCCGCAGCATTGGCGACAGCGCAAGAAAAATGTGTTATGGCTGCCGCTATATGTTGCAAGCAGCTTTATGCAACGCGCGCTGTTTAGACAAATGCGCTCATAATTCTAAATAAGCGCTGCGCCCACTGCACACACAGCGACTCTAATAAAATTGACTTTAAAAAAAATAAACGTAATGCGCATAAATTTTGTTGACAACATAACTAAATCAAAACACTTTTGTTATAGTCGTAGCTACAACTAGTTCTGAGTACTTGTTGATAAGCTGCAAATTTTATAGCAAATGTTATTGCCATAAGCTTATTTTTAGACTCATTAAAAATTGTGGAAAAACAACTTTGTAAAGCAGGCGAGGCCAAGAGCGAGGCAGAGCTTTATTTTTTATACACCATTAAAAAAAATGAAAGCATTACATTTTACTTGGAGCTCTGCTTTGTTGACTTGTGTCTGCTTTGAGTAGCTTAGACAACGCTAAATTCTATGTAAAGTGTATACTGCAGTCGAGTGCAATAACAAATATTTAAAGCGAAGTCAATGCGCTCAAAATTACAAAGAAATCCACTTCAATATAAATAAATTGGCAAGTCTGTTTTCATATATGCTGCGCTCATTAAGCTTTGTATATAAAAAAAGATTAAAAAAAATTCCAGGTAATTTGGCTACTTAAGAAATTACACACAATGTTGCATACAGTGGTCACAAAGTCGATTTTTTTTGGCATAAATTTCAATGTAAGAATTTTGATTCAATCTTAAAGTAAGTACATGGCACACATACAATAAAAGTTTTAAAAAAATTTATAATTTTATGTTAAGTTTTTTGTGAGCTCAGCAAACAATCAGATGCTTTAAATTTAATTTTAATTTTTGTCACAATTAAATATTTTCGCGTCAATAAAAATAATTTAATAATATAAAATGAAGATAAAGGTATGCATTATCTATTTTAAATAATATTTTTATGTGCAGTCCTAGTTTTTTAGTTGCTTATGCTTTTCGAGAAAAACTCACATGTTGCAGGTGAATTTTTCATAGAAAATTTATGAATAATATTGAATAAAAATTATAAAAATTGAAATACAAAATTCTAAAATATTCTAAATAAAGCTCATGCCACATTTCAACTCCTTAGCTTTATTAGTAGACTTTATGCCAAAAAAAAAATCGACTTTGGGACCATAGTGCAGTGCTGCACTTCAATAATAATAAAAAAACAATTCCTTGGAATTTTGTATTGCTTGCCACTTGCAACAACAACAAATGTTACTTATATTATTTTTAGCTTGTGTGTAGTAGTGTGGCAACAATAATATGCATTTAAGTAAAAAGCCTGAAGTGAGTAGCACGCAAAAACTTTTGCTTGGCACATTGTAAACAATGTTCTAATTGAGTTGAAAAATACATAGAGCGCATTATTATTGTTATTGTTTGCAGCTGAAAATAATGAGTTGAGTTCTGGAGGCAAACTTTCGACGCTTGTGTTTGCTTTAGTCCTTGAGCCACTTGAGACACTTTGGCACTGGCAGCGAGAGAACGTAAAGCAAACACATGCTGAGCTCTTAAAAGCGCAAGAGATATAATTTTGGTAGCGTCTAGTCAATCGATTGCCCAAAGTTTTAGCAAACAAATTAATTTAGCAGCTGTGGCAACAGTTTAAAGTATTTTAAGGCTTTTGATTGAATGACAGACTGACTGCCTAAGTGAGTAACTGGCTGCTTGACTGCGCTGCTGACAATAAGCACGGAAATTACCCAAGACGCTGCCACTCAAACTCGACTCCAAGTCGAAGCCTTGCACATTATTGTGCAATTAGTTGAAAGGCAATCCTTAAAGCAAACCCAAGCAGCCAGGAAGTGACGTTGCACAGGAAGTTGCAGCAACAGCAGCAGCAGCAGCTGCGTTGGCAGCTTGTTATACAAAATCAATATTAAGCATACGCTACGTTGCACATGCATGACGTCTACGTGTACCGAACGTGACGAAAGTACCATCAAAATGTTATTTCTTTTTTATTTTCATTACTCTCTTGCCTGCTGCTGCTGCTGCTGTTTGTTGGCTTAATTGGCTGTGGCCACACGTAAAGCGCAAAAGCAACAGCGACAGCAGCAGCAAGAAAACGAAACGCCACAAAAATAACAAATGTCAACAAATTGTGACAAGAAAATCAAAATTCTACTTGCCTTTTTTCTTTTGCTTCGACTGCTGGCCAAACTCTAGACATTGCCAGCTACCTGCCTCGTTAGAGTAACGAGCGCAGCTAATAAATATGAGAAACAACAACAGCAACAGGGGCAGGGCATAAAGTTTTCTGTCAAATTTGTAAAGAGATTGGATTTGAATTTAAAACAGACGCACGAAATAGCTTAACTATGGACAGCGCACGTCAACTGTTGACATTTGGTAAGGTAAGCAAAGAGAGAAAAGCGTAAAGAGAGTAGAGAGCGTTAGAGATGGGCGTTAATCCAACAGAAAAAAAATGCAGCTGAAAAGAATGCAACATTATTAAGAAAGTGCTAAACAAAAAATAGCCAAGCAGAAATTTATATACAAACTGAATTAGTTTGTCAAAATAGAAGATCGTTATATAAGAATTTTTAATTAAAACAAAATCAAGAAAAAAAATTCTTAAGTGAATGGAATACAATTATATTGATTTCAATATCATTTAAGATTTTATTTCAAGCACATTTATTTTGTTATTAATTTATTTTAAATGAGAAAAACTCACAGGCATGTTTCACTTAGAATTTTTCTCTTGTGATAGTTTTGTGCTTCCAAAATTAATAATGTTAATAATCCCTAATATTTTGTTATTAATATTTAAATAAGCAAACTCACCAGATTTTCCATACTTGATAGTTTTGTGGTTCAATAATATAAAGTAATAAATGCCGGTAAATGAATATCAAATGCTAAAAGTCCAACTTCTCTACTAAGTCTGATGTCTTTGTTTAAAACTATCTAAAGAAGAGTTTGATGCTAGCAATCTCTGTCATTTTTACACTTTAATTTCTAACTTAATAAGTAATTATTTTACTATGAGTATTTATAAGTATTATAGAGCTGTTTAGTATAATTAGTAAAAATTATAATTAGGTAAAGTGCCCATTAGTAATAGCAAACTAATTAACACGCCTAAGTCTCAGTCAAGCATTTTGCTTGCTTATAAAAATATAAAAAAAAGGAACAAAATTTGCTATACTTTCAATCTTTATAAAGGTTGCTCAGAAAATTCTCAGCTGTTTACTCTTATATAGCTACTGCCTTAAATACGTGTGTATAAACTGAAACACGCTGCCATCTCCAATATTCCTTGCAGCTAACGTTGGTGTTTGTTTAGCGCCCTCTGGCGGCAAAGCATAAATTACAAATAATGCGGACAAACCAAATGGGGCAGCCAGCAGCAATGCTTGAAGCAGAGAGTGAGAGAGAGAGAGGGGGAGAGGGAGCGGGAGCTGAGGGGCTTGAAAGGTAACAAGATTATCTGTGTCAAGACAATTATTTCCGCCGCATCAGCAACGGCTTCTGCTTGTCTGGGGCGGCAGTCGTGCGTGTGCGTTGTTGTTGCTACTAATTCTACTACTATTTGGGCATAGCTACTGCCATTTGGCAGTGGCAACGTAGGTTTGACTGATGGCATTCATTTAAATGATTGCCGCATTGCGCTTAGTTGATTGCCAGGCGCTCTCTGCTGACGCTCTAAATTATCTGAGCTTTGCTTTGCATGCCAAGCCTTTCAAATTAATTAAGTCAGGCAGGCAGGCACACATACAAATGCAGCTGATTACTGCTGCTAAACTCAACTCATCGCTATCTCTATTCTTTCCCTTTTGCTATTTTTACAGCTCTAAGCTCTCTCAGTGCTATGACAACTGCTAACTCCTGCATTCATCCCAAACGCAAAAGAAAGCGCATTATCATTCACAACTCATCCGCTTGGCATTGTCTACGCCGTCGTTGCTGCAATCTCTGGGGGCAATGCTTACTCATGCTTTTATGGCCGTCAGGTGAGTCGTGTCGCGTCGAGTGCCGAAGTACTGGCAAGTTAGCTGCCAAAAGTGTTGAAAAAGTGGCTTTTAATGTCTTTAAATCAAGTCAAAGTTGTTGAAACTTGACTTGATTTGCTGCGCGTTGCAAGCAGCAGCAGCAGCAGCAGTTAGTTTATGCCACCATTAAAAGTGGCAAGTTTACAAAGCTGCGCTACGGTTGGGGATCAGCTGTAGTAAAGCTTGAAGCTCATGCTTCAGCTTCACTTGATGACGCTGCTCGTTAGGTAATTTCATTTTGATTGGCCTTTTGCCTGCATTTTGTGATGCATTTGTTTCAATGACACACACACACACACACAGATAGACACATACTTAAGTTGCAACTGACAGCGCGTAGCTTGTAGCACAAAGTCTTAAATCTCTACAAGCAACGCAAGCTTAGACGCTTATTTTGAAGGCACTTTGAGCGGTTTAATAAATCAATAGCAGCTGCAACTTTGATTTAGTTTAATAATTTATAGAAAATTCAATAAGAAAATATTAAAAATGGATTAAACTAAATTTATACATATTTATACGCTAAACTTTGAACGCAATCTATTATTTTAAACTCAGACAAGCCAAAAATTGTTAACAAAAGTTGCCAAAAAAATATTTTTATTTTGTTTTAGTGCTAGCAAAGCTTAGTTTAAATGGCAATTATCAGTTGACAGTCGCTGCGGCAATAATAAAACAAAAAAATATAAATTGTAGCTCAAAAAAAGAAAAAAAAAAACTGAACTGGCAACTAATGTCAGTTTGCTGCGTATTTTATTATTCGAATTGGGTTTTAGCAGCTTTATCCCTTTTAAATGTCACGTAGTCACACCAACAAACACACACACACACACACACACATACGCACATGTGTGTGCAATATACATGTCTGTTAGCTTGTAGATATGACCAGCAAACAGAAAAGAAAAAAAATTTTTATTACTTTATTTTATGCTTGTGGCTATGCCTTGGCTGCTTGCTGTGTGTGTTTGCTGCTTAAGCCTGGCAATGAGACTCTAATGCGCGTAAAACTAATACAAATGCGTTTCTTATCCGTTGCTGCTCTTACTAAACCAAAGGAAGCGTGGCAAACCCTAAAGAACATTTCAAATTGGTTGTACTTTGCCACAAGTGACGGCTTATGCGGCAATATACATAAGTAATATTGTCCTTGTGCATGTCCTTTGTAGCAGTGTGTGTGTGAGCTTAACTAAATAACAGTTTGATAACATAACTGCTTATCACCCATATACTTGAAGTATAGCATACTTACGAGCGCTGCTTATATATCATAATATTCATAAGCTACTTAGGCCTGCATTGCTTTATGCGCCACACACACACACACATAAGCTCATAAGTTAATTAACTGTATTATCAAAAAAGTATATTCAATTAACTTTTGCTTAATTGTTGCATTAAATATTGCATGTGAGCCACTTTAATGCAATTAAAATAGAATATTTTTATAGCTTAATTTGCGCATTTTTTATGCACAAACTGCAGCTTATATTTTATTCATCAAAAAATAATTGTTGCTGTATTGATTTCAGCATAAACTGCTAGCAAGCGCTTGAAAAAAATTGTTTTATATATAGTCAGCAATTTGTATTGCGATAGCTTTTCATAAAAAAAATAGTTGGCAAATAAATTCAACTGATGTATGACAGTTTCCGCTACGCAAGTGCCAATTAGTTGGCCAGCAGCATAATAGCCCAAATGAATGAGTTGTAATATCAACTCTTTATGCTATTCGCAATGGCAACAAACTCGCATTTACCCCAAAGCTCTGCCCCACCACCTGCGACTGCAGCAATAGTAAATTGTCTATTGATTGCTTGTCATTTAGAACTTGTCCAACAAACAAACACACACACAGGCACATAAAAGGCACTAAAGGGGACAAACACACACACAGCTGTGCCTTTTAGTATAAAATATACTCAAGTTCCGTTTCAGTTCAGTTAGCAGTTATCAACTGCAGGACAAACTTGTCTGCCAAATCAATAAAAAGTCAATTCAAATGACTGCGTTTAGGGGCCTAGTTGTGTGTAGCATGTGCACTGAGCGAAAAGCAAGTAGTAGAGAAAGCCTAAAAAAAATTATTTTAGTTTTGTGTTGAGTCAATTTTTACTAAAACTTCATATATGTTTAAAAATTACTTTATTTTTAATTAAAAATATTAAATAACTTCAAATATTAGTTCAAAAATATTTAGAATTGAGTACAAAATGCAGTAATACATTATTTAAATATTAATAATGCAGTTCTAAATTATTGTTATTTTCCATTCTAAACTCTAAACTTTTTGCGCAGTGTAAAGCGAATAATTTTGGTTCATCGTTGGCTAGCGAAATTAATTTCCATGCTTTGCAAACTTTTCTATTACAAAAAACTTGCACTTCAGAGCAGCAGAGTTGAGTGATGCGCAGCATTTTGTAGCAAGCAGCATTAGTAACATTGACAAAGAGGAAACAAGCAAAAAAAAAACATGAACAGCAAAGTGTTTTTAATTAATTGTCATTGTTGCAAAATAATGCAAATCATAGCAAAAGTTTTGGCAGAGAGAGAGAGAGAGAAAAGTGAGCAAGTCATGACAGCAAAGCCGCAAACTTGCCACTTAAGGGAAACAACAACGAAGTAAAAACTGTAAGTCCCCAAAGGAGTGGCAAATGTATATATGTGTGTGTGTGTGTGGGCGTGGCGGCTTAGGCAACATATGACAAGCAAAGCAGTTGAAAACGCTTTATAAACAGCTTAACATGCCGCTGTGCACAAAACAGAAATAAAAATGCTACGAGAGCGAGGCTTATATAGTATATATATATAGTAAGCCCATTGTTGTTGTTGTTGCAAGTGCAGCTTGTGTGGCAGATTGATTTGTGGTCGAGTGTTCATGCCAAATTTAACTTTAATAGTTTTTACTGGATTTACTTTTAATTAATTTTGCGGCAACGCTGTCCACACAGCTGCAAAGCCACGCCCACCAAAGTGCCGCCGCCGCCGCCGCCTCGTGCAGTTCATTTGTAACTGGCGGCAGCAGTTGCGACTCTCTCCACACTTTGCTGTGCCTTGCGTGCTCGACGCGTTTATCGTGCCGCCGCGTAAAGCGCAATTAATTTCTTGTCTGCTTGTAGCAGTTGCTGCCCCCCACTCGTTGCAAGCGCTCGCCGCCATTAATTATGAGATAAAGCACTAAAATGTATCAAGTTGTTGCCAGAAACTGTTGTGACAAAGTTGCCGCTGCCACAATTTACGGCAAGCATATTTATTTAATTTTCGCTGCGCTTATTTTTATTTCTTATCGCTTGTTTTTGGCTGCAATCAATAATCAACTTTGTTTAAACCTCTTACAGCAGCAGCAGCAATCTATGGAGACAACAGCTTGTGGTAAGTACTTGCAACCCATTCAAAGTTGCAATCTAATTAAATGCAACTGCAGCAGCTGACAAAATCAAAATGTCGTTAACATGCATTACCCATGCAGCTTTTAGCTCTGGCTCCTCCTTCTCTCATGTGTGCACAAACAATCAAATAGACATTGCGGCTCAGCATATTGATGCAGCAAACTTAATGCAGAGATTTCGACAATTGCCTGACATTGAATTGCAGATTTTCTCTCTCTTGGCTTCGTTTTAAATGCAAGGCACAACCACAAACGCACACAAGCACACACAGACAGCTATAGATAGTGCAACGTTAGCAAATAGCAACAGCAAGCGCTGCTATGTTAAATCCAACTGCAAGTCTCAGGCACCAAAAGTATTCAAAAACTAGTGCAGCTGCATAAAAAGTTCACATTTCAAGTTGCCATTTTCCTTGACTTTTCGTAACTTGGCTTTTCCAACTTGCACACAGACACACACACAGACACACGGGACTCGGCTTTTTGGCAAATGTGCTCAACACCAAAACCACCAACAATACACAACAGTGTACATAATTTTCACTGTGGGTGTTGCGTTTAATACCCTGTAAGTTACTCTTAAAAAAACTACTTAAAACATAAAGTTCATTAAAAAGCTTTAAGCTGCTTATTATATTAATAATATAAAGAAAAAGCGCGTAGTGCAAGCTGCTAAAAGCCAAGTTAATTGCTTAGTATAACAATGAATGCTTCAAGCTGTTCGAAAGTAAGAAACACAAAAGTCAAAGTCGAGCCTGTTTCGTATGTAAGCAAACTACTTTTAATTTGTATATAATTTAACTTGTAAAGTTGCAGCTCATTAATGCTTAAGGTACAGAATTCAATCTTTTAAATTAAAGCTTTGAAATTGAAAATATAAATTGAGTTTTATATTCAATTTAAGCTAAATCTGATTAAGCCAAGTAGCAAGTAAGCTATTGCCAAATTAATTTGAGCAATGTGATTTTAGTAAAGAAAGCGCATTAAGGTCTTATATAAAAAAAGTGTTTGATGTAGATTGAATTCATACTCTGATTTTTTTTATATGTACTATATATTATTTTCAATTCCAAAATAGTTAAACAGTCAAAAGCAAGCAAAGACTTAACTTATATGAAACATTAGTGAGCAATATAATTTGTGAGCACAATTTGAAAGCATTGAACGTTGTGAAACATTTGAAATTAGCTGCTGATTAAACGTTCAGCTCATTTAAAGCCTTCAGCTAGGTTTATAACCAAGTTATACTCATAAGCTATTATATTATTTTATTATTAGTATTATTATAGTATAATAGGTAAAGTTGCCACAAAGCAAACTAATTTAACAGCAAAATACACAACTGAATAAATTGGAATATTAAAAAAATTAAAATAAGCTGCACACCTTTGCTAACTTTCCCATTGCATTGCTATTTTATACTGGATAACATGTCGTTCAGACAGCTGCTGTCATTTATATATTTAACAATTTTTTCTAACAAGTTTGGCGCCGGCTGCAAGGACAACATCGCCAAAGTGACTGGCAACGGCCGCTGCGACGCGACGCGACTGCTGTTGCTGTTGTCGGAGTTAAACAACTTACTTAGGCCATGTGGCAGTCAGGCTGGCAGTCAGGAAATTGTTGCATTTTTACTTTTGTATGTGTGTGTGTGCAACTTGACTTTTGCTAGCTAAGAAAATGCACAAAACCTCAAAAGAAACAGCGCGCACAGCGAAAAGAAAAATATATAAACACATAAGTATAGCGCATAAAAAAAGAAAGAATTGAGGCTAAAAATGTAAGCAGACGTTAGAGCCTAACAGCTGCAACAGACACACACCCACATACAGAGAGAGAGAGAGAGACAGCAAGACTTGCTGCTGCTGCTACTGCTGCTGCTGTTGTGGCTGTTGGCTGCGGCTGTGGCAGAGTGGCACGTATTTGTTTTAATAAAAGTTTTGCGCAAAACTTAATGAAATGCTGCCTTGCCTGCCTGGCTGCAACTTGCATGTCAGTCCGTCAGTTAGAGCGAGACAGCAAGCATTCAGCAGTCAGTGGCAGGCATGCGAATGCAGCATGTGGCAAAAAGTTATGTCGGCGCTTGTACAAAGGAAGTTGTGTTGCATATTCACGCTTGAGCTGGCTAAAAGAATGCCTTTCAATTAAATAGACAAAAGTCTGTCTGTCTGTCTCGCTCTCTGTCGAGTGATTTGCCAAATTTAATGCTGCGCAATATAAAAAAAACAATTCAAATAAAGTGATTTAGAGCATTTTGTGGTCGGCTGTTAATTGGAAAGTTGTATGCAATTATAAAAAGTTTTTTCATTATTTCAGCTTTGCTTTTGTTGTTGTTCACCTGCTGTTGATATTTTGTCCAAGTTGAAGCAAACTCATGTGTAACCAAAGTTAAAATGGAAATGAAAATGTACGCTTCGGACAATGTCACACACAGAGATCATTTGTTGGGCAAACACACATGTCGTATGCGTGTTTTTTCTCTTTCTCTATTGCCCCCTGTATGCAAAATTAATTTCATTTTATAGTTGCTACAAAAGGCAAGTGACAATTGCAAAATGCAAAAGCGTTTAACATGAATTTCATTAAATACAATGCCCCCCCGACTCACTCCCACGCTCTAGTTTGTTGCCCTGGGCAACAATTTCGAGCACTTAAAGTTGCAAACTCAGAGGCCAAATGAATAGCTAAGCGCTCCCACTTGACCATTTAGTTGCACAATTGATGTGGTTTGATTTTGTTATGGCTATGGCAACCTACACACACACACATACAAACAGACACACAGTTAGCAGCATCGACAGCGTCAACAACAACAACAAGACTAAAATCCAATACCCCAATGGGCAGCCTCTGGGCCTCGCCAGTCAAACGTAACGAATGAATAAATGAAGTTCAGGCACAAAATGCCAGCTAACATGGCTGGCTGGCTGGCTGGCTGGCTGGCGGCTGCTCCTTAGCGCCACAATAGCTGCTAAGCAACTGTCTGGCCTCCTTCTCTTTCGCTCTATTTTTGCAATTCGTGTGTTGTTGTCATGTCCCAAGTTGGAATGACAGACATTTCGGCCCATTTGGCTGTGCCGTGTGCCACTGATTTAAATGATAGCCAAATTGATTTCATTTGCCTGCACAAATTATAATATTACATTTGCTTGCTGCTCTGCTCCCAGGTATTATCTATAGCTGTCTTGGCTGCTTTGGTTATATAAATATATTTCGTAAGAAAGATAAAGCAAAAAAATATTTAGCATTGCTTGACTGGCAGTAAAACAAACAATTCTTGGAAACACATAATTATACTTTTAAGCAAAATACGAGCTGAGCTTTTAAATAATTGCAAACAAATATTCTTTAGCTACAGTTCAATCAATTTATTGAGCACTTGCATATTTGCACTTTTGGGCTAAATGTAATAAATAAGTTTTTGCGAGTTGAAGAGCGCTTTAAACTTTGCTAGAAGAGCAATAAAAATCAATAGCAGGCAGCGCAGACTCGAAACAAAAAGTTATACTTGCTTTTGTTGCCTACTTATGTGCGCTCAAAATCGAACCACATAACAAATGTCGCATCAAATGAAGCAATGCGCATATAATTATAATTTATAAACATGTTAACGAGCGCATTTAAGCGACAAAATACATGTTTGCAGTTGTAACTTGTCAAGGCTCATCTATTGATAGATAATCTTTTTTGCGCAACGAACATGACATGCCATTAATTATAACGCCCACACACACACACAGACAGACACACAATAAGATAAGGCAGAGGTCTCTTTAATTTATTTACTCTTATGCATGGCATATACATTAAACGAATTTCAATTATGTTCCAAGGCTTTATTGCATAACAATTTATGGAGGAATTTTTTGAAACTGAATTCATTAAAAGTAAAAATCAGTAAAAGCGCCAAAATCACTTGCCAAACAAACAATAACAACAACAACAAGCATTGAAGCCCTTTGATATTTAATACCAGCTCTGACGCAACAACTCTGACCTGAACCCTAGACCCCCCCCCCCCACTTACCGTCGCTTCTTTGCTCGTGCAACTGTCGCACTTTATTTGGCAACTTAATCGCCCGACAGGCCACAATTTTTAACTGGAATTTCGTGCGCGCTTCGCTGCCAAAACGAAAGTGTTGCGTTTTATTAAATTTCAGCGCATTAAGCGTCAGCAGCTGCCTTTCATTTTTGCTGTTTGCCGTTTGCTGTTTCTGTTGTTGTTGCTGTTGTTTTTCTTTTGTGACTGGCCTCACTGTGGCTCTGTTGCTGTAGCCCCGAGGACATTTAATAACAATGATGCCAGAAATATACGTCGGAGCATTACGTCGCGTAAGCGCCCTTGTTAGCACATTTCACGCTATTTTCATAACAACAAAAACAATGTGAAAAATGAAAATATAAAAGCAAAGACAGCGCGTTGATATGTGCAATTAAAACTGTTATTATGCATCAATAAATAATAAGAGCACAGCCAGCCAAGCCAAGCCAAGCTGAGCACATTGCGTACGTCATAAGCTTTAATTTCATGAAATTAATAAGCGTGCAAATTAATAAAAAATTGCGCAGAAGAAATAAAATTTAAATGCTTATAGACAATAAAATTAAATTTAAGGCAATTCAGAGCACCAAGCTGAATGTGTTAATAAAAATTAAAAGCTGTAATGAAATTTGCTTTAATATAAACCAAACGCAACTTACAAATTTTTGTTAGGAATTTGAAATATTCGCTGTTCTAAATATAAATTTCATGGCAAAAATAGAATTCTCAATAAAATGTTTAACGAATTTGAACTCTCAGTTGAAGTTACTTGCAAAAAGTATATAAAATATTTAATAAAATGCTTGCTGACTTTTATGCGCTTTATGTTTGTTTGAAATTCAAGCCATAACTTTTTCAATAACTGCTCATTAACCCAACGCAGCATTTTCCACTTTGCCTGGGTGTCAACCACAGACAACAAACATTAATAAAAGCGCAACCCTCAAGGCACTTGACGCACTATATACTTTACAATTGAGAACCTTTTGAACGCTTATTAAAACATATTTTTGGCTGTGAGGCTGGCTGGAAATATTTTAAAGCGGCGCTTTCGCTTGAGCAGTCGTAAAATGTTTATTTAACATTTTTTAAATGTAAAATGTATTTGCCTGTTGGGCACGTTTATGGGCCGTTAAAAAAAAGGGCACACACACTTTTGATATGGGGCGCTGGGTTTCGAGTGAGAGCAAACAGACAAACAAAGTGCTGGGAAATTTATTTAAAAACTCATTTAACTGACAAGCGAGTGGCCGTGTGCTAAGCACAAAAGCAAACAACGAGCGAGCAGGAGCAGCGCAAACTTTAACGAGCAAACTTAAAGCGTTTGCCGTATAAATTGCATAATTAATTGAATTAGAAGCGGCCGCCGCGCATGCAGTTAAAATAATTTTAAATTTATCATAGCATATTTTTTTGGGCTGGCGCAACAGCAATGCGGAAATTCCAATTAAAACGCATCAGCGAATTGCGAAAAACCAATGCAACTGGAAACACAGCGCTCTGCTCAAGCGCCCGCGTCAAGCTAACCCGACCAGACCATACCCAGAGACCGTGTGCGCAACAAGGCTTGAGCTGATAGCGATAGCATTGCGTATACGTGTTTGCATTCTTTTTGACTGATTTTTCGATTTATTTACGTAAATTAAAAAAAAAAAAAACGCGATGCAAACAGAAATAAAGCGAAACGCAGCGTATGGCAGTGAAGAAAAATAATAATAATAATGCGCATATGTAAATAACGATGTCAACGTAATTGGACGTCGTTGCAGCGAGGCGAGTGTTTACTGTAAACAGCGCCATATGGTTGGTCAAGCCAATACGTTTTCTTATTATTATCTTTGCATGTCAATTTTTGCTGCTGCAAATCAATTACCCAAAATATAAATTGCAATTTTAATTAAATTTTAAAGTAAAGCAAACAGACAAATTCATGTATTTGCTTTTGATTTAATGCAAGTATTTGTTAGCCACAGCTGCTGCGGCAAAAACTAATTACAAGCTCAGCACACGTGTCGCATGCATAATGCAAAAGTCATTTGCTAACCAAGCAAGCAAGAAATAATAACAAGCAAGCATAATAATAACTACAATTATTGCTACGATTGCACAATCTGCAGCTCGAATTGCCACAGCATCTATTTTTGCTGATTTGCCAAAGACAAATATAATTCAATTACTTTTTATACACACACACATGTGTGTGCCTGGCAATAATCAAAACCAACAATGCCACACATAAACTCGTAGTAGCTTCAAATTTCCATTAAATTGGCAATTAGCAGTGTTTGTTACTGCCTTAGAGTTCACTGCACTGCATTTGCAATCAGTTCACTGGCTATCTATGCATAACAATAGCCACCCAATTGCCAATCGAATTTTTACTGCATTAGCCACACAAATTGCTAGAGGTGTGTGCTCTGTTTATGCTCTCCAAGAATTATAGACTCTGCTGCAATGCAAAATTGGTCATTGCATTAACCAAATGTTCATGTTGAAATTGCTTGCAATTCAAACTGGAAGTTGTAAATTGGTATAGGCGACTTACCCAGTTGTTGCTGTAAATAAAAAGAAGTAAAGTAAAGTATTAATAAATGTTTTAAATTTTATTTTAGTTATATGATTGACTTAATTAAGAGTTAACAAATTAATAAGGAATGAGCTTGAAAATAAAAAAATAAAATGAAGCTGCAATACAAAAATTAAAGCATTCATTTGTATATATTTAAATATAATTGCTATAAAAATTTTTTATGCCTTCTCAATTAAAATATATTTATTTAATGTACATACATTTCTTCTACTTCTATGCAAGTTTCTTCTAAGTTTAAATTTTAAAGCTTTACATGCAACCAAATCAAACTCTGCAATTTTTTTAAGCTGTTTGCTCTCATATAATTCAAATAGTTTATGCCATAAGCTTTAAAGTGAGCATTTTTGTATGAACTGTTGTCTCAATATTATTGTAAAATTATAAACAAAAATAAATGCAGTTTACTAAACAAGCTAATTTTGAATTCGATTGTGTTAAGCTACAATAAATCGCAAAAACACGTGCCCTAGAGCAGCTCATCATAATCACAAACAAACAAACACACAGCTAACTAACTAAATATCTATCTCTCTCTCTCTCTCACACACACAACACACGCACGCAGAGAGGTGTTCGCATTATAAAACATTTTTATTTTTGGCTATTGTTGTTGATAAATGCAAAACGCAAAACCGCAGCATATTATATGAATGATTGCATTCATAAATAACGGTTGCGTCTAGCTGCTCCCCCCCCAACAGCCCCTCGTATATTACGCATACGTCACAGTTAACGTGAGTGAGCGAAATTTATGGCATTTGCAGTTATTTGTTATTTGCATTTAATTAAAACCAAGCAGCAATATAATTTATTTATTTACACGACAAAAGGAAGCGAGAGCATAATTTTTAATTAGAAATCAAATAAAATTAAATTTAACCAACAACAAACAAACACAAATAGTTAGCAAACAAATATTTTTTTAGTTAGTTTTTGTTGCTATCTCTTTGATTTTTGATTGCAGTTTGTCTGGCAAACAAATCAACTAACCACCCCCTAACGCAGCCTTTGGCTAAAGCAATTACTAAAATGGCACGTTGCAAGTGCCACCTGCTAAACTAACTGGGCTCAACAAATCCGTGCTATGCAGCCAAAACTAAAATAAAAAACAAAAGCAACAATTTTTGTTGTTACGGCCCACAAACGACGTTTTTTCTTTTCCTTTTGGCATTGCAAAATTTATGGCTTTTATTTTGAGGCCATTGTAGATTAGTTTTTTATGGCTTGCAACACAAACTGATTAAAAAATTTATGCAGCGACGTAATTTATTAGCTTTAAATTTAAAGTTAACAAATAGTTTGCTTACTAAATACGCAATATTAAAAGTTATATTGTGATGTCAAGTCAAGTCAAGTGAAGTGAAGTCGTGTGTAAAGTTTTTTAATCTGCTGCATACTTCCTGGCGCTGAGATGATTAATGTTTTGTGTTTAAAAAAAGGGCTCAAAAAACAAATTTGCTGAGGCGTGCCCACAAAAAAAAAAACAACAAGCAACACATAAACAGAAAACTCATTAAAATCATAAAATGCATTTATGACAAGTCTGCTAGGCAATAAGTGTGTGTGTGTGTGTGTGAGTGTAGAAAGTGTCAAAATTTCAACTGCATGAGGCTGGTGTGTGGCAAAGTTTACAGCTGCAGCTGCATTGCGTATATCCTGTGGCAAAAGGCGTGTGGCACCGCCTTCTGCTTGTCACACAATTATGCATACAACGAAGCACTGCTGCTGCTGCTGTTGCTGGCTGTTTGTGCTTGTTGTTGTAATTATATGGCAGGCTGTAAAACAAACTGCCAACAACAAGCTACAAGCAAGCTGCAGGCCTAAAGACTCGACTGAGTGTGAGAGGCACAACACGATTAATCATGGCCATAAAGCCTGGCAAAACTGACTATCATCTTGTCCTGTCTCTACTCTGCTGGCATAAAGGCTACTCTACAATAACAACTGACGCTGCTGCTGCTGTCTTAAAGTAGCCAACGCAGCAGTTTGCTTTTGGCACTTCAATCACGCTTTGACAAATTGAAAATGCGCACAAAGTAACTCCAAGAGCTGAGCACGTGCTCTCAGCTTTTAAACACATAATTTTTGCAGATTGAATGAGCTTGGGCTTGGGCAGCAGCGTCTGCACTACAACTTCAGTCAGAATTGTGATGTGATTTGAGGAGTCAAGTTGACTTTATTTCTAAAAGGCAAACAGATTTGAGGGCAGACGACCCTTCAATGAAAAAAAATTTAAGCAAAAAACCACTTATCATTCAAGTAAATAATTTAGTTTAAGCTGAGCAGAAAACATATTAAGTTTATACGCAACAGATTTTAAGCAGTTTATAATGTGATTAAATATAATTATTTATGAGCAGTTGCTTGTGTTGCTATATATCGTTATATATCGAAAGCATAGTAGAGAAGATATTTCCTTAAATATAACTAATAGTTTCATTTGAAATGATTTTTAATTTAAAATGTACCTATGAGAAATGGAAGCTTAATAAACAAAATACAAATTAAGCTCAAATAAATTAAATCTCTAGTATGAATAAAGCTATTTAGTGTTATAAAATATATATAATAATATATTTTGTATATATTCGCATTCTACAATTGTTTGTGTATTTTATTAATGTTATTAGCTTTCCATATATATATTAACATATATATTTTGGCTATGCTGAAAATCAAAATATATAAAATTTGAAAGAGTTAAAGTAGAATACGCATTAGTTTAAATATAACTTTTGTTAATTATACATTTTTGTTGTTACTGCTTGTAACTCTGACTTTATTTAATAATATTTCTTTATATTATATATATTTCATCTTCAGCACTTTGGTTGGCTTCTTCGCAAGTTTTTCTGCGCTCATCTTATTGCTATTTGCTGGCTGACCACGTGCCAAACTAGCCCAGGCAGCCAAGTCAGCCAGTCCAGTCCAGTCCAGGCAGCTTTTTATCCATTTATCATGCAGTCGACAATTTTTCACTGCATAACGCTAGGGGCGCCAGCCACGTTCTGCTCAACACGCAGCACGAGTCACTATTACTTTTTCTACTTTATTAGCGTATAAGGGTGCTTGCTTTTCTCTTTATACTTTCTTTTTTCTTCTTGTTGTTTATCTGCAATCAGTGGCCAGCAGAATTTCACACATGGCCACTGTTCGATACGCGTTTGATTAATGCAACAAACATTGAACGTCGCTTGACCTTACATTGCATTGAGTTTGACTTTAGCAGCTTTTGGGCTTGCCTGACATTGATGTCGCAAATCTCACAGGCGTGTGTGTGTGTTTGTGTGCGGGTCCCGCAGTATTATCTGCCATCAGCATCGCTCTTTGCATTTGTATTTTCCATTTTAGCATTGCGATTTCCATTCCGATTACCATTTCGCATTCATTCTTCATCATTTGCTTAGCATGTCACTCAGCACATTTGGCATGCGCTCGTCTATTTAACTGATTGTCGTGTCTGTCTAGTCTCAAATGCAGCTGGCAAAAGCGAACCCACACAGCCTTCAGTCTGCTCAGTCAATGTGGCATCAACGCATGTCAAACGGAGTCGAGTGTGCGCCCAACTTGGCATTTTCTTTTTCTTCCTTTTTTTGTTGACATATTCATTGGCAAATGCAATAATGTTAGATTTAAATGCTTGGCAGCGTCTAGTGCGTCTACGTGTAGCACTGAAGCTTGCATTTTTTTTTTTTTTTTTGCGTGGGTTGATTGAATTTTTGCACAAAGTTTTGCACGGAAATTGAAAAACATGCTACAAACTAACGGCATGTTATTATATTTATATCAACAAAATAAGCTAGACATAAAGAATAGCTAAAGCTATCTAAGTTTTTGTTGCAAATTCAATTAAACTGGCAAAAGTCTAAAACAAAATTGTATTTGACATGTTGACAATTTAAATGAAGTTAAATCTGTTGATCAATTAAATATTTTTATCAACTTGCATTCAGTTTATTCTTAGCCTTTGACACAACGTCGCTGTCAGTTGCATGCAACAAACTAATTTTCAATACAGCAGCAAGACAGGAGGCTGGCAGCTTCATTGATGAATGACAGGCGGAACTGTTAGACTAGCCAAAGCGTAATGCGGGCATGAAAGCAAAAAAGCGTTTGCGTTAGCAAAATTGCAAAGCAGCCGCCAGTCAGAGTTTCTGCCTTGAAGGGTCTTGAGAAGTCAAAGTCAGCGTGGGGCGTGTGGCATGGGGCGCTGATCCCGCGTCCTGTTTGTTACGCGCATTATTATTTGCAGTTTAATGAAAAGTGCAATCTATGCCCCACCCGCTAGACGTTGCCACTTCAATTGCCAACGCAAATGTGCCACAAAGGCAGCTGCAACAGCAAAAAGACGACAGTCGCTCTCGCTCTAGCCTCAGCCACTTTATAGTCTTATCGATTTTTGTTTGGTTTTTAGCTTGTGCGCGTACTTTGAGCCTTTTTTACGCTCTCTTCCTCTTTTATTTTTTCGTACGGTTTTGGCCGCTTTATGCATTTCGTGTTCCGACGTAGCCACTTTGATGACATTATAGAGCGTCAAGTCCCCAAAGCCCGCACCCCAGACCAGCTTACACTCATTCTTATTGGCAATCTACATTTTTGCCTTCCTTAGTGTTGTGTCCTGTGTGTGTCCTGCATAATAGCATTACGCTTTTAGTACGCTCAGCAACTCCATCAATTTCAACTGCTTTTTACAATAAATTAAATCAATCGATCAAGCACTCGAGAGTTCGAGTTCCAGTTGGAGTCGCTCCTCATACTCGTTTGCTAGCTGACCGAACAAAAAGCGTGTCAATCAATTAGTTACACACACACACACACACAGAAACACTACAAGAAGCACTTTGCCTGCCACTCACATGCTTGTCTATAATTTTAATGAAATACAAATATAAATGAAGCAATGCCCCTAGAATGACAGCTCATCGTTTGCTGCTGCTGCTGCTGCCACAAAAGACGCTCATCAATCGCCAAAAAATACACAATAAAAAAAAAATAAAAGCTTTACAATCAGCCCCTGTTAGTAAAAATTATTTGCAGCATACGCCTGATTAGCTTGGACTATGCTGCTTTTTTTCTTATATATTGTTGCGGCTTGCCACGTGCTGCGCATTCTCAAGTGATGTCGCAAGTAAATTGCCTAAAAGGAATGCAAAATAAATTAAGCAGAAGCGCTGGACATTGGGCTAACTATAGATACTCTAACAAAAGCACAAAAGGTATTAAATTTAAATTAAATTTGTTGCTTGACACATTTTAAAACATTAATATTTACATAACTTTAAGCGTAAGACTAAAAATCTATTAAAAATTTCTATCAATTTATTATTTAAATAGAAATTCGTTTTCAAAAGCAATGCGCATCATTTTTAACTTATTATAAGCTATTTTTAGCTTACTATTTTAGCTATTTTTTCATAGCTAAAACAAATTTCGATTATAGCAAACATTTTTTCAAGTTGAATTGCCCGCAATTGTTGCAAGTTGAACGTGCAGCTCTAACGACTCTTTGATGCACTGCATACCCATCGAAACGCATGACAAATTTTAATGTCAATAGCCAGCGACAGGCCAAACTGGGCGTGGCACGTATAGACAGTTGAGAGCCGAACCCAAACCGCTGCTGCTGGTTTCCATGTTCATTTTAATTTGTCTGCCGCTGAACGTTACCAACGATTTGTTGAGCTTCGTTCACGCTTTAGCTGTTTGGGGTTGAGGTTTCTTTTGCTTGCTTTTCTTTTTGTTTTGCCTCTCACATTTATTTGTATTAATGAAATAGACATTTTGGGGTCATGCTAAAGTGATTTTTCAAAGTCCTGCTGCTGCCTCTGTTGGTGGCAGGCACTCGCCTTATCTGCAACCACACACCAAAAAAGAAAAAAAAATTTACTCGCTGTCTTGTTTGCTGTTTATTTTGGCTTTTGTTTTTCATTCTTCTGCTGCTTGGAAGCTGAGCCAAAGTGAAACTAATGGCAGTTAGTTTTGTTAAGTCGATAAAACTGTCAGTGATATGGCAGATTGTGCGACTTTTTCTCATTTTTGTGTACAAAGCATATTTTGTCACCTACAGAAAAAAAAGTGCTAAAGGATTTACTACAGTTGAGTTTCGGCTTTGTGCAGCAAAAAGTTAAATGAGCGTCGCTGCTTGGGCATTAAATTTAACGCCAAGTCGCAAGGCAGAGGCTTCAATGTTTTCAGCAGCAAATGCAAATGAAGCTGCTGCATTTCGCTTGCCGACGATGCTTGTAAATTATGGGCGTGGCTTGTTTTTTAAGGCGCAGTTGCAAAGTGAGTGGCATTTTATGTTCATTCGTTGCTGCTTGCTGTTTTATGTGCCTTGCCTAGGCGCCAAATGCTGATTCGCACTTTGAAGCAAGCGCAGGTGGAGGCGAGGGGTTCGGCTGAGTTATTTCGTTGACATGCTGCACAATTTTCTTTTTTGCAAATGACTTGCCATGTCTTCATCATCATCACTGAGCGCGCACTGAGCTTTCAGCTTATTACTTTGTATGCAGCAGGCGCACATGGCGTATGTGTAATATACAACGCCCTCAACCCTGCGCTCGCTCGCTTGTCAGTTTAGTTGAATTAATTATCACATATCACAGCTGGCACACGTATCCTAAATCAAAGCATTTAACGCCCCTAATCCGCTTAATGCAAAGAGCTCTCCCAACCCAGCCCCACCCCAGCCCACCCCACCCACTCGAGCTGACCTGAGCTTACCTCAGCTGAGTGCTGCACTTGGACAGGCTACAAATGGCCAAGCCGCGACGACATGTGTATGTGTGTGTGTGTGCAGCGTATTTAGCAAATTAAAATGAAAATCCTTGGCCCCAAAACATATAAAAAGAAAGGAAAACTTAAAAAAAAAATGTAAGCTGACAAGCAGAATAGCGAACTTGGCATACGCTGGAATTTTTTAGCTTTAGCTTAAAGCAAAGAAAAGAATTTTAATATAGAAAACTAATCGATTCAATTGCTTTTTACGCTATATTGAAATATTTTAGCTTGTTTACATTTTTAAACAGCTCAATAGTAAAAAAAAAATGATCGATAATATCGATAACTTTGCTTGCTCAGCTATATGGGAATATGTTTGTTTGCCATTTGGCTTTGTATATATTAAACTTATTTCAATTTCATCAGAAGACATATATTCTAATAATATAAACTTGCTTTTCAGCATTTTAATTAGAATGATATACAAATTATCAGTACTCATTAGCAAACTGTTGTTAGGGTGTTCTCATTACTTTCTCGATAGTATCGATAACAAGACTATCAGCTCGCTTTGCTGCTGCCCAACGCATTCATTGTACCCCTACTTAAGAAGCATAAAAATTTAAACGTTAAACGTCAGCAGCAGCGCTCGTAGTAAAAACGTCAACGTATAACGGCAACGTGGGTCAGGATAAGCGACAGCGGTAAGCGCAGCGCGTCAGGTTTTTGCTGTGATTGGCAGCAGCCATCAAGTAAGTTAATTGCCCACAATTTAGCGAAGTGAAGGCAGCGCCCAGGACAAACAACGGCGCACAGTCGTCGTCGTTGCTGGTGGCTCTCAAGTAGAACTCATCAATCGAATTGAAGACGTCGAGACGGGGCTCGATTGGGAGCCACCACCAGCAGCACTTGAGTCGCTTTAAATCTTTGGCCATTTGTGACGCTATTAGTGTGGCGCTATGGCTTAAAGCTCTGGCCATTGCTGTTCTGTTCGCTTGGCCATTATCGTATATGGTGCGTTATTAACTTTTGCTGGCTGTCAACACTGAAAATTATATGCTAGCCAAACCGCATAAACACACCCACCCAAAAAAAGCAACGCCCATCATTTCCTAAACGCCCACTCATTGTGTTGTAGCATTTTTCATGTTTTCTATGTGTGTGTGTGTGTGTATCTTGCCTTTCATTACGTGAGTTGCGTGGCGACGAGAGCAGAGCACATGGTTTCGCATACTCATCCCTCATTTTCTATGCCACAGCCCAGTTGCCATTAGCGCAGCAGGCGAAACACATTTAATTTTGTTGTTGCTGCATGTGTCCTGCTGCTCCAGCTACAGCGCCTGCTTCTATTTGTGGTCTCCTTTTTGTGTGTAAATAAATCAAGCACATTTTTTTACAAATTGTTGTCATCATGTTGACATTTGGGACATCTTTATCGGCATTGACTTTTGTCTGCCAGCCCTAAGATATGCTACAAATCTTCATGCAAAATACACTTTTCGTATGGTAGAGTGTGTGTGTGTGTTAATGTGATTGCTGTGCGAGCGAGACAAACAGCGGGTCAGTTTACAGACAATTCTAAGTCTAAGCCGTTAGCGAATCACTATAATTACACTAGGCTACAAAATTGATGCGTGGCTTAACAAGTAAATTGCTTTGGCTATATAATTATTTTTAGTCATGGGTATAGCAACAACTGCGTGTGGCATACGCCACTAAACTATTGCAATATGAATAAATAAAGTTGCTTTAGTTACAGCTTTTAATACTAGCGAGCGCCTAAGCGCATTTAATTTTAGTAAAAATGAATTCAAAGCAATTGTTTCGATTTAAACAAATTGTTTCTAGACAATTGCCTGATTATAATTTCAAGCTACATATATTTATGCCAGCTAATTAATTTCGCTGCCAAAAATTTATAAAACTTTTGCGCGCGTAATAAAACATTTGTTTTAATTACTATGAGCACCATTAATTCGCATAATGAACTAAACATAATGACGACCTAAGCTCAGCTCAGCTAAAAGCAACAAAAATACAAATTTTGCGCTTCCTGCAATGCGCTGAGCGTTGAAACATTGAGAACTTTTTGTAAGAAATTCAACACTTCCGTTTTGGCAGTTAGTGACTGTAACTGTGACGGCAACGGCAAATTAAAAGGCAAAAGCAAAACGTGTAGAGAAGAAAGCGTGCCGTAAATGAAAAATAACGTTTTATTTTTATTTATGTATTTGCATTTTTGCCCATAAAACTTCACACATACAGCCGAAGAGTAAGAGAGAGAGCGAAACCATCAGCAGCAGTAAGAAACAACATCATGAACGTCGACGTCGTCCAAATGACTTCCGTTTCCGCTTAAGATGCAGCCAAGAGTATGTATGTATGTGTGTGTGTGTGTGGCATCAACATGCAGCGTGCGTCATTTGTTTGCCTTGCTTGGGTTTTTGTTATTTTTATTTTCTGCTCCATTTTATTTTTGTTTGTTGCTTGGCCCATTACCAGCTGCGTCGTCTACACATTTGGCTGTCCATTTTGACATGAAAAAAAATTGCATCGAGTCTAATGTAAATCGTGTCATTTGTCAACGGCAGCTGTTTATACCAGAATGATGGCCAGCCAGCAGCCTGGCTAATGACAATCGGCATGTCTTGACAGACAGACAAACATACAAAAAGAAACTGTACAAATAGCATCAGCGCTTTAAGGCTTACATTGCTTATACGCCGCGTTGTACACACGCTTAATGATTATTTTTATTCTTGAGAACACATTAGCTGTAGCTAGAGCCAAGTTTAGGCAGCCGCTGAATAATTCAATAAACTAACTTTTGCCATGCAGATTAATTAAATATTTCTGTCTAATTTGACGCAATTTATGCAAGACAAACTCCACACTGAGAGCGCTGAGCGCGCAAAAGCAAAGAAAAATTAACAAAGTTTTAGCCCCACTCTCTCTTTCTCTCTCTCTCTCTCTCTCGTTCTCTATGTGCTGCTAAAACTTTTATTAATTACAAAAGATACACATAAATATTAGCAGCGGCAGCTACTCTCCATTTATTTTATTTTAGCGTGAAGCAAGCTCAACTCGACGAGTTACTAACTTAGTTTCTTATGTTTCCTGCTTGGCTCTGTTACAGTGTCCGCTGCCAAGCCACGTTGATGGCCAATGGGGACGACAAACGCAAGTTGCAAGTAGCAAACGGAATTAGCAACATA
Source organism: Drosophila busckii (assembly GCF_011750605.1). Lineage (NCBI taxonomy): Eukaryota > Metazoa > Arthropoda > Insecta > Diptera > Drosophilidae > Drosophila > Drosophila busckii. The sequence goes on from NC_046606.1 coordinate 7,255,635, forward strand.
AGCAGCAGCAGCAGCAGCAGCAGCAGCAGCAGCAGCAGCGAAGTGGCATGAAGTGAACTAAACTGAACTGAAAATCAGGTAAGTGCACTTTAAGAAAATATAGTTGGCTGCAATTGCAAACTAATTAGCAAAGAATTTGAAATGGCTAAGAAATATATACAAATTATTTAGTATAAGTTACGATAGAAGTATATTTGATGAAAAAATAATAATGTTGTAAATTAAGCAAAAGTTTTAGCTAAAGAAAATATTATTAACTTATAGAATACATATTAATTAATTGATAGAAAAGCAATTTGGCAGCTTGTGCTTAATCAATTTGAACTTTTCTTTTATTAAACAATTTATTGAAAGTTTATTCAACGATTAAGCAGACATTTTAATTCGAATGTAAATTGGAATTATTTTGTATTTGTATTTGTATTTGTATAAATTTATATTTAATTTATTTCTGCACTTAAAGCAATTTGGCAGCTTTGCCTTGGAACTTTTTTCAACAAACTTGTCAATAAAAAATGTTTAGCTGCTGCATAAAAATGTAAAATTATTTAAATAATTTTAGCAATTGAAATTTTCCACACTCTAACATAAAAAAGTATTTCTATTAATTTGCAACAAATTTGAGCCTTTGCGGCGCTGCGTGTGCGCTGAAAATTATGCAACTTAATGCGCCTGCTGCTATGCACGAACATAATGTATAATTAATATACTACAACATGCACAAACCTGTTGCGCTCACCTGGCTACACCTGCCCAAATGACCCTCAAACGCTTTGCCACAGCATTGACTGCAAAAAAAAAAATGAGAAAAAAAGTGGCATAACGAGCTCTCATGCGCCGGCTTAAAAGTGCTTACAAATTGCTACACGGCAGCAAACAAATGGCAGGGGTGGGCGTGGGTCGAGTGGGTTGGTGAGCTTGTTTCATCAACACTTTGGGGCTTGGGCAAACTGAAATTGCAATTGAAGCGCTGAAAAGCAGACAGTAAAAATTTTTTTGAAAAGTGAACGCGGCGAGCCTTTTAATGAGTCAAGTGGCCAACACGTCGTATGTGCAATCTGAAAGGTGTGTGTGCGTGTGTGTGTGTGTAATGACGCGCGCGTACTAGTGCTTGGGCCTTTTGTGCATGTGAATTCGCACGAAATAAACCGTTTTTCGCGCTCTCCACTCCTCGCACTTCGCTTTGCTGTTGGAGCTGCCAGTTTGCATTTTGCTTTTATAATTGCATGCCGGCTCTTAATGAGCCCAAGCGCCATGCAATTTGTATAGACTGCACTAACACATGCATGTACACACGTATATATGTGTGTGTGTGTGAGCCTTTTAAACAACTTTGCCGCCACTTGAAGTTGAAGCTGGCCAAATGCTCTCTGTCGAGTCGAGTCGAGTTGTGTTTGGTTTTACTGGTTTTTGGGCTTTTGCGGCTGGTTAGTTGCTTTCTTTTTTCTGCAGCTGGGGGGTGGGAGAATTGTTGGCAAAACTCAATTCGAAACAGCTGCCAAAAACGGCGCAGAAAGTTTAAGGCAGAGAGAGAGCGTAACGCTGGATTTGCTCGTAAGCGAAATAAAACCACGCAACGAAATGAAATGAGTAAATTGCGGTTTCAAGTTCTCGCTCAGCAGAAACCGCAGCACACACACACATACACAAAGCCCCAACCTAGTTGCCTTGGCAATGCGTTTTCACTTTATCGTAATTTACCAAAAAAAAAAATTAAAATAAAACGTAACCACTGTGCTTGTGAAATTTTTAACACATGCTGCTGTGGTGAAAAGAGTGTGGGTGGGTGGGTGGTGGTGTGTAAATTGCTACAGTTAAGCAGTTGATTGACTTTATGCGTATATAAAGAAAATATAAAGAAAAGCATTTACACTTTGTGAAATGGCAGTCATAACAAATATTGCGCATACGCCACATACACACACATAAACGACAAATGTATAATTGAAAACAAATTTTACAGCATGTAATTGAGTGTCTATGCTTGAGTGTGTGTGTGTGTGTGTCTGCTTGTCTTGATATCGATAACAAATGCCACAAATTGAATTTAAATCATATTACAAACAAACACACACACATGCACACATATTATACAGCAGCTTAAGTGGGCGTTTGGTTCGGGCTTTGTTGTATGCTTGTTTTATTTATGAAGGCTGCTCCCACAACAACGAGCAGAGCCCCAGACAACGGCCTAGGCTAGAGCCAACGCCTTCGCCTTTGCCTTTGCCCTTTTGCTATCGACTACACGCACACACACAAACACACACATACACTCACAGTTGTGTGTATAGAGCATAAAAGGGTTTCATGCCATTGGCAACCGCCTAGCATTCTCTATATAAAAAGCAAGTATTTTAATTAAACGCAATCATTTGAATGCCTGCGTCTTCATCTTTTTTGTCAAAGCAAAACTTTTTGGTTTAACAACAATTTAAGCTTTAATGCATAAATTAAGCCATTTTGTGTTTTGAAAACTGCTTTTAAATTAGCTTAACGCTTGTATAATTCTAAAAAACTTTAATAATCGTTGCCTCATAACATTTTTGTAGCATACTTTTCTGCTTTTCAACTTTTAGTTTGTCAAGCATTTGAATTAAACGCATTAATTTGCCTGCCTGCTGCTTCTTTTTTTGTCACAAACCCAACTTTTTGCTTTAGCAACAATTTAAGCTTCAATTGCATAAATTAAGCCGTTTTGAGGCTTGAAAATTGCTTTTAAATTAGCTTAGCTGCCAAAAGTTGTTAATGCCAAAGCAAAGCACAAATCTCAACTCGCTCTCTCTCCCTCTCTATCGTTCTCTCTATTAATTAAGGCGTGTTTACTCGCTTTAGAGTATTCAGCAACGACTGCTAGCTTCAATTACTTACCCTTTGGGCCATGTTGCTGAGATTTCCGTTTTATGCATTCAGAGCACACACACGTTTTGGCTGCCACAGAGAGCGAGAGACAAGCAAGCCAATCTGCTAGCAAACAGCCTTGGGTTGGGTCCCGCCACTTGCCACTGCCACTGCCCAGAGCTCTTAATTGTCTGTGCTCTGTGCTGTGCTCTGGGCATGCAATAAATTTATGCATTGCATTTGGATTTTCGGTTCGGACTATGCATATGGCCGTGTGTGCACTTTAGGCCAGGCCAGAACTCAGCCAGAGGTTAGAGGCCTACTGCTAGCCACTAAAACCATAAATAAATGTTTGATAAGCAGTCAATGTACTTTACACTCACTCACACACACACATACACACGCATTTTTGCTGCAATTTAATTGCTTTAAATTCTTTGCCCCATTTAGTAAAAAGTTGCATGAAAAATTTCGTGCGTTCGATGCTTGCTGCAGATAAATACTTGAAATATTGTTGAAATTTGCCTCAGGATGTGTCGTATACAAATTGCCAGCATTTATTTATAAATATGCACAGCTCAAGATAAATAATACACATGTTAATAAAAAAAAGACTCGCAATAATAAAGTCAAAGTGATACATATAAATTTATATATTTATATATAAAAATGCATAAATAAACTTTGAGTGCATTTTAAATTTATGCAAAGCAAGCAAGTTGATGTTTCTATTTATGCAATTTTTAATTAAATGCTTTCAGATTTAATATTTTACTGTTGCATACAGTCAATAATGTGGCAATCAAAATTTAATAACATATAAAAATCTATGCATGCCACGAAATGTTTGAAAAACGCTTTGATGAAAGCAAAAACTAACTCACTATAACTCACTGTTCACTGCATTTTCGCAGCGAACTCGCTCGGTTTAGTGCTTAGCTTTAGTTCGATCGGCCAATCAATAAATGTTCAAAACGCAAAATGTCATAAATTTTGAGCAAAAACGAGCAATAAGCTATTTTGACAGCTGGCAAAAATCCATTTTGAAGTGTAAATAAGCCTTAAAATAAAAAACAGCAGCAATAAACTTTATGGCTGAAGCCAATTCATAAAAATTTTGGCACGTTGCAAGCAGCCGAACAGCAGCAGCAGCAGCAGCACTGCAGTTTCAGTTGCTGGGGACGTGCTACGTGCTACGTGGGGCAACGTGTCGCACGTGCGTGCAGTCGTTGCAACTGACTCAGACATGGGTTAGGCTGTTGTTGTGCAAGTTGTTGTAATACTGACTGAGGAACTCTCAATGCTGAGTCGGACATGCATTTGATATTGACGTTACAAATAAACGACAGACAGAGAGAGAGAGAGAGGAGAACTGGGTAAATGCTATAGCAAATAAGAAGATTGTAAGCAATGAAGTGAGTCTACATAGTCTAAAGTTGACATTCGCACTATATCAGACTTGCAAGCCACTTATTGTTGTTGTTGTTGTTGTTGCACGCGCTGCACGAATTTCCAAATAAATACAAATAACTTTGATTTTCCAACAGTTGCCCTATTGGGAAGCGACACAGACACAAAGCGAGAGAGAGAGAGAGAGAGAGAGAGTGCAAGCGAGCGAGAGCGAAGCAAGCGTGTCTCACATTCAAGAGAAGAAGCATTCAAATTAAACTTTATTTTGCTGCCTTATACCTTCGGGGCGTCATTGCTTGAAATTGCAGATTGCAGGCTCGAATCACAACCGTCGAAGCGGCAGCAACAACAACAAACAGACTGCCGGCTTGCAAATGAATGTCTGAGCAGCATGAGGAGCAGCTGAGGGGGAGCGTAGCGGGTGGTAGCAACCAGACAAACACACGTACGTGCTGTGCATGCAATAAAGCAGCTTTTTTCTGAGGATTTCTTGCACTGATAGCAACTAACGTCACAATATGCTACATAAATTGCCATTTGCCAATGCCTCCAATCGTTCGTTCCAACGCCCACACCCCGCACCGCGCACCCACTGCCATTGCTCTAGCGTCAATACAAGCTAAAGCCAAATACCAACACTAACAGACACACACACACACACAGAAACGCACACACTGACGCTCAAGGCAATACAATAGCTTGAGTTGACAATATAAAACATAAATATGTATAAAATACTAAAATATGCTAAATTTATGGCAAGTTTTGCACAAATTTTATTGCTTGCTGCAAGCTACGTAAGTTTTAAGTCGCAAATGCAATTTGAATGTGCTTTAAATATATTTTAGAAATTTATATGCGGCATTAGTTGGACAATTAATCAGACATACAGCTATTTTTGAAGTTAAATATAAATTTTTTTAAAATTTATTTATACATTTTAATGCATCAACTAATGTTTGATTTTAGTTTATGCGTTAAAGTGTCATTATAGTTGAATAATTGAAAGATTATTACAAAATGCATATAAATGCTGTCTTATAAAAATTTTGTAGCATACATTTGAGCTGCACAATTGTTGGTAACTAACTAAAACGCAAGATATATAATTTTTCAATAGCTACAGCTCGAATGCTATTAAATAATTTCATTAAATAACACACAGCATTTATAAAAAATTATTTCTAATACATGCAGAAACGTTCAAGTCAATTTATAACAAATAATTATCATAAATGCTTGAAATTAGTTGCAGCACAAAGTTGCGCATAAAGTTTAATAATTTAAACTTTAATAACATATAATTTGTAAATCAATTGCCTCCATTTCATAGTCGCAATGCTTTGGTTTGCCACAATTTAAAGTCGTCTGCAGTTGCTTGACATTTGTTTGGCTGCCTGCAATACTTAAACTCATATCTATTGAAAATAATTAGAAATATTTGATTAACCGCAAACTGCAGAAGCAGCTGAGAGAAGCTGCATGAATGGGCTGCAGCTATTGGTAACGCCTCAGTGAGTGTTGCTTTGTATTTTTTGACTGCGTGCGGGGGTTACAACTAAACGATTTATTGTTGTTATTACTGGCTTTGCACATTTGCGATTGTTTTGGCCTTCGCTATTGTTTGGTTATGTGAAAATAATCCCTATGAAAGTTGCTTGAAGGGCCAAAGCAACAAAATCAAAGTATTAGCAGCAGCACCAGGAGCAGCAGCAGCACACAAAGCGTTTTCACTTCCGACAGCAGACGAGAGGGCACACAACACGTGCAAAGGCAAGTAAACTTTTCATATATATACGTGTGTGTGTGTTTGTGTGTGTGTTTTATTCATACACTTGGCGCCCGACTATTTGCACTATGTATGCGCTGCTGGCTTTCAAGGGTTGTAGCTCTGCTGCTCTAGCTGCTGTTGCTGGGGCTGCAACTCAAATTATATTTTTATGAGCACGAAAGGCAAATAGCGCCCCCTGCTTTGCTATGAGTGGGTGGCTTGAATTAAGTTACGGCACTTAATGATGTTGCTTAGCAAATTGAAGCAACTAAACACAAACATAATTGAAACAATTTTCTCATTATAATGACGACAATGTTGTTGTTGTTGTTGTTGCTGTTCATGTTGATGATGATGACGACGTTAACAGCAAGGAAAAAAAAACACGAACGAGTTGCAGGTGCTTCTGACGCAAAACTGTGTTTGGCTTTGTCTGCAACTTGGGGCTTGGCTAAAAAGGCAGCTAAACAATGCCAGCTGTTGCCACGCCCCCCCCCCATGTCAAGTAAATATGCGTTGAAGATGTAACAACAACAAAGTCATAGTCAAAAGTTAAGCTATGGCAAATAAAATTGCGCGCAAAAGTGAAAAGAAGTCGACAAAGGTTTAGGCCAAATTTAAATGCTAAGGCAGCGACTTGGCCGCGCTGTAGGCGTTGCAGGAAGTTGTAACAAGTTAATGGCAGTTTTCAACAAGCGCTGCCCCCTACGCTCCTAACAACTGTCTAGCGGCAGGTGCAACAACAGCGACTTCATTTAGCTGCTGGCTTCAAGTGCATTTTGAAGTTGCCACTTCAAGCGACGGCAGCAGTCAAAGTAGCAGCTAACATGGCCTAATAAAGTTGGCTCACAGATTAGATTTGCCAAGTAGCAGCAACGTCTTTGCGCTCGCCTACGCGGCGTATGCGTGTTTTTTGTGCCTTGGGAAACTCAACGGCTGCTGCTGCTGTTTTTTCTGGCTCTTCTTCTTCATCTGTTTCTTGAGTGATGCTTTTGTGTTGGACTGCAAACAATGACAATGGCTTACAATAACAACAACAATAAACCATTACTGTTCATATTTTCTTTTTGGTTCGCTGCCGTAGCGAATGGCCCAACCCAGAACGAACTTAAATACATGAAGGGGCACTCAATTGTGTTGTAAAAGAAACGACTACGACTAAGACCTCGACTCAATAGAGTCTACATGTAAATAAACACATGAAAAGTAAACAGACAATCAATTACTAAAAAAAAGCTTTAGTCCAATTTATATTTGCTTAAGTTTATCTAAAGTTATTAAAATATTTCTTTCTTTCTGCTATTTTTAATTCTTATCAAATTTTCAATGCTATAATTATTTTTATATTTAATTGTTATATTGAATAATTTATTCAAAGTATTAATTTTATTATAATTTTTTAGCTACATTTCCAAGCATTTCGCAAATTTTCAATGCTTTTATAATTATTTTTATATTTAATTCTAATATTGAATAATTTATTCATCTCTATAGCTTTGATTTTTCTTCACAATAATTTAAAGTATTAATTTTATTATAATTTTTTAGCAACATTTCCATGCATTTTTTTTATTATTATTTTTATATTTAATTGATTATTTATTGATTTTTCTTCACAATAATTCAAAGTATTAATTTTATTATAATTTTTTGCTACATTTCCATGTTTAAATTACTTCAACTCCTAAGCTGCGCATCTAATGTGCGTTAAATTTGATGAGCTCTTATATTTATTATAATAATTTTAAGTATATTTGGGCCGTGGAGACCATTAGCAGCTCAATTTACACAGTCAAGTCGACACTTTGCTTTTGGCAAGAAAAACAATATTTTGGCATTTGTTTAGCTGATGTTATGGCTCCCAGGCCACTTGGCCAACATATATATAGATATATCCGGGCTGCTAAAAGCCGATGGCGGGGTCGGTCAAGTGGCGCGCCTAATGGACCGTCAACTGCAATTCAATACGCTGGCACCCCCCCCCACACACACACACACACACACACACTTTACTGCCACAAACAAAAGACAGTGGCGCAAAAGCAAAGAAAAACAACAACAAGCAGCAGAGTAAAATCAAATTGCTTGCAAATAGCTAAATAAAAGGCCTCAAGTTGTAGACTGAGACTAAGACTGAGGCTGAGTAGCTGCGGTCTGATTACTCGATATGTCAGCCCTGGCTAACGAAGAGACTTAAGGGGGGCGGGGTAAAAAGTATGCGTTAGCAACAAAAGTTTGCGCGCTTGCAAATTAATAACAGGCAGCTAAAGTTCAGTTCAGCCTTGATGCTTTTCTTTGTTGTTGCTGTCGATGCGGGCGCCTAGACAGCGACACATACACACACAGAGAGACACACACACACACACACACACATAGATGTACACCCTTATGCGTCAGTTTGTGTTGTTGATGTGCGTGCTGCGGCATTTTTATTAGGCTCAACATTTTACGAGCTCGCTCATCAAAGCGCGCTGCCTTTTAAGAAGCGTTGCAAGTGGGGCAAGCAGCAAACTGTTGCAAACTTTTCTTCATTGGCTCATAAATGCGCGCAAAGCTTGTTAGTTACTTTAGCTTGTATACCCTTTGGCTTTAAGAGCTAAAGCCAACAATTATGAGCTTATAATTGAGGTGAAAAAAAATTACAAAAAAACAGAGAGAGAAATCAAATTTTTTTTCAAAACTTCAGCTTACATGTAATATTGGCATATAAGCTAAGGCTGAGAACAGTTCGCAATTAATTTTGGATATTGTATCACTAATTTTAATCAGAGATTGCAATACTTTAAAATTCAATTTATATGAAATGCCACTAAATTTCAAAAAGAGCCTCAAAACTAACTCGAAATGCGTTCAGCGCGTTTTTAAATAAAATAATTAAAAATATTAATTTGAATTGGAAATATTAATCACTGAAAAATAATCAATTTCATTTCCTAATATAAGCAACATTAAATAACTCATCAAATTTGATGAAGTAGTTAGAATTCAATATTAAAATAGAAGTCTTCCAACAAACTTTATTCCGGCTTTGTTTATTTTTAACTCATAACTCTAATTTTTAATCCCTTTACATCTTTTAACAGCTCTAATTACTAAACCTCATCAAACCACTTGCTGCCCACAGCTAATTCCACTCGCAAATGCAACAAATTGAAGCTTAAAACTCTTTAACATGCCCCACACACAGTAGCCGCAGTATATATGTGTACACCTGTGCATTAGCTTTTGTTACCTGCAATTAGTCATTGATGGCTGCTTAAAACACTTTCAACTAAAGTCAGCTCATCAACGTTTCATTGTTATTAGTATGTGTGTGTGGGGTGGGTGTATTGGTCTGTATGTGTGTGCGTTGTTCATGTTTGTGGCAGTGTTTTTTATTGGCCGCATCCGTGACTGAAAAATGTCGCTCAATTAAAATGGAAACACTTAAAATTCAACACTTAATTCCGTGCGTAAAATTAATGCCGAGCACATAATTAAATTATGTTAATTACTTCAGCAAGTCTATTAACAACACAACACACACACACACATAGACAGTGGCATAGACACGTAGAGCGTAAGCTACACCCAAAGCCAAAAGCTTTTGTTGTTTTGTTGCTGTTCAGTTTGTTATTGTTGGTTGCCTTGGGTAAGTTCCATGGGTTTGGCATAGGGTTTTTGTTTTTTTTTGCTCGCTCTCGCTCTCTATTTTTTGTTGTTGTGCGCCGCAGGGCAAACATCAAATAACTTTCAATCAATTCCAATTAACGACGTCCATAAAACCAAGCTCCAAACAGATCCACAAAAGTGCACATAAGAATGGCCAGGACAATTTAATTTAAAATTTAATGGCAGCTACACCCCTTTTAACAACCCAAACACCCACCCACTGAACTGTGCTGCCCCAAACAGTTTGATGTTGTTATCAAAGGCAACTCGTGCGACCGCAAAATAGCAACAATAATAACAACAGCAACAAAAACAACATCAAATAGCAACAAGCGAAGAGCGGCAAGACCGAGACCGAGACGATGAGCACAGCCAAAGGATATTGTAATAACAGTAGCCTGACACGCAACACGCAGCACCGAGACGCGAACAACGTCACGGACATGGACATGAACATGCCCATGGACAACCTGCCCCAACACACCTTCCAACTATTCAGCATTCACTTCACGAGTATCATCAACAAGCAAGTTGAATGCAGCTTGAAAATTGTGCAGCGCGCCCCTCCCAAAAGAAAACTTTCTTAATAGATATGCCGTGCATTAAGTACACTTCAAAATTTCTATAGCCAAGTAGCTCATCAAATGTACAGCTGAATAGTTAATACATATATTCGAGCTTAAGCTGCAACTAAAATCGAAAAATAGTAAAATTAATAATGAACTTCAGTTTGAAAGCATTGAAAGCAGCAAATATAAATTAAACAAATTTTTGAGCAAACTGTCAACTTTAAGCTTATGAAATGCGCATTTTATTTTAATTAAAAAAATATTTAAATTGCATATTTCGTAGCATTGCTACTTTATACTTCAATTGTATTTCAATTTCATTTTATTTGAGAATAAAAATTGTATAAACATTATTATGAGGCAGCAAATATTTTTAAAAAAAATTCATATACATAGTTAAAATATTCCAAACAAAGCGCAGCTGCTGCAAATTTGGTTTACATAGCAATTCTTAATTTTATTTAAAAATACAAAATTTAATACAAAATATAATTCAAACTTAATTCATTTCAGCAGCAACAAAATGTGACGAAGACTTCATTTTCTTTTAAATATAAATAAGCAAACTGGGCAAAGTATTTAAATATTTTTATGAATTGCGCTAAAATATAATTGAAGGCGCAGCTTAAAATATACAAAGGGTATAAAAATAGCAGCAGCAGCAACATGAGCATGGAGAATGGACTCTGACGACCGCAGCGAAGGAATGCAGTTTTACAGTTAGCAACAATGGTTGAGGCCACAATAAAAGACTGCCAGAGAATGAAAGAGGGAGCGAGAGAGAGAGGGAGAGAAAGAGAGAGAGAGCAGCAGTGTGGGAGTCGAAGCGTGGAAAATAAAAACCGCAAAACACGCCAACGCCAACGTAAACCACAAGCGCACACATACAAATAGACAAAGAGACATAGAGACAGACAGACAGACAAACAGTCAGAGGCGGCTGTCCGACTGTCTGTTCAGCTGTCCTGCAGCTATCTAGGAGAAAGCGGACCTGACGACTTTCAGCTGAGGACATATGCAGCGTTAAGTTCATTTTGCCAGTGCAGAAAAATTTAATCAAGAAGTGCACAGCGAGCCAAGGCAAAGGCAAAGGCGCATTCTAAAGTGTTGGCAAATGCCACAAACATGACCAGTCTCTCTCTCTCTCTCTCTCTCTACCAACTGTCGCGCTATCTCTTTCAGTTGATGTCTTGGACAGCAAATGCGCGACGACCGCCCCTTGCGTGTAATGCGAGATTCGTTCAACATTTACAATGATTTTGTGATTCTTTCGACACTTTATGGCCAAGCCAACAGCCAACAGCGTTCCAGACCGCCAGACAGACAGCCAGCAGCTCTAACATCCTTTTGGTAAGTTGTGTTTTTATATGCCAGCAACTATAATGGAGTGAAAGACTTTAAGCAAGCACAGCAAGAATAACTAGAGAGCGCTCCAGCGCCAGCTCCCGTTGCTGTATTAAGTTGCCACAAGAAAAGTTCACTCTGCGTGTGTGTGTGTGTGACTTAGAAAAGGACACAGCTGACGCTTTTGATGGGGACGAGCTACACCATCAGATATCATATCAAATCACCAAAAAAGCAAAAGCAACAAACCCTAAGCAAGGACAAACAGCTGCAGCCAGTTCCCAGCGGCTAAAAGCTTTTTAGCTGGACCCCTCCTAACTCCCTAGCCAAAGTGCAGCAGTTACATATATATTGGTTAATTCGATTTTTAGCTATGATTGTCCAAACGCAATTCTTGTTGATTTCAAATACTCAAGGGTTGCGACTGGGCATCGCGGCTCGAAATAAGAATACAACAGCAAATAGCCAAGAAAATAATTAAAAAGTGATACATATTAATAAGAAATAAATACAAAATGTCATTAAATAACTATTAAAAAGATTAGGCTAAGATATCAAAATAATTATTTGAAACAATGTTTGTAAAAATTCGGTAAAGTAGAAAATTTAATAAATAAATGCTACTTTCTGAGTTGCTTATTGATTTTATATACATAGCATCAATAATAATTTGTTTTTTAAACGAAGTAAGCTTGCTAAGAATTCAGTCATTATAAAATTAATTTGCCTTTTTGTAAAAAAAAACATAAAATTTCATAAATAATTTAAGCAGCTTATGCTTTTTTTTTAGTAACTAAAACAAAACAATTATTTGTAATATTTAGAAGTTAATTAGCAGTTATAAAATGTATAGCCAATGTTTGAAATAAATAAAATATTAAAACAAATGCTGCTTACCACTTTTTTATTTGTTAATCGCTAAACGCGCAGCTGAAAAACTAAAAATTATTACACTTCACATCACTTCACTTCACTTCACTTCACTTCACACTTTACACTTTACACTTTAGTTTGGGTGTTGAGCGCACTGCAAAGAGAAATAATAATAAAGAAAATGTTAATTAGCATGATTTGTTTGTAGCGCGCTACTTAATATTAAACAGAGGTAAGTAGACGTGCGCAGCATAATATTAATTAGTAGCTAATTAGCAGCTGAGATGATGAGAGAGCTGCGTGCGTGAGACTAAGTTTAGTTTTTGATTTTTGGTAGCTTGGTGTAAGTAATCTCCAATGAATTGAAAATCCAAAATGAAAACTTTGACTAACAACTGAATTACAAAGTTTTCGTAACAAGAGGAAGCCAAAGCAAATATGAAAAGTTGAAAATATACATATAGGAGTGTAAGCTTGACTTTAACATTTGCAATTTGTTGTTTGTTTGATAACATAATGCCAAGAGAGCAAGTCGTACATAATGCACATAACTTTTTTAAAAAAAGAGTGCAAAGCGATATTTTGCCAAGCAGCCACTTTTGACAAATTATGAGCTGCTTGCCCTTTTGTTTTTTAGCTGCTGCTACTTTTGGGTATTTTATTTTTTACTATGGCTAAGTTGCCATGACAGCGATGCCACATTATACAAGAAGTGCTCGAAATAATAAAGTTAACAGCACTTTAATAGTTAGCTCAAGAGTCCGTAGCCCCTGGCAAAAGATGCCACTTGCTATTGGCTCTTTCGCATTGTGGCGTGTGGCAAGGCAAGTGGCAAACGAGTCAAGAGAGCGTGCGAGTGCGAGAGTGAGAGAGAGAGAGAGAGAGAGACAAGAGCAATCATAGGCAAACTGCTGCCTGGCGGGCTGGACTGGGCTGGCACTGGCAACATGTTGCCTGGGCAACTGGCATAAATGAGGCGCTTATCCTCGATAGCGCCAGAGCACACTGCACAAGTTGAGCAATAAAATTGCTTTTATATATATCACACACACACACACACAGAGTGTATGAGGGCACTTGCATCTCTCGTCTAGCGTAGCGACAGATAAATTTTTCTCTCCTCACTTTGATTTTGCGCTTAATAAAAGTCAAATTTAAATTCGGCTGACTACGCAGCAGCTGGCCCTCAATACGCCCACCAATGCCACGCCCTTTCCACTGCATATGTATCTGTGTGTGTGTGTGTACGCACTTTTATTGCCTGACGATGACACAACTTGCTGGTAGTAGTCGCTGCTCTCTCTTCCTGCAGCTTAGGAATGTAATAAACTTGGCAATGTCTTGGACTCGCCTTTTGCACTTTTATGGGTATACATAAAAAAAAATATAACAGCGGAAATCTGAGCAGTTCGAGCTTGTAAGCTCTGCAAATGGCAGCCAGTTCCAGCAGCCAACAGCAGCAGCTGCAAGTAAAGCAAAAGTCAACACAGTACCAAGTACAATGTGCCCTCAAGCGATACCCTTTTAATTCATTAAGTAGCTAAAAGCCAACACAACCTTTTTCTAGAGGCGTGGAAAAGTTGTAAAAATTAAAATAAATTTAAATAGATTGCTTTATAATAAGATAATGGCGACAAAAATATTTGCGCAGTATAAACAGACTAAGCTTGTTAATTTATATTAGATCATTTTAAAATTGGGTTACATTACTTTCATTAAGAAATGCATAAACAGTCAAATATTAATAATTTCCACAATTGTCAATTGTTGAAATAGCTTAACAATAATTTTAAAAAATAATTAATAATTGAAATACATTGAATGCAATTAAAGTTGGAATAAAGTATTAAAGATTTATAAATCTGTAGCTTGTATTATTGTCTATGCTTCTCAATCGAATTTCTAATTTAATGAAGAAGTGCTTAATTATTTATAAAAAAAACTTAAAATAATTTTGGCATATCCTTTAACAAAGTAAAGTTTTTATAGCTACAGCATTCGAGTTCGCAGTTTTTTAAGCTCTAAGCACTTTATGCTAAGAGTCTTGTTAAACTTATAATTGCCAAGTTTTTTATTACAAAGGCCACAGACAACGATCTCTCTGGCTGCTGGCCGCTATAGAAAATATATAATAACAGTCAAAGTCCACAAGCGTATAAAAAAGTAGTATAAAGGATTTTAAGCCAGCTAGCTGACTAATGAGCTGCATAGCATGCACAAGGCAAATGGCAAACGCAATGCGTGCCAAGGGGGGCGTATGCTTAATATGCGCAGCAGCAGTTGAGCATAGAAAATGCCTCAAAGTGCTTTATATAAATGTTGTTGGCGCCCAAAGCGCCAAACGGCAAGTTCTGCATAATTCAATTAACTAGCAACATGCAAATGCAAAACTTTCCGTGGGGTGTGCGGGGGGGCGGAGTGGGAGTCAAAGGCCAAAAGCGCAAAAGAGAGTTTTGCCGCTGGAGTTTAATGCGACGCTAAATTGGACAAAACTCTCCAATGGCATTGCGCAAAAGTATTTCTAATTATTTCAGCGTGCCTCAGGAGCTGTACCCCCCAACCCCGCATGCACCGCCAACCACCCACCACCCAACCCACTCACTGGAAGTCAACTATGCGTGTATATCAGAAGTATGAAATGCAATAACGTAATGAGTAATTGCGCAAAAGTAATAAAGGACGCACGCTGCGAGTTACGCAAAAAACAGAGCAGGCGTGCGAGCGAAAGAGAGAGAGAGAGTGAGAGGCAGCATGCAATCTCTGGTAAGGATAACAAGGATACGAGAGCGGCAGGCGTTATGGCTGCGGTAAGCGGTAAAAGCAACAGCAACAAAAGTTGTCAACGACAGGCAGAGAGGCAAACAACTTGAACAAAGCCCAGCCTGGGGTCATGGTCTAAGTGGGCGTGGCGCGCGAGCTCTGTGTGGGCGGTACGTGCAACGTGTAGCCGCAAAAAAGTTCGAAAGCTCAGCTCACGCGGCAGCAATGCGTGACTTCAACAATTGTTGTTGTTTTTGTTTTTGTTGCTACCAACAACAGTTGTTGGCTGGACAGTTGTTTGTATGTGTGTGTGTGTGTGCCGCGTGCCAGCGTTCAAAAAGGATATTAATTTCCCAAAGGTGCCGTTTCAGCCAGCAAAAATCACGCAAAATGTGCAAAAGCTGTGAGAGCAAGACAGAGATAGAGAGCGACCATGAAATAAAAAATAAAAATTATACACGCACACACACAAATTAAAAACTTTCAATAGCAACAATTTTCATTTAAAAATTCAACGCCATGCGCTGGGACCGCGACAATAGGACACAGCACCCCGCCCCCGCCACCGCTCCTTGCTACATTTGTTGACGCTTAGGGGGTTCAAAGCTGTTGCTGCTGCTGTTGCTCTGGCTGCTGTTGATGGCCATTGAAGCGGCACACAAAAGTGACAAACAGATTTATTAAAACTGGAAAATTTGCATTCTATGAGCAGTAGTTAGTCTAACAGTTCCAAAACAATAAAATAAAATAAAAGCTGTAAAATGCTATTAAGTGAATTGACAGCATGTTAAGCTGCAGAAAATTGAATTTGCAAATTTCATAAAATGGGGTTAAAAAGTGCAGCTAGCAAAAGCAGAAAAGCAAAAAGATAACAGCAAGTTTAAACAAAATCTAAAATTGAAGAAGCGAAACGTTTCAAGTTTCAATATATGTAGCTTAATATCTCATAAGTCTCTTCTAGCGAAATCAATTTACCGTTTTCATACCGAGAGAGACAGAGAGATACACTAACGGAGCCCTGGGGCTCTTGGCGCTCACCCCGGCATATTTCCCGCTTGATTGAAAAAAGTTCGTCTTCTTTCACTTCTTTCCTGGCTATACCTTGTGGTTTGTATCGCGTACCGCACTTTTTATTTCATCACTTTACTTTATTTCTTGTCAGATTCGCACTTGAAAATAAACGTTCTGATCTTCCGTTGCGCTGCGTATATATAGCTCCTGTTGATCGAACTGCTACGCACGGTTGTATTCGAGCCAAATGGTGGCGGTCGGTTGATCGGTTTTGCAAATGCTCTTTTCGCTGTGGGCGCGCTTTTCAAATGTGCGTGCATTGCTGGGTGTTGGCGGCCTGTTTAAGTGTACTCGCGTTGCTTAGTATGGGCGCGCTTTTCAAAGCTACGCGCGTTGCTGTGTGTGGGGCGCTTTTCAATTGTGCGCGCGCAGCTGTATATCTCTCTCTCTAAATATAGGCTGCGCAGTCGCTGTTGCTCGAATTGCTACGCAGGGCTGTATTCCAGCAATATGGTGGCGGCCGGCTGATCGGCTTACCAAATCTTGCGTGCTTTTCTGTGTGGGATCGCTTTTAAATGTGCGCGCGATGCTGACTCGCGTCTGTCGTTCATATGCGACGACCAATTTTTGCCCCATAACTACTAAACTAGAAGAGGTAGAGCCTAAATACAATTTAATAAATTACAATACAAATTTTTGTAAGCATTTTCATAATTGAAAAGTTTGTTTTTATCTGAATAGACACATTATGAACTTTAATTGCATTATTGTTAAATTGCCAAAATTTAATTGCATAATTTGACAGAACTTCGCCATTATGAAAAGCAATATATTGCTTAACTTCCTATTCAGCTAGAATTATATTTGCCAACTAATTTGAAAACTAGCTAAATGTTAGTGTAATTAGTTAGAATTTTGTTTGCTAGCTAAATAAATAGCAAACGCAATTTCAAAACTAGCTGCATGTAATTTTGAAGCACATTACACATTTAATAAACTAAAATAGCTCTGGATTTAGCTGGAATTTCATTTGTAGCACAGTTAGTCCAATTTTTAGCTAAAATACATTGTTGACCTCAATTTACGGGTTGTGAATTTTAAAATATTTTACGCTTGCATACTTTTAGCATACATTGAATGCATTTCATTTCAATTCATGTTTATGCTTTACGCTTGTTGATTAAAAATATTATTTTTAAGCCAAAGCTACCCCGTTTACAATGTGGCCAAGTGGTAGAAGCCAAACTTGTTATCTGGGCGGGGGCGGCGGGTGCTGCGCAACAATTAAAACTATTTTGGCCAAAGCAATATTCGAAGCTGTTGCTAACGTAGCCAGTGGTTGTTGTTGTTGCTGTTGCTGCTGCTGCTGCTGCTGTTGTTGGCTAGCAACATTTCATTAAAAACGCCGACAGGGCTTGGCTCGAGGTCAAACCACAGCACACGCAATGGCAGCAGGTCAGGGATGCGGCGGAGGCGACAAGACAAAAGCTGATTACTTGCTGCAATAGCTGACAGGACATGGCAGGCGAGGCAGGGCAGGGCAGGGTAGGGCAGGCAACTAGGGATCAGTGACAGGGATTGCAGTTGCTTCGCTTGGGGGGGTTGGCAAACTACAGTTGTTGTTACGCTTGATTCGCCATTGAGTTTTGCTGGGGCGCAAGGCCGAGAGCTAAGGCTAAACAACAGCTGGTTACAGGCTGCTCTGGCACTAAACAATGTAAATTTATTACAACTAAACAGAGAGCGAGCTTTAAGATTAAATTTCATGCACTACTTGCATTCTTTCTTTTTATCCTTGTCTAGCTGCTTGCAAATATTCTGCATGCCAAATCCAGCTGGTGGTGGCTCGCTGTTTAGACTGGTGAGTCCGCCACTTGGTTCGCTGGCGTAGCGACCGCCGCGTGGTCCAGGTGGCGGAATTCGATCCGCTTGCAGTGCCTTCAATATCTCCGCTAGACTGGCTGCATCCAAATCTTCATAGAGATCATCATTAACTTGTAAAATCGGCGCATTAACACAAGCGCCCAGGCAGCTCCATTCAGTCAATGTGAACTGCATGTCCTTGGACGTTTCATTGTTCTCCAGCTTGAGCGTCGATTTGCATTGCTGCAGCAGCTCATCGCTGCCACGCAAAAAACAGGGCGTGGTCGTGCAGACCTTCAAGCAATATTTGCCCTGAGGCTTTAGCTTGAACATCGTATAGAAGTTGGCCACTTCCCATACCACAAAAGGTTCCATTTTAAGCATTTCCGCCACCTTATGTATTGCCGTTATGGGCAGCCAGCCATGCTGACGTTGCGCCAAGTCCAAGATGGGTATAACTGCTCCTCTTATCTCCTTCTCCGGAAACATCGATAGCACCTCCTTGGCCCTGCATTTGTTCTCATCGTTGAACTCAAACTCCAGCTTCTTATACATATTGGCGGCTGCGAGCTTAAGGCGCGTTTGGGTTTGGCATATGCCACGCACAAGGCGCGGCAGCAAATGCTTCGAATTCTGATACATTCTCAAATTCAAACTCTGCCTTTGTATGCGTGTGTGTGTGTTTATTATGTGTCTGTGTGTGTGTGCACGTTGTAGACTTGCTGCTTGACTGGCTTAAAAGCTTGTGCTAGCTAATGAGTTTCGTTGCCATGCTAACTATGTTTTAAGTTAATATCCCTTTTAAAATATATGCTAAATACAAAGGGCAAACGCTTATTAAATATTACAGCATAAATACAAAAATGTCTTTTGAAATGCATACTTTGAATATTTAGCAATAATTATTTTTGTATAAAATGCAGCAATACAATTTTGAATACTGTGGATTATCGCTTATAATTATTGCAACAAATATACCAAAATATATTTAAATACAGTGCACACTTGTTTTTAATGCACTACATTTTATTGTTTATTTTTTATCGCTAACAATTAATACTGAAACAATTAAAAAATAAAATTATATCTTAAATAAAGTGAGCAAGATAATAAAATATGCGCTCAGTGCAGTGCACACTAGCTAGTAGACATTGCTACATATATCAAAATATATATTCTAAATACAGTGGCCAATTGCTTTAATTTTCGTTCAAAATTCGAAATTCGCTACGCCGCGGTGTCTACCGATTGCTTAATCATAATTAAAGTCTATTCATTGTTTGAAACTTTTTATAAACAGCAATTAGCATGTTTAAACTTTTGTTTATTTATTGCTCAGAGGCAACTTGTTGCAATAAAAACTTGAACTGCAAACCGCTAGCGCATGTTTCTGGACTTTTTCAATAAAAATTAAGAGCAACTGTTAGGAGCGAAACTTTGGCTGGCTGCAAGCGCAAAGTTATAGAAATCTTTTCGCCTAGAGTCGAGTCGAGCGTATGGCCAACTTATGTATGAATTTGATATTGAAATTGCTGGCGCTTTGTTCATATTACGTGGAACTGTTTGAACGCAATCAAATTTGGCTAACAAAAAATACAAAGAGAGAGAGAGAGAGAGAGATAGCACCATGGCAACAATTGTCAGTTGATGCGTTGTTGGCGTCAATAACTAAACTGGCACAATATGTCAATCAGTATCCGATCCAACTGCTGCTGCTGCTGCTGCTGCTGCTGCTTCCATGGGCAACTCTAGAGCAGCTACTCGCACTACTCTCAATGTGTTGGCAATTGCGCAAATTGTTCAAATTGCATGCTTCGTCTAATTGGCAATATATAGCGAAAAAGAGAGCGCAACAACAAAGTGCGAAAGAGAGAGAGAGGGAGCTGCGCACTCAATCACTTTGATGGGAAGGCCACTGTTGTTATCAACACCTGTTCTGCCTGTTGTTACACCTGCCTGCATTTTTACAGCTTTTAATGTGCCACAATGCCAACAGTAGCTGCCACTTCCCTTTGCCCCACTTGGCTGTTTGCGCGTAATTCAACAAAGTGTCTAATAAAATTGTGCAATAACCGATAATGGATAATGTGCCATTAAAATTGCCATTGTTAGCAGCTCACATGTGCGCTAAAGTTTAACGTTAAACAATGGCCAAATTGCAATCAAAAAAAGATCTCAACACACATAGGGACACTGAAAGAGAGAGAGAGAGAGAGAGAGAGAGAGAGAAGGAGACTGAGCGCTTTTCAAGTGTTTTTTATGTTTTATGTGCTGCTGCTGCTGGCACAGCAAATTAATTGAACTTGTAGTTAAAATATAGCAAATTAATTGCTTAACATGAAATTTGATGCTTGCGCAGATTTATAAGTATGTTTTATTTCTAGCTATAAGTAGTAGTAGTAAAATAGCAAAAAAATAATAGAAAAGCAATCACTACGTATGCGCAATATTTTTGACAAACTTTTAAAGCTGAAAACATTTGATTTTTACAAACGTAAGTTGTTGAAATTAATGAGTCTAAAGTATAGTTTATACAACCGTTAATTAGCCCTCAGCAGTCTATTTAGGTATTTTAAAAGAAAACAGTAACATTTGCTAAATAATTTGAATAAGTTAAAGTTTTAAAGTGAAGTGTAAATAAAATAATTTTAATAATAATAATAAAGACTCAAGACTTCAGATTTAGTAATTTCTGGTTACAAATTTAAATGCTGCATAAAAAGGAAAAATAAGAAAATGTAGAGTTTTCTTTTTACGAAATATTTACAAAAGCTACAATGAACTTTAAATTTATGCGTTGTCTCGTTAGTTTAAATATTGTTAAAAATAAAAATAAATAGTTATTATATATACGTAATTTAAATATATAAATATGGCTTAAAAGTTAAATATCAGCCAGCTCCGCTCTTATCTGTTCAGGTCTTAGCGCTCTATGCGAATTCGGATTTGGTGCTGCAGCTGGCGCCTCCTGTCGCCGCCAATTGGCAACAGGACGCAGATGTCTTGGCGGCGTCGCATGGCCAAGCGGACGCTGTTGATAGTAATGCTTGTGTATGGTGACCGGACGCAGATTGAGCTTCAGCTGCTCGGCGCGTTTGTTGGCCAAACGGCGCTTGTACTCGATGGCGGCTACGCTATGCTTAACACCAAAGATTAGGTGAAGAAAAGGCTTGACCAGCACACTCAAGGCAACAAAGCCAATGAAACCAAACACTGCAGGCGAGATGAGCGTAAAGAGAAAGACGCCCAAAGTAAAAGGATTGAGCACAGTGAAGAAAGCAACGAACTTGACAAAAGGATAAAGCACATGGCCCATATGATGAAACCACTCTTTCTTCTTCTTCTTGAAGTAGGCATTGTGACGTAGCAAGTATTTGATTTTGCTAAATGGGGCGGGGCTGGTGGGCGTGGCGGGGCGCTTGGTGGTTTGCAGCTGCAGCAGCAACTGTTGCTGCGGTGTTGCCGCATGCGCTGCATAGTGATGCGGCTGCTTTGTAGGATTAGCAAAGATCAGATGAGCAGGTTGTCCTAGACTCTGAGGCTTTGTTGTTTGCTTGCGTCGCTTGCGTTTCTTTTTCTTTTTGTCGCCCTTTTGTTTTTTCTTTTTGCGCTTCTTCTTGCCGCGCTTACGTTTGCGCTTACGTCGCTTGCGTATGCGCTTACGTCGACGTTGAATGCGCTTACGTTTGCGCTTATTGCTGCCCTTGGCGCGTGTGGACTCCTCAGGCTCATCCGCCGCTTTGGACTGATCTGGCTCTTCAAAGCTTGCCGCCTGTTGTTGCTGCAGCTCCTTGTCCAGCTGCTTGATAAGCTCAAAGGGTTTGGGGCTGCTTGTTTGCTGCTCCAGCTGCAGCAGCTGCGGCTCCAACTGCTTCAGCGGCTCGTAGCTCACATTCAGTCGCTGCGTCTGCTGCAGCTGCTCCAATTGCTGCAGCCTTAACTGCTCAGCCAAGTTGAAAGGCTTCACTGTAGTCGTGTGCTGCAGCAGCTCCTGCAGATCCTGCTGCAATTGTTGTGCAATGCGTAACGGTCGCCGCGTTGTTATGAGCACCACTTGCTCCTGCTGCCGCTTGCCACGCCTACTGCTGCCCAGTTGTGCGCACAAAGTTTCATAAATGTGTGCGAAATTTAAAATTGTTGTTGCTGTTGTGTCCTTTGCCGCGCTAAACTCGAACTTTGCTAATCCATCACGCCTCTGCTCTGCTGTTGGCTGTGGCTGCTCCTTGGCCTGACGACTGCTGCGTGCTCGGCCACAGTTTTGTAAAATCAACAAAAAATATAACAAACTTGCTAACACTTGCCATGCCAACATGTTGGGTGGTTGGCTGGTTGGTTGGTTGGTTGGGTGGTAACTACAACTGTGAATTCAGTTTTATGTTTGATTTAATTTTCAACTTTTGCGCTCGACTAGCAAACTTCAACTGACGCTTCGCTCACTGCCCATTGCCACTTCATCAGCTCACTCGCTGCGTCTGTCCGTCCAGCAGTCAGTCAGTCACTTAGTTGCCCTAAGAACTTGCCACAACTTGTTGAGCATTGGCCCCAAATACAGTTTTCTGTTTTCATTTTTGTTATTCTTTTTCGCTTCTCGGTTTGTTTGTCAAGTTTCTTCTGCACTAAAAGTAAAATTTATTACTGGGGCCGCCTTTAGAAACATCAACAGCGCGTTATGACAAAAATTCTACAACTTGCATTTAACAACTTGTAAAGCACTTAATTATGTTTTGGGCACAACTTGCTAAGCAACTAAATTGACAAGAAGCATGAAAATTGGTGTTGATTTTCGGTGAAAACGAGAGCGCTGGACTAACATAACACAAATTATTTGGCTGTGGCAAGTGGCAAGTGGCAGTGGCAGTTAAGAAAATTCTAAAGACTTGTCAATTTGAGGGAAAGTGTGCTGAGTGGCCAATTGCGGCAGTTAACGAACATTTTTGAGGCTTTAGCTTGAGCTCTGAACTGACCAATTTATTTTAGTTGTGTTTTTGTCAAAGCTTTGATTAGAGTCTACAAAAGTTATATATTGGTTGTTGTTGATTTTGCAATATTTAATACTTGTTATTATTTCTATAACTTTGTTTAATATTATGCAATTTTATTTACATTTTTATTGCTAAAAGGCAAAGCTAAACAGTGGCAATCATTTTTATTTTTGTCTCTTTTTGAATAATTGAATACTAATTAAATTAGTTCTATTAAGTAAAACGTAGCTGTAATTGAGTCTTCATTACTGTTGTTGCTTTTTATTTCCAATTATAATATTTTCATTTGCCTGCATTTTATTCAAGTCTCATGCACTGTCTAAACGAAAAACAAATATTCAAGAGCTTTTCGTGTAAACTTCACAAAATGTAAAATGTAAAACAAACATGCAAAACAAAAGAATTTTCTGACAGTTTTCACAAATTCTGCAGAAATTTGATTTCACTGCAAACAAAAGTTCGATTTTGTTTGCAAAGTGCGTTTTAATTTAAAAATAAGCAACTGCGTTGAATTTACAGTCAAAAAATTTAACTAAAATTTACTACTAGTGTAAAAATGTTGGCCATTTACAAAGATTTCTGTGTTTTCTATTTAATGTGCACCTTTTGCTTTGGCATATTGGATTTTGCCTATAGCCGCCATAACTGCGATTTGCTTTGCTGGCGTGAGCTCGTTAGCTCAACTGATAAACCTTTGCTGGTTCTGCTGCTCTTAGGGGGCACTAAAATATTGTTAATATTGCTATTAACGCTGCTTAGCTATGCAGACGAACCGAGTATCTCGAGCCCAAGGATTGAGCCCTCCATAGCGTCGATAAAGCGTCGCTATTGTCGCTTTATTTTAATGCGCCTGCTGGAGGCGCGCAGGAAGTCGCTGCTGCTGAAAGAAGCAGACATAGTGCAAGGACATGCTAGACTACAGCAGGCCATAGCAATATTTAGACGAGATGCACGCAAGTTGAACGAACGCACAGATCTGCAGCTGTTGATGCCATTGCAACAAGTGTTGCATGTGGATGAGATAGAGGAGTGGCAGCTGCTTAGAAGGTTCAAGGAATACGCTCGAGTGCGTGAGGTGGATCTTTATAGATTGGTGCGGGCTAATCCTTGAAGTCAGATTTAATTTGATTTTGAATTGTATAGTAAATAACACGGCTAAATTTTATTAAAGCTAAAAGTTAAAAAAAAAATTCCAGCAAAAAATATTTATGATTAAATTTCATAACTTTTTTTTTTAAATATTAACGTTATTTTGCAGTAAACCTTTCAAAAAAGATTAAAAGCAAAAGCTTTCCAAGAAATTGTATTATTAAAGTTTTCAATTTCAGTAGAGAAAATTTACATTTTAAATTATATGTTCGTAGTTATTGTTGAGAAACATTTTATTAAAGCTAAAACTTAAGAGAAAAAAAATATGTTGGTTGTCAAAGACAAAATTTAAAAACAACTAATTGGTCGCAATTCCATTGAATTTGCATGCAAACAAAGTTCCAAGAAGCTTAAAAAAACATTAAAACATGACATGATTTTCATTTGTACTTATATTGTAAAAAGTTGTGCGCCTGAGAATTTAAAATATACAGAACATTTGTTGTAGCGACCTACTTTCTTTCACTTTTACAACTAAACTCTCCCACGCTAAGCAGTCGCTTATTTAAAGCAGACGCTCGCTGCCTTAGCGCTGCAGCAGCGCAGCTTAAACGATGCGCCTCTGCAGTTCTGCCTGGATCCCTGCCTCTAATGGAATATTCCGTCATGCAGCTGAGCTGAAGCGCTCTCTCAACGATTTGATTTGCCTGCGTCGCTGCCTCAGCGCTCAAGCTGCGCAGCTTACACGAAGCGCTCTCAGTAGCTCTGCTTGGATCGCTGCCTTAGCGCTTAAGCATGCAGCTGAGCTGAAGTGCTCTCTTAACGATTAGAATTGTGTGCGTCGCTGCCTTAGCGCTTAAGCAGCGCAGCTGAGCGTGGGAAAAAAGAGTTACACTCCCCTCAAGACCACGTGGGCACTAAGCAAAAAAAAAAAGGTCGCTTTGACTTTGACTAAGCTTCAAAATCAACATGAGTGACTTGATTATGAACTGCCAAGGAAACAAATACTTTGCATATTAAATTTGTATTGTGTTTTCAATTATTTTGCAGTCTGCAAATCACACTAAGTTAAACAAGTCAGTTCATGGTTAATATTATTAAAGCGCCTGCGTGAATACTTTTTTCCAAGTGCATTAAATTGCGCTTTTAATTGTTATAAGGTTTGCAAATCAAATTAAAGTTGTGTGTATAGTGTTAAATAATTAAAGTACGCCCACGCACATGATCATTACCAACACTGCAGGATTAACATGCCCGCCAATATCAGCTGTTAATGGCGCTCTTAATGGCGCTGTTAATTCAATTACTCTTCAACCGTTCGCGTGTGCATTCCTTTTTTTTCAAGTCCTAACAAGTGTGTTTAAATTGTGATTAAATAGTGTTTTCCAATGACTTAAAGCCTGCAAATCAAATTAAAGTTGTGTGCGTAGTGTTTGCGTAATGTTTGCCATTTAATTAATGGTGTAAATAAATTGCATGTGAGTACAACAACAAATCTAAGGGCTGCTGGAGCCCGACTTTAGTTGGTGGGCGCACAATTGAGAGAGCGAGCGAGAGAGTGCACACAAAAAATTGTTTTTCTGGCCGGTGACAATTGTGCGTGTAGAGTTAACAAAGCGAAAACTTTGTAAACGGTATCCGCTTTATATCAAAATATAAAAAATTACTGCTTTTAGACATGTTTGACAAAAGTTCCGTACGTCGCAAACACACACAGCGCGCCCGGCTAGAGATGTGAGCAGAGTTAAGCCGCGCTGTATGAAAGAGAGAGACAGTTAAGCACGCGTGAGCACGAAAATAGCGAGAGACTTGCAAATTGAAAGCAACAACTAAAGCGGCTGGGCAGAATAACTGTTCTTAGCGTAGCGCGCGCTGTCGCGTCGCTGTCACCGAATTTCTTATCTTGCTTACGTGCCTGTTTCGTATGCAGTGCTTGCGCTTTGCTTAATTACGCTTTCGCTTTTGCATCGTTTTACATGTGTGTGCAGGTGAGCAATAAAAAGCTGACTGCTGTGTGGGTGGACAATTAACTAGCAATTAGCTTTTGATATGTAGATCTGTTTGAGCTGCGCTCTCTCTCTTTCTCTCTCATATTTTAGCTGACAGCACTATTAATGACACTTTGTATTATTTATTGTGAGTTTTATATTATTTATTGAAATTTCTGAGCACGACACATCTCTAGCTGCTACACACACATATTTACCTACATTCAAACAATAGCAAGTGTGAGACAGAGAACAAAATATAATTGCATAAATCAAACTCAAACATGCATCATGAAAAATCGCATTAATTTATCTGCTCAGTGCGCCAGCCATGCAGCCAGCCCACTGCCTATGGCATAACCATTTGCTATATGTTACCACCAAACCCAGACCCACCCAAACACCCAACCACCCACCCACGCCGCTGACATGAAGCGCGCAAAGGCGCTGTGTAACATATCCGCTTATGTCAATTTTTGTTGTTCTTGTTACTCACACACTCGCACACACTTGGAAGTCGTGAACTCGACGGCATCATCAAGAGGAGCACTACACTGGGTGCCAGTTGTAACTTCTCACTGTCAGTTTTGGCTTTCAATGTTTGTCACAGCTGTCCGTCCGTCCGTCCGTCCGTCTGTCTGTCTATCTATCCCGGTTTTGTTTGTTTAAATGCTACATTTACTTTATGGATTGTTGCTATATTTTTTCTTCAACTTGCTGCAAAACATAAAAAACAAGCCCGGAGCGTATAAATTGCACGTCAATTTCTATACACAGAGCGGAGCGGCAGTCGCAGCTGCTTGGGCGGCACTTGACTGATGTGGATGCTTCACAACTTTGCTGCTTTTTAATAACTTGCCACGCTCTCCACACACTCACATAGAGAGGACTAATGCGCTAATAACCTGGGCTCGTTTTATTTGCTGCTCTCTCGCTTTAAATTCGTGCTGCGCTCTCTACATAGTTAAAAATTCTTTGTAATTGGATTGCTTCATCCTAAAGCTGACCCAGGCCTGTGCCTGGGTGCTGAGCACATTTTTTATGGCCACGTTGCTGTGGCGGCGTCGGTCACGTCAAAAAGGATTTTACAGTTGACGCGTACAAACCAAAGCTGAAGTCCTTTTTTTTCTGCTCTAGGCCCACACACATGTGTGTGTCCTGGAGTGAGGGCTTTGCTAGCTTGAAGTGATGATATGTTTCATTTCACACGGCAAACGCTTTTTCGGCAATCCTTTCGACCGCACTCAGACATGCCCATACCCAAACTCGTTACGCTTCGGTTTACGGTTTTCGTTACGTATCCGTATCCTGTATACGCCTGCTTGCCTTAAGCGCCGAGATTTATGTTTTCTTGTAAACAAAATAACGTGCATGCTTCAAGGACTCTCGCCTCTACATAGTCCGAAGCCAACGCGTGAGCTGACATTAGGATTAGGCGTGTTATAGTCCGCCCCTGCCCCATGCCCAAGCCTATTCGATTTACTTTCAATTCCTCTGCTCAAAATAGAAAGCAAAAAAAATTGTGTGCAGCTGTGTGTGTGTGTGTTGTTAACAATGCTTATTAATTATTTACACACATATGAGGCCTGACTAAACTTTGAGTAGCTTTAAATACAAAAAAAAAGAGTTTAATTTTCAGCGCACGCAAGATTTTGGGGCAGTATTTTAATATTTAAAAGAATTTAAATTTAACTTAAATAATGTGCAAAGCTGCAAAAAACATTTATTTAAACAGCTCAATTGTTTTAATCAACAAGATTTGTTTGCTCAAAATTTATTTAAACATTTATTTAAATTTTTATCAATAGCAGATATCAAGATTTGTTTGCTTAAAACTATTTGATTTGTTTTGTTATCGATGAAACAGTTTAAATACTTTCTTTACTACTAATTTTCTTAGTAGTAGTCGTCTACTACTACTACTAATACTATTACTACTACTACTACTACTTCTAATTTATAGTCGCACACTCTCGTAGCAGAAATAAATTTAAATACAAAATCTCAAGCAACTTAAATTTATAGTAAAGTAAATTTAAATTTATAACAAATAGTTACCTATTTGTTGAGCCTAAGAAATGCGTTTACATAAATTTGCTTATCTTTAAATACTTTAGCTTGAAACTAAATTTAGCAATTTGCATTAAGCTTCTTTCATTTAAAAACCTCAAGGCTGTATAATTTCTAGTTTAGATTCTTATTTATTTAAACTATAAATTGGCTTAAAATGCTGTCTAGACGTTAAAAATGCTGCAAACCCACCCACACCCCACCCCCAAAGAAATTTATTATGCCACATACGCATACACGTGGGGGCAGGGGCAGGGGGCAGCTTATTGTGTGGCAAGCAGAAGACAGAGACTAAAGCCTCAGGCTGTCACTGTCAACTGAGTTTTGTATTTTGCAGACACATGCAAATATTCTAATTTGCATATGTTTAAGCAAAATACTACGAAAAAGTTCGTTGTGTCTATGTGTGTGTGTGTGTGTGAGATGATTGTCGTGAAATAGGCATTTTTATAAAGAGCAAGACAAAATATACAACGCACGTTGCTCATACGCCGCGTTGCGCCACAGGTGGAAAAACGCACAAACTTTTGGCAAGAACAAAGCGTAAAAAGAAAATACAAATAAAATTGCCCAACGAACAGCATGTCAAGCGGAAATTGCGCACAACAAAGTCCCAGTTGGCCAACACCCATCCTTTGCCCCCCTTTGCTGCTGCCGCCTGGTTTCAGTTACATGTTTGCCTTAGCTTTGGCTAATTGAGCAAATCGTTTAACGATTTCTGCCAACAGCGCGCCGCCCCCACTTCCGGCGTAATTATAAATCAATTGCCAGAGCGTAAGCGTATTTACTTTTGCATTTCATGCTCAAGCTCAATCCCAATCCCAAACGCAGTCGCAGTCGCTGGCCCTCAACTCTAACTAGCCGCGACTCCGAACTTTGAGTTGCGTGACATTTGCCAAAATCCTTGGGGCGATTTTTCTGCTTGTTTTCCGCGCTTTTTCTTTTTTTTTTTGCAGTCAGCGCCAGACGACAAGCAGCCCTCGCTCACCTCAGATACAAAACTTCAAACCAAAGGCGGCGCGTTTTTTGAGATTCGTTCACATTTGCACGGCTGCTGCTTTGCTCGGCTTTTTTTTGCTGTGCGTTCTGCTCCTGCCAAAAAAAAAAAAGAAAAGCTATTTAAAGTTTGTCACAAAGTTTGTCTCTTTAAAACAAAATATAAATTCGCAAAAAATTTAAATTTTGCTGTGCACTCTAGAAATATTTATTTGAAATAAATTTATCAAATATTTGAAAACATAAATTGTATGAAAACTCTTAATTTTTATGAATAATTTATACTTTATTTTGAGCTTCTAGGCAGCTCAATATTTGTCATATATTTTTATTAATTAACTGGCTTTTATGCATTTTAAGAACTTTGCATTTCTCAATCGAAATGAAAATTTACTATCAACTGCAAGCGTATTCATGTATCATAATATTTTGCAGCTTTTCATTTCCTTATTGCTTGTTTCGTTTGCTCTGCGCTTTTCAATTTCTTGTGGAATTTATTTCATGCAGAAAAGCAAATTTCATAACACACAGCACAGAGAAAAAAAAAACGAAATGGGAGCAGACTGTAAACCAAACCCATTTCCCCCAATACGCGCAGTGCCACGCCCACCAGTGCCAAGTGAAAAATTTATAATATATGTGTCTGTCGTCCGTATACTCAATAATGCTCCTTATGTGTCTATAGATGTTATTGTTGCAATATCTATATATTAGCGATGAGACTTCTGCGTTATACGGTTTGCACCACGCAAAGTTTTCTTGTCGTAAAATTTTTGGCTATGTAAGTTGAGCCAGGGCCGGACGCTGATTCCTGTATCGCGGCATTTATGTGGCCTGGAGATTTAGCGTGTGGATTTATATAGATTTGGAAAGTACGCCTTGTTCAGAGAGTATAATGCATTGTCTTGCCAGACATTCAGATTGCAGTACAGTCGAATTGCAGCAGAGGTAAACCGATGTGGGGCATGTAGAATCGGCTATGGTATGCTCAAAGGAGACAAAACAGAGACTGAGGAGAATTAACATGACAAAGCAGGAAAACAAGCCAATACTGCGCCTAGACTTACGTCTTAATAAGAATAATGAATTGTGCAATTAGCTATCTGTCAAAGTCGTCTCAACTCCTCGATACACCATAGTCCGCCGCTTGCTGTGCTTGTTAGCATTTGTGCATCAATAAGAACTTGCACTCGATCTCTAGAGAGCTCGTTTGGCTCGTCCTTGTGCAGCCTCGTGTTTTGACTGTGCACGGCTGTGTGCTTGGTTGCTGCCTGGGACTTTTGGCTTGTGGGGATCAGAGTTATCGCTGTAGGGTAGCTCAACTATAGAACCTCTAATTCATATCTAATGTCTAATTTATTGGTTTTGGGTTTGTTGTAGGTTTTGCTCTTTTTTTTTTTTTTTTGGTGGGGCTATTCTCTCCACTACTTCTTAGCTTAGTTAGCTCTTACTTCATTCACTACACTTTTGACTCTTATTGCCTGTGAGTGATAACAGACACAGAACGCCTGGGACAACTCGCAAACTCTCAAATATGAGGATTGCAGATGCGGACACTCAGGATAAAGTTGAATGATTTGGTTGGTACTGCTCACCATACGCTATATCACTCAGACTGCCTGGCAGTGATATAGAGACGCTTAGATGCCAGAGAAACGCTCTCGCAACTCGCAAGGAACAGAGCGAGAGAGAGAGCGAGTAGGGTAGTGGGAGTCGGAAGTAAAAATAACTCAGCGATTTCCTTTGGATTAAACACGCAATGCAAATTTCAATGCTTAATATATTGCAAATTTTTCTTATTGTATATCAGGAAAGTTTGCATATTGTTTGGCCAGCTCTGCTTCCTTCATAGTTTTAAATTAAAAAATTAAGATATTAATTTGTTGTGATTGTGATTAGATATGATATAGTACGTTCTGAAGCATGGTAAACTTTTTGAACAGTATTTATTACTTAAAAAATTGTTAGACTATCGCTCGATGATATTAATATCATAGTACATTTGTCGATCTCTTAGTGATATGCATTAGGTTAGAGTTGATTGGAGCATTTGGATGATGCAACAAAAACTTAAAAATTTCGCAAAAATAAATCTTTTAGGATAATACTATTGAATTTAGTATTGAATAAGACAGAATTATTCTTTGTATTAAGCTTATATTGGATTGGTTGCTCTAAGGCCTAACTATATCGATAGTGTGTGTTTATATATATATTAGAACTTATCGATATAATGGTGCAATTGATTAGAATATCATAAATATATATAAACTAATAGTTATTCAATTATAAAGTAATAAAGCATGTGGAGCTTAATAACTCTCAATATGCTGAGAACTAAAAGCTAGATTATAGTTGATAAGTGAAAATTGGAGTAAAAAATAGTATTGTGTGTGTGGTTAAATAGATGTGGGGACGTACTAGATTAATCTCTTTATGTTAGACTACTATATAAAGTGAATATATTATAAATTGTAAAATAATTAATGAAATTATAATATTAGGAGGGATTATATTTATCTGGATTAGCTTAAACTAAATAGAATATATTTAAATAAATGTGTATATGAATTCTAGCTAAAAATAAATTAAAAATATTGTTAAACTAACTAGACGACTATTTAAACTTAAAACAGAATGAAAAAGTATTTGTCATGAGAGAAATTATTTTAATTTTATAGATAATGTTAGAAATCGCTTTAAGAAACCTCAATATTATGAAGTCATATGCAAAACACTCAATTAGATGATAGATTCTTAGTATCAAAAAGATTTGCTTTAAATTACATTACCTAGTATATTCAAAGAAGGCTAGCATGGATGACTATACTGATTAATTAATATTACTACTAAGCATTACAAAATAAAATAAACAGCTGAATAGTTAGAAATTCTACTTAATTTATTGATTTTAATGAGCCATACTTACAATTTATTATATTTAATTATATGTTTAATTTGTAATTGATTTTTGCTTGCGAAGTTTTGTCTTTTATACAGAGTTTGCTCTGATTCTGTTTTTTAATTATAAAATTAAAGAAGGATAGAGTTAATAAAATTTAATTGGCTGTACTGCAGGGTAACTAAAAAAAATCTATGCATCGATTTCTATTTCCTATGCCTTCATTTTCTATTGCAAACTCATGGCCCCCAGCCTAGGCTCATGCATTCTTTTATGCCATTTAATAAACAATCCTCAAGTGTCATGTTGGATTTGCAGTTATTACACAATAACTGATTTATGTTATATTTATTACCAGTTGAGCTATTG
Organism: Drosophila busckii; assembly: GCF_011750605.1. Lineage (NCBI taxonomy): Eukaryota > Metazoa > Arthropoda > Insecta > Diptera > Drosophilidae > Drosophila > Drosophila busckii. The sequence goes on from NC_046606.1 coordinate 7,288,121, forward strand.
TCAACTGTGGAATTTGCACAATGCGATGGAAATTTTCTTATTGACAGCGTGAAGAAAAGCGTTTGCCACCAATGACATGATGTATATCCATTACATGCGATGGCATAGAGTCCTGGCTAGAGTCCTGGCACTCGCTAGTAAAACTTACTTGCGCTTTACTAACTACACAATGCTCTCTCTGCTCATATAAATCGCAATACATATAAAATATAGTTACCAATATTTTATAACAGGAAATCCGTTATTTATACGCATATTGTATCTGTTTGGTTGAGTGGCGCTGGGGCTGGGGGTTGGGATTGGGATTGGGGGGTTAAGGTTGCTGCTGTAACAGAATCTCTTGGTAAATATGAATGAATGTTGTTTGCATGTCGACTCTGTCGTTTGTCGCTCGTCGAGTGTTGAGTGTCAAGCAACGACGGTCGGTCGTTCAGTCAGTTGTATCTTGTATCGATGCCACGCCCGCGCTCCTGCCCCTTCTCACACTGCTTGCTGCCTGCCTCTCGATTTTGTAGCGGCAAAATCCTTATGAATTGGCTACAATTTTATTTATTATTACTCTTTCTATTTTGCTGCATTGCCACTGCTTTGCCATACTCAAATCTCCTCTCGTATTTCTATGGCACTCTCGACTTGTTTTTGAACCACACACACACACACAGACAAAACGATGACGTTCCCAAGGCAATTCCATTATGGCTTCTCCACAATCCGTTGGCAAATTGCAAAGCGCACAATTGATATTGGCTCGACGCTTTTTTCTTCTGCTTCTTCATCTCACAAACAAAGTGCCAATACTTCTTTTACTTTTACTTCTTCACTTGCCGCTGCTTTCTCTTCCTCTTCCTCTGCCAACAACAATGAGCTGGGCAGAAAACTTTAAACGTTTGTCAACATCAATAATTGGCCCCAAAAGTAATTACATTGCTTTACTTTACTCTCATTTCAGTGCTGAAGCTTACAGAGAGCGCCAATTGACAGTAGTAAGTAATAATAATATGTATATTTTAATTATTAACCAATTATACAGTTTAATATGCAAAGTATTTGTTTGCTTGGTTATTCTTAATCAATGTCGTTCACGCTAACTTTGCTGTTTAGTCAAAGTCAAAGCGCACCTTTTGTTTTTGCTTAGAGACCACGTGAGTTTACTTACTCTCTCTCTTTTTCCCACGCTCAGTTGCGCTGCTTAAGCAGCGACGCGCACAATACAAATCGGTGAGAGAGCGCTTCGGCTTAGCTGCATGCTTAAGCGCCAAGGCAGCGATCCAGGCAGAACTGCTGAGAGCGCTTCGTGTAAGCTGCGCTGCTTGAGCGCCAAGGCAGCGACGCGCACAATACAAATCGTGGAGGGCGCGCTTCGGCTCAGCTGCAGTGGTTGAGCACTAAGGCAGCGATCCAAGCAGAATTGTAGAGAGCGCTTCGGCTCAGCTGCGCTGCTTGAGCGCCAAGGCAGCGACGCACACAATTCAAATCGTTGAGAGAGCGCTTCGACTGCCTGAGCACTAAGGTAGCGAAGCAAACAATTCAAACCGTTAGAGAGCGCTTCGGCTCAGCTGCGCTGCTTGATAACTAAGGCAGCGATCCAGGCAGAGCTGCTGACAGCGCTTCGTGGAAGCTGCACTGCCTGAGCATTAAGGTAGCGAAGCAAACAATTCAAACCGTTAGAGAGCGCTTCGGCTCAGCTGCGTTGCTTGATAACTAAGGCAGCGACCCAATCGGAACTGCGAAGAGCGCTACGGCAGCGACGCACACAATTCAAATCGCTAAGGGCAGCAGCATATGCAATTATACAACATGTGATAGTCTTTTTGTTTGTTTTTGTTTTTGTGTTTGTGTGCGAGCTCAAATTGGAGCTATATGTGCCTGCGTACCTGTAATCTGCACAACAAATCCGATTAAATGCAAATGCTGGCAGCCAACAGTCGTCGCAATCGTCAACGCAGACGCTGGAGCTGACGGACGCTGCCAGTCCCCAGGGCAGCAACCCCCAACTACCAGCGCCGGCAGAGCTTAGTTGCGTAAGTTATATATCAGCAACAGAATTCAACATTCAAGTGGCCAGCACGTTGTCCAGCCGCAGCAGCAGTTCAGGTGAGCATCTAATTTACAAACTTGCTCATTCCTTGTCTATTTCTGGCAAATTCTAATTATGCCCGTCAAGTGTGCTGCTTGGATAAGGGCACAATATGTTAACTGATGTGTTATGACTGTTAGTATAAGTAGCTGCTCGAAAAGGCTTTAAAGCTATTCAAAGTAATTGTTGAAGCGCATAATATTAACTGTTTACGTTCTGATATGCAGCACCCTAGACTAAGCTCTGTTTATTAATAATGCAGCTGCAGCAGCTTCTGATGCTGTTGCTGGTCATATTGCCAGCAATATGTATATGTATTGGTGGCGGCATGTTGAGTGTATAGCTAAACTATATATTGCTTAAAACTGCTGCCAAGTGCTTGGGCCATAAAAACTCATTTTGGCCATTAACGGTCGACGACAGTAACAAGCGTTTGAATTGATGCTAGAGAAAAACTCTCTGAAAAGCGAAATGCGAATTGCGCTGTGCTCTTGCTCAAAGGAAATGACAGCAATTTTCTATAGAAGCTTGGGAAAGCACACAACTGCCCTGGACACGACACTGAGCAAAGTTGCTTTAAAGCTAACGTCGAGCTTGTTTAAAATATAACAACAACAACAATAAGCGCAACAGCAGCAGCAACAAATGCGCCAAATATTTGTTCAACATTTAAGTATCGACATTATCATCATTGTCGCAAGTTTGTTTGGCTTCACATCAGAGTTTTATGAAGCGCACAAATATGAGACACAAATCCATGGACGGAGGGGAGAACGTGCGCCAAAAATACGCCACTTCCATTTTTATTTGCACAAAATTAAATAAACCGAAATATGGGCGACCATATTGGCGCATAATAGGAAAAATATTTTGATCATTAATGTGCGCATAGAAAAGCAAGCAGCAAAAAGGAAAATGGAAAAAAATGTGGTTTATGTAAAAAGAACGGAACGGAAAGTTGCCCTAGAAAAAGTTTTAATGGCAAAAGAGCAAATGAAAGTAAAGAAAACATAATACAATTAAATCTTAAAAGTAAGCTAAGTTTATAGTTGCAGCTGAGCTTAAATATTAATAATGGATTAATATGCTTAAGAGCACGCAAAAGAAGATTTCGAAATCACCTTTTGAAGTCTTTTAGCTATAACGAAGATTTCAAAACACCTCTTCTTAAGTTAGTTACACTTCTATTGATCTAGCCATATAAACTTTAAGGATTATTGAGCAAAGCAAAAAGTATAACGAAAATAAATGCAAGAAGCGCAAAGAAAAGCCGAAAAGTAAAAGCTTTACCACTAGCCACGTTGATTGTGTATAAACATTTTGTCGGACTAAAGCAATCATTGAACAAGCAGCACAAGCTCGGAATCCACAAAAAAGTGACTGACAGCATAATATTAGATTGAAGCTGGCTGTAAGCCACACACACACACACAGAGACAAAAAAAGCGTAACAGGCCCAGCGGCAATCGTAACAAGTTGTATGTCAATGCTCATTTTGCTTTTAAAGTCGGCAGCAGTATGGAAGAGAGAGAAAGAGAAGACTGGAGCTAGAATTCCAAGGCAGCGAGCCGCACTAATCAACACAATTACGATGCAGTCGAAGGAAAACTTTTCTAATTGGATATGAAGACGCGCACATGCGTTTCCTTAAAAAAGAATTTCATCTCAAGCTCACACACACAGTGTGAGGTCCAAACATTTTGACAAGAAAATGGCGCGACAAGAGCAGGAGGAGCAGCAGCTCCATAGGCATCCAATACGTTCTGGCTTGCCACGCTGAAATGCTTTGACAAATTATTTTTAAGCCAATTTACAACTTGAGAAAAAGTATCAAGAAAACATATCACCCCCAAACACGACAAGTGGGTGGATGGGGTAAGCCACGTATGTCTCCCAGTCTGTCTGTGTGTGTGTGTGTGTGTAGGTAAAGCAAATATAATGCTAGGGATAAAAGTGTAAAGTTGACAACCCAAGCACATTACTCACTCGAGCACCGCCAGCGCGAGCAGAGAGCGTTGAGTGTGAGAAAGAAAGCGAAGAGAACTTGCATAAGTAGAACGCGCAACGAAGCGATGCCAACATCAAAATGAACAAAAGCAACGCCGCGTCTGAAAAGCAGTTGAAAATGAGACCTGGCCAAAAGAAAAATGGTAATGCGCGCTGTTTGGCCCAAGGCCGACCAGCCCCCAAGTCTATGCCAGCGGCGACGGAGCCAAGAGTTCAACGTGGACGACAACCCACCGCAAACGGCATTTGTTGTTTTGTGTCAGATGCCAGGCTAACTCCTTGCTTAAATCAATGCGCTAGCGATGTGAGCGTGCCCAGGACTCTAGAGCTACTTTAATAGACGCAGCAAGTGTTGAAAACTGCTGCCAGTCCATTATTAATAATCAAATTTTGACTTGAAGTAATGCTTCATCTTTAGCTTTAAAAATCTTCAGAGCGTTGTCTACAGTAGCTACGTTCCGAGTATTGTGTATATAATATCGAAATCCAAAGAAATTACAGCTTGTCTATTTAGCTTAAACAGAATTCTAACACTTCAGTTATTTCTATTCGTTCTATTTCTTCAGTGAGTGTTGTAAAAGTTTTGGGTTTATATGAAGTAATGCTGTGAATATAACAAATTTTCAGCTTTTTGCTATTTAAATGTATCTTAATTTGTTTTTAAAACCCTCAAGATGAGAAGTCTATAGTAATCATGGTTGACTTCAAGAATATTCATAGCTGGTATGTTAATACGAATTCCGTTCGGAGGAACTTCGGAACTGAAAAATGCAGAGTTTAGCCTAAAGGCTAAAACAATTTCAACCCACTCCCAATTAAAAATATATATATCTAAAGATATCTGCAAAGTGTTACATTTGACTTGCAATCTATGGGCGAGACAATCAGCGTGGCTTTCCCACTTTTTACACGCGCATCTCTAAGAGTTAGACACGCCATGCCCCGTCACCCACACAGAGAGAGGACAACACATGATGCACTGAATGGCGCATTTTCTTAACGTTGCGCTGAAGCTCAAGACAAAATGTCGACACTCGTTGCCGGAAGCCATTAATTTTGTCACGCAGTGCAGTTGCAAGCCAAGCAAGAGAAGCTAGAGAAGCTTCCAACGGGCCATTGACCAGCACACACAATATTGAAAATCATGAAAAAGCAATTAAAGTAGCACACCTGTGCACAGGATTGTGCGCCCTATGGGGGCGGACTTTGTTGCTGTGCTCAGGCATAAGTTAATTGTTGGCAAAGCGCAGACCACAATGACCGCAATAACAACAACAGCAACAACAAATAGATAGCATGGGCGGACGGACTTTGAAGTAATGACAAGCTTTGCTCGCAGGCATAAAAGTTCCACATGACACTTTGGCTGATGAGTTAATGCGGCGAGCAGCTGACCACAGAAACCGCGACGAGCGCGCGCCATGTTTACAGTTTGTAATGCAATAGAGCGGGCGTTGTCTTAATAATTATAAACTGCATAATTTAATAGGTTTGTGTGTTCCGTTGACTACATTAAGACAAGTCGGAGTCTAAATTAAGTTGGGCTGTCAGTCTTCGATGACGCACATCAGATTGATGCCGCTCTTGCCCAGATTAACGCTCTCCAGCGAAGAGTCCTGCTGAGCGCGCATATAGATGAGAAATTGTATAATGACATAGAACAAATTGTTGCGATCATATGCGCAATTGTGCAGCTCCTTGTCGCTTATAAAGTTAAACTTGGGCTTCAACTGATGATTGCTGACGAGTATGCCGCAGTGCGCTTTGTTGTTGACGGCGCTAATAATGTCCTTGGTGGTGCGCTTCTCCTCGCGCTGAATAACATAGCGTGAGTGAAAGGGACGTCCGCCGCCTTGTGGCAGCGGCAGCAGCTGACTGTCCAGATAGGCGCAGAAGATATGAAAAAGTATCTGCAAAAGTTTAAACTATAGGCAGACGAGCATTTGGTTGAGTCATTCAAACTTACAGCTGTATCTGTGGGCAAATGTTCACCCCACTTTTCGCCATTATGCGTCTTGCCCGAGTTCCAACGATAGTCGCCTATGCAGCTGCCCTGTGCCAGTTCCTTAATGCGTTGCACCAAATACTCCTGATTGCTAAAAGTGTCCAGAAAAGGCAGCAGCAACGGCAATGTGGGCGCACAGCTCTGCACGAACTGCTGATTCTCGGCCAGCTTGCGTAAGCGCTCCAAGCCTACAGCGCCTATTTTCAAGTCGCTCAAGCCGCGCTGGCGAAACACTTCATCGAGCTGTGCGATTTGCTTAACCAAACGCTGCAGTATGGTAGACGAAATCCACTGCAAGTAAACACAATTAAAATGCTTGGCAAAACAAACTTAAAACCCGCTTACATAACGCAAATTGCTTAAATACTGCGAGAGTTTAACAGTGGAAATGCGCTTAATAACCTCCGAGTTGCCATCCTTGTAGAGCACGCCGCCAAAGTCTTCTATGGAAGTGGGTGCATTCTCTGTTGAAATCACAGGCGCTGGTGCCAGTTGATACATTGTGCGCTTTAGCATATGCGCTGCATTATTACAATAGTTCCAGAATGAATTGGCCGAGGCCATGTGCTGCATATTGTTGCTGTCCTGCAGTTCGGCATAGCTACGCTCGCGTTCGCGTTCAGCGCGCTTAAGCAGCGCAGGCAGCTGTCGCACATCGGTGGGAAAGTCTTCGCGGCACACCTCAGCATAGGGCGACATATACGCAGACTCTTCGCTCAGATTGCTGGCGTTCATCGAATTGTTGTTTAATGATTGATTAACAAACTGTGACTGTTGTTGCTGCTGCTGCTGCTGTTGCTGCGGTGTGCGCAGCGGACTGGGACTGCGGCGTGAGGACTTGTTGCCCCAGCGACTGTCCTCAAACGAAGAATGCCAGTTGATTATGGGCACAGAGTCGTCCACATCAGAGTCAGCTTCAAAGCTGCGTGGCTGCTGTGACTTTTTAATTGTCTTAAAAGAGTTTTCTGCAAAAAATTTGCTTTTATATTTAGTCATACTTTAATGCTTGTGGCCTCACCATTCATTTCATCTAGCAAACAACGCTGCATTTCTGTTACACACACTTGGCTGCTGCCCATCAGCCAGCATAGATATTTGCCAAAGCAAGCCAAGCAGCTCAGTGAGTTTATCAAAATTCCTGCAGTCTCTGCATGAAACCAAAACCACTCCACAGTAAATATTACGCGCTCCATGTCACAAGTTTGCCAGCGATCTATCATCAGCAGAGTCAGCAGTACTATGTTAATAAATCCCCATTTTAAGTAATTTCTTGCCTCGGCACGGCGGCGTCTTATTTCAAGACTCTCGCGTACATTAAGGCGCGACGACTCTTGCGGCTTGGGGCTGCGCACAGTGGGCGTTTGATATGGCGAGCTGCAAGCCATTTAAATTGCATTTAATAATACATTACTTGTGTATTTCGTGCTACTTACCAATTTCCTCTTGAGTAATTCATTATATTTGCTTAATTTGCAAATTTTTGTGTGTGCAAAAAAATGCCGCAAAATTGGCGCCGAAATTTTGTTTTGTTAGTTGCTCTCTATATGTTACACTATGCTTTTAAACAACTTATATGCGCTTTATTTATATATTTAATTTAAACAATTGCAGCATTGCTCATGGCGCTGCGCTTAGATTTGCAAATTTTGTGCATTTATTTCGCTTTATTAAATTTTGTATAATGTTAGCATGCTTGAAAAACATCTGTTGGCGTGCTCTGTTGATTAACATTATCGAATGTTCAACAGTGTTGTCTAAGGCGTGCTCGCGTACTTAACATAAACGTTTATGTTAGCGTCTAAAAGCTGCTTGCTGCGCAGGCACTACGCGCGCATAATTTAAAAATAGTCAACGCATTGATTTAAGAAAAGCAAAATACGAAAAGGCACCTTGTATTATCTAAAAAAAATAATTAAATTAGCAAGTTAACAGCAGCTTGACTTTATACTCACTGTAACTACAGCTTCAAGCGTAACATGAAAATAGTTTAAGCCACTAAGAGACACGGGTGTGGCATTAATTTGCACTGCTTGCTTGACCAACTTCATCATAAGCACATTCTCTTGCTCATTGGGTGAATGATACATAATTTGCTCCCAGCCACAACTGTAGTACATAGTGCTCAAGTTATCGGTCTAAAATATAAAAATTAATATTAAATAAATATAGAAATTTGGCGACAAACCGTTTTCTGCAGCGTTGAGCCAAGCATGCCAAAGGCCAAAAGCTCAAAAAATTTGGCTGCAAACCAGAATATGTAGACCAGACTGCCAAGCGGGTTCTAAAATAATTATAAATAATTAAATTATACAAATGCAATGAAGCGCTTACAGTATACGCTTTAAAGCCCAAGGCGCAGAGTAGTCCTGTGCTGAAGCTAAACGAGAAGAATATGCGCAAACTGAACTCTTTCTCTATGCTGGCCACAAATGCTGTCAACTCAAAGTGGCGACGCAGCAGCTGTTTGAGTTCCAGTTTAAACTCATAAGCCAAGTGCTGTCTTTGTTTGTTTTTGGTTATGCAACGTGCAGCCAACGACTCCAAGTCTCTGCTCAGAATTATGTAACGCGCATTCAGATGCATCATGAACTCCCCCAGCACATTAAGCTCACCAAAGAGCATACTATCAATAACTATGCCAACCCAATAGTTGCAGGCAATTAAAGGATAATAAAAATACCACACAGTATTATCAAATAGATAAACCTGCTTATAAAGCATTTCACGGCGATTATATATGATGTTCAAAACTGGCACAAAACCAAAATTAAGCAGCGCCGCCAAATAATTTAACGAGTTGAAACGCGTGGGTTGCATTTGACGTTGTATATCCTCGTACAATGCTGAATCCATTAAAGGCGTAACATAGAAGTTAGCATAGAATTGTTTTAACAATTGCTTAAAGCTTTGCTTATTCAAAGCCAAATGAAAACATCTTATCTGCATTTCCACTAATATCAGATACGTGGGCATGCCCTCTAGCATTTTATCTATATCATGTCTATAGGCCAGCAAATAATGAAAATCCACTTCGTTGTGTAGACAGAAAATAAGAAATCCAACAAAGATGCCCAAACGATCCAACCATATATCATTGCGTGTAGCGTCATCCTCCAGTGGCCAGGCTAGATGATTCCAGCGTCTATATATGGCCACAGGCCAAGGCAAAGGCACCACCGATCCGTCTTTTTGTTTGGGTATATAGCGCATCTTGAATATAATGAACTTTAGCTGTTGTGGCCTAAGCACTCTTATTTATAAGCAGTTGTTGCGCTCATTAAAAATTATTTAATTGCTAGCAACTTTTTGCAAACTTTTGCGCGCTTATGAATAATTAAGCTAAAGGAAATTTTAATAAGCCAGTCAAATGCAATTAGCGGCTAAAGACAAGTTGTATTGTTAAGACGCATGTTATTGATTGAAACAATTGAATTTGATAATTAAAATTGTATTAGTTTTAAAAATAAACGTTGTCTACACTACGACTTACGCAGTGTTGACTAGCGCTGTTAGTTAACAGAGCAGCAAGCAATGACACTAAAAAGCTGCTTGATATGCATATGTACGCGCTTAATTTGAATTTGAACAGCCAAGTTTAGTTAACGCATTGATTTTAGAAAAGCAAAATATGAAAAAGCGCCTTGTATTATCTAAAAATATAAAAATTAGACAATTAATGTAATTAAAATGTTGATAAACGCTAAATACCTTTACTACAGCTTCGAGCGTAACACGAAAATACTTAAAGCCTGTTAAAGAAACTGGCACTGAATAAATTTGTATAACTCTGCTGATTAATTTCATAAGCTTAATATTTTCCTGCGCATTAGGCGAGTGGTACACAATTTGTTCCCAGCCGCAGCTATAGTACATGGTGCTTAAATCGTCAGTCTGCAAAAGTAATTTATAAATAAATAAAGTGAATAGTTTTTAGGTGTAGTTACCGTTTTATGCAGCGTTGAACCGAGCATGCCAAATGCCAATAGCTCAAAGAACTTGCCTGCAAACCAAACCAAGTAAACCAAATTGGCAAATGGATTCTAAAATAGACAACAATTAGTAATATATCAAGTTAAAGTATAAAGACTAACCGTATACGCTTTGAAGCCCAAGACACAAAGCAGTCCAGTGCTAAAGCTAAACGAGAAAAATATGCGCAAACTGAACTCACGTTCCATGCGCGCAGCAAATGCATTCAAAGCAATGTGACGACGCAGCAGTTGCCGCAGCTGCAACTGTAAATCAACAGCCAAGTTAACAGAGTGACGCTGCTTGGCCAAACAACGTTGCGCCAACTGCTGCAAGTCGCGACTCAGCAGCACATAACGCGCATTTAGATGCATCATTAGCTCACCAATAACATTGAGTTCACCAAAGAGCATGCTGTCGATAATAAAGCCAACCCAATAGTTGCAAATCAGCAGTGGTATATAGAAATACAAAACTGTATTATCGAATAGATAAACTTGCTTATATAGCATATCACGTCGATGATAAATTATATTCCATACAGGCACCATAAAGTAATTCAGCAGCGCCAGCAAATAGTTTATAGAATTTAAACGCATTGCCAGCATTTGTTTTTGTATTAATTTGTATAACGTGGGTTCACTTTGCGCTGTTACATAAATCTGCGCATAGAATTGCTGCAGCAGACGCTTGAACTGCTGCTTAGTGAACGCCAGCTGAAAGCCGCGAATTTGTATCTCCACTAGTATCAGATATGTGGGCATGCCCTCTAGCATTTTATCCAAATCATGTCTATGGTGTATAACATAATGAAAATCCACTTCGTTGTGCAGACAGAATATCAAAAATCCTATATAGATAGCACAGCGATCCAGATATATATAAAAATTACTGACATTATCCTCCAGCGGCCAACAGATGTGATTAAAGTATTTGTAAAGCGTCACGGGCCAAGGCAGACGCACCAAGCTGCCATCCTTTAAGCGTGGCGAGTAGAGCATTGTGCTGTCCTTAGAAACTTGAACTACTTGTGCTTTGAACTGTAGCTAAACTATTTATATGCAGCTGCTAATGAAATTCAAATTATTTTAATTGCTGCCCTTTAAGTCAAAACAAATAGTAAATTGCTATGCATTATTAATGTGCGGCAATTTAAATATAATTAAAGCTGTTAGGAATAGAATCAATACAATATTAAGAATTTATGTTCAGTCTGTTATAAAGTTTATGCCAAGTTGCCAAATCCAAGCGTTAAGTCAATCCCTTTAAAACGCACAACAATTGCTTTCAAATATTATTTTGATTTTAGTTTATTTTCCCATATATAATTGCCATTAAGTTACGTATACGTATTTAAAAAATATGCACAATTCCAATTAACTAAGTTAAGAATTTCTAGTTGCCAGACACGAGTAGCTGCTAATAGTATAAGAGCAATAAATAATGTTACATTTTTGTTTGATTATAATACTGTCATTTTAGTTATACATAAATACAAGTACATATGCGTGCTATATATATAGCATATATATATGTTTTGAATATTTATAGAGTGGCGAGCGCTTTCATACATTTTCGGAATTGACTTCAGCGAGAAGTTTTGCTTGCAATGCTAGAAATTTTTGCAGCTACTTAGTTATAGTATTTAATATATGCATGTATGTTAGTGTGTGTGTGTGTGTATTAGTGTGTGTACTCTTGCATTTAAGCTTGGCCTGGTTGACTGTGGGTTTTGTTTGCCGCATAAATTTAATTCGATCGCTTGCCCCAGCCGGCGTGCAACTTTTGCCACTGATCACGCTTGCCCCACATGCCCTTCAGATTGTTCCAGGTTGGCTCACGCTTGCCCCATGCGCCACGAAACTTATTCCAGCCCTGCGATTGTCGTCGCTTACCCCAGGCTACATTCGAGTTCTTCCAGGAGCGTTTCTCCACATCATTCTGCTCATCTAAATCCTCTGATCTCTGCTCATTCGATTGCTGCTCTGCCGAGCGCGCATTTGCCAAACGTTCAAATGTATTCCAATCTATTGTATTGGTGCCATCTGTTATAACCAGCGGCACAAAGTGTCCCGTCATATAAATGCCATCCTCATCGTCCACATCGATGACGTTGGGATCGTTGTTGCCGCCACGCTTACCCCAACCGCTCTGCAACGAATTCCAAGCGCGCTTGCTCATCTCATTCTCGCCACTTAGCTGCTCCACCACCTGATCGCTCAGCCCATTGGCAGCCAGCTCGGCATTGTTGCTGCCACTGGCAATGCTAGCACCTTGACTGCTCACCAGTATAAGCAACAGCACTCCCAGACTGTAATCCGAAGCTCCTTGCACCATTTTTGGCTTGAGCTGAAAGATTTTCGATATGTGTTAATTGTTATTATGCAAAATTGCTCAATGTTCGCTTGACCATTAATCGCTTGATTAGTGCATATCATGCGCTATACTTATAGACACTATCGATGACTGTTTTGTCTTAACTTTAACTCTTAGTACCCAAAGCAAACATTTTTTATTTAGATTCAAACTTATTTCGTTTAACGTGAAGCTTACTTATTATTGATACCAATTACTTATTAATCTTACTTTATTAAAGAATAGATTGCTTAGTAAAATAAATAAGAGAATCTCAAACATTAGTGCCCCACTAAATTGTCGCCATCAATATAAAACTGACGCTCTCCAAGCTCCCTCTGACTTATACTGAGATTTACGCTCCCAGCATTACTCAGAGCGCTGTTAGCTTGGCTGGGCGTAAGCTGAGATCCTATCTTGTATGTATGAGTGTTAAATTTTTCACGCTAAGCGAGCGAACATGCTTAAGCGACTCTCTAAGCAATAGAGCGATTCTCTAAGCGACAGAGCGACTCTCTAAGCAATAGAGCGACTCTCTAAGCAATAGAGCGACTCTCTCTAAGCAATAGAGCGATTCTCTAAGCGACAGAGCGACTCTCTAAGCAATAGAGCGACTCTCTAAGCAATAGAGCGACTCTCTAAGCAATTGAGCGACTTTCTAAGCAATAGAGCGATTCTCGAAGCAATAGAGCGACTCTCTAAGCAATAGAGCGACTCTCTAAATAATAGAGCGACTCTCTAAGCAATAGAGCGCAGCTCAGCCAATGGCGAGCGCATCTCTTACTCTCTGAATGCCTCTGAACAACTTTGTACGTAGAGAGCGTCAACTTTATATAGACGACAGCTTAGCGGGCAAGCGCTCAGTCGCTATTTATTTATTTTTTTTAATGTCAATTAGAAACATTCGACAAAGAAGATTAATACAAATTATTTAACATAAAAGGAAAACAAATATTTAAAAATCAATTTCCTCACAAACTAATTAAATTATAAACAATGAGCGATTAATTAAAATGTAGCTTACATAAATTTAACTCCCACTTTAAAAAGTTGCATAATAACAATAAATTAAGTACAAATAAATATAAAAGTTAATGCTAGGCTACTTTTGCTTACTCTACTTATTTCAATTGCAAGTTTTTTTGACCTTGAGCTTAGGTTAGTAATATACTTGAATTGTATCAACATTGAGCGCGCCTAAGCAAACAGTTGCCCCACTTCGTGGCTTTAAGGCAAAGCTATACAGCTGACCAATTGCGTCAAGCACAACTCAACTGTGGGACGCTGTGCATTTTGTTCCCAGTGGTATAAAGCGGGGGCCAAGGCCTCATGCTGAGTTCGAACCTCGCTTTGTTTTTGGTGTTTGCAATCATTTCCGCCTACGCGCCTCAAATTACAGCAACAAGCGTAACGATTTAGCTAAATAACCACTCTAATTGAAAGCGGCAGGGGTGGTCCGCCTGCCCCTCCTGCGGCTCTAGTTAAACACACGGCACTCAAAGTCCCAACGGTGATGTTGAATTGCCGACATTCGGCAAATGCCGCATGCCAACCCGCTGTGTTAAAAGCCAACAACGCATAACAGTTACAATTTATGGCCTATTAATGTCTTCTCGCCAGTGGCCAAGAGGCGTGAGGTGGAGGCTTCAAGCTTTAGCTATGAATCAGCAGGCAGCTCGAAGCTAATAATATAATACGCATACGCCGCATTGTGCAAGAGATTGCAAAGCACATGCAACTGCTGCTGCTGCTGCTGATAGTCGCAGCTTATTGGCCTTGTTTGCAGTTGAACTTAAGTGCCCCCAGAAATTGCATTTGCCATTTAACCCCAACCCCAACCCTCAACGCTTGTCAACAAAAAAGTCCGCGTGGCACTAAGCGGTCTCTTGACTTTGTTTGCATTGCTTGTCTTAAGCAGCTGCTCAAATGCATTTGCATGGTTTTAAATATTTATAAAGGACATATGCTTAGAGCTTCGAAGTGGTGTTGAAAGTCCGAAAGCTGCGGTTATTGCTGCCGCTTGAGTTGATTGGACTTTTAAATTCACATTTATTTAAGCCGCTGAGCCATAACACAACATGCGGAAAAGTCGTGTCGGGTATTAAATTGAAGGCAATTAAAAAGAAATTATAGGCATGCCGCAATAAAAAACACGCAAGAAATTTCAATATTTTGAATTGCTGCTAAGGATTTTTTATCATCATTTTCTAATGCATAAATTGTTGCTATTTAAAATATTTTTACCGTCGACTGTTCATAGACTCTAAAATAATCTAATAATAAATAATTTACAAAACTTTAAAAAAAGCTTAAGCTCAGACATAACAAAATTATGTTATAATATGAAAAATAATTAAAATTAATTACTCAAAAAAATTGAATTAGTTCTGCTGAATAAAATAGCGCGAATCCAAATATTTTATAATGAAAGCAACTGCCGTAAATAAATTAATAATAAAAAATTTACAACACTTTAAAAAAAAGGTTGGGCTCAGACATAAAAATAATTACGTTAGAATTTGAAAAATAATACAAATTTAATTAGTTCTGCTGAATAAAATAAAGCGAAGCCTATTTTTATAAAGAAATCAAGTAGAAAAATTTAGCTATTTTAAATGTAAGGCTATCAATTTGATACGTCAGAAAAGAAAAGAAGCAGTTCAATTTTTTAATTGTTTAAAATCTGTCTTAGCTTATTGTATCTTAGTTAGAGCTAAAATCGTAGCTAATGTCTACTAGCTTTAGTCATTTAATAAAATACATGGCCTATGGTCTATTTAATTTATAGCGGCTTATGTGGAATTCCATAAATTAGTGCATGATTTAGCGCCGCTTAATCTGAATAAATTCTCCACTGGCTGAAAGTGCATTTCATTGTCATAAATCTTGGCAGCAAATTGAAGTGAAAGTTTGTCACTAACTCAACGCGACGCGTATCTAATCTAGCCATGTGTGCTGATTAAGCATTTGCCTTTTAATGGAGAGCACTGGGCGCTGGGCGCTGGGCCAGTTAATTGAAGCGGCTAAAGGTTAACATATCATTTAGAGAGCAAAGAGCGAGCGCTTGACTGATTGGGCCCAGGACTAGGCCTGTCTGGCTTTATGTTGTCTTATATTTTGCATTTAATTTGTGCGCTTGTCGTTGATTGATTGACGCGCCCAGATGAAAGTTTTAGCGGCTTTGGACGCAAATTATAATAGATAGCGCTAGCGCGTTGATAGGGCACGCATCAAATTTTATGACCACACACAGATACACACACACACTCGTACACTTTAAGGGGCAGAGGCACGTGCTGTGGAGTTTCAGTCAAATTGTAATTGAAATTAACAGAAAATATTTATGGCTTTCTTTGTGGGCCGCTGCTGCTGCACATGGCAGTGAGAAGTGCCGTCGTATTAACTATTTAACAGTCGCTACCAGCATTGTACGCTCGCTCTCAGAGGAATACCTGCGGTTAAGCTAGGGTTTGTGCTTTAATGTTCAATAAAAAATTAAGCGCGAGCATTCGCGTTTTTCGATTTGCACTTTTATTTCTCAATTTCTCTCAGTTCTTTTTCTGGTTGAACAGCTTACGCCAATATTTGCCAAAGGCTGGCATTTGCCTATAAGTATTTTGTTTAAATAGGTTTTGCTGTGTGTTGGTGTTGGTGTGTGTGTGTGCTCCTACGCATAACGGCATTTACTTCTGCATTCAAAATCAACGAAAATTCGTAAATAAACAAAATATCCACAAAAGTGTAAATAAATTTAGCTCTAGACCATGAGCGTGCATGTCCTTACGCTCTATCCATCTATGTGTGTGTGTGTGTGTGTCTCTTTGTGCATGTGTTGTCTTCAAGACTGTTTGCGACAAGTTTTCTTTTATTGCTTTTCGCAATTCGACGTGCGAGTTAATAATTCAATTTTGCATGCGCTCTCTGGCTAAGCGAGCCGAAAGTGTTTTCCATAATTTATAAGCTCAAACATTTAAGCTCCCAAGTATTTTAGTATTTAGCCACAAAGTCAAGGCATGAAGTTGAGTCTTAGTCTCGCTTTCTTTAGGCCACACAAACACAAAATGAATTACTTTAAGTGGAATACGAAATGTATAGGCCGCATTTAAATAATTTTATTTAGTAATCTTAGTAGCTTGATTAACGCTCGATAACTAATTTGTTTTAAATTAAAAATTAATTAGTTTGAAAATATTATTAGAAAATTTCATTAATTTTATTTAGTAATCTAAGTAGCTTGATTAACGCTCGATAACTAATTTTTGTATATACAAAATTAATTAGTTTGAAAATATTATTAGAAAATTTACACCAAACATTAATTCATTTTTCATAGTACCAGGCGTCTAATGCTAATTAAAACTTATAATAAAAATTTCAATTTAGGTAGACATAATTTTAATAGCTGTGTTTAGAATTCTGAGCGCACCAAAGCTTTAAAAAATATAAATTAAATTGAATTGAACTTAAAACTCAACATTTTTTTTATACTATTTATTAAAATAATATTATTTTCTGTAATTGCTGTTCAAAATGCAATTTATATTTCTACACACTTTTTAAATTCACTTCACATTTTTCTAGAAATTCAATTACTACTCACACACATTTGAAAAACTTTCCATATGCCTTAAATTTCATTCTTGCAACGCTTAATTTTTAGATTGATATGAACTTGAACATTTTGTTGAGTATTTACTATTTAACTTAAAAAGTTTATTGCTAACAAATCTAAATATTTTCTAAATGCAATTAATGTTTGCTATGCGCTTTGAAAATCAATTAATTGCAGCTATACAAAAATCTGTTGCTTGTTTACTACTCAACAAATTGCTTTAACTTAATTTTATTATTTCGATTTTTGCGGCTAAAATTTGATTTGAAGCGCACAACAAATAAAGCTACGAATAAATTTTAGCACTCACCTGTTTGCGGTACTGTTTTAGTTATTGTATTAAAAACTTAACTGGCAACTATGTTTGCTATTTCCGCTTAGCAAGTGGTTTTTATTTTGTTTCAGTTGCTGTTGGTTTTGCACGTGAAATGACTTTTTTAATTGAATTTATAGCGGCGACTGCAATTGAATTATGAGCAGAGCTATATATAAACTATTAAAGTCAGTTTTTATAGATGTGGCGAGTAGTAGGCTCGCTTCGCTTGTTCTCTCTGTGTGTGTGTGCAAACCTGTTGATCAACTGTTAATGATACGCAGCACGCTGCTGTCCGCCGTTTATAAATCAAAACGGAAACGAAGCCGCGGCACGATTGCACGACCACGAGCATTGAAAACGAAGTGTAACGCATACAAACGAACAGACAGCGACAAACACACACGCACACACACAGACACAATAGCTTTTATTGTAGTTGCAGCTACTACTAACGGAAGTAGCCAAAAAGTAAAAAAAAGTGCTGCCTACTTAGTGGGGCAGCCTTTTGTTGCTCAAGCTGTTGGCGCACACACTCTCAAGTTTAATCGCCTCGCGGGCGTCTGTCTATAACACATGTGTGTGTGTGTGTGTGTGTGGGCTGCTCATTCAAATTCAAGTGCATGCTCACTCACACTTTTTGTTGCTTTAAGCGTAGCCAACGCCCAAATAAAATTAAAAATGATTCTATAAAAAAAACACACACAGCTTGTGACGCTCTGCATTTCTCTGCAGTTGTTGCAACAGCTGAAAAAAAATTGCTACATTTAGCAGCAATTTGCATTTGCCATTTGAATGCTGCTGGTTGCTGCTTGTGGCCTCTAACCAAATATCTAAGTAAAAAACCCTTTTACAGCTTCATGAATATTTATGCGCACTTCTTGTTCAATACCTTTGCTGCCAATGCCAATGCGCGTGTGTGTGGGTGTATGTGTGAGTGCCTTAGCTATCAACAGGTTTTCATTTGTTGGCACTTTGATGGCCACTCGGTACTTGCCGTACGCCAAATAAACGATGATGGGAATATTTATGACATAGCCCCACTGTCACTTGCCTACTGCCCACCTATGTATATGCCTGGGTGCCATATAATGAATGGGTTACGTATATGCAACAATATGACAAAGCTACAGCTTAGAACTAACAAAAACAAATGTTAAATACGCTTACTATAAAAAGAAATTAAGCTGCATAGCTAGAACAACTAATAAATTAAATCTTTTCATTAATTACAGCTGCATTTATTAAATATAATTTGTTAATCTTTTATCTTTATTTTTCTTGCAGGTAAGTCCAACTCTTAACTTTAGCTTGAGCTAAATAAGTCAAAGCCAAGTAAGTTTTCTTTGCTTAAATTAAAATATAAATATTTATAGATCGCTTTACTCATTTAACTAAAGAACAAATTAAACTAAACTGCTGACGATACAAATGGAAGATTTGCTTAATAAAATTGCTTAATATTTAAATCCTTATAGTGCAACCCTTCAAGCTATTTCCATTAGCTTTGCAACTTTCTTTTCACCGCAGAGTATTAATTTTTTTAGTATCAATTGAATTTGCTTGTACGTGGCGATAACGCATTGGCGCATACGTAGTTAGTAATTGATTTCAGCGCTGATAAATTGCTTTACTCTGTTTTGTTATCTGCATGCAAAAGACAAGCGCAAAAACATGTGTTTTTCTTTATTTTAATATATTGTTTTGTGGCTTGTTGTTGTAAATCAAACGCTATTTACATGGAAAATTATGTTTGGCTTTGGCCTAATTGCAGCTCAATCTATATAAATTTTTATGACAGCAGGGCAGATTGAACTTTGACTACAGATTTAAGTGTGGGTGGGGTGGATAGAGAGCATAATGGCACGCGTTGAAGCCTTGCTTGGTGGGGAGAGCCCACGCTCACACCCACACACACACACACACACGCAGTGCATTCATATTTGTTCTGCACAATGGACACAGTTTTTTCTAAAGGAATACCCTTGGTGCCTGGCATTGTAAGATGAAGTGGTCAGCACTGTTGGCAGCTAATAATAATTTGTTTGCACTTTGCATATGCCACAGGCCACGCAAGGCCGCCACAGCTTGTTGTGTTTACCAAGAAATGCAATTTTATGTTTGTTGTAAACATAAATTTATAATATTTATTAAAGTTAGCTAAAAAATGCATATTATTACATAAGTATCTATTTAAAAATAATACTTATTAAGATTTTACTAAACAACACACACTTGTTGTAACGCATTTCAAATAACGCGCGCTGTGTGTCTGACAAAAGCTGCTTGCTAGTTCAAAAGCAAGCAGTGTAGCGAGTTTATATCGATAGCTACTTATCGCGAGTGTGAAAATTACACTGGATGATATATGCTAAACGGCAAACAAAAAAACTTGTTCTTGCGGCACTGCCGCATTTGTTGTGAAATATATGTAAAATTACGTGAAATAAACAATTTATTGGCATGGATATAATACTGCCAAATGTGCGTTTGCAGGATGAGCAAAAATTTCTGGATTGCGCAGCTAAATTTAACTATGACGCATTTCAAGCGGTAAGTGTGCAACACGTGAATGTCCACAGGAGTCTCAACGTTTGTTCTATTTTGTTTATGCAGCAAATGTTTGTGTTTTGCACAAACCAAAGTGATGTGGATGCATATCCGCTAATGGGTGACGATCGTTTGCAGCAATTGATTTATGCGTGGGATACGTGCGATGTGCATAACAGAGAATGCATAACAGAGGAGCTGGAGCATATGTTGAAAGTGCTGGCGCATCATACGCTGCAGCTGTGGTTCGGCGAGGAGTGGAAATACAGCGTGGGCAGTCTCAAACGCATGTTGTTGTTCTTTTTAAACAAAGGCTGCAGCGCGCTAATGCAAGTTAAAGGACTTTGCGGTATTGATTGGCACTACTTGTTAAATTTGCAAGCAGCACCTTGGCGCTTGCCGTACCTACAGCAATTGTTTATTAATCTGCGTAGAAACAAAAAGCAAGAAATAGAACATGATGTGCCAGCAGCTACAGCGGAGGGTAAAGCGATAACTTATAAATATGGATTTATTTACAAGCCAATTTGCTTGCAGATGTAACTTATTATCAACAAGAGCCGCTGTACTTAATAATCTTGCGGCTGATAAAACTTTTTGATGCCGGCAACTGGGAAGCTGTAAAGCAATTGTCACTGCGTGTGCTCTCAGCTTGGCTACAGCTGCATGCCACAAGCAGCGCGCAGTGCCTGCAACAGGATAAGAACATAACACTTGTAGCGCATCTCTATCTGATGACAGTCTTTGGTGCGGATGATAATGCAGGCTTTAAGATAGACAATCTGGTACACAGTTGTACGCTTCAATTTCAAAAAGCAGCTGCTAATCTTATATCACTTGCAGATGTACAACATACGCTTCTATATGCGTGGCCTGCAGGAACAGCCCTGTGTGGAGCTACTCAGCTATACGCCTGCGCTTTTGATAGCGCATATTTGCGTGCTGCTGGGGCTGGGCAAGCACAGCTTCTTCGAGCAAATTGTGTTTAAGCAGTTTAGCTTGAATCTGGTGCATCCCTTTGCTGTTGCCTTGGAGGCTTATGCCAGCTATGTGCTGGGCAATCAACTGCTGGAGCTAATGGCGCTCAATGAGCACGACTTTATGGCGCAATTTGAGCAGTTCAAGCAGCTGATGCAACACTATGTGAACCAGCGTGAACTAAGCGAACAATTTCTATTCAACGAGCTGCAGAAACAGGAAGCGCAAAGGAACAGCCACTGCCTGCCGCATGTAGTGAAGCTGAATCTCAACTTTCAGCATTTGATATGCAAGGGCAACAGAGCGAGTAATATAGGCAACTATAAGAACTGCGATGATGATGAGAAACCAATGCTAGTGCCTGAAGCGGACGATGAGCTGGACAGACAAATCGATCCCATATTTCAAAATGTGCCATACAATGCGCAAGTGTTGGATTTTGTTTATAAATTGCTATCGCAGCGCGTAAGTTTAAGTAGCTTTAGATATTTTTTAATTGTTATAATGTGTTTTGCTGTTTTAGAGCCACCGAGGCTGGCAGTTTGCAAAAATAGCTTTGCTGTTGAAGATCATTGGACAGAAACTGAATACCATAGAGGTATGGCGCTATCATCCTGGACTCACTACACAATTCATGCTTAATCTGGAGCTTAAGCTGGCCGACAGCTACGCCGACTTGGCCAAGGTTTTTCACGAACACGCATTCATGGAGGCCGAGTTCTGGCTAACCGCGTTCTATTTGCATCCCACACGCGCCAATTATATCGAAGTCAAGCGCTGTTCGCGCATTAAAACAAAACGCTTGGAGGAGGACGAGCCCATGCCCAGTCGTCCGTCGCGTTGCTTTAAAATTGAGAATGCCAAATATGAGCTGCTGAGCTCCACAATCGATGTGGATGAAATTGTAGCGGTGACCAATCACTACGATGCTGTTACTGACTACGATGCAGTCTTAAGGATACTGCAGGCCTTGCGCCTGCCACGCAGCATTGTTAAGGATCTGCTGACTGTTGCCTTTCTGCCGCGCAATAAACGCTACTCCTGGGCGCTGGACTGGAGCACGTTGCAAGAGCGCTGCGAAGCGCTGCTGAAAAGTCCCGAGCTAAAGCGCAAATTTGTGGCACTCAACATGGCGGAGGCGAGTGATGGCCTGAAGTTCTTGAAAATAGATTATGCCAAGTATAAGAATAGACCGCAGCTGGACTATGGCAGCATAGAGCAAGGCTATGAGGCAGCGGCAAACATGCCAGAGGAGCACGAAGAGCAGCCAGCGCCAGAGCTGGATGCGGAGGCGGCACGCGAGAAGGCGGCGCTTGAAAGAAAACGCAAACGCAGCAAATTTTGGGATGAAGGTGAGTCTAACTATCAAATGCAGTTGAACTCTAAGCTTTAACGCTTTGCTTGCAGTGAGTGAAGATGATGAGGAGGAGGAGCAGCAGCAAACGGATGAGGAGGAAGATTATTATACAGGCGCGGGGCGTAGAACACGCGTACGCGCTGCTGCTGTAGTAGCCAATGCTATGATCTCAGACATGGAAAGAGCAATGCGCAGTGGCCGCGTGCAGACGTCAGCGGAGCAAGCAGAAGAGCTGCAAGTGGAAGATGCGCCACCACTGCCAGCAGCAGAACCAGAGCAGCCAAAGCGTCGCTTTGGTGAGCTGCTACAAGCCTGCGCCAAAGTGAACAACACGACAAGTGGATTTAGTGCCATTACTGATATTTGGAACTGTGACAAGCAGGAGTTGCAGCATATCGAGGCGGATGACTGCATGTTTATGGAAAGCAGAGGCTTGATGGCCAAGTTTATGCAGCTGCAAGAGAAGAAGGAGCAGCAGCAGCTGGATCAGCCGTTGGATGAAAGCAGCGAAGCATCCTCCAGCACTTCGATGACTGCGCTACATGGCGAAGACTCGGCCAGCGATTCGGCAAGCGGCGTAAGTAAAGCGTTAAGGCCAACAACTGTATTAACAATCGCGACTGAAGGTTTGCAGCAACCAGTAACAACAACAACTAGTGAAGTGGAGACTATAACAGCAACTGAAGGCGAAAGCGAGGAGGAGCGCAGAGTGCAGACAATAACAACAATTGATGCGGCAAAACTTGCAGCGGAGTGTCTAACGCGTCAGCTGGAAATACGTTTAAAGAAGTTGACATCGCAGGATATTGAACAGCTGCGTGGACTGCGCGTGTTGATCAAACGCACAAATTTTGAATCATATTACAAAGCAAAGGCAGAGGAGGCCACCACGCCGCCAACGGAGGAAGCGCGCACACGTTTAGTAGCATTGGGACGACCACGCATGAAGCAGCTGCAGCGTCTTAAGCCCAACCAATCGGACTCCTCCAGCTCCACCGAAACAGAGGACAAAGTGAAGGCTTGTCCTGCCTCGCAGCGACGCAAGCGCGTGCTCAAAGCCCAACAAGCCAGCAAATCCATCAAGCAGCTCAAGCGCAAGCGACCGCGTCACATAACCGCCGATGTCATTGAGCTCAGCTCGGATTCCTTGAGCAGCTCGCTGTCGCCGCTGCCACTGAACATGCCCGTGACCGTCACTGTGCACTCACACTACGCACACTTGGACGATCCGCTCTATGAGGAGGAAATTGTGCCGTTCTAAGCCAGAGCTCCAGGCAAAACGTGTGCGCAACGAATGCAGCGAACAGTTCGAGGGTTGCTTTGAAAATTGAATTAGCTGCGCTTGTTAGCATGCAATTAGCCTGCGGCCAAATAGCATTGAATTGTATATTACATGTGTGTGTGTGTGTGTGTGTGTGTAATGCCCGCTGGCTAATATTTATTTGTACAGCAAAGCAGCTCAATATCCTGCAGATGCATCAACTAAAATTAACTGCCAACTTACTCTACACTTCAATAGCAAGCCTCAAATTAAATTAGTTACGCAATCGTAACTTGACTGTAAATTTATATATATAAATTAATTTTCAGTTATATAGCAACTGCAACTTTATATAAATTATGTTTATAACTATGTTAAGCCTAACAGTACTTCTCACTTAAATTACTTGTAGTCTAATTTTAAGTTTATAAACTGGAAGTTAATAACAATATAGCAACTGCAGTTTGACACAAAATATTTAATATTTGTTTATCGTTATGCTAAGCCTAAAAATATTATTTAACAAACTATTTGGTCTCAATTTATGCTTATACTTATATTTAAATGTAAGCTGTTAAAATTAGTACATAGTTTATATTTAATGCTATTCTACTTGCCAATTTGTAATGCGCTCAAATATAAAAAAATCCATACACTACTTAAATTTGCTTTATTCTAATATTAAGCACAATTTTGTTTTATAAAAATTATAAAGAATTTGTTAACTTGTAGCAGCATTTGTAGGATTATTATTATTATATATAATAGGATTATTATTTCCGTTTCCTTATTCCTGTTTAAATCATACAATTGTTAAAGAAAATTCAATTTAAATTTGTTTATATCAAACAATTTATTTATAATTTCATATCGAAAAAGTTTTTCCCACAGACTTACAATTTGATTTATTTAGGCTTCAATGCTCTGCTGCTTTCCAAGTATTTTTTAAAATCTATAATCTCTGATCCTAGCTTAGTTTACTTAAATTTAAAAATCAAAAATCCCATTGCGCTATATAAACCGCTTGAGCGTATTTATAACTCATTTAAGCGCATAATTGCCCAAAGTGTTAACTCGTGTGCGCAATTTGCCAACATATCATAACACTGTAGAGTGACGCTGCTGCTGCTGTGGCACGTGGCAAGTGGCAAGCGGCGTCAGCTACTTACAACTCAATTGCAATCGCAACCTTTTAATTCGTTTAACTTGAGCTGCAAGCCACTTGAGCAACTGGTCTCGCCAGCACAGCTGTCGGCCACGTGCCGCAGTGGGGGCATGTGGCATGTATCTGTGGCATCTTCACATTATGTTGCATGTGCGAAAAGCGTTTGCGCCACGTGGCGTTAACTCACTTAGCGACAGGCGTAAGCCGTCAAACGCTTAAAATAATAATTGTGGTTTAGTTGTCAATACAAATAGAATAAAAGAGTTATTTGAAGTGCGCACAAGTTCAATGTTGTGACTTAAAATAACTAGCGAAGGGGGCAGGGCTAAAGCACAGTGGGCTCAAGTGCATATAATTAGAAATTAAAAATTTATTAATGCAATTGCAATTATTTAATGTTCTTAAGTAATACATTAATTTAAATGCAAAGCATTCAATTATAAAATATTTATTTTAATTGTAGCCTAGAATTAAATTCTATGGTACAATTGGTATATAGGCTGAATTATGAAATATAAAACAGAGAAATATAGCAAAGACAACAAACTATAAATTCAGTTGATCTCTTTATAATTTGCTATAGATTTGAGTATCGTAAGCACAAACTAAATTATAAAATTTTCTTTTCATCAACAACATCGCTTTGGCGTAGAATATTTTAATATAATTTTAATAAGCTATGAATTTTCTGTCAATTAAAATTTTTTTTTAGACACTCATTAAAAAATATCCTCAGTTGTTACAAAATTCTGAATTTTCTGACCAATTCTCTCAAACTCTCTTCTCTTCATCCCAATTCTTTATGGTTTTATATCTGAAACTACAGTATTTCTGTTTTCGCCTTCAAAACTCATCCTATATATAATATACTGTCTGTTTCATTAACATGCCTCTGTTCACAATATCTAAAAACTATACACAAGCATCAATTATTTATTAAGCAATAAGTTGCATTAAATGAATTTAGCTTAAACATTTTTATACAATTTATCGCTACTTTGTGCCACTGTGCAGCGCTTAGCATAGACTGATCCTGCCCGGCGGCAGACAGACTGCGAACTAAACACATCCTTCCGATTGGCTTACAGCCGGTTTGTGTGTTATCAAAGCGTAAAAAATGCTTGCGATTTAACTGGTAGTGGTAGCTGGTATAACCAGTGCGCACATATGTGTATGTGTGTGTGTGTGAGCAACCCCTTGTGGCAATCACAGCGCGCATATCTGTTGGGATTTGTGCCATGGCGCCGCGACCGACGACAATGCGCCGAGGGTTGTTGCCAACTAAATCAACGGGCTTAGTTTAGCCGTGAAAATAAAAACCAATGCGCACGGCGGGCGCAGCTTTTAGTTGGTGCGGGCACGCGAAACGGTTCAGACTCAAACTCAACTCGGAAGTGAATGAAAATAATGAGCATTTGATTAGAGAAACGCGCACGCACACGGAAAACAAATTGCAAACGATGTTCGCCTACAATGCGCCGCAGTGCTTTGAGTTTGCCGAGGATGAGGAGGACGACGATGCGTCCTTTGACAGCGGCTACGAGAAGAGCTTTGAGACAGAAGCGCAGGCGAGCTCAAGACGCAGACTAGACTTTGAGGAGCATTACAACAATGCAGGCGGCGCAGCTGCAGCGGCGGCGACGGCGGCTACGACGCCGCTAGGCTGGCACGATTCAGTTAGTCCGCCTGGCTTTGTAGGGCTGTTGGATACGAGCAGCAATCACAGCACACGCAGCGGACGCACCTTGGTGGAGCATTTGAACAGTCGCGCCGCCAGCTTTGATCCGCAGCTCACCAGCACGCCCATGAAGTCGCCACCAGATGCAGCAGATGGCGCAACGCCGCGCATGAAGCGCAAATATGCCGTCGGCAAAAATCGCGTAACGCGTTCGCGCAGCCCCACGCAAGTGGTGCGCATAAAGAAGGTGCGACGCATGAAGGCGAATGATCGGGAGCGAACGCGCATGCATACGCTGAATGATGCGCTGGAGCGTCTGCGTGTGACGCTGCCCTCGCTGCCGGAGGAGACGAAGCTGACCAAGATTGAGATTCTACGCTTTGCTCACAACTACATTTTTGCCTTGGAGCAGGTGCTCGAAAGCGGCGGCAGCATTAATCTTGATCTGGAGAAGCTGCAGAACTTTACGCTAAGCGGCGAGCGCATTACCAAAGAACTTTTCGATGCGCTCTTCGTGAATCCCCAAGCATATCCCATGTTCAACTGCGGACGCATGTTTCCATATCAGCAACAGCAACCAGAGCCGCCGCACTATCAAAGCTTGGACTACCAGCCGCCTGGCTTTGATCTTGGCAGCAGCATGCGCTTCTATCAGCAGCAGCAGCAACAGCAGCAGCTCAGTCAACAACAGGAACACTTCTCCCAGCAAAAATACGAACTCTTCCGCAGCAACTTCGAGGCTGCTGCGCAGGAGCCCAACACTGGTCTGCATCAGCACAGCAGCTTCTATTCCCAAACGCCGCCTTGGAAGGAATACCCAGAGGAACTACAACAACAACCACAACAACAACAGCTTAACTATAAACAATTTCAAGTGTAGCCTATTTATTGGCGTAAGTTTTTCTCTGTGGGTGATAAGCAAGCTTTGCTAACCTAACTGTTAACTGCTTAGGCGCAACTAGCAACTGAGCTTTTGTTGTTGCTACTAAAGGTCACTTGCTCAGTCAGCGCCCAAATGTTTTCATTTATGTTTGCCGCTTTGCCATTATAGTTGATATTTGGTATTAAGTGATAGCGAAAAGCTTTTAGCTGCGCTTTGGCTATCAGTGAATCAAAACAATTAAACAAAGCGCAAATAAGTTTATATTTGCGCTTTGTTTATTGCGTTTTCAAAAAGATTCAAGTGCTATATTACAGCTGGAAAGTGAATTTGTTATAAAATAAATTGAAAAGTAATATGGATAACCAATTAATTTAATAAACATGCAAACTATTTTTGAATGTAATTAAAATTCTTCACAAATTTAAAACTTTGAAATAGATTTTGCAACTAGTTTTATATTTTTTAGAATTTTTAAAATGTTTACTTTTAAAAATTTCGATAACTTTAAGTTTTTTCTTTATTAAATGCAGTCCAAAAATTCTTATAAATTTCAAATATTCTTTGAAAACTTGTATAAATTTATATAGAATTTTTGCACTGTTTTAATTCGTCAACTAATTTAAATTTCAATTAATTAATTCTTCAACTAATTTAAATCAAACTAGCATAAAATTCACTCTCCAGCCCAAATATGCGCTTAGCATTTGCTTTAAATTAATTCACGGTTGTTCATTTCATAATCTATGTATACTATAAGTAAGAGGAAACATGTACCTTGCTAGTAAGCCAGCCATATACCAAATACTAATACTAATACTAAGCACAACTAAGCTAATACTAACTTTATAAACTAAAGTTGGGGCTTTTGCTATTGCAATGCATTTATAACGGGGCTAGTCAGTTTAGCAATCAAATGTTAAGAGAAATTGTAAACAATGTTTTAAGTATATAAACAAAAAAAAACTATTTATATGTATATTTTTGCTAAAAATAAAGTTGATAATGAAAAACCGAAAAATAAGAAAAACAAACTACAGAAATGCAAAAAGTCAAGGCAAACAACCCTGAGCAGCAATTGCATGTGTGTGTGTGTGTGTGTGCGTGTGTGTGTAAGCGCAGATTTTGGATTTGAGAACAAAAGACTTAAATTCAAATAAATATTGTATATTGCACTGCACAACACATAAAATGTATGTGCGTGTGTGTGTGTTCAGTTTAATGTAGGGGGTCAATTTTGCGCCCTTACCATTCGACATGGGGTGAGTTGGAACAATGGCCCGAGATTGCCCGTCACCTGCACATTGCTATAACGAGCAGCGACGAGGACTACAAAACGCATTTACCGTAGACGGAAACATGAGCTCTATGGGCTCTGGACCTGCATGAATGCCACTCGAATTATTTCGTTGAATGAACCGGCAAGAGTCGAAATGTCGAACTGACATTTTTGTCCGTTACGAACGAAGGCGCTAGCAAAGGGGTTGGGCCCAAGATGCTGGAATGCAGTTTCAGCAGCAGCAGCAGCAGCAGCCTAAGCCGCTTGTTTATTTCAGCGTTTGTCATTTGTGCAGCATTGTTGAAGGTGTTGGGGATTTATCTTTAACAATAATCATTATAGAGGACACAGCACAATTGTTGACAATGGCGCAAATACGCAGCGGGTGTGCCCAAAACTAAGCTGCAATCCGCACTAAGGGTTGACTGCAAGGCAACTAAGCCACGGCAGGAGCACTCTCATCATTAGCAAAAGCAGCCCGGGATGATGTCTATCGCTCTTCGCTATATCAATGACTGCCGCGCTCCCCTCTTGGCTATGCTAATGCTAATGCTTGTATAAAAAACAATTTGACGATGAACAACAGTTGATAAGAAAACCCAAAATGGAAACAAATTTGCCATACTTATGTGCTACACACAATGCGATGCGATGCTTTTGCTTTTGCGTCAAGTGCAACTCCTTGGGGCGCAATTCATAGAACGCGCCACTGAGCCGCAAACCTCAACTTGATTTGCCATGCTACGCTGCACCAACAAGAGTGTATTATATATAGAACTAAGTACGGTAAATAACATTCTAGATTTATGCTAAATTTTGATTTTGCTGCTAAGCAGAATTGACAGTTAATGCAGTTGCCAATTGTTGTTAGACAAACTGAATTTCTATTTATTTTTATATTTATTTACTTAAATGTCAAGAAAAGGATTACAAAAAATATATAAAATTAAATTTAAAAATTATTTAAAATGATGTTTTTGTTTTTAGATTTGATAAATTATAGATTGGGAGTGTTAAACAGACCCAATAATATTTCAATTATCTTATAACTCATCAACTAATCAGCGCGTGTTGCTTATTGTTGCGAATCCAAAGCGAATAGTAAACTAAATTTTCTTGTGTGTTTATATATTATATAATATTTTATTAAAAAAAATGTTCTTGCTATAAAAATTGACAACAGAAATGATTCTTCAACTTTTCTTATAACACTTAAGATTACTGCGTATTTAGAATTTATTTTAGAATTAATTAATATACAAGCTGTGGCTTAATCTTAATGTTCAATACACATTTTGTTGGTTTTGATTTTTTATATAAAATTGCAGCTGCAATTTGACTTTTCAAATCGATCTACTACATTTCCATTCCATATATTCTGCTATAATTTTGTAACTAATCGAACGCAGTAGTCTGTGTACATTCAATCAGCCTATAAATTAGTCTAGTGAGCGTGAAGTTGAAGCAATTTAATACTTTTTGCCAACTATCGTATCAAAGTCGCGTAAGCAATCCTTTTATTTTTCCACTTTACTGACAGTTGTGCTTAATAAATTATAAGCTGTGCATAATCCACATAATTTTAAGCATAGCTGTGCCAATTTGTCGTTTCGCAAATCGAATTTTATTTGCCATATTGATTGCTTAACGCCAGTTTAACACTGACACACATATTTGCCAAAAGAAAGTGCAAATATAAAAAAGCATACAAATCAAAAGAAAAGTTCACTTTAACCCTTTGATGTGCGTCCCCTCGCTAACCCTTTTGCGCAAAAATTCGCTTTGGTGTTGCAGCTACACGTTCATTTTTTATAACTACAAGTTGCTCGACCTTTTTAGCAATTCATTACCCTGCTCGAATTGGTTTATCTGTGAAATCTGTGACGTTGCCCCGATTGCAGTACCTGGGTGAGTTCTGTGTGCTCATCTAACCGAAAAACATTGGATAAACAAACAGCCGCTCGAGTATTTTGTTACATTTTGTTGTGCCCCTCACTTGCAACAACAGAAAAGCGAGCAGGCTGTCGCATTTGTGCTCATGTTGCAGCTAAGACTCGAAGCAAAGAATAAACTGTAAAATGTATGCGCGCTAGTTTGATTTTTAATCCGATCATCATCGGTTTTAGTCAAATTTAAGCAGCTTTATGTCACGCAAAGTGGTAGGCAGCAAAAAAAAAATGTAAACACATGTAAATCAAAAATCAATTTAGATCGTGCGCTATATTAAAATTGAGATAAGTTGCGTAACTTGAGCTAGCAAAAGTTTAACCGCTTGCATAATTTCTTGGTGGTTTTATTGCTTAAGATAAGTATTGAAACTTGAAATATAATTAAAATTTGCTGAATTTAAAAAATGTAAAGTTTTTATTTTCATTCAAAAATCATTTCAAACCTGAGATTTCTTAACTTAGCTCTATTTGGAGTATAAAAATTCGTTGTTTTTATTTTTTTTCTATTAACTTATAATATCAAAGTTAAGGAATTATTTTTAATTTATAGACATTTTATTTATTTGTTTAATGTCAACTATGAGCAGTCGACGTTAAAAGAAAAGGGTTACAAAAAATATCTAAAATTAAATTTAAAAATTATTTAAAATTATGTTTTTGTTATTCAGAATATTTTCTAGAATTTTCAAAAGTTCGCAGATACTTACAGCATAGTTCAAAAAAACTGTAGAGTTGCTAGCTGAGCATGCAAATAAAAATTGAATTTTATTTTAATAAATGTTAAGCTATAAATTGTAAATACTTTTTATGCTGTACAGCCGAAAACTTTTTTAATGTACTAGCTGCTTATTTATTTGCAACCCCATAACGAATTCATATTCCAAACACATACAGAATAAAAAAAATGTTCCTTTTCCAAATGAATAAACAGTTAGACAAACAATACATTAAACTTTACAACTTCACACCCGCCAGACTGAATATGCAAACCATTATGCATTACTACTGCTCAGCTCGTCTAGCATTTACTTTAGCTGAGGCTGTACCACAAACTACGAGTTGATTGTTATGCAAATGAGCAGAGACCAGGACGAAAGCAAAGCCGCGCCACCCTTGCCCATTGCCAGCAAAGTTCATCAAGTGGTCATAAATATATATAGAGAGTGTAAGAGAGAGATCGCTGTTTAAAGTAGGAAGAGCTAATTATTATGCAGCGCCATGTGCATAATGAATGTGACATTTGTAATTTATGCCTTGATGTTTGTTAATTTTTTTGCTTTACAAACTTTTTAAGGCCGTTACTAAAATGTTGTTCCAACAAAAGTTTCATGCCCAGTTATTGTGTGTAAACAAGGCTTTGATTGAATGCAACGGCTCAAACGCACTTCCGGCTTAGCTCGCAGCCTTAATCTTGCGAAAATCCTGCGCTTAGTAATAGTAAAAAATTTGCAGCTAAATTGCAATTTTTTACCCCAAAATATATAAAACGCTCAGCTAACAAGTAGTTAACTGCAATTACAATTACAGTTAGGCTTTGGGGTGTGTATGGATTGTGTCCTAAGTCGCTTTTTATGGCACCTCTGACAGCAAACCGTTATGATTTAGGTAGTTATTTGTGCATAACACGCAAGTCCTTCGACAATTGCACCCTGTAAATATTTTTTCTATATAAAATGTATTTGTAGTAGCCGTTATTCAATTTATAGCTACGAAAAACAAAAGTGTTTTCCAGCATGTGAGCTGCACTGAGAGAAAATATTGATATATCAAGATTAAATCATATAAATAAAATTATTACTTATGCTTCAAGCATTTTTTGCTAACTTAAATATAAAAAGATTGTTAATAAGTCTGCTTAACATTTAAAGTTATTTTATTTTTTTTTTTGAAATTAAACAATTAAATTAAAAACTCTTTTGGGAAGTTAAATATTAAAGGATTATTAATAAGTCTTGTGTAAAATATATTGCTATTGCATATTAATTGAAATTAAACAATTAAATTAAAAACTCTAGCAAATTATTGGGTATGAAGCCCAATAAAATAAAATACATATTGTATGAAAACTGATTTCAAGCTAAAACTTCTAAACTATTTTAATTGTATTAAATTTTTTTAATTTAATCAAAGCCGCTAAGATAAGTTGCTAAGTTTACTGAAGTAAAAATTGAGCTGCATAATGAATTGTTTGCTACTTCTAAATGCGTTTGATAGTAAAATGTGTAGTTTATTTTAACTTAATTTAGAAGTATATTTTTCCAAGTGTATTTTCCCATGCTATATAGCCAGAGCTCCCTTACAAATTGTTGCTGCAAAATGTAAAGGACATGAGCGACTTCCCCCCCTGAACTAAAGACTAGTAGAGCAGCAGAGCAGGCTCAGTGGTCTCGGCGTCATTAATTGTTTTGCATTGTGTGTGTGGACATCTGGCCAGCTGCCACTGTTTGCTGCCTCAGTGACTGACTGACTGCTGCGCTGACTGACTGACTGGAATCTAGGGTAAAAAGTTGACAGGACACCTGCAAAGCAAGCAACGCATTCGATACAAACATAACGTCTATTTGAATTGCAGCAGTTAGTAGAAATATTTATGCTTTTAGTTGTTTGGAGCCAAGCGCATTAATTGTTGATTATTTAAGCTTAGTGCGCACACATTTGTTTGTTGGCGCCTCAGGCTTTGGGCTAGTCTAGCCTGTAAACAAAGCGAGCTCATGGCTCATTGTTGTCACTCGAATTTGAAGTATTTGCCATCATCAATCAATGTTCAAGTGGTAAATGATTAAGCAAAAATGAATTGCTGTAGCTACAGTTTGGGGGTCGCTATGCTAATCGAGAAGCTTCTCTGGCTGGGATTGTTATAATTACAGTTGCTAGTGGCAACCCTCACATGTTATGTTTAGCAATTTACTTGCAGCACTTGATTTGCCTGCTGCTGTGTTGTGAGTTTTAAAAAGTTATCAAAATAACTTGCTAGCCCAAACTGCAGCTACACTTAGTTCCAAAGCAACAACCCTCCTGATCTTATACTCACTCATACGTGCAACGCTTTGTTGCACCCTTTATTTGATGCCAGCATCATTCCATCCCTTGTGTTCTCTTCTCTTCTGACTGTTTGCCCTGAGGCTAATGAGCGCCGCACATTAGTTTTAACAACATTTATTATTTATGGGTTTTCTTTTTATTTTTTTGCAGCTTGTTGTAGTGACAAGATTCGCTTTTCTCGCTGGTTTTGCTTTTGCAATTAAAATTTTCAATTAATTTAAGCGCTAAATTTTTGAATTTTGCGCCCCATTTTGAAAAAATGTGAATCAAGTTTCAACTTACAGCAATGCATTTAAAAAATGTAGCTTATTTTTTATATTTTCACGAATCTTTTTATGCAACGCTTACTCAAATTTCAACTGAAAAATATTTTTAAAAAATTTGTTGCTTTTTAAATTAATTTTCTATTTAAGCGCTAAACTTTTGTTCTTCAATTTCATGCGTCTTAATCAAGTTTCTATCTGAAAATATTAAAAATAAATGTATTATATTTCATAATATATTTTTTTTCAACCTCCATTTTCTCATTTGTTTACCAAAACGTGGCCCTCCACCCACTCTGAAATTAAGTGCATAAAAAGTATCTAAATGCATGTATAGAATTTTCCACTAGTTTGAACTTATTTGCACACATGTTCACATTCTGCACTCTATAGCCTTAATATATACTATATATATAGCATATTTACCTTAATAGCAATAACATATGCATATTGTTTGAGCTCTGAAAATATTTCGCCTACATTTGTTTGCCATATAAATAAAAACTACATTTATTTAGTTAATATTTATTCAGCACTTGTTTAGCATATTTATTATACAAATAAACGATAAGATAAATTTATTGCCTAAAAAACTATACAAATTATTTGAAATATATATATTTATATTGTAGGCATTACTTCGTGACTTTGATGATGACACACAACAAATGACTTGAGCTAATGTTTAAATACTTATAAGGTAAGTGCTTTGACTTTATACAGTTAGTTTTTATATAAAAACTTAAATTTAGTGTTTATAAAACTAATACATAGATCACGTGCATATATATAGTATGCTTATGCTTAATGCTACACTCAGAAAAAAAGGGGAAAACAAAGCTGGAACTTTTACAATTTATCAAAATATTTTGATTGCTACTTTTATATAAATAATAAAAAATTATTTGTTGGCAGGCAAGTTATGCAAATATACTGAAACTATTTTCTGAGTTTACGACTGTCGCTACTGCAAAGCCCCGCAATGCATCTGTACAGGTGAATCTCGTTTTAAGCACCAGCAGATGCAGCGAGGGCTTAAGTCTTTAACTTAATAATTTACTAGTTAGTATTGCAAGCAGCGCGGCTGTCTGGCTGTGCAGATTATCAGTTGCCGCTACAATGGTCCATAGATGGGCTCCGAGTAAAGCACAGCGGGCATCGAATAGCTATAGGAAGTGGGCGTATGCTCAGTGGGCGTGCGCAGACTAGCCTGCAAGCTGCGTTTGCTTTGGCGCTTGAATCTAAAAATTAATAGAAAATAAAATTGATTAAAAATTGCAAGCGCTTGATTTAAAAAGTAATAGCTGTTAAATAAATATTAGTAAAATTGATTGTGATAACAAATAATTAAACTATTTGTTTTGCAATTATTTGGATATTTTTTGCACATTTTTTAAAACAAATATTTTCAAAACAACAATAAGACTTCAATGGGATCATGAGACTATGAAAGTTTGAAAAATAATTAACAGCAATGATAAGAAATTATGCAAAAATTATGGAACTATTTTAAATTTCTTTTTCGGCCTGTGGTTATTCATATTTTAAATACCTTTAACTATTTAATGATTATTGAAATCACTTAGTCAAAGTGGATTTATAATCATTTCTATTATAATGCAAAAATTTATGGGCCTAGTTTTTTTATATTTTAAATACTTTAAACTATTTAATGATTATTTAAAATCATAATCACTTAGTCAAAGTGCATTTGTAATCATTTCTATTATTGTACTATATTTAATAATATAGTTGACTAGTTGACTGAACTATACTTAGAACTTACTTTTTCTTAAGGCAACAGGCAGTGCAGAGCGAGATCAACGCTGCCACGCCTATGAGGGCGGCTAGTATAACCAGCCAAGCGCCTGCAGACATCAGCAGATTGCCAAAGAGCGCCGCTGTGTGTGTGCGGCGCACTGAGCAGGACTCCAAATCGCTCACTCCATACATGGCATAGATATCGAGCAGCTCTTGTCGCAGCTGCTGCGAGTTCATTAATCTTTGCATTTCGCTCAGCGACAGCGCATTGCCGTTTCTAAACATTTGAAAGCAGCTGCTTGTGGCAGTGAAGTCCAAGCTCATGTCGGCGCGTGTAAACACCTGAGTGTCCAGCACATGCAGCTCCAGGCCCAGCGGCTTCAGCTTGGCCTGCAGCTGCTGCTGGAAAGGCAAAATATTATGCTGAATTTCATTGGGTGGACGTGCGAAAATAAATTTCAGCAGCGACTTGTCGCGTATGACAAAGATTTTGATGTGCGTATAGCTTTGACGCTTGAGCTGTTGGGAGTTGTTGGCGCACACGCGCATCAAGAAGTAGCCATCGACATAGTCAGCAAAGGAGCCGCCTGTGCGTAGCTCGCCAGTGCGATTGTTGAGCGTAAACAGACGCTGCAAGTTGCCTGTGGCAAGTGCTTTGCTGCGCTTATAAAACTGTGGCACGAATGTAACATTCTCAACAGTGAGTGCAATGGGCGCTGCCTCTGCATCCAAATCTGTGGCATGCAGCGTAGTAATGACTGTGTCTATGGGTACATTAATGCGTATGCCCACTGTAGCGTCGGGCTGCGCAAACTGCGGCAAATTGTCATCAATGTCGAGTATGCTAATGCTAATGCGCAGCTGTGAAGCATCCTGACGCTCATAGCTGTCGCCTACAAATTTGTAAGCAGGCTCGCCCAGCTTCAAACACTTGACAGTGAGCGTAAAGGACTCCACCAGCTCGCGATCAATGGGCGCTGTAGTCTTAAGTATAGCAACGCTATTGTTATCACGTTCGATGCTAAACAGCTGCTCATTGTTGCCTTCGATGATAACATAATCGATGGCAGCATTTTCGCCTGCGTCCTCATCCACAGCGCTAAAGTTGCCCACTATAGTGCCAGCGGGTTTGGCTTCCCAAACTGTAAGCGACAACGGTCCAGCGTCCTAAGTAAAAGAATTTGAGTTATATAAACTTGATTGGATTGTAAGCTGCTTACAATTTCGCGCACAAAGCGCGGCACATGATCATCCACATCCAGCACTTCAATCTTTAGTACTCTAGTCAACGTTTGCTTGGGTTGTCCATTGTCGCTGATTTCCAGCAAGACTTTGTACATGCTTTTGGTTTCACGATCCAGTTGCTGGCGTGTGGTAATGAGTCCTGTGTGCGCATCTATAGCAAAGGCCTCTGCATCTGCTGTATCCGGCAATATGCGATAGGTTAACGTGCCCGAGGGCGTATTTTCATCATCTGGATCGCTGGCTATAACTTGGAACACAGGCGCGCCTATGGCAGCGTTCTGAAAAGCAAATCTTTAGAGCAAGCTGTGGGTGCTGTTTATGACACTTACCTCTGTAACATTCGCGCGCTGACCCACGCGTGGCGCCACAAAGTAGGGCACACCATCATTAGCGCTCACATCGCCTATGAATATGCGCAGCTCCACATCTGTAGATAAGCTTGATTGCTTGGCCAGCTGTCCGCCATTATCCTGCGCACGCACTATTAACACATAAGGCTCAGCACGTCCTTTGCCTGTGAGATTGCGACGTGTGCTTAGCAGTCCGGACTCGGCATTTATTTGAAACAAGCCGTTGGCATCGCCTTCGTTAACAATATCGTAGCGTAGTTCACCGCCAGGACCCTCATCCGCATCGCTCGCTTCTAGCTGCAGCACTTGCTCCAAGGCACGCGCATTTTCGGGTATAACAGCGCTGTAGCTTTTCTGACTAAACACAGGCGCATTGTCGTTCACATCCAGCACATCGATGTGCAGCTCAGCTAAGCTTTGCTTAGCTTCTGTGGGTGCGCCTGGCGAATCCTCCGCTTTGATTTGCAGTTGTATGTGCGCTGTGCGCTCACGATCGATGCTTTGATTGCGTGCCACAACAATTTCACCTGTTGTATTGTTGATTTCGAATAGCAGCGCATGCTCGCCCTGCAGCGAGTAAATGATCTTATGATAACCCAAGCGCTCATCACGCGCATTCAGCGCGGCATCTTTGTCATGCGCACGCACCTGCAACACGCGCTCCGGATAACCTTTGTTCTCTATTATAGTTGCCTTGTATACACGCTGCTCAAAGCTTGGACTGTTGTCATTCACATTCTCCACAGTTATGTTAACTCTGCTTATGCTGCTGCGAGTGCGATCCGCGCTATTGGCGCGCACTTGCAGCTCAAACTCAGCGCTGCCTGCTGCTGCTAGCTGCTCATAGTCCAAACGTTTCTTTAGCAACAGCTCACCTGTGCCTGCAGCTAAATAAAAGTACTCCGACTGCTTAGGTTCTATAAGCTCAAAGCTGCTTATAGCTTGCTCCGTAACCGGATCCACTGCTTGCAGTATAAACAACGCGCTGTCTATGGGCATTTCCTCTTTGACTCTAATATGCAACACTGGATGTGAACTGCTCCAGCCTGCGTTTTTAAACACTGGATCTTTATCCTTAAACGACTGCACATAGATTGTCACTTCAGTGGTATCGATTTGCTGCTCTGGCTGCACTTCAGCATTCAAATCTTTAACCATTACCGTAAATATTATAATAGCTGCCACATCATGACGCAAGCTGCTGTTGACAAATATTTCACCGCTTTGGCTGTCAATGCGGAACGCTTGCTGCACTGGATAATTGCTGCGATTGGCAATGCTCACGCCTGCTTTAGTCGTTGCCTGCACCTCGCCCTGCATGCTGTACTCCAGTTTGGAGTTCAAATCCTTGTCTATGGCGCGCACACGCAGCACGCTCTCGCCTATGGCAGTGCGTTCGGACACATAAGCTGCATAGCTATGCTGCTCGAATTTGGGTTTCTCATCGTTTATGTCCTTCACATTCACATACACTGTGGTGGTGGCGGTTTCGGGTATGGGCGTGCCCGCATCCACAGCATTTACTATAATTTCAAAGCTGTTCATGTTCAGATCGCGATCAATGTGCGCTTGTGGTGAAACGGTAATCAAGCCGGAGCTGCAATAAAAAGCATTAGCTTGAACTTTAGAATATAAAATAGCAATACTTACAGCTCATTGATAAGGAAATTATCATTAGCGCCCACAATGCGATATCTAAGCAAACTATCGAGGCCATCAGGATCATGTGCAGAGACTGTGGTAACATTGTAGCCTGGCGCAGCATTCTCTGGTATTGAAACACGATAACTGGGTGGACCTACAACAGGCAGATTTTCAACGTTTGTAAAGTGTCCTTTGAAAATGGGACGCTGATTGCCGGAAATGCCAACGCGCACCAAAACGCGTGTGCTGTTGGACAAAGCAGGAGTGCCTGAGTAGTGAGGAGCAGATTAATTTAATATAGCATAACATAGTGTAGTTAAACCTACCAAAATCTGTAGCTGAAACGCTTAGTTCATATTCACCACGTTCTGTATCCATAGAGCGCGCAGCCTTTTGCAGCGTCAACTCACCCGTATGCGGCTCAATGCGGAAAACATTGCCCGCTATGCTGTTCTCCGATTCAATGGCATACTTAACTTTGCCATTGCCCTGAGTTGGACCATCTGCATCATGTGCGCGCACAAAGAATTGTGGCTCAAATATGGCTGCACCTTCGCGTATAGTGCGACTATATTCGGCGTGCTCAAAGTTAGGCGCATTATCGTTCACATCTATAACATCTATATACAGATTGGCAGTAGTTTCGCGCCCACCACCATCCACAGCTAACATAGTTAAGCTGTAAGCGCTTTGCTTTTCATAGTCCAGCGACTGTTGTAGGTAAATGCCGCCAGTTTGCGCATTTACCAAGAAGCTATGCGCACCAAAGCCCTTGAGTTTATACTGCACACGACCAAAGTCGCCAGAGTCTGCATCTGTAGCATTTACATAGCCTATTAAACTGTTGAGCGTTAAATTCTCTGGCACGCTAAAGCGATAAGTTTGCTGCGTAAACTGCGGCGCATTGTCATTGGCATCCAGTAAATGCACCAAAACACGCGCCTTGGCCTGCTGCACGCCTTGCGTGGAAGCTATTAAATCAAACTCAAAGCTACGCTGCGTGGGTGCATCATAGTCCAGTCTGGAGCTATTCAGCACTTTGATCACAACGGGCGTGCGTCCTTGCGCCTGCTGTGGTGCAACAGCAAACACGCCAGCGGCATTGCGCACATCTCTAAGCTGCAGCTCATAGCGACTATGCTCGCCCATATCCAAATCGTCCACGAATATAGCCAGTCCAGGCAGCGGCATGCCATTAGCTAAATTCTCTGCTATGCTCACATTAAATTCTGGCGCATTAAATGTGGGCTTATGATCATCCACATCGGTAACAACTATAGTTACTCTGGTTATGGCATGTTCAGCAGGCATAGCGCCATCTATGAGCTCAGTAGCGCGTATGCTAAACACATAGACGCCGCCATTTTGTAATATATCCGGATGCTCACGATCCAGCGGCACATTTGTAGTTTGCAGCGTTGCTTGACCCTCCAGCGCATTGCCAAACGGCACCAACTCAAAGTGCCCGAAAGGTTCATCCTCGAGCGACAAAAAGATTTCACGTGGTATGCCCACATCACCATCAATAGCTTTGACACTCAAAATGCTAACACCAGGTGGCGTATTCTCCGGCACTGTAGCCGAATAAGGCGCATTGGTAAACACTGGCAGCTGATCCTGCACATCGACGACATTAATAGAAATCGTAGCAAACGAGCTTAGACGATTTTCCAATGCGCTATCTGAAGCAACTATGGTCATTATATAGGACGGACGACTTTCAAAGTCCAACGGCTGTTTGAGCGCCACGCGTGCAGTGTAATTTCCATCGGCTAATTTAACAGCGCGTATG
This sequence comes from Drosophila busckii, assembly GCF_011750605.1. Taxonomy (NCBI): domain Eukaryota; kingdom Metazoa; phylum Arthropoda; class Insecta; order Diptera; family Drosophilidae; genus Drosophila; species Drosophila busckii. The sequence continues at coordinate 7,328,653 of NC_046606.1, forward strand.
CCAAAGATGTCGCAAATATCATTTTCCTGCAATTAAATTAGTTTGAGCTAAGGCATTTTGCGCAGTGTATTCATAACTTACCGGCACACACTTGAGCTGCAGCTCCGCATTTATGCCCTCATCACGATCTGTAACAATTATGGCTGGAGCTATGGCCAGCTCTGCGCCCACAGGCAAACTCTCGCTAACGCTTGCGGTATAGGGACGTCCATGGAACGTGGGCTGATTATCATTATAATCCCGCACGGGTATTTCACGTCTTTGCGAGACTGTATTCGGTTCGCTGCCAAATACACCCTCGTCGGTTATGCTTATAATCACTTCGATGCTGTCTTGCGTTTCTCTGTCCAGCTCTTGACGCAGTCGCACTACGCCCGTCTCGCGATCCACTGAAAACACTGGCCCACTTATGCTGTACTTAAGTCGGCCACCCTCTGGATCGCTGCCTGTAGGAGAGACAAATTAGTTAGTTGACTTAGTTATTGTGGCGCTGTCTGCTAGTAAAAGCGGTTTGTTGTCGGCTCCACTTGTTTTGCTCGACACGCTCAACTGACTTAATTACGTATTTTAATACTACGTAAAGTTAGTAGACGTCATAGACTGACACTTTTGTTGAACTGTTGCCAGACAGACAATCGTTGGGTCGTTTCAGTTATGCTGAGGCGTGTGAAAAATGCTAATTAAGTTCCCACAACCTGCTTCAGTTTTCTAGTCTAATGCTTTGGCTGCTTAACTTGGGCGTGGAAATGATGCTAACTATGTAACTTTTGCTTGCTCGGTAGTTGGGTCAAAGCGTCTAAGTTGAAGCTGTGTGAGCTACACTTGCAGAAAATGGGAATGGAATGGGAGTAACTGGGATGAGCTCGGACTTAGCATAAACGAAATTCTATTTTCTATTTAAAAGTTTTTCAAGCAAGCAGCCCATTGACTTGGATGTTCACATTCACCATTTTTTAATATAATAAATATAATATTTAATTTAAGCTGCACTTGCAGAAAATGGGGGATGGAATGGGAGTAATTTAGCTGAGCATTAAGTTGCCCAAGGGTATTTTGCTTTTTAGTTCGTCCTAGCATAAACGAAATTCTATTTTCTAATTAAAAGTTTTTCAAGCAAGCAGCTCATTCATCTTTTTTTCATATAATAAATATAATATAGCTGCAACTTGAACGCCAAACTATTCAAATTAGCTAAAAATTGTATTTGTTAGCTCTTCTTAACATCTTTGCTAATTTCTTCAAGTGTAAGCCGAAACGGTTTCTCTTTCCCTTAAGCTACTAAGCATAAAAGCAGGAAACCTATTAGAGCCATGCTTCAAATTTTTTGTGTGTTGCAGCTCAGCTGGCGGGCATAACCCACAAACAAAAAAAAAACAAGCATTAGAAATTCTTTGAAACTAAGAAAAACAAATGCTCCCAGCAGCGGCGGCTTACAATAATAATCACAACAACAAAAACGCAGCTCAGTCTACTTTTGGCACAGACTTGTAACCAGACAGAGATGCCGAAACCAAAATTTCAAGTTTGCCTTAAACATTTGAGCAACGACAATTGCAGCTCGCGCTTGTTGCTGCCACAAAGCGGGAAGCAAACAACAACACGTTCTCCAAGACGCAGACGACGACGACGACGGTACACACACCCAGGTTAGTTTACTTGAATGCGGTCGCCAACCCAATTGCTTTTCCCACTTCCACTTTTCCCCTCCCTGCTCAACTGACATTGGCGCGTGAGTTGCTGTTTCCACTTTTTTATTTTTCTTTTAATGTACATAATCATTTTTTGTACTTTTTCTTTTTTTTTGTCTATTTTTTGGGGCTTACATGGCTCAAGCTCCATTGGAGCTGGCCAGTTGATTTACTTTTGGTCGACAATTGCTGTGGCTGCCACATACGGAGTTAGGTGTAAAAACAGTGGGAAAACTAGTTGAGCTTGTTAGCGGTTAAGCTCTTGAATTCTTTGGCTTAAACTCGTGTGTATCTGGCTCAATTGAAAATGTTAAGTGCAGTGCTCTCTATGGCTTTTTACATATTTCAAAGAGTTCACAAACAATGAGCAAGTTTTGTAAATATTTTACAAATAGAAACTGCTAAACAATTTATAAAATATTTTCTAAAGTTTTCAAAGATATTGCAAACAATTGCCTACGAATTAATAATAAATTGATTAATCAACACGCAATTTAAACTTATATATTGATATATTTATTAGTAAAATAGAAAAATGTTGTATATTTTATGTGTATTTTACTTCTAAAACGCTTCACATAAACTTAACAAATGTTTGTTAATTAACTTTCAGCTTTAATTGAAAACTGCTAAGCGAAAATATTTCTTTTCAATTTTTGTTTGTTTTTGTTGCCGTCGCCTAAAGTTATTAAAATTTATGCAGCTATTTATGCGCTATTGTTTTAAGCTAAAACTAGCAACAATTTTTTTTGCGAACGTTTCTACTTTTACTTTCTATTTAGCATCACGAGGGTGTAATTTGTGATTTCATGCTCTGCGAAGCGTATTTGTTAATATTTTGCTATTTATTACACATACGTGCAGTTGGAGAAGAAGAAGAAGAGAAATAGGCAAACACCCGCATTGTGTAAATGATTTTGTAAATGCGTGTAATTATAGCAGCCAGTGTAATTTACACACAGCAAACAATTAAGATTTTGATTTTTATGTAAAATGAAAATATTTAGTTATACAAAATAATATTTTTGCTACTCAAGCTGAGCTTTGGCGTATGTTGTAACTGTTTGATTGGCGAGCCAAGCAAATTGGCATAACAATTACTTCCTGGCTTACAGTTTAGTCAAAGCAATTTCAGCATTTTGCTGGCTTGGCTATTTTACAATTTGGCCAAAACGCAGTCATAAACTTGTTTTCTATCTCACGGATGCAGCTTGCAAAACCAGCCAAGCCAATTCAGCCCCAAAAAACATAAAATAAATAAACAAGAAGACAAACCACATGTGTGTGTGTGTGGCTAGTGATGAGTGGTGTCGCCTCTTGGAGTTATGAAGCTGCAGCACGCGCTCTTTGACTAACTGTAGTTGAATTTGCTTATGCTCTAGCCCAGGCATATCAATTGCATAACGCCTTAATAAAGTTATGAAGCAAGTTTGAAAGTTGTCAGTCTTCATCAGCAGCGCTCAAATTACAGTGCAGAGTCTATAAACTGGGGCGCTGTGTTAGGGTGTCAATGTTGCAACAATTGTGGGCGCAGCAGCAGCAGGTGCAACAACCAAAAGTAAAGCCGCCGCGTCTCGTGCTGCATTTTTTATTATATACTCATTATAGCTTGGCTGCATAATCAAGTGATTGTTGTTGCCCAGCAGCAACAATTGCTGCCTGATTGCAACATACAAGGTGTAAAGTTTTCATTTTTATCATTTAATTGACTGCATTAAAATCTATTAAAGTAAAAGTTGTGCATATAGAATGCATAAAAAAGTGAACGCTGTGGCAAGTCGCCAGTTGGCTGCTCAGCATAATTTGATTATCAATATCGATGTGCTACGCCTAGACGTGCGCAAATGCATTTCCGCATATTAACTGCAGACAGATAGACAGACTGCTAAACTAAAAGATACACATGTATCTTGCAGATATAAACATTGTATTGTTTGCAGGCAAATTGATTAGCAAACCTCGTTGCATTCTGCCAACATGCGACGCGCCACAAACACGCGACTGTGTAGATTGTAGAAAGAAATTACAAAAAAAAATTAAATTATCTATGCATACGAAAGCGAAATTTTAGATATGCTTTGGCTTATGTGACTTTAAGCGGTTTAGTTATCTAAACAGAGAAGTTTAAGGCAGTTTATAAAGAAAAAATATAGTAGAATTATTTCTTAATTTTGTAAGCCTAAAAATTATTTTGATAAAGAAAATTTTGTATATTTTGTATACTAATTTTACAATTTGCATAAATTTATTTGCTGCTGCATTAAAACAAAAGCAAGCGAAAATTTATTTAAATTTAATAATGAATTATTTTGAGCTACTGCATGACAGCTCAGCATGTGGTACTTACAACATAAATTAAGTAAGACATAAATTCAACAACTTTATGTAGATCAACATTGCTGAGCGCTAAACAAAAAACGTGCAGATACATTTATATATATATATAAATTCAATACGCGACCACAAGGTTAAACCAAAAGTAGGTGGCGAACCCAAAAGCGCTTGAAATTTCTGTTGTCTGTTGTTGGACTTAAAATTGCAATTAAATATATTTGTATGTGAGCAAAGTCACAAGCACAAAATGAAAGTCAGCATTGGCAATTTGAGACAAGCTTAAAGCCAAAAAAAAATTCCAGCTAGTCTAAGATTGAACCCAAAAGCAAAGCAACAAAATAATTTAGCTAAGAGCTGTGTGCTATATAATTAGACGACTTTTAAGCGCGGCTTGGAGGGGGGCGACAGCAATTTGAAAGCTTTTGTGGCTGCGACTTACCTTTAAGTTGATAAACTGGACTGCCAACTGGCGTATGCTCGCTTAGGCTAAAGCGTGACATATCTCCCGAGCCAGGCACAAATTGCGGCGGATGATTCAGCAGTTGCGCAGAGCTCCGCAGCGGCAGCAGCAGCAGCAACAGCAGCGACGGCAGCAACATGTTGCCGTTGCTAATTTTCGTAGTTTGCCGTTATATATCTGTAACTGCAGCCTGTAGGCTGTTTAACGGTTAATATTTGGGCTTATTATTTATACAACTATTTAACACAATTAACACTTGACCAGCGACACACTTTAATGCACTAAAATTAAAACAAAAAACATTTCTTTAGCTTAAGTTCAGTAGCAGCAGCTGCTTTCAATGTCTTAGACTGACGACCTTGTGGGTGGCGTTGGGGGCTGCTCGCTTGCAATTGCAAACTCAGCTAAAAATTGTGTTTAAACTGCAGCTCAAATGTTTCTAGCACCTTGAGGCTGTAGCTGAACTTGAAGCTAAAGAAATCTTTTATTTATTTGCTGTAGTAGTAGCTGTTGTTGTTGTTGTTGTTTGTATTTGTTGTTGGCAATTTCACTTTATGCGCATGTGAAAAGTAGCACATAATGATGAGGCGGCTGCTGCTGCTGCTGTGTTCCAATCATTGGGCGCATCTCTTGAGCACTAACGATTGGCAAATATACGATGTTGGCTTTCTTCAGCTGCCTTCAGCTTCTTCAGCTGACGGGCGCGAATGAGAAATGTGGCAAAGAAAGCCAAGACTGAAACCGAAAATGTGCAAAAAAGGCAACGCGCAAGTCAAGAACTGGTTGTTAGCACAGCGCCAAGATACAAAAGTATCTGCCAGCTACATTTAATGTGCGCAAAAAACAGCACAGCAGAGCATTTAATGTACTTAATGCAGCCGCCGCCGCCAAGTTCTATGTTTTATGTTTAGTTTAGATTTTATATTTAAACTCTAGCTTAGAGTTTTGTGCTGTCAACAGGCAAAAATTTCAGCGCCAAACTATGACGCCAGCCATTAAAAAACTTGATTCACATACCGAATTTTTTTTATGTGCTGTATTTGTTTTTGTTGTTTATCTTTTCTTCTTTTATTTGCTCACTACACAAAACACACACGAGAGAGAGACGCTTGAATTTTCGTTTAAGCCGCGGCAACGTCTTGACTACGCGACGCTCGTTCACCTTCTGTCTGTTGCCCGTTTTACCTGTTGCCGTTCTTAGCTCTAACCCAAAGACCACAGCGCACCAAACGAACCGCTGAGCGTTGCGTTTTTTTGCTCTCAGGTAAATACTGGTTTTTGCTTGTTGCCGGCTTTTTGTTTTGATAAACATTTCGCGCATGCGCAAAACGAGTGGTAATGAAATAAAAGCAAAAGACAAACAGTGTGTACACACCTAAATGGGCGAAATATGAAGCACGCTGGCCAAAAGTATGCAACGTTTAAGTTTAAGTTTGCTTTAAGACTTAATTTGCAATGCAAATTGTTTAATTTCAACAAATTTAAATTTTAAATCAGCTTCACATATAAAATAAATATGCAACAATTTATTTTACATTTTTTGGAATTTATTCATATATTAAAAATTTCATTCCACAAAATCAAACAACAAGCAAATTTGCTATTAACAAAGCTGAGCTTATTTATTTAAGTATTTTATATAGTATTTCTTTTGCTATGCATTGTAAAAATTCAAAATACTAAAGCTATACATAATATTTGGTTTAACGACTATAGCGCCAAGCAATTGCAAAGCTTAGAGCGCATCATCCACCTGAAATTGTATTAGATCTTCAACGGGAAAACGAAACAGCGAAGCTGTCTGCGCCTCAGCCGCCAGCTGATCAATATGCTTGGGATAGCGATAATGCTGCACTTCTGGTTGATAGTTGTAGCCAGTTAGTGCCGCAGGCTGTGGCAGCTGTGGCAGCTCCGCGGCTACAATGGGATGCTCAAAGTCAATAAGCGATAAATTATCGCTGCGTGAAATCGAACGTTGTGCAGCAGCAGCAGCAACAGTTTGATTTTGAACGGAAGCGGAGTTGCTAACTGTGTTGTTGTTGTTTGGCGGCGCCTGACGTGGTTCAATGGCTGCGGGGCTGGGCGGCTTGGGCAGCGTGGAGTCACTCTGACGTTGCTGATTGTTGTAGTTGTGATTGTAGAAGGGATTGGTGGTTGCACGCATTGCTGGTGTGGGCTTTTGTTTGGGGAAAACATTTAGATGCAACATAATTTGATTGGAGTGTTGATCTACAGCTAATTGATTGTTGTTGTTGTGATTGATGTTGCTGCTGCTTTGAGCAATTGCTTTAGGTTTGCTGCCATAGATGCAGTCCTCGGGATTGAAATGAGTTTGCATGGGAGGCGGCGGCGGCGGCTGCTGCTGCTGCTGCTGCTGCTGCTGTGAATGGGATTGATATATAGCTTGCTGTTGGCTATAGCGCGTAGCCTGATCGGGAAAGCTTAGGGGCAAATGACTGGGCGCTTGTGTGGGAAATTGAAAGGGAGTTTGGTAAACAGCCTCGGGTTGAAAAGGATTGCGCAGCACTGAAGTGGGACGCGAAGGTGGCAGCACTGGATAAATATCCAAATTGAGCTTGAAGGGTACACGCTTGTGTTGCAGCGCTGGAGCACGCGTAGCATTCAATGCCAGCAGCGCTGGATAGCTTTGCATAAAAGCATCGCTAACCAAATGTTGCTGCGTGCCATGCTCCAGCAACATGTTGTTGTAGTACTGTTGCTGCTGCTGCTGCTGCTGTTGCTGCTGCTTGTGTTTCTTTTTGTTGCTGACTGGCTTGGCTGACTGCTGATAGCCTGTGGCTAGCAAGTTAATGTCCTGCGGCGAGCGCGGCTTATAAGCATAAAGCTGTTCAATAGCCACACGCTGATGTGGTGCAGTGGCGCCATAATGTGGCATAGCCATGGGCAAACTTAGCGCTGGATACATGGGCAGGCTCATGGGCAAATTGAACTGCATTTGCTTCTTGTTACGCTTGCCCCGAAAGAAGTTGGCAATGCCGCTGGACTTGAGATTCTTATAGCTGCCAGCTATGTGCAGTCCAGTGGGCATCATGACCAGCTGCGGCAGCTTGCTGGGCGCAGCATTTAGATGCAGATTTTGTAGTATGTCCTGTATGTTGTTCAAGGCTGCTGCAGGCGGCCGCTCCTTGAACTGCTCGGGCAGCGGCCCATCGTAGGGAAAGTGAAACGGCTTGGGCTTGAAGTCTTCACGCAGCGCCAGTGAGCCTGGCGTTTCGGAATATTGACGACGCAGCAGCGCAGTGCCGGGACGCTGTGTTGTTAGGCGTGGTGGGCGTGGCAGTTGCTCACGCAGAGCTGCGTGCTCGGGTGTCATGGTGACGGTGCGCCTGGGCAGACGCTCGTACAGATGATTATCGTCCAAGTGGCTCGTCGTCGCTGTCGCTGTGGCGTGTTGCAGCTGCAACTGCGACTGGGGTCGTCTCGCTTTCGTGCGCCATGTGCCATAAATGGGCGCCACATCGTCGGCACGCTCCAATAAGTAGGCAGTTTCGCCAGCTACTGCATGCGTGCCCGCCTCTTGTGCATGCGCAGTCTCCACTTGGCGTTGCTGCTCCTCTTCTGCTTCTTCAGCATCCAGCGCATTTGCGTGCAACTGCAGCTGCATTTGCTGCATCAGCTGCTGTCTGCTTTGATATTGCTGCAACTGCTCGTGCTGCAATTGCTGTAATCTGGCACGCATCTTCTCGATGCTTACACGTTCCGCTGCTTGAGCTGCGCTCTCACTTGCGTTGTCACTTTCAGTTCTCACTGCCGTCGTCGTCGTCGTTGTCTCCAGCTCCCTTTGCTCTGCAATGTGATTAAGTAACTGTTCTGCTTGTGGTTGCTGCTGCTGTTGTTGTAGTTGTTGCTGTTGCTGCTGTTGATATAATGCTGTTGTGGCTGCGACCTTGACTACCATAAGAGACATCTGCAAGAAGCGTAGCTTCGGTTAGATCATAGGCTTATATTTGCATAATTCTTTTAAAGAACTTTAGTAAATAGAAAGTAAAGCTATATGAATAGAACAATCTAGCATAACCTGTTCTTAGAACATCTTAATCAACAGAATGGGATGTGAAAGTCATTTAGGCACACCCTAAAATTTATTTACTTTGTCCAGGAGAAAGTGAAAGTCTCTTAATAAACCAATTGTTATACGAAATGCCATTCTGTCTGCTATTCTTTGTTTAACGGTATAGCCTGTTTCATTTAAAGCTAATTGGATGAGACAAAGGTGGGCTTGGCAAGTCTTGTCAATGATTTTGAATAAGGCAGATTTCAATCACAGCTAGTGAAACAAGAATTGAAAGACTGAATTTAATTTGAGCCACAGTCCAAGTAGCCAATTCAGTTTGAGTTACAGCTCAAGCGAACAATGGACTTCAAAATAATAATTTAAATAGAATTATGCCAAAGAAATTAACTCAATGTTAAAACAATTCTTGCTGCAGGCTTTCCAATTTTCTAAACATAAATCTGTAGATTCCTGAATTGCTTATGAGTTTATTATTTCATCATTCTTTTACATCTCTGCCTTACAAATTCTGTCAAATCCTTTTAGTTATTCCTTCAGGCTACGTACTTACAATCGTATACACAAATAGCAAATCCATAATCCGTTGCCAGCGTCGACTTTGCGTCACACGAATGCCGCCAGGATCTATGCGTAGTTTCTGCAGTAACTCTGGCTCTAGTTTCACTCTTGGCTTAATATGCATTTTCTTTTCACTTATTGCTAACTATGTTGGATTGAAGCACCGGACGCGACTTCCTCATCGCGAATCGCAAAGACGACTGCTTGCAGTTTGGGCCTAGCAGCGCCTAAAAAAGTTGCAGCGTAGAGTGTGAGTGCAGCTAATTAGAAAGCTTAACATTTATGTATTGCTTCGAATGCGAAAGCAAAATGGACAAATAAATTAAATGCTTAAATGAATTCGTGATGCTAAAGTGTGCAAAACTGTGTGGAAAACTGTGGAAAACTATGTGCGCCTACAAGAGATATTTTTGATGGAAAACCAAAGACCATGAAAAATAACGCATACGCGCATAAAGGCAAGCAACTAAATTAGCAGTTAGTAAAGAAGACGCAATAGTAGCTGACAGCTACTAGGCTAATTAATTATAATGAGCTTTAAATCGAAACTATTGAAGAAGCATAAATAATTAGCAGCAAAACCTCTCTAATAAATTCTTCATTAGAGTTTATTCAAGTTAATACAAACCTTGCATTTTATTTCCCGTTAGTCGCATTAAGCTACGCATAGCTTAAAGTTTAATTAACTAACTAATAAGCTTAAGAATCTAATCTTCTTTAGACTCAAGAGTCACGTAAGCAAAATCAGCGAATTCCCTATTTGAATTCCGTTGTAGCTCACGCAATTCTCATCCGTTTGAGTTTTATTTCCCCGTTTTGCACTCGTATTTAAAATGCAATTAGACGAACATTTCAATAAACTTAATTTATTTTCATTGTTCGAGGCATAGAAATTTGTTTGTATAAAAGTTATGCATTTTTATTTTCATATTATAAAGAGCTACATATACATATATATAGTTGAAGGAAAGATAGAGACACAAACTGCTGAGGAGACATAATAAAGAGAGGGCACATAGATAAAGAGTGAGAGAGGGGAAAGCACTAAGTATAGCCTTTCAGTTTTACAGGGTTTTGTAGATACAGTTTACAGTGGTTCCCTAATTGTATGAGTATGTGGTTCAATAATTAATATAAACAAAAACAAACAATTTGCATTCTTTGTCCTTATGACGCTTCAATGATCGTATTCTTTCTTTTCTTTTGCTTTGATTGCTTCTTAAGAGCACCCGCTTGAAGCGCTGTAAAAATTATTTTTTAGACTGTATTGACTAGATGTATCTAGCCCTAGAAATATTGTTGGCATTGTATCGCTCGCTAGATAGTGTAAAGCATCAGTTACTGCATCCCCTCGGTAGACAATGACGATTTCAATTAAAAAGTAATTACAATTTACTTAAAAGTCAAAGGGAATGCTGGGCTTGGGGTAAGAGTAGCCCGTTGGCTTAGTGGGCGCTCTGGTGGTAGCTCTTGTCACTGGTGGCACATATTGGGTGGTTCTACGTGTCGTTGGCACCGTCACTGGTGGCACATAGGGAGTGGTTCTGCGAGTTGTGGGTCTCTGGGTGGTGGTGACGGGTGGCAGGTATGTTGGTGGTGGGGTTGGGGGGCGGGTGGTGCGCAGAGTAGCTCTGGTGGTAATCACAGGACGTGGGGTGGTGCGCACTGTGGCACGAGTGGTGCGGATGGTGGTAACTGGGGGCAGATATGTTGGTGGTGGGGGCTAGTGGTGGCCGAGTAGTGGCACAGTGGGTGGTTGTGGTGGTGGTGGTGGATCGACGAGTGGTTTGGCGGGTGGGTAGCACGAATGGTCACTGGAGGCGCTGGGTAGTTGGTGGGTGGCAAGTAGGTAGGTCCCGAGGTGGTTGGGCGACGGGTGGTTGTTGGTGGTGGTGGTGGACGAGTGGGTGGACGAGTGGTGAATGGAGTGGTGCGCAGAGTAGCTCTGGTGGTAATCACAGGACGTGGGGTGGTGCGCACTGTGGCACGAGTGGTGCGGATGGTGGTAACTGGGGGCAGATATGTTGGTGGTGGGGTTGGGGGCCTAGTGGTGGCACGGGTGGTGGCACGAGTGGTGGTTGGTGGTGGTGGTGGAGGACGACGAGTGGTTGGGCGGGTGGTGGTGGCGCGAGTGGTCACTGGAGGTGCTGGGTAGTTGGTGGGTGGCAAGTAGGTAGGACCCGAAGTGGTTGGGCGACGGGTGGTCGTTGGTGGTGGTGGTGGACGGGTGGGTGGACGAGTGGTGAATGGAGTGGTGCGCAGAGTAGCTCTGGTGGTAATCACAGGACGTGGGGTGGTGCGCACTGTAGCACGAGTGGTGCGGACGGTGGTAACTGGGGGCAGATATGTTGGTGGTGGGGTTGGTGGCCTAGTGGTGGCACGAGTAGTGGCACGAGTAGTGGTGGTTGCACGGGTGGTAGCACGAGTGGTAGCACGAGTTGTTGGACGAGTGGTAGCACGGGTGGTGGCACGGGTGGTCACTGGAGGCGCTGGGTAGTTGGTGGGTGGCAAGTAGGTAGGTCCCGAGGTGGTTGGGCGACGGGTGGTTGTTGGTGGTGGTGGTCGGGTGGGTGGACGAGTGGTGAATGGAGTGGTGCGCAGAGTAGCTCTGGTGGTAATCACAGGACGTGGGGTGGTGCGCACTGTAGCACGAGTGGTGCGGACGGTGGTAACAGGAGGCAGATATGTTGGTGGTGGAGTTGGTGGCCTAGTGGCACGAGTAGTGGCACGAGTCGTAGCGCGAGTGGTTGGTGGTGGTGGTGGTGGACGACGAGTGGTGGCACGGGTGGTCACTGGAGGCGCTGGGTAGTTGGTGGGTGGCAAGTAAGTAGGAGCTGGAGTGGTGCGCAGAGTAGCTCTGGTCGTAATAATTGGGCGCTGAGTGGTGCGAATGGTGGCACGAGTGGTGATACGCTGCGTGGTAGGGGGCAGGTATGTTGGTGGTGGGGTCTGAGGTGGACGTCTGGTAGTCACTGGCACGGGTGGCCTGTAGGTGGGTGGCAGAGTCGCGCGTGTGGGCAGCTCAAATGGAACATCTGGCACTGGATAGACGTAGCCGTCGGCGGCGCGTACCTTGCGCTGCAACAAAAACAAATCACAAAAAAACCAAATTGCGTTTTAGCTTGAAAGGGCTTAAGCCTTAGTCCAAATGCTTACCTCATGCGTATCGGCTGATGCGGTGGCCAGGGCCACGACGCAAAGCGTGAAGACAAAAAGTGCGGCTCTCTGTAGGCGAAAGAAAGATTTTTGAATAATTTGTTTAGTTGAGTCGAGCTGAGCTGTTAGTAATTACGCCCGATGTGTTGATTGGGGTTAATGCTAATCGCCCCAGCAAATTCTGAGCTAATGCTAATGCTAAACGGCTTTTTATTGCTTTAGGCCTACAATGCAAGGCGGCAAGGCGACGACGGCCTCAAACTCTCGCTTAAAGTTCAGACAATAAGTCGAGACATTTGCATAGCAGTTGCAATTACGCGCGATTGTTAACTCATGTAAATTTTTTGAAGACATTCAACTTTGACAACAGACTCTAGGTCACGGTGCCCAAATGAAAAATATACTTAATATATGATTTATTTTAATTTGATTGCCAGCATGTTATCCACGAGCTAAAATAAATTACTTTGGCGACAAGATCTCGCTTAGCTCGCTGAGCAGCTTGCGCTTGCGATTAACTTTATATCTGCGCTCGTCTTCCGCTTAACTAATGCAGCTTAACATTTTTTATTATTAACATTTCACGCGAATTGCCGTTTAAATTTTTCGACAAGGTCAGCCGGCTAGCAACAAAAAGCTGTCAACATTAACGAAAGTGGTAAATGGTATATTGTGGTGAATGGTAAATGGCTAATCGCAATTAATTTGCGGACATGCAAATATAAAAATAAGAATTCTTCTCTTTTGATAACTTATGTACGTACAATAAAAATAGCTAATTATGCAACAAGACATACAAAAGAAATAATAATAATAAAAAGAAGGAAAAAACCGGCTGACAAGTTTTTTGAGGCTCTTAGCATATTCTTATGGCCAACAAACCCGAAAGCTTATATAAGATTCGTTTGCTGGACTGGCATCTGTCATTAATAAAGTGAGAAAAACTAAAGTCGTCGCTATGCCAAAATTAGCATACGCACTAATCACTGAGAGCTGCTTTAGTCCCAGCGAATGATTCTAGCCTAAGCTCATGCATATGTATATATATTTAATATTAAATGTGTGTGTATGAATAAAAATTTATAACTTGGCAAATATAACAAATTTTGCATGTTAATAAGTTTAAGAATTTGTGAAGCGCTTAACACAGCAAACAGCGAAAGATCTTTTGAGATTATAAATTTATGGCAATAATTTTATAAATTTAAAAACATTTTTGTTCAGCTATATAATGCTAATTTCCAATAATTCTAACCAGTATGTATAAAATATAAATGATCTTGTGGCTATAGATTATTAATTTAAGGCATAAATATTTTGTATAATTCTTTTGCGTAGCTAACCAAAGCTTTTATGAAAGTAATTTATTTTTAGAATCCTCAAGCCAGTTTCATCACAAAAGATTGATTGATTTAAATTAATGACAGAGATCTATATTTTGACAAATTTATTTGCTTTGTCTAGACAATGCTAATTTTGAATGAATTAAAACCAGTTACTTTATAGAAAATAATTGATATTTTGGTGAAAGATGTTTTAAGATTATAAATTAGCAAGTAGCAAGTGTCAATATTTGTTTAATACTTCTATAATTTGAATATAAATTAAACCAGTTAGTTTATAAATGAGAGATTATAAATTTATAGCATGTGTCTATATTTTTTTAATAATTTCAAATTTATTGATATCATTAAAACGCTAATTTATATTTTGGGGAAAGATGTTTGCGGATTATTAAGTGAAGTCATAAGCATATATTTTTATTCTTTAGGTAGACAATGCTAATTTGGAAATATTTTATATTTAGAATTTTAAAGCGAGTTTCTTTAAGACAGATAAATGGTTTTTAAATGGCAAAGTTCTAGATTTTTAGCTTGACAATGTTAATTTTTATTTTTAGAATTCCCAACTTAAGCACGTTTTTTATGACTATTAATTAATTTAGCTAATTAAGTCCTCGCAGAGTATACAAAGTTCGTTTTGACTATTTTGCGCATTTACGTTTACTAATTAATCTTAAATCTAAAATTTATGTAGCTTCTTCTAACGTGTTTGATATCTAAAAAAAATTAATTCAAGAATTTCAGCGCGCTACAAATTCCAAACCGTTAGCAGCGCTTATTAGCACCTACGACAGCGAAAGTGAAAGGCTACGCTTTATATATAAAAAAATAAACGAAACACATGCGCATTTCTCAAATTTGAGAACCATTTGACAATCGCTTGAAGGTCAAACAAATTGTATGTGGATTAATGCGCTATTGTAGCTTGAAGTTTTCATCATTTTCATTCATAGTAATCTATTATGCTAATTTATGGCTAATTAATTAAAATCAACCTTGTGCATTTGGGTCAAGCTGCAATTTGATGTTTTGAAGCTTGAGTGTTACATTTTCATTCAATGGGTTTTCTAATTAATATGTAAACAAAAGTCTGCTCTGCATTTTCCTCGGGCTGCGCTATAATTATATGTAAATTTAACCTTGAGCAACTGCGAGCTGTACTGCGGACTATTCGCAACTTGACAAGCAAATCAAAAGACTTAGGCAACAAACTCAGCTCATTAGCGACCGCGACTGCGCGTGTTGTGCGCATTGTACATTGGAACAGCTTTTCAAGAACATAACTTGCGGCAACAATTTAATCTTCATTTGCCTAAATATGCCAATTCAAATGTCAATCCATTAAAATGCATGTAAAACTTGTAATAAAGCTACAGAAACAAGTTTAGCTGGCCTGGCCGGGCTAACGAAAAAAGCAGAAGACACTGAGGCGCCACAGACTGGGGCGTATACGCAATAAAGTCAGCGCACTTATTATTTTCTTGCTCTTATTTGTCAGTGCCCGTGTAACTATTTGCTCACTTTTACACTTGCACAATGGCACAATGACAACAAAAAATCGTAAATCGTAAATCGTTAACTAAAGCTCTGTTGCTGTTTAAATGTCACTTGGGTCTGCGGTCTGTGAGGCGCTGTCGCTCTCGTTGAATTTACAGATAATGCAAACAAGCGCTGCTTGCACTTCAATTTGTTTAACTTTGATTTTCAACACTTTTGGCTGCGGGCACTTTTTCAACACCAAAATTGTTTTGGAATTTTCTGATTGAGTTTGTTTTTCGGTTCGTTATTTGGTTTGAATTTGAATTTGAATTGGAAGTTTTTAAGTTTACCATGATTAGCACTTTGTAACTGCAATAAATGGCAGCACGTTTGGGTTTAGAATTAGTTGTGTTGTTGTTGTGTGTGTTGTGTATATAATCCTTTGTGATCCTTGTGCGCCGAATTATGTTTCGATCGTTTTCAAATTCAATATTTAATTGAATTTACGATCAGATCTGTGTCTGCTGCTTACACTTCTGGGTCAACACTGGGCTAGCAACTAAAGCATCAAATCTTGCAGATCTTCTACTTATATATACTTGGGGCGTCTGCCCAAACGCTGCCGCTGCCGCCCCCCCTCTGCCTGCTGCTGAGCTGAGCTTCTGCTTCTGCTTCAAGTTTTGGGCGACAGCTGTTAACACTCGCACCGCTTGAAGATGATGCTGCTGCTGCTGCTGCTGCTCAGGCTGATGCCAAACAAAACTGACCAAACCAAACCGGTGCCAGTGCCAGTGCCAGTCGCACTTAAAGATGAGCGCGTGATAAGCACAAAACACGAGGTAAGCAATTTTATAAATAAAACGACTTGCTCGAAAAATTTAAAGATAGATCTGAGGTGAAGCCAATTTTCTCACAAGTTGCGTATAAAATGATAATTGGGGTATTTTTAAAATTACAACTTGGCTGTTTTTTCAATTTGAATAGCGAAAGTGAAGCCTTTGTAATAAAATATATTACTTTTTTTAAATACAAACTAACTTTAAATTCAATTCATTCGCTGCTTTGATTAATATATTTATTTATATCAACGCACTTGCAATAAATTTCAACTCCTCCTCTTAATGTATGAAAGTATTTTATATTATTTATTTGACGAAATAATTGACATTTTGCCTAAAGTATCTCTTAAATAATTTTAAAAATATTCAAGTGCGCACTCAAGACTTGCAGCTCATCTTTAGTCTCAGTGTTAGTCGCAGTTGTTTAGCAGCTGCTGCGCAGTCGACGCAGCTGTTGAGTCGACTTAAGTGCCATTTGCTGTTGTTGTTGTTGTTGCTGCTTAACAGTCGCATAACATAATAAGTAAACGCATTAAATAAAAACATGTAGATTTTGTTCCGAAAAAAAACCAAGACGACCGCGCGCGTTTTAAAAGTGTTCCAAACAAACGCCAAAAAAATAAAATTGCCGCGTGCTGAGTTAGTTGACCACTGACTTTGCTGCTGTTGCTATTGTTGTTGGCACTACTAGTTAGCTGCTTTTATTTTGAGCAAATACATATATTAGTTGGCAGCTTGAGCTAGTGAGCGACACTTGTACAGCGAAAAAAATGTTGTTTTCATTTGTTTTTCTTTGGGCTTTATTTTTTTTGTTTCACAGCTTTGTGGGGCTGAGTGTTAAACATTTTGTCATGCAGAGTCTAATTTGTGAGATTGAGATTAACATTCAAGAGGCTGCAACGAAATGGAACTTGGAAGTTGAGCTGAACCCAAAGAGATGTTGTAATTTTGGCAATCATTTTCAAGGCTGCAATTCAATTCAAGCACACAGCTAAAATAAACACTTGTCTCCCATCGCTCTCCGGATAAACATGTTAAGAAACAAATTGTCAAGCTTAATCAGTCAAATTCCATATGGAAAGCACCGATTACAGCTGTTAAGTTGCCAAAGATTAGGCCTACACACACACACTCGGGTACATGCAGTTTGGATTGAAGACGAACCGGTTGAGCTTGGCGGTGCGTACATGCCGCTGAAGCTGATGCTGAAGCTGTGGCGGGTCAGTCGTGGCATCCAACTTTGGAATTAAGCTCTGAATGTTAAGGTAGGCGCACAGACTCGCAGCGGCGACTGCAGCCCCAATAACCAAATGACCTTTAAACGCAAAATGCGCTGTCAATAAAAAAGATTGAAAAAACAACAGCAAAGCCAACGCGAGCAGCTGTTAATGAATGAGTGAAGAGTAAATACACTAAAAAGGGTAATAATTAGTTTAAATATGCGTCGACATTTAGTTTAATTGCCGAAGTAGCAAGGCTTAGGCTTAGTTTATGCAAATTGTCAGGACATTTCTTTGTAGAATATTTCAAAAATAATAAAGCCAACTATAGATAAATTACGTATTAGTCTAAAGCATTTACTCAAACTTTTATATAAATTATGAGAACACTTCTATGCAGAATATTTTAAAAATATTTTAAATTTTATTACAATTTGTAATGAACTTTAAACCAGCTTTAGATAAATTCCGTATTAGAATAAAGCATTTGCTTCTCAAACTTTTATACAAATTCTGCTGGTATTTATTTAATAATTCTATATCAACTAATGATAGATTCCACTTCAGCTCCACAACGTTTTCTTACTAGCTGCGCAACTATTTTTTAACACTCTAATTACGCTAATAGCAAAATCAAACAAATATTCTGCATACTCTTGCTCTAGAAGCGCAGCAAGAAGCGCAACACACACGTTCAGCTAATCGCCCGTACACATTTTGATTATATTAAAAACAACAAACTAAAAAGCAGACGCTGCACCAAGTGCCAGTTGTAGATGCAGTTGAGATGCGCAGATGTTAAGATACCAAGCGGCTCACATGCCTTGCATTGGCATCATCATCATCAACAAGATTTTTGCGCATTGGTTAAGCCAAAGCAGAGAACAAGTTTTGTAATTTTGTATTTAAGGTACAGTCAATTGCTATATTTTAATTCAATACTGCATTTATTAAATTTGAACAAAACGCAAGTCGCAGTCACGTTCACAGCGGATTTTAATGCCCGCCCACGTAATTGAAACCCACTGATAGCCCCACAATTTACTGCTGGCTACCAATGTCTGTTGGCTGCTGCATTGAAGTGTTAAGAATCAAATACAAGATAATTTTGATGGCTATTCTAGAAGTTATAAAAGCAGAAATTGCCTAATAAAAGTTTTAAATAGCAAACAACTGTTAGCGCTAGACATGACTTTGCCATATTGTAATATATTTCTGCCTTGCTGCAGTTAAAATGCAGAGCTTGATTAACTATTTTACGCATCAGAACATATAAACAAAGTTACATCGTTATAATTGAGTTTGAAAATAAAAACAGAGTAAGGCAGCTTTGGTTTGCTTGCCGTAGCTTTATCAAAAGAATTTTTTCATTGCACAAATGAAACAGCAAATGTTTATTTAGACTCTCATGTGTCAAAATATGCGCAAAACTGCAGAATTGGAATTTTATGTATATGTAGAGAGTCTTAATAAACATTTTGTGTGTTTAAAAATAAAAACAAAAGCTAGTTTAGTAGGCTGCATTGATTTATTAGCGATAACTTTCTTCAAAATCATCAATTTCTTGAACTTGTTGCTGTGTTATGCTCGTATTGAAAATATCGAAAATATGAAATCGGATGCCATATTGCTGAGTTACAGCTTACCTTAGTCTTGTTTGTTTAGTCTTTTGTTCATAACTTTGCCAAATAATTTTTTAATATTTTATTTTTAAATGCAGTTTTGTTCAGATGTATCTCACAAGTCTAACAAAGCATTAAACTCTGAAATAGAATTTCATTTCGCTTAGTTACAGCCTCTCAAAACTTGAAAAATGCAACCTGTTGTTATTGATGTAACTTCCTTTTGTTGCTACAGCGTTTGCTGCTGTCTGCCTATGAGAAAATACTTACCTTACTTACTCTGTCTATCTTCACTACTTAGCTATGTCTATCATCCAGCTTACAGTTTTATTCAAATCAAATTGAACTGCTACAACAACTTGAACTTAGTTCATTTTATAATTCGATCTTAAGTTTATTTATATATTATTTATAGCATAGCTACAGAGTTGCAAAGCTTAAAAATAACAAATTAGTAATGGGGCAGCATAACTTTGTGACTAAAAAAATGTACATTAAGCTAATACAAAGTGTATGCTATGCAGCTTGAAAACGAAACCCACTGATTAGATACTTTGGCTTTAGGAAGTCACCTATCAAGAGACAAATTGCTGAAATGACCGCCACTGACCAACTGGCAGCAACTGGCAATTATCCATCCGCATATTAATTGTTCTTTTTTATGAGAAACCTCCACCCAGGCTGAGCTGAGCTGAGCTCAAGCCGTAGCTTAGCTGCTAATCTTTCGGGTCATAACTTGCTGTGCTCTGGGCTTTGCTCTGCTCTGTGCAGAGGCAATGACATCTCACACTGCTGACAACTGGCATTTTGCAATGCGTCACGTCATTGTGTTGAATTATTAGAAGAAGCGAAGTTTGGTTTTTTTGGGAAGATGAAAATTATTGTCGCAATAGCATGACTGCCTGGCTTGGAGTAGTGAATGATACAACTGTCATGTAAATATGCAAAAGCTAACAAAAGTACGAGCTGGGGGTTTTTTTTTTCTCTTCTTGTATTTGTTTGTTAAGTTTTTGCTTTTGGTTAGCATAAAATTGATTTAAAATTAATTACAAAAACTGGCTTGTCAAATTAACGCACCCGATGTCCATGACATGAGAGCCCAAAGCCAGTGCTTTGAAGATGTTTAACCAGATTCTAGACATCTTTTTACACATGACAACTATTTTTTTGTGATAGATCATAGAAATTAGCAACTAAGCTATGCTCAATGATGGATTTTGCGGAAATAGTTTTGGGAGAGCAACAAACTCATTTAATTACGACTAAATGCTTACATAAATCATTATCAATTTATTATACAATTTACATACATATAGCTTAGCATAGCATTGTAGTCTAAGCTATAGCGGAGGTGTTCGCTTAACAAATCGGGCGCCTATCTGATTCTCGTAATTAAAGATCTGCACGCACAAACTATTAAAATTAAAATTAGTGTCTGTCCATAGGCTTTGTATATATTTAGCTGTCAATATATATATATATATACATTATTATAATTTTGCGGATCTGCTAGTAACCATGTATATAAATTTGTGGCTTTGTTGCGTCAGCAAAGGCACAGAATACAATATGTCTGAACATATTTAATTATGCTTATGATTTATGCAAATTTATCCTTTATATAAACTCAAAGCTGAACGCAGAGCTATCTACATACTAGTCAAGGCAGAACGAAATTTTATTACTTGTCAAGCTTGCTTTAGATTTATATTTATGTAAATAAGCGCACCAGACAAAACTAGTTCGCCAAAAAACGCAAAACAACAACGAAAAAATCCCAAAAATAATCACAGACTTTTGCTTTTTCGATAGGAAGTTTTCGACTTCAAAACAAATTGTGTAAGCGTGAACTAGTTGCTAGCTAAATTCTATAAATATTATGAGTTAAAATATTAGTTAAATATTTAATGCTTTGTTTTGTAATGCGGAAGCAAAGTATACAAAGTTTTGTGCTATAGCCATAACTTACTAAATTCTTATCCACTTTGAAATCTACATACAACGCTTAAGCTACTTTAACCTTCTACGCGAATATTGATAAATTATATAAGCAACTTGTAAAACTAGTCTTGCGGCCAAAAATAAATAAATTTCATCAATTTATAAAATACATTGCAAAATTAGAAATGTTTAATACAGTTGCACGCTCTTACTTTGATCTCGTTCGGTATCAAACACACGCACACACACATACACTGATGTTTTGCGCTTGTTTAAGCTATTAGCAAAATCAATTTCGAGGGGATAATAAACAATTTGGCATAAATTTTGCTCAGCTGTCAAGTGCACAGGCTATTTTCATATTCTAGCCGTTATGCAAGTTTATAGATTGACGTACATATGAAATACGTATTTGTTTTTAATTGCGTCAACTAACGGCACTTTATGAATTATTTAAAATTAAATATATTAAGTAGCTGTGAAATGTCAAACCCAAAAATATGCACAAGCTTGACGTTAACCCAGAAAACGTGTTTGCCCCAAAATCGACCAAAAAACAATAAAAGCAACAAAATACATTTATTAAAGCCTTATCAAGGACACAATGTGCAACCAGTTTTTGGAATGGCAAAATTTATTGGCCCAATTGCAGGCCATTGGCATTGAAATCCTTGTGACTTTTGCGAGGGTCAAATCTTAAACAGTCTCTCAGACTTTGCGGAGCAGACCGCCGAATTCCATGAAAACCTGTTACTCAGAATCAATTTCGGGTGAGGAATTATGTAACAACAGCTTACAATAAAGCGAAAGTTAATGAAGTTTCGCAGCAGCAGCAGCTGGACAGAAGTCTTACATTAATCAAGCGCCGTTTTATTACAGATTTGTCATTGTCATCCAAATCGACAAACTCAAGCTCAAGTGCGTTGCGGGCCATTAAGGCGATTTAGCTAATTTTTAAAACAATAGGCTGTTCAAGAGCAAATTAAAAGTGGAGCTTGCTAAGCTGAGAGGAAGTTGAAATACCCTGCAAGGTAAATAACTAAAATAGCAAGAAGATATTTTACTTAAGTATGTATAAAGTTTAGTGCACAACTTAACTTATAGCGACAATTTTTAAATAATTTGTATATCAAAGTCAAGGCAAATGCTTAGATTTTTAACATGTATTGGTTTTATTTCTATGCTGCATACTCAACAATCTTAATCTTCGACTTTATGCTAACTCTAAGACTAAACTCAACTTTACATTTATTAAATATGCTAGGCTTAGTGTAAAAGCTTGTGCCTATTAACCTCAACTTTGACTCATACAATGGACTTTAAGTTGAACACTGACCAAGAACTTGAACAAGCTTTAATCAAAATATATACAAATACTTTGTGTGGAACAAACAAACGCGCAACGCACTTTATAATTCAAGTACAAGGTTGCAGTCTACACCTTTGTCTACATCCACTTTAAGATCAGGTTAACCTTACTGACTCATTTCAAATGCATCGAGGGTATACAAAAACGGAAGGTGCTTAAACTGTAGCAAACAATAAGAAAAAACAATAACAACAACAACAACAGAAAACAAACGGTTTTTGATTAATGAACTCGTGTGAGAGTTGCTGCTGCAGTTGGGGCGCCAGTCAAACTCCGAGGGCCTCCAAATTAGCTTATGTTATGGTTTTGTTTTAAAGAGTAGCATTAACAGATATTTGCGTGCAAATCAAGCAGCGCTGAAACAAAAATGAAATAAAAATTGGATCAACTGCGTTCACACGCGTCGACATCCACACAAGGCTGTTAAGTGAACTGTGGCCCAAGCGTCAAAACAAAAAACCAAATTAGAAACAGATAAGCTACATGCATATTAAATATACAAAGTTGTCTGCCTGCCTGCCTGTTTGTGTGTGTGTGTGTGTTAACACATACATATGCACAGCATATGGCTAAGTTCAAGTGACTGCTTAAAAATACATTCTACGTGAGCGTCTTGGCCAAATTCAGTGCGTTAAAATATAATTTAAAATATCATCTGTCTGTGTTCACACAGCAACGAACAAGTTATTTAATTTATAAAAAACAGGTTCGTTTGTTTTATATGTAAGAGCTAAGCTTACATTCTACGCCCTAAAATTTACAAGTTGGACATGCAAATAATCAAGTTTCGATTTTAAACCCAAAAAATAAGACGAACAAAAAATGCTAACAAACAAAAAAGTTAATTGAAGCTGGAAGCTCTTGCCACCTGACAACCTTGAGAGCCACCACAAGTGCACCAGATTCCTGGCATAAGTATGCTATATAAAACACGAAATCCTAGCACTATATGCGACGACTCCATTGTGTCTATGTTTTCATTGTCGAAGGTTGCTCACTTGAGCTTGAGTTCATTAAAATAAAATCGAAATGAAATTAAAACAAATAAATTAGGCAAATATAAAATAATTTTTAGGCAAAGGCTGCACCCATACAACAAAAACAAAAACAAAAAAAAAACGAGCGCCTAGCGTATTAGCTTTAATTTGAATTTCGTATAAAGCTGTGAACGAGAAAACTTGTCCAGCCGCTTCTGCTTAAGATGCTTCTACATATTTCAGAGTTAGATAAAAATAAAAACTAAAATCAAGTTCACCTCGACTGTATCAAATTTGTATAAAATTCATCAGTCAGCAAATACGTCAACTCGAAATACACAATAACCAATAAGCAATATTGTATGTATCTCTTGTGTATTATGCAAAGCAGAGGAAACACACACACACGCACACCACTTTGGTTTTATAACGCCAACTTCAAAGTTAGATAGAGACACGTATCATCGTCATCATAATGATCAGCTATGCTCATTGTTTGTGCATCGTTTAGCGTTTTAGTAGCCCCCATGCATTATTATGATCATCAACTATGTTATATTCATAATTCATACACTTGTTTATCAATTGGCTACGGCCCCGGCAATTTAATGTACCCAAAAGCAAAATATATGTTCATTGAATATTCGAGAATAAAATCAAGCATATAATAGCGCATAATAGCTGCAAATATAAGATGCTACGTTAATGAAGCCATGCTAAATGCCTCGAGAATTGCCAATTTGGTCAGTTTATTATTGTTGATCTCATGTTTGTTTCCAGTTTTTGCAGCTACTTGCGTGAGCGTACTCATTGTTTTATTTTTATTATTGATTTACCGTTGTCGTGTGGGTGTTGAGAATATTGTTGTTTGTTAAATACAAATCACCACTTAGTTTATGGCAATGAAACGCACATGCTTATCAGACATTCTAACAAGCATAATGCCTACAGTAAATCGAATTTAAAGTGTTATGTCCCTATTAATATTATGCAAAGATACATAATTTATCTCTTTGCAAAGAGAAATAAAACTTAACAAATTGCACATCAACTAATAACTATTAAAATAAAATACCAAAATCATATTATTTATTGTTATTTTCCGCATATAAATTACTAATACAAATTCTGCATGTCCTTAATTAATAGTTGTGATTTAATATCTTTTGCTTGCAGATAATTGAAGCTTAATCATCATAATCCTTTTAACTAATGAGAACCAAACAGTTGTATACGATGCATCATTAACCAGACTATATTCACACCAAATTACATTCTGATCCTGTAAAGCATGCGCGTGTTATACGTATGTATAGGTTTATTTAAAGTTGCGTGTTTCTCATCTACTGAAAGAATTTTTGTTCTTTCAGCTGTAGATCCTAAAAGATCACAATGAGCACTACCTGCAGCCTAAAGGACATTGGCATCATCTTTGTAGTTTCGGCGACACAAGCACTTTTGTGTGTACATAATTTAAGCTGTATCATGCCAATCCTTTGCTTAATCAGGCCCAAACTTTTATATACGGTGCATCATATTATAGTCTATCCTATGACCAAATCGTATCGTGATCCTGCAAAGGATGCGCGAGATATCGCTAACTATTTGTTTACTTAAACTTGTGTATTTGGTCGCTCCTGTAAGGATTTTGTCTTTAAGTCATAGATTCTTAAAGGTCCCTTGATGGAGCACTCCTTGCATTGCCAACGGAACTCATCCATCCTATAGTTTTCGGAGTGTATTCGCAGAAATGTACTTTTTGCATTGCGTTTTGTTTTTATATTTGATTTGTTATCCTTCGCAGCAAAAAATGACCTGCATATTCTTGCTCCTGGGCATCGACTCTATCGATCTGATTCAAGATTTCCGTATTGGGGCACAAAAAATTTCTGAAATAATCTTGCAGGGGGTCAGTCGCAAATGTCCCAAACACTTGTCCGTTTTTCTGCGGAACTACCAAGGCGATTTCGATGTCTTTCGGCATACAGGTAGTGCTTCATACTATTTCAGATTAATACTACTCAAAGGACGAAAAGTCGCTTGACAGGAGCCGGAGTAAAACAGCTTTTTTCGTATTCACAGAAAATACGCTATATCTCCCGTATCCTTGGCAGGATCAGGACGAAATTAGTGCCAAACGATGCTGTTTCAAGAGGACTATCGACTGACCAAAGGACATCCGGAAAGTCCTTGTGGTTGCGGAGATAACAAGGCTTTTATGTTTTTGGCCAATTTCTTAGCGCTCCTTGGCTGAAAATTTTCCAAGTGTTGGGATAATATAATGACCCCATAATCCTGGAATGCAGATCGATAGAGTTTCGTCCTGTGAGTTTCGCAAACCAAAAATTTTGGAAATGCGGTAGGATATGGCGGAGTTATGGCCAATTTTCTCTCCTGGATTGCCCCTGTGCGGCAGCTCAAAAACCGTTGCATACTTTCAAGATGAACTATGTAAATAAGAATGACTTAGGCAACGAACTTGATTTTGCCCAGCAAGTTCGTTGCCTAAGTCTTTTTGCAAGGCGGTCACCTTCTGCTGATTTCTGTTCGCCTGGTACTTCAAGCTGAATTTGGTACTGGGAAATGCAAATTTGGCCACCGCACTGCTCGCTGCAAAAACCATTGCATACCCGCGGGGTCCAAATGATAAATTCACCGGTTGGTGTCTTGACTAAATTCCACGTACAAACTGGTTGGTGTCTGTGCTAAAAATTGTACCTGCTAAGCGCTGAAAAACATTGCATACCAACAGGAGGTAATTGAAAAGTCAACTTGTTTTCTTTGTTTTTTGCATAATTTATTGATTTGCTTACAAATATATTGCTTACAGCTAGTTCGTTTTTCAAAATCGTTGTGCTTTTCATCTGACAATATTGTTATATGCTAGGCTAACTAACAGTTTACTTAGAACAATATTAAACTAAAATATGATACAGACATATATGGTATATATACGCGTACAGTTTAAACAGGCAGACAGTGACACAGACATTAACACATACATACAGACTTAGCTTAACTACTAATGTAATGACAACAGCGTTTGTTACAATAGGTAGTTTACTGTTAATTAAAAGCTAAAGGACTAATGCTAGACACATGTGTGCTATATATACAGTTGACAAGCTAGAAGTTACACTTTGCATATAATTATGGGCGTGGATAGTTCGTGAATCGCAGTTTACAGATACATGTGTTGTAGTCTCCGCCGATTCATACATTTATTTTGGATGCAACAAGTCTTATTGAATGTGAAGCCCTTGCTAGTTCACAACTCCGTCGAGTACTCCTCCGGATTAACGTTGAACTTGCGCCAACAGATGTGCTCGCCCGCATGCGTTGTTGAGGCTGGTGGCAGCTTTTGTGAGTTGACGCTCACCACAGAGCTGGCGGAGCGCTTGATGTGACTGCTGGGCGTATGCAGCGCCGGCGCTGGCGCCAAGCAGCCCGTGGAGCGACCCAACGGATTGCGGCTCATGGCCGTATTGGATTTGCCCAGCGGTTTGCCATTGCCATAGGTAATGGACTCGTTGGCGGGTGAAATCTCAATGCGTGTGGCATGTGTGCCGCTGCCGCCGTCCGAGAGGCGTCTGATGTAGACAACCTCGCGATCGCGATGCTGCTGCTGCTGCTCCACTGATCCCTGGTGGCGGCGGTGGTGGCATGCGTGTCTGTGGCTGTGCTGTCTGGTCGGATGCGCTGCGAGTAACGCAGAGGTTTGCCATCGCTGGCCTGGAATGGCACATACTGCTGGCTAATGCCTGGAAACTTGTCCACGCTGATGTCCTCCTCTATGGCCGAGTCACCGAACATGGAGCCGCTGTAGTTGGGCGAGCTGTTGCCAGGCGTGGAGCTCTTCCAGTGTGTTTGATGTGTATGCGTCTGTGACTGATTCACCTGCCCGTTGCTGGCGTACTTCTGAGCGCTGGAGTACTGGCCCTTCTTTATAGAATGCGTATAGTCCCGAGTGCCGCGTCGTCGCAGCGTAAAGTCGCGTCTGCCTGTATCCTGGCAAACCGAGCGCCACTGCTTCCAGGAGTGTCTGGCCAGCGGATCAGCTGGACCCCATTCCTTGGCGGGCTTCGAAGCCTCGCAGATCATGCCAAAGAAATTGTACTCCACCTGGCGGAATATCTGCACACAGGCTATAATCAGTATAATCGCCAGAGCAAACAGTATGGGCGCCCAACGTGGCAGATAACCCGCCAGCAGATCAAACTGATCATCATCGGCACACCACCAGACCAATATGCCTGTTAAAATGGCAGGACAGCTGCACCAGAGCCACATCCAGCCGCGAAAAATGGGACGACCAATGGAGAACTCCAGATCCGTATAGATATTCTTGGCGCCATAGATCCAAGTGATAGCTATAAGCTCAAAGACCAAAGCTGTGACCACCAGCGTGCCCACCAGTCGTGAGTCCAGCACGCGTGCAATGAGGAACTTGGGCGAGGCAAAGGACATGACAGCCACCACCAGCGCTATGAGGCAGATGACATAGTTAGGACGCCTAGGCACTAATCGTGTGGATGTATACACTGCTACTGTAATGGATACGAAGGCGGAGAGTATCACCAGCACAAAGATGAGCGAGGGTATGAGATGTCGTAGCAGCTCGCTGTCCATTTGCACGCCGTACTGCGCGCGATCGTAGATGGCAGTCAATGGCTTCAGTTCCTCCATTAGCTGATAGCCATTCGATGAGTAGTCGAACTGCACCATGAACAAGGTAACAGCAATGGCATTGATCAACAGATTGAAGCATAGATAGACCACAGAAGTGCGCACAGCGTCGCCTTTGTAAAGGAACTTGCCCGTTAGCATGGGCAGAGCGCCAAAGCCGCTGTTGACGCTGAACAAGACCTGCATCAACGCATTGAACCAGATGTTGCTCTCGCTCAGCAGCGTGCCATCAAAGAGCCACAGCTCTGGAAAGTAATGACGCGAAAAGGAATTGCGCACTTCCCAGCCGGTTAAAGCGCAGAGCAGCGTCAATCCTGCAAGGCCATAAACAAATAGACTGCGCCGCAATATTTTGCCATTGTGTGTGCTAGAAAACAAAAGAGCAGAAGTTAGAGCATGTCTTTTTATATAGCGCACGACTTACCACAACATAACCACTATCCAAATGCCTATAAGTCCCGCTGCCAGCAAACCAAAGTAAAGCGGATTACGCCAAAAGGGCGTTAGAAACGTTTGCTGCAAACACTCCTGTCCACTGTGGCCAGTTACCGTATAACCATTCTAAAATAAAAGCGTATTAAAGCGCGTTTTGGTGCACTCAGTTGTAGCTTACCATGCTCAGCTTGAGGTTACCCACACACTCGCTAAAGGGTATTGTATTGGAGGCAAACATGCCTATGTAGCCCAGGGCTAAAACAGCTTGCAGCGATACCCAAATGGCTGAAATCCAAGAGGCAAAGCGACTGATGATGCAGGCCCCTATGAAAAAGAAAGCAAGAATTTAATTAGTTAGTGCTATAAATTGAATTGAGTAAATAAATACATAACATAACTACTTCAATCAATTTATTGCAAGACTGTTTAAGTTTCAAGCTCATTTGCTGGTGGGTTTGACTTTGTTTTAAAAATATTTAGATGTTAAAATTCGAGGTGATTTGGTTTACAGAAAGAGAAAAGAGGAAATGACAACAGCCAACTCATAATGCTAACTTTGGCTTATGGCCAGCATACAAAAATCTTATAATAAATGTTATAAAGCTTTAAATGTTTTTCTTTTGCGGCTTACTCAATTTGTAGGGTGCGGACGGTTTCATTTTGTCACAGCTGCAATTAGAGCGCAGTCGCTATATTTGCCATGTCTTGCAAATTAGGCAAACCTTCGTAATTGAAACCTTTGTAACTAAATGCAACGCATAGAGCGTATTGCAATTGGAAATGAGTAAAGTGTGTAGCAAAAAGGGGCGATACAAACTGAGGCATTCCTA
The DNA here is from genome assembly GCF_011750605.1 of Drosophila busckii. Classification (NCBI taxonomy): domain Eukaryota; kingdom Metazoa; phylum Arthropoda; class Insecta; order Diptera; family Drosophilidae; genus Drosophila; species Drosophila busckii. The sequence goes on from NC_046606.1 coordinate 7,357,626, forward strand.
GGCAGCACCCAGCATTTTATGTGGTATTATACTGAGGTCTTTTTTCGAAGGTGTTGTGTCGTAATTTGCAGTGTTTTTTTTTCATTTTTTTGCGAAGTATTTTTGCCATTATTAGTATGTTGCTCATATTGCTTATTTAGTTTCTTTGAATTCGTTGTTGGAACTTGCGAGAGTTTCAATTGCTTTTGGTTACTTTTTAGTTTTAGTTTTGTTTCCTTTTTAGAATTTGCCGTAAACGTCTCTATGGGTTTTCTTTTTGAGGACGCCACCATGATGGGCCACAGGCGATTCCTGGCCACAACCACGCCGAGCGAGATGGAGAGCCGTTTGGTCAAACTGCAATGCGCAGCAGAGAGAATTTTATGAACCCGAGCCCGAAAGGTTTCTCTTTGTTGCGCGGAGAGAATTGTCCGGCCACAGTCTTGCGAGTTTGTAGCCGCTCACACACACATGCGACTTCTCGGGCGGCGTCAGCGATTTTCACGAACGGGACACACACACCAATGCATTTTGCTGATTTTTTAATTTTTTTTTTTAGGTTTTTTCTTGTTTTGTTTTTGTTTTGTCTCCTGATAACACGATGATGATATCTTTAAACTACTAAGTGTTTTTCACATTTAATTTAAACATTTAAGTGTTAGTTTCATTTTTTATGGTATTTTTATGTGTTTTATAAGTTTTTTTGTTTTGCATTGATATAACGTTTGGTCTGATAGATGGAAATTTTGTTCGACAGTTGGTTTTTCTCATCTTTTTGCGTTTCGTGAATTTTTCCTCTGGAGTTTTGTTGTTGTTGTTTTAGACTTTTGGGTTGCTCTTGCATATTTATATTTCATATATATTTTAGTTGTTTTTTTGTCGTTGTTGTTGCTCGTGCCGTTTAAGCATTTGCATCTCTTGAGAAGTTGGTTGTTTTTGCTTTTGCTTTTGCTTTCAGAAATGACCAAAGTGTTTTCGCAGCATTTTATTGCGCAAATCAATCAATCAATCATAATCGTAATCATATAACTCATATATATGCTTTTGATTTAGCGTCCAGAACACGGGATACACTCTTTTAACTAAATCAAAAGTGACACAATTTCAGAGTTTGGGGTTCGGACGGGGTGTGTCCAACCGCCGCTAACTGCTGAATGCACGACCGCCCCAACAGCATGCAACTGATTTCGGCTATTTATGTTGCACATTGCGGAATCGCAACTTGGGAATTCTAAGCCCCCAAAAAATTGCAGCAAACTGCAGTCGCAGTGCGCAGCTGTAGAGAGTAGAGAGTCCTGGCAAGCAAATAGTTGCCGCCTGATTCCAATTTTGGGGGCTGCTGCACTATTGCTGCAGACAGTTGCACCCTTAAGCAAAGGGGTTGTTTTTGGCCTAGAGATGCGCACAGGTCGCGTGCTCTTAATTGCAGCTACATGACTTCCGGTCAATAGGCGTACAAGTGTCTTTTAAATTCTACAATTTGTGAGGCTCTAAGAAAAGTTGTCTATATTACATATTCAATAGTGAAGACTAGAGATATTATAGGTTTACCATGTTAATATAAATGTTAACATAATGTTGACATAAACATTAAAAAATATATAGAAACTATGCTGCTAAGTTGGACTTACGATAGGCATGTTAATAGTATTTGATTATTCTGTTAACAACAGCTACATAAGCTTACGCTGTTAATTACATAAAAATGTTACTTGCCTACATGTTAAATTCACAGGCAATTGCAACATCTGTAGCTTTTTACAATTAGAAATGTGTACTATAAATTATTTTTAGAAAATAGTCAAGCTTAATTTCTTTGTTTTTAATAAAAATATTTGAATTCAAGCGCTAAGCAATCCTCAAATACTAATTCTTTAATTCTAATAAATATTCTTTGCCATTTCTAATTTTGCCTACTAATTTTTTATAGGCTCGACTTTCTCCTTTCGCCTTTAGACACATCGCTAAGCTGCCAATGCCCGCCCCTTTTGCTTTTTTGAGAGCAACCTGTTGCTATTGATAGTTGCCCTTGATTGCTTATTGCTTACCTTTGAATATAGGCGAGGCGCGCCAGGTGTGCGCCGCCCCTTGGCCAAGAAACTGGCCCACCGATATCTCCAGCAGTATCATGGGCAGTCCGACTAGAAAGAGCAGCACTAGATACGGCACCAGATAGGCCGATCCATAGCGGTCCAGCTCGCGTGGAAAGCGCACAACATTCGCAAAGCTCACATTTAGGCAAATGCAAAGCACAAGGCCGCGAAAGACGGAACATTTTGTCTGCAAATAGATAAAGATAAAGAGAAAGAGAGGAAATGTAAAACAAAATTGTTTAATGCTGAGTTTATATAAAAAGCGACATGTCCGAGTCCGAGTCCGACTGCAACTTCCGCTTGGCGACTTGGAGACAGCTTGTGTAATTATTAGTGCTCATTATTTATTTAAAAGCCATTGCATGTGTTGTTGTTTGCTTGGGTTCTGAATTATATTTGCTTTATGTGCTGCGTAATGAGCAGTCAAAAGAAAGTAATAGCGTCATTATTAAAAGCAAGAGATTTGAACTTGCCGACGAGACGAGACGCTTGGCAAAATGTGCGGCACCTAAGCCCATTAGATGCGGCCAAACAGCAACAGCAACAACAACAACAACAAAATATAATAATAATAAACAGCAAGCATAACTATAACAACAGCTTTGTAGATACTTTCAAAAAAAGCCACGAAATGGCGAAAAAGTTACAACAGCAAAAACAACAACAAAACATGTTGGCAGAAAATAAAATAAATAAAAACTGCGCTTGGCAGTGGAACGCATTTAAGTGAAATTCATTCAGCTAAAGTACAGTGGGGTTAAGTGTGCATTAAACTTCAAATTCGTACACCAAACTTGAAAAGCTGTTAACATTTAGTTGAGCTATTTTAAGAATTTCTAGCAAGCTAACAAATTAAAAGTTGTTCACAGGCCTAACCACTGTGCTCAGCTGTTGAGTGAGAGAGTGAGAGCGAACGTTGTTGTAAACGCAGTTAATAAAGCGAAAACGCGCTCAGTGAAAATGTAAACAAAAACGTCAAACACACGCCCCAAAACCTCAGAGAGGCGGCATTTGAATTTAATACGCGGCTCCCCCCACTGCTTAAAAAATCGACAGCAAGCACATATAGCTGCCATATCTATGGCATGCAGTAAGCCAAGCATAAATTGTTGTTAATACTTTGGTTACACATACACTCAAAAAAATGCTTAATGCCACTTACTTTGCGATAATATCTGAAGGGCACATCCTCATGCACAACATATAGATAATCGGCTAAATACTTAGTCGTTGGTATTTCCATCTTTGGACAGATTTTATAATGTTTATATGTGCAACAGAATTTGTCATTTTCTTGCATTTGTTTGTATCTCAATTTCACATGCAATTGCGCTTAAATATTTAAAACTTTAAACTGTAAACGAAACGTAGAAAAAAAAATGCACATGTGAGCACAAAACGAATTCTTGTTAAAATTAAATAAAACTCTTTTGTTGTTATGCAAATCGCTGCGACTTTTAGCATTTCGATTTAATTTTGTTTATATATATTTTATATTTCTCTGAAGAAGCTACAAAAGTTGAATGTGGAACAAGTTATCGAATTACGTTGAGGCGGGCGCTTTAAAATTTTATTAATTGGCAACACCTTCATTGCTACAGCCCTGAGCTGCTTTAATTTAATGTCTTTTTGGCCAAAACGCAGTCGCAGTCGTCATTGACAAAAGCAAACAGATCGAACTAAGTAGTTCCGTAAACAGAAACACACACACAAACACACACATGAACAGACGCACACGCGGCGTATGCGCTTTTTAGTTTGCACGCGTTACGAATTCGCAGTCGTCGGCACTTGAGCAGCGCCAAATTGCGACTGCGCCAAGGCAGCAGAAGAAAACATTTCGTTTTCGATTTGCTGGCAAATGCAACGAAACAAGTTTTCCCTCTGTGGCTCTGTGGATTTTCTTTATGCTGCACACACCTTCTCACTTTTTGGTATAAATTGAACGACGACGACCACACGTTGCGATTGCGAACCGAACTGCTCTCTCATTAATGCAGAACTGACTCGCACTGGGCGCCGCTTTGGAGTCCAAAGCGTGGCTTTCCATGCGCCGAAGCCGCCGCCGCCGAACACATAAAACGATCTAAAGCTGCCTTTGCTTAAAGAGCGAATGAGAGAGAGAGCGAGAGAGAGAGAGAGAGAGGCAGACAAGTGTGATATGCTATAACTCATGCCCCACTGATTTTTCTCTAACGCGCTGCCCCATTCAATTTTAGAGGTTCTGTTAACGTTTTTTATATTTTTATATACGCGTTGCGTTTTACACATTTTTGATGTTTTTATTGCTTTTATGTCTCTTACTTTTATGCCTGTGGGTGCTATCAGTTTTACTATTTCCATTTCGATGTTAATCAAGTCTAAGCAACTGCTTTTTAATTTTAATTTAAGCTTGCAGCAACTTCTTGTCTCTCTCGCTCTACTCAAACTCCCACTGGCAAAACCCTAAGCCAGTGGGCGTAGCTAACTGGCTCTACACGTAAAAGATTCTTAAGTTTGTTTCTTTTTCTCATATCGTGAGCATAATTAAGTCTTAGATAGCAGGAAGTGGGCAAACGGCAAAGAGAAAATTCAGAAAATCAACATTAGTCGTGGCCGTTGCGTCTGCGTCTTCACACAGTTAAATTAAATTTCATTTTAACACGTTCTAAGCAGCAGACACTAACACACACACACACACACACATACATAGACATGCGCACACTTATAATCTAGTTATAATTATTATGTAAGCATGCGAGCGAAACTGGCGCATCCACTCTAAAGTCTCGATCTCGAACTCCAACTGCAAGTTGAGATCTGTGCGCAGCTCATTGAGCGCTAATTGAAAATCTAAATATTATCACTAAGCGTCCGCTAGTTTTTTATTTAAATTTTAGGCATTACTCATGCGTTGGCATTCAAATCGTTAGTTTATAGCCCCACTTATTGAACGGGCTGGCTCCATAATAATATTAATAATAAACGCCGTCGTCTTTGCAACGGAAACGTCGAGCTCGCGTCTATTGAGCGCGCTCTTGATGGATTGAGCGAGCGACCGCGCAGCGCTTTGGGTCGAGCGTGACTTTGGCAATTCGAAAATACTCAAATATTGAAATATGTACGCGTATTTGATAAGACACTCCCCAAAAAAACAGACAACAAACAATTTACCCTGTAGTTGAATTAATAATGAAGCAGACTAGTTCAAGCTAAACTTATTTTTGTTGGGTTGGGTTAATTAATTTTAAGCTAAACTAATTAACGCAAAGAAAATTGCAATACATTTTTTATATGTAGCTGTGTACAGTTGAATTGCATAAGTATTGAGCATATTTTAGTGCCAAAAAATCTATTTAATAAATAAGTTTCATTACTAAAGTGATAAATTACACTTTGAGCTTTAAAAATATCTGCGATTTATACCAACTGCCATCAAATTTATAATTTGCTAATTTAATTTATTTTTTATGCCATAAATTGCATTTTGAGCTTTAAAAATATTTTCCACTTATAACAACTGCAATCAAATTTATAATTTATTTTTTATGCCACCTTTAGGGTATTTGCTAGTCGCTCAACTTGTGCGCACTTCGACTAAGCTTTAGAATTTTTTATATATTTTTGAATGTACGACCTTATGCTTAGCATTTATAATTGCTTGATTTTCATCAACATTTGGCCAAAGCGTTCGCTGTGCGGAATTTAAAACGCCGCACAAAGTGGCCGTTAAAATTTTGCTTCATATAAGGTAAAAGTCAATTAAGGCCAGAAAGTGGCCTATAAATATAAACTTAAAAAAAAGAACGCTTAGTAGTTCTGAATTGAATTTTTCAATTACAAGCGGGCAGACAATCAAAATTAAGTTATATACAACTTTGTGTGCTGTCTGTCAATTGTTGAAATTGGAGTGTGAAAATGTCTACAATGCTATGAAGTGAGCATCGCGTCGCTTTTGTTGCATGCAGATTGAATCAGTTACATTGTGTACAACAAGTGGACAATCTCTCCTCAGACAAAGAGCTGACAATATAAAGTGGGCAGGGGGCGTGGCGCGGCAGTCAGCCAAGCGCACTATGCACTGTTGGACAAGCTTAACTGTTTATTTCTTTACGAGATCTGCTGCTACTCGACTCTAATCAGCAAGTGAAAGGAGAGTCATGAAGCCATGCCAAGCTGACATATCGCTAACTAGCCAAAGTGAATTTTGATACACCAAGCACCCGGTAGCGCAGTCTAGTGTAACCATTTGAGCAATTGTCGTACAAGATGCTTCTGCTAGTCACTGTGGTCAACCTGTACTGGTTACCCACTGTACGTTCGCCCACTTTCACTGCTTTCAACAATTCGGCAACGCGCAGTTCGTCCGTCCATTGCAATTCTAATAGACCAGCAATTATCATATTGTGTGCCTACTAAATCAACCGCAAGCTAAGCCGGTTTCCAATCAATATTTCAATGCAACGTATACAACATACGATTGACGCTGACGTCATCGCTTATCGCCAACGCACCAAGTTTCGCTCACTGTCTGTCTGTCTATCATTCAACTTGTATTAAAGTCTTTCGGGCTGTGGCGTGGCCTGCGCCTGCGGCTGCTTTTAACGCACAAAACGTGCAACGGCGACGTCGCCGAATTTGCGCCGAAAGTAACTCGTGTCTGCGCTTTGCTGCTGAACTTGTTAATCAGCGAATTGGAAACAAAAAGCGGCATAAGAGATGAAGTAACTCTGACTGACAATCGCATGCAAACTGCTTTGGCAATTGCAAATGAGCAAATGCAAAGAATTTTTCGCTTGTGCATGATTTTTAAATATAAATTACCAAATGCTTCAGCAAAGTAAACAGTAAATGTTTTTTAACTAACTTATCATTGTTTATGAGCAAGCAGCAGTCATTAGTTGAGTTCGCTGCTTAACATTTACTTTCATCAAGTGTGTGTCACTGCAAATGAAAGACTTAAGCAACGAACGCTGCGCTGCGCCTGCTTTATATGCTGCGGTTTTTGTTTGCGTATGCAGCTTAGCCATAAATTTATAGCATAATTTTTGGGTTGTCAGTCTTTCGAACTCGAATTATGCGCGCTAAGTTTGAAAAATTTACATTTTGTAAGTGAAATTTGTTGTTGTGGGATATGTGCTATATGAAAAAATATATCAGCATTAATAAACAAATCATTATAGGCATAAAATCTGATTAAAAACAAAACTTTTGAGCATTCTAAACTTTGAAACTATGGCAACAATAATTTTTAGACTTCGAGATTTCTTATTTAAAACATTACACACTTTTATTAAATAAAAAGTAAATATAACAAAATTATAACTGAGTTATTAAAAGCAATGCTACTATTATTTCTGCTTAAATCAATTCAAATTTTTCAACACTAAATTTGTATGTCGAACTAACAAACTAAAACAAAATAATTGCCTACAATAATTGTTAAGCTGAGCAGTTAAACTTGGTGCATTTCATTTCATTTGCTTTAAGTTATTTCGTGAAAATATTCCAGAGGCATAACTAAGCGTCTAGTCTAATCATTGAGCAAATAAGCGTAATGCACACGCAATAGAAAGATAAAGATAAATAATTGAGCTTATCACATGTTCTATCTGATGTCTAGTCATGAATGAAAACAAAAAGCTGAAGCTCTTACTCAGCTGTGAATAATTGTCTAGAAATGCGTATTAAATCTCAGACGCTACGTGACCTCAGACTAGACATCGAAATATTTCACATAACTAATCGATTGAGCCAAGTGTTGAGTCTAACGCGTACATGTGATGTGGCCAAGCATTTAAACGTGGCTAGCCAACATTTTATTTTTATCAAGCGTTAATTTTTAGCGCATTGTATTTGTTTATACAGTTTATGTTTGTCTATTTGTTTATTATTATAATTTATGCCGCCGTTGACAAATCAAAAGTGTTTTCGGCTAGCGACAGATTTCTTTTAGTTTGTGAGCAGCAGCCTTGAGGAATTAGGAAAATATAGCACAACTCTATTGTTGACAGTCGTGACAGTCAAACAAACAGGCTGACGACCACTTTTTGTTTTTATATAGCTCATTTTTGAATTTAATGTCTCTTGGCTGGTTTATAGGGTTGCCGCCGCCAGCTCTCGAGCTCATCAAACTAGTTTCGGCATTAGTTAAAGCGCCGTTTTTTTTGTCTTTCTATTTGGGTTAGTGAGCCATTAGACTGGGCTGTGGAGCCCCTCCCAGCCCAACTATTTCTTTTATAACATTTGTCGCTGCTAGCGGCATTTGAGTAATTTAAGCTAATTGGCAAAAATGAGTGCAAAGTGCATTTGGGCCGCAGCAAGTGACGTTAATTGGTTTTTTAATTCCAGTTCAGGGGGGGTTAATATAGAATATGCAAATGCAGAGTTTGCTAAAATTAAAAACATGTTTTCGTTTCCGTTTAAAATTTGCCTAATTCATTAGCTGAGCACACACAACGGTTCATTATAATCAAACGTGTTTGGGATTTCGCATCTTCAATTGCAGTTCCCAATCCCCACTTACCTGTTTGTTCGCCTCGTCATCCGCAGCGGGCAGCAGCTTGGCATTGCTGGCTGTTGTTAAATTGTGGGCGGAGTGCGCAGAGGGCGTGACCGATACTGAGGAGTAGTTCTTGGAAACGCCATCGTGCAGATCATGCTCATGCTGATGATGATGATAGCCGCTCTGCATATCGCTGAGCGTGTTGTTGCTGCCGCTGAGCGTGATAATGCCGCTGGAGCTGATGCAGCCGGAGGTGGCAGTGGTGCGTCCGCCGCCGCTGTCCACCACACTTGAGACTGTGGAGATGCAGCTGCGTGTAGTCTGGGGCGAGGGGGTGACGACGGCGGGCAGCTCGGCATCCGCTTTGGCGCGTCGCATATTCAGCCAGGACATGCGCTGAGGCTGGCGGCGATCCAGCGTAGCGGATTGGGTGATGACCTCATCGCGCGCACTGGCGCCGCCAATGTAGACACAAGTGCGTGTGTTGCTCGAGTCGTGGTGGCGCAGGCGCTGCTCGTTGTCGGGGCGTGGCAGTGTCGCCATGCCGCCGCTTATTTGCTTGTAGCTGGGCGTGGCCGCAGGCGGCGGCGCCTTGCGCGGCAGTCTCAACTGCTCGGCCAAAGCCTCGTCGCTGCTGCGCTGCTTGTAGTTGCTGCTGCTGCTCATCGATTAGATCTGAGAAGAGGCAGGAGAAGAGACAAAGGCAAAGCTGAATCAGAGACATTTTTATTAATGAGTTACAATTCACACGAAATCTTGCTAAAATATCCGCTTTAACAATAAATTTCAAACAATATGAATCACATGCGTGTGTGATTTTTATTTTAGATTTGATTTGCATGCGAATTGATATTTGAAAATTTGCACAAATCTGAGCTATTACCGTTTAACGAAAGTAAAAACTGAACAATTTGCATGCTTTCACTTTCGTCTCAGGCTATTCTCAATGCTATAGCTTAGCTTTAGCTTTATGTTATGAAACTTGACTTTTATTAAGTTCTCTACGTATTTATAAAATACAAAAAACTGTAGCGAAATTTTACTACAAAGTTTATAAATAAAAAATGTGTTAGGCACAGTGAAAAGCTGAAAGTTGACGCGTTGTATTGAAACTTGAAACGCATAAACAAAAGGCACAACTGTTTAAATAATAACAAAGAACAGCGCAGCTCAGTTTACAAACAAATATGTGAATGATCTTGACGTCCTGACGCAGCTTTAACCCATTTTTGGTGTCATTTAATAAACTTTAAAATATAAAAGTTATTGCAGTTACTTTATTAAAGCCGAATAAGAACAGCTGTAGAAATTTGCAAAGAAAGTTGTCATAAAGTTTTAAAGTAAATGAATTTATGTGCTGAGTATTTGAACTAATTTTGAGCAATAAACACAAATTTCAGAACTAAAAAAGAAATCACAATAGCGCTTTAATGAGCTATCAAAGTATATAGAGCAGTTGGGCGTGTCAACAAATTAATAAATTCAAATGAGGCTGCAATATGTTTTGCTAGATTTCTTTTTCAATAAATATGTCACATTAGTATTAAATTTAAGTATTATTTTATTTATGCTTTGAAACGGCTTTAAATTTTTATAAATATTTTTGTTTTGTTATTTACACAGCTTGTAAAATACAAATTCAACTCAAGTCTGTTAATTAGTCTATTTGGCTTTTGAACACAATTTTGTTGTCTATTTAATGAACAATATTTAACTGTCATATCAAAGGTTAAACAAGAGACGCAAGTTGTGTCATTATATAAATGAAGCTGTTGCCTTGTTATCAGCCCAGGTTGACATACATTTTATCTGTTCGCTCTTATCACCAGCGAAGTTTAAAATGCACCTTTAAAAAATAAATACTAAAAAAAACACACAAAATTAAACGCAATCATAATTATGCACGCTTGCACAAAAGTCGAAAATGTTTGTAACCATAACAACAACAACAACAACAATAATAAACGACGGTCAACAGCTTTTATCATGAGTTCGTTGCCACTGTTGCTGAGCATTAAAACAGGCCAACAACAACAGCAGCAAGTGAAGCAACTGAAGCAAAAACACCCTCTTTTCATCTTTATTTTTACACTGCAATCGACTAAATTCGAAGCAACAATATTTATGAGCTGACGTTGGCGCTCTTGAGGCAAATTAAGGCAACTTAAGAGTGGACGTCGTTGGCTACGGCTGTTTATTATTGAATTTGTGCAAAAAGAAATGCGACGCGGTTTGCTGGCGCCGCCGCCGCTGCTGCGACCAAAAGCGAAGCGATTTGCATTTAGCGTAAACACGCCAAAGATACAGATACAGCTAAAGATACATATATGCAGCATGGCCAGATACTGATATGTGTGTAGTTTACGGACCGCTGCAGCTTGGGTCAGCGTCTGGAACCAAAGCACACCTCGAGGAGGGAATTGCCGACTGTGGCGACTTTGGGCATCGAGTTACAATACAATTATTAACAGGTACAACTACAACTGCAACAAACTGTGGCAAGTGACTGCAAACCCATCATTATGACTCTTGACTCTGGAGTGGTGTGGCCCATTGTATCTGCCTTTTCTTTATGCAGTCAATTCGAACGGCGACAACTCTACAGGTCCCAAACCTAACTATACGCCAAGCATGACAATGTGTCTGCATTATATAGCAGCTGATAAAGGTTCTACCAGTGGCACCACCAACGCGTAATCAGCCGCGCGTAACCGCAACTTAAACTTAACTTGGCTTTAACAGTTGCTACGGCCACTGCCAAGTTGAACATTATGTGTTACTTTATTTTTGCAGTTGAGCCAAGCTATTGCCATACCCTTTAAAATGCCCTGTAGGCTATTCCAACCCTAAGCAGCGTCTATAGTGGCATTAGTTTGTTCAAAACTTAAGCAATTTGCATCAAATTTGCACTGGCTCGCAATTATGTAATTCATTTTTATAACCTACATAACTCAAACTCATATATACCATTTTTATATAAATTTTATAAATCGCACTTTACTTTGAACCTCGCATTGTATAAAATCTTTATATATATTGATGCCACTTTTTCGTATTTTATGTTTATTTTTAATCAACACTCATTTATTTTAATTACATTTTTTTATTACACTTGCGTAAATATTTATTATCAGCAGCATTTATTTTATATTTTCTAGCTATTTTTATTCTAGTGTTAATTTTGTTATGCATTAGCATTCATTAATTTTATGAGTAGTAACTCCCTAGTTCATCATTATTTTACTTTCAACACTTTTACTAGCCATAAATATTTCTTCCTGCTTATTTGCCAACCCATATGAACTTTTTAGCTCAACTGATTCTACGAATGGGGGGCGCAAAGTTCTCTAGAAAAAAAGTAAAAATCAGCAGCGTGTAGCGGCGACAACATTAAATCAAGTTAGTTAAACAAATTAAAAATATGCAAAAGTTTTCTCGCTCTTTTGTATAGAAGCAACGCTATCAACAACAATAAAAACGTTATAAAATGAAATTCCGCATAAATTGATATGTTTTGACAAAGTTTCTAATGCGAACAATGCGAGCGAGCGAGTCGCGTTAGCGGCTTAGACTTTGACTCAAACATTTTTCTAAGAATGCGCTGCGGGTTAAGCTGATTAGAAGTAAATCGCTTGACCTTTTTGATGGGATGGGGGTTAAGAACCTGAACTCTGAGCTTTAACAAAGGTCAGCCGAGCTGAGCTTATAAATTAACTGCTAGTTTTAATTATAAAAAATTAAATGCCCGAACTTTGCGCTGTTTGTTTCTCGTTTGAAATGTATGACTTTGAATTTGTAGCTGTAGCTTGTCGCTTTTAATTGAAAGTCGACGCTACGCTTGGCAAGGAAAGGAAAGTAAAATTGCAAGCACCAAACAAGATGAGATTTGTATTGTTGTTTGGATTTGCTGATGATGAATGAAAGTAAAAACAACAAAGTGGACAACAAGGCAGCAGCAGCAGTTAATAGGCGCAAAATATCAAACTGGGCGGCAGCAACCGGCCACTGTCAATCCAAATAGAGTTATAGATAGATAGACAATTGTTTAGAGTTGACTAGACGAGGTTTCCACAGTCGACTTGACACAGTTTTCGCCTTAGATTATGTAAAATGCTCTAATGAAACTGCAAATTGTATGAGCGAGTGAGTAAAAGTTCAAGAGAGCGAGAGAGGGAGACAAAGCGTTGATTGCTTTTTATTGATTGTTCAATCGAATGTAATTAAACGTTTTGCTTGCCGTTGCGGTAGCTGCTGCGAAAATCTCTTGCCCCACTGTCTCTGTACGCCACGCCCACTTTGCAGGCAAAGCAACGCTTCATTGATTTCCATTCAATTTACAAAGTGAATATCGTTTGTGTGTTTTGCATTTGTCAGTCAGGCCGTATATTTAGCAACAATTGGGGATGGCTTATTGTTGCCAAATTGGCACATGACTTCACTTGTAGTGTAAGTCAACTGCTCCAGTTAAATGTGGCACACAGAGCAAATACCAAATACCAAAACATGTACGGCAGGCAATTAAGCCAATGTGCATTAAGCACAAGCCAATTATAAAGATCCAAGCCAGATTAATATAGAGTCCAACCAGTTTTCTTTAAGCAAATTGCGTTAATACTATAAACTGGCCCATTGAAGTGTCGCTGTCTCGCTCTCGCTCTCTGTCTCTCTTTACTTTTGTCACCTGCCAGTGGGTCAAGAGCATCCAGCACTCTGCCTAGACCATAATTATAGTCTTAAAGCCACAAATGCCTTAAAGCCTTTAGTTCCAAGTTGCTAACGTTTCAATCTATTGCAATTGAAGTGCCTGCAATGATTTGCATAAAACTAACGCGTGACGCATGACCCCTCCCCTCAATTTTAGTATTGCCCCTACACCTGTTGTTTGTTCGATGCTTTAACTTAAGGCTAAACAATGCGCAGCTCTCTCGCTAAACGACGCGAACTTGACTTGGGACATTCGCACAATGGCAATTATCGAAATCATTAGCTACAAAATGATATAATGAAAAAAAAACAAAGCGCTAGGTTTAGCGCATTGAACAAACAAATACCGCAAAATTGTAAAACTAATAGTAATAATAATGACTGCCTGCCCTCAACGCGCGAGGTTAAGCTCAACAGTCAAAAGGTTTGAAGAGCAAACATTAAAAAATACATGAAAACTAGAATAATTGAATTTAATTCCTTTAGTTAGCTAACACTAGAATCTGTTTTGAGCTGTTGTTAGCTAAATATAAAAAATATTAACATTGATAAACTAAAAATGTACTGATATTTTTCAACTTTTAAATTACCATTTATGTTTTTTTATAGCTCTTCATGCATTATCCAATTTTCTGGCTTAATCCAATTTATTATTTATTTTGATTAGAAATTCCACAAATCTCATCAATCACCAACACTCTCTAGGTGTTGTCAATATAATAGGTTAACTGTTGCTCTAACTGTTTACACTGCACACATGAAAACTGGTAAGTGGAGTCGGAGTCGGTACGGGAGTCGATGCGATGCTCCAATAAAAAAAACTCACACTAGTTTGCTTCTGGGAAGCCAAAGTGTCATTTCATTTACATACAAGTCGAGTACGACGAGCTGGTTCTCATTACTTGATTCTGTTTTATTTTCATTCACACACTCAATGTCCGAAAATCAATTTGAATTCAATTGCGAAATTCCTGGAAATTACGCTGTAGCCGTTGAAACTGATTTTATTCTGGGGTTTTTTACGCTTATTCTCAGCAATTCAATTCAGTTGTGCAGGAAGCACATTAAAAACCCAATTTTAACACAATGCCCGCGAAATGTTAATGGCGATTGAATTCATAAGACGCGACGACATCAACTGGTTCGGCAAGACTGAAGCGAGCGCAACTGAGCGGCAGCGAATGAAGTTAAGCTGAGCTAACTAAGCGCGCTACCTGTCCAGGTACCGAACGACCGTCCGACCAACCAACCGAGCGGGCGGGCGTGCATTCGACACATGTAACAGGCACTAGCCTCAGCCTCAGTCTCAGCCTCAAGTGCAACTGACAGATACACATGTGTTTTTATAGTATCTTCGATCGGTAGGTAATTGCCGTAATATCAGTAAAACACGCAAATGCTGTAAACACAACTCGCACACACAATTCACATCCTCGCTCGGCACTATCTACGAATTCGAATTCGAAAGGAATAACTGTGGGCCTTCCCCATTCGAGTAGAGGAAAACCTTCAACGAAAATAAAAAGTGCGTCGTAGTTGCCCTCGCTGCTTCTGCTGCTTGCCCTTTTTCATCAACCTTATCGAATATTGTTCCCAGGAAGCCCCGCACACAAACAAGAACGCAGAACATTGAACAAAACTACACACGAAACGAAACGCAACGCAGTTTGTATAAACAGGAAATTAATCATTCATGTGTATATGAGATGCCTTGCCCAAACCAATACACTGCACAAAAATGTATTAAATAAAAATATGTAAAAAAGTGCAAGTTAAAAAAATTTCTAATCTTTTGCAATAAATTTCACAAGCAAAGCACCACAACAATTCACAGATATGGCTGAAATTTGCGCATGTCCTTGTTTGGCCTCACTCGTTAAATACGCAAAAAGTTGCAATAACTGCAACAACCGAAGCAGCTGAGTGGTTAGAGCGACAGCTCCAGAAGTTAGAGTGCGTGGGTTCAACCCCATGTCGCTCCTGTTGACTTTATTGTGGCAATAAATACTAAAGACTCAACCAACTCATCATATTCTACTCGATGGCCAACTGGAGTCGCTAAATATACTGAACCTACTTAAACAATCGAAGTACAGCACCCACATGCTGTCTTCGATTGTTCAAGTAGGTTCAGTATATTTAGCAAAAAATATATACACCAAACCTACGCCCACAAATTTCAGCCAAATCGGTGACCCCCAACGTTTTGCTGTTCTGCTTGTAAGTTAAATTAAATTAGATTTCAACCATATGCAGTAGAGTTATTCCTCTTTATATGCAAATTATTTATTATGAAAGAAAAATGTAAAATTTCCTATACTCAAATTAAAGTCAGATTTAAACAATTTACAGAGTTAAAGTGTTAAAGATGGAACTGTATATTATTTGAGCATTAAAATAACCCTCCTAAGCTTAAAATAATGCAGATAATTATAAGCACAAGTATTTTAGTATAATAAAATATTTAAATCAAATTTGGTTTCTTTTATTTAATATATAATTTTGTTGTTTTGCTAATTTATTTTAGAAAAACAGTCTAGCAATGAATATTTGTTGTATAGAAAAATTATTTGCAGTGTACATTTATAAGTTATTCTGTACCTGAGCCTGAGCTCATGCGTTTCACAAAATCCCCATAGCCCTAAGGCCTAAGGTGGACAGGCGATTCGGCAAACATGAGAACCTTCGCAGTAAGCAAACGCTGGGCACAACCCTAAGCCGGGCCGGAGACTTCATTAAGATTTTCTAAAGGTAAAGGTAACAGTTTACACGTAGTTGGCAAAAATATTCAAGGTCGCGACGACGACGACGACAAACGTTTTTACAACTTCATTTACGTTTCGGGTTTCGCTCGCTCTCTCTCTCTTTCGCTCAGTCGCTAGCGTGTAATTGAATTCTTGTTTATTTTGACTTTTCGATTTTTCACACAGCGCACACAACACACGAAACTCAAAGCAACAATGCAAATTGCTAGAGGTAACAATAAAGTAACTGCTGCTGTATACAGGTAATACTAATGAGTTTCCTAGTTTATTATAAATAGTTTATGATGATTCAATGTCGCCGCAAAGCCAAAGATGCGAGATGCTATTAAAGATGCGCCTTCAATATAATGTCGGGGTGTTGATGCTGCTGAAGTTTCTGGTTTCCGGCTCATTTCTAAATTTAAACAGACAGACTCAACTCAACAATTATTCTTAATAACAATTCAAGCAGCACTCTAAGCGCCGACGCCGCCGCCGACGCCGCCGTCAGCTCGTGTGTTAGAACCTTTTTTAATTTATTATTTTTTTATTTTACCATAATTGATGATATGCTCAACAAATTTTGATAGCACAAAGCCAAAGCGCAAGCTTAACAGTTTTCGTTTTTATTGCCTGTTTGAAGTTGCGCAAAAGTAAAGATCACGAACTTAAGTGACTTGTGTTAGAAATTTCATAGAGGCAAATTAGCTGTAAGCAGCGTTGAAAGCTGTCTATGAGAAATATTTCTCAAGTCGTAAAAATAGAACCTGACTTATAAAAATATTGTAAACTGGTCTATATAATGCAAGACACACGATGTTTGTGTTTCGGGGAGCTTGCGGCATGATCAGCTGGCACGTTTTTCTTTCTTTCAGTAAATGGTGAAAAGCAACCAAACCAGAAAAAAAAGAGGGGTAGCTAGATGGGTTCTAATGTAGGTTTGAAGACTTGACGAAGATTGGATATGCTCAAAAGTTAATGTAAAGTAAAAATTTTAAAAGCTAAAATTAATTTTAGTAGCAGATATGCAAATAGAATATCCTAGAATTATGATTGATAAAAGAATATAAAAACTCAAAAATAATTATTTGGTGCTGTATATGAGCTTTGCTGCTTATTATGTTAATTTCTTTGTAATTTACAATTTGTATAATTGAATTTTCTGCCTCAATTTAGAGCTAACAGTATATGTAGATAAATTTTCCAGCTGTGCTGCTGATCTAGACGTATGCAGCTTAATAACAAAAGTTGCCAGTTCTTGACATATAAAGAACACCCCAAGTGCATACGAAAATTGTAAAGTCAAAAGTCCGCAACGACTTTGAAAGCGGGCACACACACACAGACAAAGAATTGAAATGACGACGACTTGGCTTCGTGTCTGGTTGCTCTGGCTTAAGCTTGGGCTGACTGGCTGGCTGGCTGGCTGGCTTGGTTCCTCTTGTGGGCACCGCCTGTCAGTTACCAAATTGAGTGCAACGCCATTTTGCCGCCACATGCTTTTTACTCTTGTTGTTTACGTTTTGCCTTTTTGGCCACTTTCTAGCTAACGTTGTCGATGTCGTTGTCGTTCTCGTTGTCTGGCCTGGCCATGGCAAAGAACTTTAGACCCAAAGAGAACCCGGCAAAACAACAATTGCAGCACTTACAGGGCGAAGCGAACTCAGTTCGGTAGTCTGAGCATTATCACGATCATTACTAGCTGCAGTGTAGCTTACTGACACCATAAATGGCTAACAAACAACTCTACTCTACTCTACTCTCTATTGTGTGTGTGTGTGTGTTGCCCTAAAGTTACTTGCGTGCTAGTTTAATACGAGTTAGTAGTCGTAGTCGTAGTGCCGAGTTTTTTAGGGGCCTAATGATTAATGCACTTGGTGGTGGTGCCTGTTGTCACTCTTCGCTCGGTTCACATGAGACGAGGAGGAGAACAGCTTTATAACAATAAGATTCACTGCCCCAGACGCAGACGCTGCTGTTGATGTTATGTCTATAGTATCTTTAGTTAGTTAGCACTTTCCGTAACTTTTTTTATGTATTTTATTTTTTATTTTTTGAGTGTGTGACTTCATTTTCTCAGCTGGGACTGACATGCAAGCCGCTTTATTTCTATTATCGCGTATAGCGCCCATTGTTTATAACAATTGTGCATTGCGCTTGTTCACTGCATAATATATAATGAATATATATATATATAATACTATATGCATATATTTAAAGTCGTCTATATGGCACACTTTGTTTGGCGTCGACTCTTGATTACCAAATCCAAAATATGTTAACCGCTTAAGCGTCACGTACTTATTCACATTGCATACAAACTGAGCTAAAATAAATATAAACTGAAATGAATTCGCTCAGCTGCAGCGTATTTTTATAAAAATTTGAAACTTGTCAGCAATTAGAGCTGCTGACAACAACTTTATTTTGTTGTCTAGTATTTTTTTTTTTTTTAATAACAAACGCATAGCGGTCATTTTTTAGACTGAAACGCAATTAAAGAAAAAAGAACAGAAAATGTGCAACCCACAGCAGTTGCTTGGGCCCCAATGGGAGTGGAAATTACGCCCGCCCAGCAAAAGAAGTTGTATTGCGAAAGGCAAAAAAAATAACAACAAAATATTATAAAGAACAAGCAAACCGAAGTCTTTATACGCTTTAGGCTTAAGCTCTATTTAACTATTTAATTTTTTAAATTATGCTGTCAATGTTTTCCACCTTTTTTCATATGCCAAGCTGCTTGCAATTTAATATAATTTTTTTTTTACATTTTATGGCACGCAAACATTTTTAATAGAGTTAATAAACTCATCTGTTTTAAATGCAATTTTCGAGAGCAAAAACCCCAAGAAATAAACTGCTACAATTTAAGTTCTACAATAACCTCAAGTAAACTTCGCAGCAATTGGCATAGAGCACAACACAACAGGCAACAGAGAAGTAAAAACCAAAACAAAAGGCTAAAAGAAAATAGCAGAACGCTTGCGCTCATGACTCAGTTAAGAGCTAAGGCTGCTAATGGCCCCCTAGAAGAAACCCCAAGAGCTTTGCTAGCTCCAATGGCAAATCAGCTCTCGACGTTGAGCAGTCGAAGTTGCAGTTAGGTCAAATCGAGACGACTCCGCTTCCACTCAAGTGCCTTTGCTAAGGTCTGGCGTCGTGTCTATTCTTGGCAATGTAATAACCGCAACTGGCGATAAGAAAATGCATTTAACATGCATATATAAGATATTTGCATGACACTGCATTGCGAGAATTCACAGCGGATATTGTTATATTTCAACATAAGCAAATATTAACCTTTTATAGATATCTTGTATAGCAAAGACAAACAAATTAAATGCAAGTTGTACAAAAGTTGCAATGTAAAGCAAATAAAATAAATATTTAAATTGTTTTGCTTACCTTGTATTTCCTTTGTAATTCGTCTCTACGCCTTTGCTCCGCTTACGCCGTCATTTAATGCCAATTTTTCACACGTCTTTAGCTTTGCACACACAATTAAAATTTGATTAGGCTTAGCGTATAGTAAATACTTCTTTTAAATTAAGCATAACCTTAGAGCTGTTTAATTTGTATACAAAAACAGTTGTAAGCACTTGTATTTTACTGCAATTCGCTTTAGTTTTATTTTCTTACACACTATTGAACTGTCCGCTTAAAGCGGAAGAGACGAAAATGCATTTGCAATCGCATTGAACTTGAACTGACATGAGAAAAGTTTGCCTGTCTCGCTCGCACAATTGCCTAAACACAGTGGCTTATCAAGGTGTGCAAGCTTTTGAGCAAAGCTTAAAGTACAGCTACAACAGCGACAGCGACAGCGCAGCTGCAGCGGCATAGAAATTACCGAAAGGAAACGAAATAGTATAACAATGATGACAGCCGCGCTGTTTTTGCTCTGTCTACGTGCAGTTTGTATGCAAACGAAAAAAAAATTAAAGAACACGTTACGAAGCACACAAAAATAAATAAAATGCAGAAAGAAAAAAGAATAGCATGTGTGCATAAAAAATGCAAAAACAAAAACTTGTCGAACTGGTCAACAACAAGACAAAAGGATCGTTGGACTGTAGGGCAAAGCCAAAGGAAGTAGCAGGCACACTTTTAATAACTTGCACTCTGTTGTTGTGACTCACGTAAAGTTATTTGTTTAATTATATATGCATTTTAGAATTGCGTTGCGGCATTTTCAACTCCAATAAATTACCATTTGCATGCACAGCGTATTTAAAATAGTCAAACACACACAAACTAAAAATTTTAATATTCTTCACACACGCAAGCGACGCGCAGCAAAACGAACTACACACTTCAAAGACCGAAACGTAACTAAAAAGCTTCGCTCAGCTTCGCCTGCCAAGAACCAACTCAGATCAGCACACTGAGCGGAGAGAGGGACTAACCGTAGTGAACGTTTTAAGCGCGAGCGCTCTCTCACATGTGTGTGCGCTGGCGCTCTAAGCATTGTCAGCTGATTTAAATATGTGCGCGTATATTTTCTTCTTCTTCTTCTCTCTCAATACCAATAAAAAAGCAACAAACGCGTTAAATACTATTGCACTTAAAAGTAAATATGTGTCTCTCCAGGCATCACTCTCACAATCAGTGAGAGCGCGCAATGTCTGAGAAAAAGGCGAGTATGTCTTGTATATTAAACTCGAGATTAATCATGGCGCCGGCATAACATTTCTGTATACGCTCCTCTAGGTAATTGTACTGGGCTATGAACTCCTCCTGCATGGCATGCCAAACAACCTGCAGCAGATTCTCTTCCTCGCTCAGATGCTTGTCCACTTTCTTGTAGAGATTCTCGAGACCCTTCTTAACCTCACGCGCTGGATACTGGCTGATGACCTTGCGCAGCTCCTGCTTGGAGAAAGCCATTTGATAGCTAATCTCGGTTTCCTTGACGCCCTGCGCCACCTTCTGCTGCACGCCCTCAAAGAATTGCTGTAGGGCAGTAAAACTATAGTTACACTGCTGGCTAAAATATTAGTCATGCTTACATTGAGTTTCTCGAGCGGGCGACCAAAATATTGCGTCACATAGGCTTTGAGCGCATCGTTGTAACGTGTCTTGGCCTCCTTTTTGAGCGCATCCAAACCTGGCACTTTGAGCTGTGCCAAGAGCGCATACATATGATGATAGTTCTCCATGCGCACCACCTGCGATGGCGTCTTTGGATGCTCCTGCGAGTGCAAGGTAACGCCCTCAAAAATGGCATTCACCAGCTGCAAATACCACTTCTCCATATCCGTGCGTCTATCCGACTTGCGAAATATGCCTTCGGCTGTTTGCGCAAAGTGCTCAAAGTTCTCCACATAGGGCAGTATGGCCTTGGAGCGCTTATGCAGCTTGGCCTCCTTGATGGACTGCAGCTGCTGTTGCATAAAGCGATCAAAGTTGCGCTTAACCTGCACCAAGGCCGAGGCAAAGGTCATGCTGAGAAAGGAATGTGTATCCTGCGCGGACATAACGTGCTGCGTCAGACGCACCAGCACATAGAGTGAGTAACTGTAAGCAGAACACATTAGAATAAATTCCCATTTCAAGCTTTACTACACTCACAAGCTATCCACACGCTCAAAGCTTTGGATGAAGCTCACCAGCTCCGGCTCCAGGCAGCCAAAGAGTCCCATCATCAGCTTGCGCACCTCCTCATTTATCTGCCGATCGATGCGCTTTTGTGGCTCGCTGCTGGGCGAACCCATGGAAGCATTAAAAGACTGCGTCATATCCACAGGCTTATCCTTATCCACTTCTAGTGTAGTTTGTGTATTTTTCGTTGTGGGACTCAGCACATCCATTTGAAAGAAATTTATGCAGAACAACTGTTCCTGTAAGGCAATGGGTTCCAGCTCCGCCAGCACTTTCTCCAGCAAGGCGTCAAACCGCAAGCGATCAGCGGCATCTACACCAGCGCCCCACTGATCACGATTGATGCCTAGCGTGCCATAGGGAATGCTGGAAACAGCAGACTTGCGTGACGATGTAGACATGTCCAGATCTTCACGTGAGCTGCGCAGCTTCTCAGAAACTTGCAGCTTGGCCTGTAAAAAAAGCAAGTTTAATAAAATATACAGGATTGAAGTGTCCACTGGCCTTACTAGATTGAAAAAGTTTTTAACATCACGCTCATAGATCTTGCTGAGCGATGCGGTATAGACACGCATAAGTCCATCGTAGGTCTTGCGATCCATGGCCTTAGCCCAGTGCATTAGCTCCGTATATGGCGTCAGCTCACGATGCACGTTTGAATGATTCGGCAGCGCTAGTTCCATGCTAGTGGGCTGGTCGCCAATCTCATTGCCCAGATGTATAAATAGATTGTTCATAAAGCGACTCACAGTCGCGGAGAACTTTTGTTTCCATTTTTCAAAGCGCTTGCGCTGATCCTGCACAGCCTCCAGACGCAACAGCGCTGGATCTATGTCGCTATTCATAGCCTGCTGCAGGCATTGAGCTGCTGCAATGGCTGCCTTGCGGCCTTGCGATGTCTTGAGATCCGGATCGTCAAGCGCTTGCTGCTGGCTATGCGGCAAGTCCAGTTGGCTCTGCAAGATATTAACAGATTAATAATTGTTTAATTGTATTTTGTCGTTTGTCCTACTATAACTTTGTTCAGCTCCTTCATTAGCTGTATATTATTATTGTTGGCAATTTCAATCATGGCATTCTTTCCGCCAATCTTTTCCATTGTTTCCTTCACATGACCCAAAATATCCTCATAGCTATCCAGACGCGTTTCAAACTTGTCTGCCTCGCTAATGGCCTTGTCTATATGCTCCATCATTTTAAGCACCTGCTGTTCCGAAGTTAAAACGCTTTGCATATTGGCCTGCAAAGGAATATGGTTAGCAAAAGTAATGGAGATCAGGTGCTACTCTACTCACGCCATCTAGATCGTGCAATTCCCTGGACAACTGCTCTATAAACTGCTCTGCATCTTTGATGGCAAAATCACACGTAGAGAACAGCTTGCCCAGCTCGTTGGCCTCCTTATCGGTTAGTGCAGTAAACTCCTGCGCTTCTTCTTCATCATCCTCATCATCTGTTTGTGCTGCCTTTGCCGCCAGCTGTCCCGCACCTGCACGCGTTGCCATAACCTTCTCCGGCGACTTCTCTGTTAGCCAAGCGCTAGGTACATTACGAAACTCTGCACGCTGCCCTCGCACATACTTTTGTATTTGTCTATTGAGCACCGCCAGGAAGTTCTGACGCTCATGCAGATTAAGCGCATACCACTTGTATAGTTTTTCCAGCTGTATATCAAATTCGTGCGTTTCGAACTGCTCATTGCGTCCATCCACCCACTTGATCTCGTCCAGCTGCCAGCTGCGTTTACGCTTGTACTCACTGTCTCTCTGCTCCGATTGCTTCACCAGGCACAGCGTCACCATAGGCACGGGCGGCTCTGTGGTCACCACACAGAGGTAGCAAGCTCGCTTATCTTTCTTTTTAAAAGTCTTCGTCACCGTCACCACTGAGAGCAACCGTTCGCCGCTGCTGGTCCCATTGAAGAGCTCTTTCTGCAGTATGTGCTTAATATTCGCCAAGGTGCCAATGGTTAGCATGGCTAAGGAATGTTGGCAGTAAACAGCTAAATTATTAAATTATAAATATTTGCAGAACTAAAAAGAACGCCTTCGCCAAAAACAGCTGTTCCACAAACTTTTCAAGTATCGATAAATTTTCGATACTCTTAGTCATAGCAGCAGTATTTATGCGTTTTAAACATTCGGTCACACTGTAACTTTGGGTAAGCATAATAATTGGCGAAATTATTGGAAAAAATAAAATAAATAAGAATATTTCAACTTGTAGCAAAATCTAAGCAAACATGTTGGTCAAACACATCGTCAAGCAGGGACTCTTGTTGAAAAATGGTATGTAGCAATGGTTTAAATGGGATTTAGAGGCTTTTGCGTTAACCTTAAAAATTACATAATGTGGTGCACTTGGAGGACTAAGAGCACAAGTTTAAAAATTGTTTAAACTTTTAAATAATTAATGTTTCACTTTAATTGCAGCTGGTGCCATGTCGCGCGCCGCTTATCACGCTGGCGGACACCACAAGCACTCCACCATGAACGATATGCCCAGACCAGCTGGTGATTGGAACGAGCAGCACAGCCGGAACAACACCAAGTACAATGCCACCCTCATTGCTGGTGTTTTGATTCTTGCTGGAACCATTGGCTTCGTAAGTTTCACATTTCTTTGTTCTAATATATGCACTTTTGACCAATTTTTCAACTGTTGCAGGTGAAAACCTCTGGCGTGGTGCACTTCAACTACAGCGCTCCAAGCAGCTTGGATTAAATTAAACACACAAGTAGTGTCTATTAACTTACATTGCATCTAAATATGTGTTAAATAAGCTTAAAGTGGCGATTATAGTAAATCACTCCAACTGTGTTTAAGCGCATTTGTTTATTCTTGAACTTTAGTAAACGGGACCATCATCCAAATTATCGTCCTCTTCATTGTAGGCTTCGCCGTTGTCAAAGTAATCATTAGCATAGTCATTCTCTTCATCCATTTCATCGTCCAACGCTGCATCTGGATCTTCGGCTTCATCCTCACGCTCTGAGTCGCTGTCTGCCTTTGCTTCATCGTTTTCATTGACACCGCCGCTCTTGAGTTCTTTTTGCTCCAGCTGTTTCAGTCTATCCTCAATGTTAGTCTTCTTAGCAAGCAGCTTAGGTCTAGGTTCTGTGGTGGGTCGCTTGCGACTGCCGGAACTCAGCTCTCTGGGCATGGCTTTGTAGTTGAATTCGGGTTGAGCTTTTTGTTTCATGCGCTGCAGCGCTTTCTGTCGAAAGAGTAACAAGATGAAGTCCACTACAAATATCTCGTCGCAATTAGGCTTACCTCTCGCCAGTCCTTCACATCTGTATTGGGTTTTTCTTGACTAGCTATGCTTATATAGTAGGGCGAGTCGCGCAGGCGATTGAGAAAATCTTCCTTCCATAGCAGCTGATAATTCTGTGAGGCGGTGGTCTACATAACAGATAATGGATTAGTTTTCATACATCTGCAAGTATAATTGGCTTACCTCCAATGTTGTGGGCTTGTTGAGCACCGGTGGAAACGTTGGCGGCGGTGCTGATTGCACTTGTGGCATATCCTTGCCCATGCAGCCCAACATCTGCATTTGCTCCGCTGTTAGCGTTCCTGTTTTACCACCACGCCCACGTCCAGCCATCTTTAAACTTTATTCTTTTCAGCGATTTAGAAATGTAAGCACTTTTGTTTATACTTTTGAATAAGCACACGCGTTTGCTAAATCAGCTGTTTTACCAGGGCTGTAGTAATCGTTTACATAGAGCTGTCTACATTTTTCAGCAGCTGTTATCGATCCACTGTAAAGTTTAACAGACATGTCCCACATAGCCCGCCAATTGTTACTTTTAAATAGTTACTATACATTTAATTACAGAGATTTGCACTTTTCACTTAAACAATGAACACTTAACAAATACAATTTGGGCATGCATGTGCTAATATCAATTTTAAATTCTTTATATTCGATTGGTTTCTTGCTGCTCTTCCGGCTCATCTTCCGTCGGCGTCAAGCCCACTTTCTGCATCAACTCCGTAAGCTTCTGTGCTTTACGATCCTCATTGTGAGCTATAACGGTGCACAAGTGTTCTGTCAGTAGCTCCTTCTTCTCAGCAGCATTATGCAGATCAATTTTAGCTTTTAGAAATTGAGCCTCAATTTTAATGTAGTTTTTCCTGCACATAAGTTAAAGATTTAGTAATGTTTCTCTTATTAGATTGTGGCTCAACTTACTCTACAGTGGCAAAGTGTATGCAGGCAGAGTCAATTTGCTTGCGCAGCATTGCTACATCCACGGCAAGATCGCTTTCCAACTTGGACAACTCATGACGAATTTCCTCAATTTTCTTGCATTCTTGTGCGGTCTTCTGTGTATGCTGCTCTATAGCTTTATATAACATTTGTTTCTTTTGCTTGTTTTGCTCCTCGATTAACTTGCGATGCTGCTCAAAGTCCTTAAGCGAGATGCCCTTAAAGGGCGAGTCCGTGTTGAGAGTCTCAGCATTCGAAGAATCCTTTGTGCTCGGCAGTGTGCTGACATCATCATCTGTTCCGTTAAGTTTGAGTATGGAACTATCATCTGAACTAATCGTCGCATACGTGGCAGCATCAGCTTTGGAGGCAGCTCGCGATTCTACCACAGCGCCACAGTAAAGCGCTTCAACTAGCGAGTCAGATAAGCCGCGTTCCAAGTTCAACGACTCTTCTTCTTCTTTCTTGTCATCAGTTGGCGTGGGAGTGGGCGTAGCTATTTCCGTAGGCGTGGCTGATCTAGATTTTGTAGCATTGCCTTTTGCCACCTGTTGTGGCTGCTTTTGTTGTTGTTGTTGCTGCTGCTTTCTTAACTGATCTGCTTGACGGAACATCTTATCCGGCATTCGTTTTATGCCGGGAAGGTTTCTCAATGCTTGCTTAGCTACAAGTGTAAAAGGCACGCACACACACACGCGTATTAGCATTTGTTTTGTTTAAGACACACACACACACGTGTATATATTTATAAACACAGCTATTTTTATGCAAATTAACACACATTTACCTGTTTCTACATTTTGCTTTGAGCGCTGCTTGTGACCCGTTATTTTGAGTATTTCATCGTGACTAAAACCATCAAATTTTCCAGCCATAATATTAAATTTATAAATAATTGCCCATCACAACAAATACACATCAGCAAACAAAATGAGCAAAGTTGCCAACATGCGCAAAGCCACGATCACTAAAGTTATCGAATGATATCGCGTTTTTAATTTAAAAGCTATCGTGTTTGAAAAACGAATAAAATTTATTGCAATAACTTAATGCCTAATTCAGCGCGCAAGTCATGCACGTTTTGCTCCCAGCGCTGCTCCCAGTAAACTGGCATGAGAGGCTTGACATGCTTGCCATTTTCTATGGCCCAGGGCAGGTAGCGCTTCAAGTAAGCGCGACGATGTCTAATAAGAGATATATGTACTTTAGCTGTTAATTATAGCTGGGCTTACTAAACTATTGCTTACTTGGGACGCAAGCGCGCTGCACCAAAGATAGCGCCGCCATAGCACATGGGTAGACCAGTATTTAGCGCCTCCACCCACTTGACGGCCACCTCACTCAGCATATTGGTGGGCATGCCCAGCACAGTGTGCAGCAGATCATGGCACTCGCGATAGCGTGTCATCAAATAGGCCAAGAGCGGATCCTCCAGAAACCGCACTGGCATGCGGCTATCTGGTGTAACTTGCTGTAGAACAATGAGCAGTTTTTAAAGTAATTAGCAGCGTACAAATGTTTAAACAATTACGTTATCTTTGAGAAACTTGGCATATGTAGCGCCAAAACTATCAGCCGGCAGCGCTTCCAAGCGTTTAAAGTCTATGGTAGTGGTATTGATGCGTGGCTTCTCCGCCAAGATGCGACGACCCTCCTCGCTGGCCTGCATGCTATCCAGAATATTTAACAAGGCCTCCTCGCCTGTGGTCTCTCCCAAGCAGGCAATCATGTCGTGTCTTCTGGGATCCAGCAGTGCGGCTACGGATGAGCCTGCTCCAAGCAGCAGCCGCTGAAAGGGCGTAATATGTATGCGCTGCTGCATATGCTCACGCTCAAAGGCATCCATGGGCTGCTCCGCTGGCAACTCCATGCTCAGGTTACGTCTAGCTATGGTAATAGCCAGTGGCATTGATCTGCGCCAGCTGCGCTGCATCATTTGCTGTAAATGACATATGACGTGTTTACTCAGGCACTTTACCTACTAACTAATTGTGCATGTATGACGCGTCAAAAGCAACGACCCCAAGCTCCCCATACTTAAGGTAAACAATTTGTCTATGCCCAAGGTAAAAGATTCATAAGTAAATACACACAGTTAGCGTCCGTTTGGGCATGAGAATCATAAGAAAAATAAAAATCTCTGGAACCGGTTTGCGGCTGCCAACGCTATTGTTTATAAACGCAATTGAACCTTCGAAAATATATACTTATGCTTGAACTCCAAGCTCCAAGCGCCTCCAAGTGGTAAACCGGCAAATGCTGTGCTTGCTACTTAAAATTATTTTTTAATTACAGTACAATCTCGTTAGCTTGGTCGAGCTACTAAAGCGGCACACCGAGTTGCTTATAGTGCGATTTAAAGAGATTGTACTGTATCTTTAATTGTGTTGACAAGTAAAAAACCAAATCTTTCCACTAACACGCTGCACTTGCCTAATACAACTTATATTTACTATAGCTTATCTAACGCAGGTTTAGATAAGAACAATTTAAGAAAATTGTACTTAGCTATTTTTTTACTGCAGTGAACGAGATTATGCGGAAACACTTCCGTCTACAGCCGATGAGTAATACGTAGATAAACGAGAGGTAAAAGGAATACATTAATTTTTCCACAGGTTGAAAGCTAATTGACAGTTGTACTACTTATTGATTTACAACAATACAAGATAAGCTACTGTTTTCCTATACAACAAGTAGAGAAACTAAGATAAAAAATGTGCCTATTGCAATTAAAATAACTTCAAGAGTATTTTAATTATAATATACAGCTAAAAAATATTATTTCCTAATTATAACGAAAATATATAGATACAGATCGATAGCAACAACTGAGCAAACTTTAATGGTCGACTTATCTAAATTGCCGTCAAGCCTTATCAAATGGCACAATTTTGTTGGAAGACCTTTCTCATTTAACAAACACGCTGACAAACTCAATTCTAATGCTCAGATACACTATGGAGCATAAGTATACAGACAAAAAGAGATAAAGCAATTTATCAAAATATTTGTGTTCATTCATTAAGAATTTCAATTGATTAATACGAATTATCCAACTATTATACTCTGACAATGGACTTATGCTCACTAGTGTAGATAATGGGAGAGTTATAACGCTGTTTTGTTAAGAAATTAACATTTTATATTTGTTTAGCTTATGACACATGCACATATTATAAGTAGTTTATAATTTGTGCATTTTAATTTACAAGAGCAATTTAGTTAAAATTACATTAATTAATTTAATACATAACTACATATGTACATAGTACGCGTTATTGTTTACTTCCGCTCTCTCTCTCGCTCTCTTACTCTCTCACTGTCTCTCGATTCACTAGTGGAACATAAAACATTTATGGCTTTGGTGATGTCTCTCATACTCTATTTTCTAGCTAAGGCGCATTACACGTTCTCGCCGCGTGTGTTAGGCAAATGGGTTTGCTTATCAGGCGCCTGCTTCCGCCGGAATGTAACATATGTGTAGAGCAGACTGGCCAGCACGCTGATGTTGATGCCGATGCAGTTGAGCCAGGAGAAGACATAGTCGCCGCCAATGAACATGCCCAAGTAGGTGACACATATGTTCTTAAGGCAACCCACAATGGTGGTGGTCAGCGCCGAGTTGAACTGCGTGCACAGTATGGTGCTATAGGAGAGTATGAAGCCCATGACGCAGCTAAGCAGGAACTGCACCACAAACGAGGGATTATTCCAGCTTTCAAAGTTGAGCGCCGCATCCAGATCACCCGTCACATAGTTGAGCAGCAGCGCGGGCAAAAACATAAACAACGAATTATAGAACATAAGTCCATATTTGCCAATCTCTGATGTGTCCAGTTTTTTCTTCACAAACACACCATTGGAGGCGGTTAAGGCATTAGTGATCATCACATAAGTATATCCCTGCATATTGAAGCTTAGATCATCCGATGCAGCTATCAAAGCGCCACCAATCATGGCATACACGCTTATCTGCACAGCTGTAGTGGGACGGACACCAAGGATCTTCAGCTCCAGCAGCATAGTCATTAGTATAGAGAAGCGACGCAGCGCTGCAAACATGGGCAGACTTAAGGCTTTGGTGCCGCCCAGTCCAAATATCATATTGAAGCCAAATATCAACGGCAACGGAAATATTTTCGCAAATGTACTCCGCTGCAGCGGAGGATAGCTGACTAGCTTAAGCCGCTTGCCGGCACCCAGCACCACTATGCTGGCCGTCAGCTGGCCCAGGCTGAGGAACAAAAAGGATGGAAAGTGATAAGACGTGAGCACCGTCTTGTTCACCACTGTTATCATAAACGATGAGATGCCATAGAACAGCGCGCTGCCCACTTTCTTAACAAACACAGCCGCTTCCGCCTCTTCGCGTTGACTGCGCAGCTCCTTGGAGCTTCCACTGGATGTTTTGCCATTGGCCTTTGAATTACTCTCACTGTCGCTCTGTTCATCACTGTTGTTCCCATCAAGCAGCGGCGCCAAGTCTAGCGCCGTACTGCCGCCGCCGCCACCTCCAGCGCCGCGCGTATTATTCATTCTAATTGCTTTGTGCTGTGATTTATTTTCGTCGCAACGTCAAGTTATGCATGCAGCTGGCTTTAATTTCACTACTCTTACGTATTTATGTAGCATTGGTTTGTTTACTAACTTATCTCCACATCGTATTAAATTTCAAACACTATATTGCACAAAAACTTTAATAAATCACGACCCTTCTCGCGGTGTCTGCTTTTTGATATGCCTCAAAAAAAAAAACAATTTCTTCTTAGCGATATTAACAGTGTTGGATATCACAGCTTAAAATAGCTGAATGGCTAGAAATAGCCAAAACCAACAAACTTTATGCTAACGGAAACTTCTAGTGTTAATTTACTTACTGATTAATGAACTTAATTACGAAATTTACGCATCTGTGATACGTTTTTCTATTTATTTAATATATAAATAAAAATTTTAAATAGCTTATAACTATTCTAGCTATAAAAATGGTAAAACTGCAAAATTGCATATAAGCAGTGCTGTGCGATTTCGAGTTAGCACTATTGACCAGGACTGCCAGAGTACAATAGAAAAAATGGATGAGGCAACACTGTGCGCCAAAATATATAAGTGCATATAAATACTTTTGCCGGCAATTAACTAGGATTTCAGTTATCTTAACATGCACTAGCTTAATCTAATAACTACTTACTGCTTGCATTTGAATTTAATGTACACACTGTTTAATTTTATAGCAATTTTAAGAAAAACCAAAACACAACCGAGTTGCACGCACAGCTGTTACTCAAGCACTAAAGAGTATCGATACTTTTGGTATCGCTTATGCACAGCTGTTTGAAAATTTGAGCAAACGTAAATAAAAACCAAATTGAATTGGGAAAAAAGATATAAACATGAATAACGCTAAGAAAAAGAGTAAAAGTGATCAAATACCCAAGCCTATGAGTATTAAAAAGGAAAAAACCGAGGAGGACCGCACATTGCAGCCAATAAGTCATTATATTGATGATCGCCTGGAGTTGGTGAAACAAATCTTTGGCACACTGAAGCCAAAGACTATAATGAATCTAGCGCCGGAGTTTTTAAAGGTAAGCAAGTAAAGCAACAACTGCAACGATACTAACTTTTGCTCTAACAGCAAAGCAGCCTGGATGAGATAGAGGAGATGTGCCTCAATGAGCTGCTGTGCGTTTCCACAAAACGCTTAAAATCTATAATTGAGGATACACGCTGCCCTACAGATACAGAAAGCTCAGATGACTCGGATGTGGAGCACAAGGAAGGTGAGTGTGATATACTCTATAGAAAATATATAGTATGCTTAAATATTCAATATCATTGCAGAGCACATTTCGCTGGAGGAGATCTCCTCTGATAGCGACATCGGTGGCAGTGAGACACGTCGTGGTGCGTATTACATACATTCTTACATTTAATTTAATTTTGTTGATATCTGTACAACTGCACGTCGGAGGTTAATACTGATCTATGTGCCGTATTTGAATTTTTCGCAATTGAATACCGGAGCCACGTAGAAGGCGCGCAATATGCAGACGTCCTCACCCACGCCGAGTACAACGTTGTCGTCCTGCTCCTTGCCAACCTCCAGAGTGACCACAAAGTCGCCTACCTCAACGCAGCCCTTGCGACGCATATAATCCACACCAAACTCAATGGGACTATAGCTGCATTCGTTCAGCTCGGGCGTATAGAGCACGGGATGCGTATTGCGACGTAAATGCAACGTGCGTGCTAAATCATACTTGCACTTGACGGTATTCTCATCATCATCTGAAACCAGCGGCAGCATCATATAAACCGGACAGTAGATCTCGGAGCGCGCCAAGGCAACGCTAGCGTTTTCGCATTTGGTAAACACAAAGATAGCCTGGCACTCAATGGTGGCTATGGTGCGTATGATAAAGTTCACAATTGTCTGATAGGAGGTGAGAATGCTCTTCAGCTGCTGCTGCGTCTGCACGACGCCCACATGGAAATCTCGAATGGGCATAAGTTTCTTGACAATAAGCGGATATTTGTTGCACCAAGGACTCTTCTGTATGTGTATGGCATCAATTTTCCAGAGAAACTCGTGCAGCTCAAAGCGCTTAAAGTCATTGCAACGCTCCAGCGGCACAGTGCCTATGACAGGCGTGCGCTGGCAATAAGCTATGGGCAGAGCATCCTCCATAATGTAATTGTAGACACAACAATTGACGCTAAACATGTCGGGTATCCAAATGTAGTCGAGCAGCTTGATAATGCCCAGCAGATCGAGCATGTTGCTGCGCACATATTCAAAGTCAATGCAGCCAATGAGCTTAAAGTTGTACTGATCCTTGATAGCCATGCGCACGGCGCGTAGAAAGTTCTTGCAGCGTATTTTGGGCAAGATAACATAGTTGGCACGACGTGCCGCTGCGGCTTGCAGATCAGCGTTAAATAGCTCGGGATAGACCTCTGGCGCCAAGGCATGACATTGACGCGGCAGCTCAATGAAGTCATAGGAGCTCAGCAGCCCCGCATCGATAATAAGCACGGCCAGCGCCTCGTTGAGCGTCTTGACTACACGGCCGCGCACCTCCTTGCCTATGAGTAGCACATCGTTCAGCCTGATGGAGGCCAGATACGCATACAGATTGATGACATAAAGAATCTCCTTAAAGCCCGCATAGCGATAGGCGATGTCTGTGGTGAGCGTCACCACCGAGCCACGCGCCAGCATCGTGCTGCAATTGTTACGCAAACGTCCCACGCGACAGCAGTCACCATTGATCTCCAGCGCCAGTCCCGTAGCTGTGCGCAGCTCGCGCTCATCCGCATGCGCCGAGATGGCAATGTTCAGTGTTTCCAGCATTACATCCAGCTCCTGCGGCTTGTAGGCCACCATATCCACATGAAACGTATAGGTGCCATGCTCCAGCATGCGACGCAGCTCCTCGTGTGTTGTATCCATCACCACCTTGGCCACCAGACCCATGTGGTAGTAGCGTCGCCTGCGTCGCACCTTGGTGTGTTTCTCATGCGCATCGCAGGCATCCTTGAACTCACGCAGTCTGGCCTCCAGGTCCTCTTGGCCATTGAGGCGTATGGTGAACTTGTCTGGATCATGATCACTCTCCGGCTCGACCTCCTCCTCCTCCATTGAGTCAGTTAGCTCCAGCTTATCCGCCATGACGTGCAGTTGCGTTTAATTTTTATATACTAACCACGTTTACTTTATACGATATTAATTTGTCTATTTTCGTTACTAATTGCAGCTAAGAAAGTGCGTAAATCCAGCGCTAAAAGAGCCAACGATAAAACCAATGAAACTAAGGAACGTAAGTGTTGATGATTTACTAACTAAAGCACATGACGATTGACTATGAACAGCTTGGCTACTATAACTAAACATATGTATTTTCAGCCGAGGGACAGATCAGCGTGCTGGAGCTATTGGAACTGCAGGCCAGAGCACGTGCAATACGCTCTCAATTGGCCATGGAGCCCATAACCAAAATTGAGGTCAAGTCCGATGACGATAGCGAAGAAGAGCAAGAGAAGCAGCGCAAAGAAAAGTCTAAAGAGAAACGCAGTCACAAGAGCGACAAACGCAAGTCCAGCGAGCAGCAAGCCACAACTAATGGCACTCAGCGGCAGCAGCAGGAAGCGGCGCCACAGAAGCGCATAAAGCTTAAGCGCAACTATCGCAAGACAGCTGAAGAGCAAGCTGAGCCAGTTAAGCAGCCTCCACAGGAGCCGCAGCGCAAATCAGTTAGCAAATCGCGCTCAGCTTCGCCAGATTGTGTGCCCATAACAGCGGAGACAGAGACTTTGCTTATAAGCGACAGCACAGATGAAGATGAAGCCAAGCAGCAGCAGCAAAAAGAGCAGCCCAAGCAACCAGCAGCTGTGGAGCTGCCGTTGCCAGCGCCAGAGCCAGCTGAAGAAAGCGAACCAGAGGAAGGCGAAGTGCGGGATGAACCAGAGATTAGCAGCACAACTGAAGCGCCAGCAACAATTGAAGCTCTGCCTGCCGAGCCAGAGACAACCGCAGAGCCAGAGACTGCAGTAGAACAGCAGACTATGCCGGAAGAGCCGCCTGCTGAAAGCGAATTGCCCAAGCAATTGGAAGTAGCTGCAGCAGAAGCAAATGTAATCTCATCTGTTATTGATGATGAAGATCAAAATGATGATGTCATTTCCATAGGCGGTGATCTGGAGCATGAAATGATTGAAGAAATGTCAAAAGCAACAGAGGAACCAACACCCAAAGTTAAAAGCGAAACTCAGCCGCCGCCGCAGGAGGAGGAAGACAATGATGTCATTTCACTCAACACCAGCGAGGATGAAAGCGACAAACTGCAAGCAGAAAACTCAGAGGTTAACTACACGTTTGGCATAAGCTAAAAATATTATTTACTTATTTATGTCTGTTATAAATTTTAGTCGTGGCGCACGCGTTACCTCAAAAGCTCCAAGGTTAGTCAGGTCTTGGCCACCTCGCGTCTGGGCAAGCGTGTGCGTGATAAGTTACGCAAATCCAAGCGCTCCCAGAAGCACAGCGAGAGCAAAGAAGCTGCCGAGCAGGCTGAGCAGGCGCAACAACTCAGCTCGCAACATGAGGATGGCTCAATGGAACAGTATCTGGAGCTAAAGCAGCAAAGACTGCGCAAGAGTTCCAACAGCAGCAAGGGCGACAAATAGGACAATAACCAAAACAAATAATTTATATAAAACGCAGCATATAAAAGAAAAGAACAACAGCAACTCAATAAACTAGGGATTCTAACAACTTGAACAGTAAAATTTGAATATATCGTGTTAAACGCATATTTGATTCCTCTTTTGTATTTTTATGATAGTTTTGTATTAATATTTGGTGCGTGTTGATATCCTACAAAAATTGTTGGAACAGCAAAGTAAATGCAAATTTTAAAAGTAAACTTTCTAACTTAAAAGGCATA
Organism: Drosophila busckii; assembly: GCF_011750605.1. Lineage (NCBI taxonomy): Eukaryota > Metazoa > Arthropoda > Insecta > Diptera > Drosophilidae > Drosophila > Drosophila busckii. The sequence continues at coordinate 7,392,902 of NC_046606.1, forward strand.
AACAAATTTCCAAGCAAGCTTTGAATATAATATTAATAATTTTAAGATTTAAATAAGCAATTATATTTAGTTCTCATTAAACAATTTAGTAGTTTAGTTGAACTACAATAAAATCTATAGAGTTTCTATGCTGTCTTCTAGGGTATTTACCAATCGTTACTAAGCCGCATTATTTATTTTATGCTCATTATTCCGTTGCGTATTTTTAGTTTTATTTTGTTTTGTTTTGTAGTTTAAAAGAAATGCGAAAACTATGCCTTGTCATTTCCGGTGTACATATATTTTGTTGCCGGCATATTATAGGCGGAGTAGGAGTTGTTAGGGGGGAACTAAAACTAGCGCGTGGCACACGCTACGCATTCAAAAATCATTACACAAATTCGATAGTTCTTGGGTTTTGGTTTTGCATTTGGAAGTTAACCCAGTTTAGGACTTGAGGACAGAGGACTTGAACTCAAATTCAAATCACGCGCTTAACGAGAGCAACCACCAATGGCAAAGTATTGGCTGGGAATGCGTTGGGGAGGGGGGCAAGCAATATCTCAATTATGATTTGCGCGCGCTCTCTTTCTCTTGCTGTCTTGCTCTAACGGTTACGCTTGTTGTGCGTGTTACAAACATAAACGATGATTGTTTTATCAGAGACTACTATAGCTTGTTGATAAAGTGTATTAAAACTGGCATGTGGGGATAGCTGAGGGTAAGACGAAGATTAAATGCGCTTTAAAGAGGAATTTCGAAAAACAATGGGAGTCTGTAATATCGGTTTTAAAAGAGTTATATATATTTATAGTTTAGCATTGAATTCTATACAAATTTAAATGCATTCATTAGGAAAGATTAGCAAAGGTTCATAGCATTGCGTTCAATATTGTTGACTTGATTACATTTTCTATGTTGTAGCTAATCCATAAGCAAATAGTTATGCCCTAACTAGAAGAGCATTAAAAAATATTGCATGAGCGGCGCGCGCTCTTTAATCTAGAGCGCATGTCCTGTCGCTCTATAGAGGGTGTCTTTACTTTGGACTCCCTGCTATATTTACACATGTGTATAGGCATAATAATGTGTGTGTGTTTTTTTTAGCGTATATCATACTAAGTGGCCTATATAACACACAAACAAGCACTAGAAAATTTAGAGAAATGCAAACAAACTTGGCAAGGATGTTAGCTCAAAAAGTAGCAAACAAAAAATAGAAAATATTTTTTTTTTTAAACTTGCTGTTTATTGAATCTTCTCATAAATTGAGACTAACAATAAGTATATGTCAAATCTTATACTAAACATTATCTAAACAGTTTCTCTAAACGTTTAGGATGCACTTCTAATCTAAGTCTGCTGTGGTAGGTCGTTACGGACACGCAAACGGTACGGCTCACAGCCTTGTAGGCCCGCGAGAGGGATATAGGATGCGAAGAAAACTTGCTGTAGTATTTTACCTTTTGTTTCAGCAATTACACATCTCTGACTGGTTGAATTTTTATATAATTCTGTATGTTCTTTCGAAACTACCACGGTACCCCCGGTGAAGTCAAGATTTTGACTGGACTCGTCTGGACAATATCAATGTTTCTATTGCTCGTTCCTACCATATTGGAGCCAAGCCAGAATGGTTAAGTACTGGAATTTAAGCCAGACCTATATTCAAGCGAAGGAAGACCGGACGGGATAACCATGGAGCTATCTTTAGGTTAGTTTCGTTCCCTGCTCGGGGGAGTGCCTCACGCAAGTGAAGTCTGTCGAAGGGTAGCCCAAGATACGTCACTTCGGTGCCTTCGGATGCGAATTGTAGTGACGAGGGGGTGACATTTGCCTGGGGGGAGGGGTTTTTGTTAAAGGTAAACGAACTTCATTGCTTGTTCGTACTTATTCGCCATCAAGAGACATTCTGGGGGGGTCTCACTTCGGCCATATGAATATTCCAGTTGCGCACTCCTTGCATAGGCACTCTCGTATACGCGAAATAGCTTATCGTCAACTAAAGTGGATTGTAGTCCTCTGTTGAATATCTGCATTGTAAAACATTATAGTGTTGGCCCAAGTACTCCTTGTGGGAACTCCAGCTCTATGCACAGTATATCGTCAACATAGCGAGATGCAGTGCTCACTGCTATATGGTCCTCATATAGACGACGCTAATAAATTTTGTGTAATTATTAGGGAATCGTGTCTATCTTAATGCGTATCCTTCTATGCCAACTCTGTCTGAATCTTGGTACAGTCTAGAAATATGCAGTCAATATTCTCGGTTCGAATGCCGGGTGGGGCTATTTAGGAGTATTCGATTAACACGCTACGATAGCCGGGTGTTTCACAAACTCCAAATGAGTAGAGGGGAGAGTTTTTTAGGAGCTAGATAGGAAGTAATCCGAGTCAGCAAGCATTTTTCCAAAAGAGGGAAAGGCATAATTATGCTTATGTCTAGACTTGATTTGTGATCTGCCTGCGGTAGGCAGTAGATTATGACTTTTTCCTCTCTCTGGGGAAAACAAGCTTGTGAGGGCATGAAGAGTGCGCGAGGGTGTGCAAACGCACAAGTAGGGGGACCGATATATCGATTTTTGGGGTATTGGTCGAACCTATATTTCGGTCAACTGATTTGATGATTTCAATGTCGTGGGGCTAATCCATTGCCTTGGGATCGAGCACTTTTTATATTATTTTTGTTTAAAATTGCAATGCTGAAAACAATTTTCAAGGTTCCTGCAAATTTGCCTCTTCGTCTATGCGCCCAGCCCGCAACTAAGTGTGGGCTATGAGGCTCGACAGGTTTGCGGGGGCGGCAAGAGTGAGACTTCACACGTGAAAAGTTTTCGTAGAAAGGAATGATATTGCTGATTACGATGTATATTGCTTCTGTTGTTTTAACCTTTGTAACTTGCGGTGGCGTCTTAATCCTTTGACTGCAATATGGCGACCTGTAGACCTGCCATTCTCGCTAAGCGCGCTTTCTAGAACAGTGCTCGGAATTTCTGATTGTCTTCTTTTGAGTTAAGGCCTGTCTTTGGGAGATCAATGCCGGCTGCTGACAAAAGGACCTAGTGTTAATAAGGCTGGTCGGATATCAATCTAACGTGGATAACAGATTACGGTAAATGTGGAGCTTAATATACTTTTTCCCCCCTTAATATAAAGCCAAAAATCCATCTGGTTTTTGTATAATCTAAGCGGTTGATCATTTCATACTTGAGACTAGTAAAATAATTTAAACGGTGTATGGTCATATAGAATCTGAGAGCTTCGGCACTGATCAAGTTTCGAGGTATAGGTTGTGTAGATGGGCGGAGTGCTGAGGAGGCAGGGCAGGTTGAGTTTGCTGTCCAGTATGTGTGCTACCGGGACAGCGGGGTCGAGGTTTGCTGGCTTTTAGTAGCATTGCGAGTTATAAGTCTCTTCGCTTGATCACAAGCGAGATCCCCATGTGTGGCTTTGCATTGTATCTTGCTGCCTTATAATATTGCTCGGTAATGAGTCCAGAGAAGCTGGCAGAACTCTCCTTCACTTATGGTGATAGCGAGAGGGCAATATACGGCCGGCTAAGAGTTGTTTACCACTATCCATTTTCATTCTATTGCGTTGGCTTGTAAATATTTCTGCTAGCTCCTTTAACGGTGATGCTTTGCATATCTGTTTCTATCATATTTATCCATTCCCACCTATTGTCCTTTCCATCTGATGTTTTTGCATAGAAGGTAGCCTCTTAATAAGTTATATTTTTGGTCATATTGTTTTCGACACATAGCAATTACTCCAATGGTTGTCAGCAGGGATTGAGATAACTCATTTATGCTGTGAAACGCCATTACCATTCCACGTGGATATACGTAGAGGAGCCATTGATTATTTGGTCTGGTGTGATACTAACATTTGTATCAAGAGATTCTGATTACGTATTAAATCTGCATAGTTGTTCCATGAAGGACATGAAATCCATAATTCTTTGTTCAGGCTAGAACGTGCCCAAGGGTATTTGTTGGTGTTCACAGCTGATTAAAATGTTTGCCATAATTATCTCGAGTTATGCTTTCGGTGCATAATTTGCTAGTGGGCCCATCCTGATTAAAAGTCGCCTGCAAAGTCACATTTTCCTATTGAGATCGGGGGATCAGCGACGACCATCGGTTCCGACGAATAACGAAGAGCTGGTGGATTAATGGTTTAGCCCGGTACCATTTGCGGATCGCGCGGTACTCGCTGTGATTCAGACTTTTAACTCCTTAATATTGCAACCCTCGTGATTGGCTGTTGATTACCAACCGGGCAGTTCTGCATCCTTGTACTATATCCGTCTGCTTGCTAGCATGTGCGATTCTTGAAGCGTCACAAAACCGCCACACTCGGGGCGGAGTTCATAATGACTCGTGTAATGCACATTAATGCTGAACATGTCAGGTCAGTTTGTATGCAGGCGTTTGCGTTTATGTGTCTTTTCTGAAAGTTGATTGCGATGCATTTAAAACGAAGTGTTGTGAGTATTAATGTGGCAAGTGCGTTTAAAGAAGTGATGTGCTGCTGCCAATCAACCTGTTGAAGCGGGGTGGGCTTCCTATCCTGTTTAAGATTTTTAAATGACTATTTGGCGTAAAAAGCTTATCTAACTGATTATTTCCTGCAGTTTTACATCTGATTCTATGCCTTTTAAGACCACCTGTAAGCCCTTACTGCTTTTAATTGGATACGTTAAAAATTATTAAGTTCGCTTAATCTTGGATAAGTATTCTATTAAGCTTCTTCTGACTTCCGTTTGAACGTTTTGTTCACGAAATACCGGGGGTGGTTTTGGGGGGTTGTGGGTGTGTGTGGGTGTCGTACATAGGAAATATGTGATATTTTCTGTCCAATAGCTCTTTATTAGTATTTTTTCTCATCGATTAGGCATTTGGTAACTTTTCTCTTTCGTATATATTATTTTCTTTTAGTGCTGCTTTCTTACATTTTATTTCTCTTCTTTCTTTCTTCTATATATCTGATTCTATATATATATATCTATGTGGGGTTAATTTTTCTGTTCTTTTGATATTTCTTTTTTTCAGTATGTTCTTTGGCTTGCTATTCTGCTTTTTTGTCATATTTTGCTTTATTTTCGTTTATATTTTTTTAATGTTATCTATCTTTTCTCTCCTTTTCTATCTAGTCTTGGTTCTATCTCTTTTTTTTTCAATTTTTTGTATATTGTTTTTTTGGTTTCTTTTTTTTTTATCAATTATTGTTTTGTTTTTTCTGCCTGTCCGAACATCATATTATTTTCGTAGTTGTTTCCCTAACGGATGGTTCTTGTTATCTGTCTTTCTATATTTTCTTCTTTTTATTCTTTTTTTTTATTTTATTTTTCTTAATTTTTATATATATACTTTTTTTCTATATTGCTGCGCATGTATTCTATGCTATTCTATTCTATTCTTTCTTTCTATTCTTCTGAATTTCGTTAAATATTCATACATATTCATCTTATTCTTTTATAGCAAGAACTTATCTATCTCTATATCTTTTTATATATATTTCTTTATAAAATTAAATTGTTTGTTAACTCTACTTTTCTATATATATTTACTTTTGGGTGCGCATATATTTTGTTTCTGTGTCTGTGTATGTGTGTGGATATTCTTCTTATATTTTCTTTGGACGCCGCTTCTGCCCGGCGCGTCTTTGCTACGTATTTCGTATCTTCATCTTTTTAGTTTTGCTATTATGATTTAAATATTAATTAATTAATCATTTATAATAATAATCAATAAACTAAATAAAAATATTTATCGTTTTCACCATGCACACTACGTCTTCGCCGGTTTACACAGTTATACACCGTCACGCACTCTAACGGGTTATAATTTTTTTCCGGAGTTCTATTAAAACACGTCTGCATGCGACGACGACTTAATTGTATTAATATACATTGAAACTTAATATAAAATATTTAATATTAATATTAATTAATTTATATTAATATTTAATAAATCTTTTCATTTGACTTGCGCTAGCTTCATGCTAGCAGCTTAGAACGTAAACAAAATAGCAACAGAGCGTTGTAATAAATTTGTTGTATTTGTTGTTGTTGTAATTGGTGGTGAGTTTGACGCTCTCTCGTGCACTGACTGCTGCTCTCTCGCTGTCGCTGTCGCTCTCTCTCGCTCTCTGTGTGTGTGGGAGTGCATCCTTTAGGGCGCACACACCGAGCACAGACTGTTCAAAATGGAAAAGCTGAAAAACTTGTAAAATCAGTCTACAGAAAACGCGTACGTGGTGCAGAAGTAGCCGCGCGTGGCCACCACAACGGCGTGCTAGGACTTGTCGGTATGATAAATAAGTGAAACGCCCTGTACAAGTTCTGTAAGTTTCAACAACAACAACTAACACCAAAATCTGTAACAACAACAACCAAGTCAATGTGACAAATTTCTATCTCTATATGTGTCTATATGTGTGTGTGTGTCTATCTGTGTCTATCTCAGCTCTAAAAAATTCAAAGTGTCTTTAATGTTTATAGCCAATACAAGACTTTGGCCAACAGTGTTACAACAACAACAACAAACTAAAAGTTAGCAGCTTGCCAATATAAATATAAACATGCCGTGGCTAAAACAGTTTCAAGTTAACAATATGCTGCGCGTTTATTTTCATAATCTATGTTTACACTTAGGATTAAAATGCGCTCTCTGACTAGAGACACTGTGAGTCCCAAATCCAAAGCCAACAAAACCACAAACTAAACAACAATATACTATAAATAATCCAAATCAAAATTGCTTGCTCAAAATTCAAAAAAGAAAACAATTGAAACTGCTGCAGAATTGGCTATAAAAATTGGCATAGTTTATGAACTGTAAACTTCTTGAGTTCGTTAGAGCAAAGTGCTGTGAATTCGCTTATGAAAATTGGTGTATAATTTAGATTGGAGAATTATGGAAATTTATGCACTGCCTTGCGTAGCTTATGCTTTGTAGACAGCATATATAATAAATATGCTAAGAGTAGCTATAAACTATAGCCTGTTAAACTATATAATATAATTGCATGCAATCTGAACTTAAACTAAAAGTTTAATTTAAATTACAGCCTCTATATGGGTATGGAATATGAATAATATGTTTATATATTTATAAATATCTACCATTGACCAATATTTATTATAATAATATTAAACTAGCTTAACTCCAACTCAGCTTAGCAGCATTGAAATTAATATGCCAATTCCTTTACCAACAAGCGTATCTGAACTTCGTTCAGCACCCATCTACATTAAATGCAATATATTGTTTTTATTTTTATGATTTTCATTTTGTTTTAATTTTTTTTTTTGCTATCTGCTTTTAGGGGCGCTGTTGCACACAACGCACTTTGACGTTGTTCATGACGCACACACTCACACTCAATTCCGCACACAGACACATGCGAACTTATGAAATTTAATTGAACTAATAAATTTTGTGTGCTCTGGCCTTTTTGTTTTTATTAAACAACACACACACACACACATACACACAAACAAAGAGAGACAGACGTAACTGATACTATGCTCGTCATAAACTTTTATTAATAATGAAAATTGTACTAAAAATGTTGGGGGCAATTTATTAAAAAGTCTCATTAGCTGAGCTGTGTCGCAAACACCAACACACACACACGAACAGCGTTTTATCGCGCATTACGCATACGCCCTGATGGCTCTACGGGTGCTAATAACGTAAAAATAATAATAATAACGGGGCACACGCTAAAAACAAAACACAAAGCAGCTAAAGCGGCCACACCAGAGTGTGGTGGGGGCGGCAAGAAAATTGCGATAAAGTAAAAATTTTCGATATGAACATGATTAAAATGCGCCAAAGCTGCCTTGCACCCTCGTTAGCGGCATCTCGCTCGCACTCGCTCTCTCTCTCTGTCTAGGAGATTAAGTATTTTTAATGCAGGGCTAGCCATAAAAATATAAAAATTTCAACGATAACGTTGGCGATAAGCTTCGAAATCAATTGCAGCATATGAGCACATTTTATATTAAAGCTGCAGATATATATAAATTATATATATTTTATATATAGCTGACATATACTATAGTATATGCAAAAGCTAATAGACAGCTGTGCCATGTGTTGTTTGGCAACTTGCTTTATTTTTTTCATTTTTATTTATTCTGCGCGCCTCATTTTCTGCTCTACTCAAAATCAATAAATTTTCCACAATTTTCTTGTTGTATATGTAGTTTTTGTTTTTTCCCTCATTTTCTTTTAGTTCGGTTTTGGTGTGTGTGCGCTCATTATTAATATTTTTACATTTTGTTTGGCTTTTGATATTTCGCATAGCATACAAACCAACCAACCAACCAACCAACCACCCACCCACCCAAGCTAGGGCGACCAGCAGACGACTGCTTAAGTGTTTTTCTATTATGGCTCTGCCCCTTTTCCCATTTGCCTAGTTTCGTCCTCCTCTTTTATGCCCACCAATATTATATTTGCTTTTAAATATTTTGATATACAGCACTGTGGAGGCTTATAACTTGGCTTACAGACATATACAAAGAGACAGAGGCGACCGAGTTGAGTGACCCAGCGGGAACTATAAAAATATTAAGTAGCTAACAATTATTAGTGCAGCTATAAAAATGTTTTTGACATACAACAGAGTTGCGTTTATAATTTATTCCTCAACTAGTTATATAAATGTTGCTACAGAAAGTCACAAAATTAATTTAACACAATTAAGTTATATCTATATACAAATCTTTTTAAATTTGTGTACAAATTATTGTTAAGTTGTGCCAAATTTATTTATAGTGCTAACAAAACTTTGTACCAGCTTTGCGCTTACTAAGTAATGCTCTAAGCACTAACTTTTCATGCCTATGCTTGCAACTGGGTTACTCAAGCCTATTCAGATACTCTGGCGGGAGCAGCAGCAGCAACAGCAAAAGCTGGCAGGCATTTTCTCATAAAAATTTCGTACTCGAATAAGACGAAGTAGCTACACACACACAGACAAATTCACACACACACACACTCATACACACATTGATAGAGCAAGGCAAAAAGTAACCCGCAGGCATTTGGATGATATTGAGTTTTTTTTTGTGGGTTGAGGGCGTTGGGATGTTGGCATGAAATTTGTGGGTGTTGCTGGGCGCTATGCCAAACTTTGGCAGCAGCAGCAGCAGCAGCCTGGCCAGCAAATATAATGTAAAAGGATGTGCGCCATGGCGACCAAAGACGTAGACGTAGTCAAGACAAAGAGAGCGGTGCGGGGCAGAGCGGGGGCAACAGACGCTGAGCGTAACTGGAAAATAATATTTTTTTCGCCTCTTGCCAACTACTTAGACGCTCTAGTGTGTGTGTGTGTGTGTGTGTGTGTGTGTAATTCCCTTTTTCCATTTCCACTTTTACTTTGGCTGCTTCCTTGGCATTTTCTTTTGAGTGTCAGAAATGGAAAAGAAAATAATTTGATGGTTTCATAAAGTCGCTGCATGAATGGGGCGGCGCTGCTAGCGGGTGGTGGGGGCATGTAATATGTAACTGTATGTGTGCAAAAATTGCAAACTTCCCCTGTGTGTGTGTGTGTGTGGAAAATGAGCACGAAAGCGTAACTGACAAAACAAAAAATTTATGGAATTTTTTTTTTCATAGTTTTTGTAGAAAATGTTTTGCTGCCATAGATTTTTCTGCAACTTTTTGGTTGAAAGTTGCTGCATACTTTTTGGAGTGGGGGGTGCTGTGTGTGTCTGTCCAAGATAACAATGATGATGACGATCAGCACACTCTGACCGCGCGCGCTCTCTCTCTCTCTCTATCTCGCTCTCTTATTTCACATACACTTGCATTATTATAAAAATGATTATTATTTTTGTCTCCACCCACACACACACACACACACATACAACTTGCTTGGCTTATATATGCACACCCTGTGATATGTAACGTTGTATGTGTGTATGAGTGTGTATTTCATTATTAATTTTTCTTGTATTTTTTTTTCATATTTTTATTTTATCATGCGTTCACACACACACACACACACAAATTGACGTAGCTATGCGCTTAGGGGGATGTTACACACACACACACACACATATAGATTTTGAGTTGAGTTTATTGTACAAATAACATTTGATAGAAAACCCAAAAAAAGAAGAAAAATTTAGCGTGCGAGCGAAATGGAAATAGTTTTGCTTCATTGGCTTTCCATTTTGATTCGTTGGGTAAATTAATTTTTCACCAGCTACATGAAAGTGAAAATGAGAAACAAAATATGTGCGTATGTGTGTGTAAACAAAATTTAACTGTATATTAGGCTAAAGTTAAATCGTAAATGATTGCGCTTGTTATAATGCCTTAATGTATGACCCTCTCTTTCTCCCTCTCCCTCTCGCTCTCGCTCTCTCTTTCTAGCTGGGAGTGTGTGCAGCACACGTTCATTAGTTTCTAATGAGATTTCTTACTAATGAGCAGCCTGTGAGGAAATAATTTGCGCTAGCAAGTCAACTGTAAAGGTAACAAGCAATAGCATGAAGGATTTTAAGGGTGCTCTCCCTAATAGTTTGTGTCAACTAGTTTAGCAGTCCCCAGAGACAGACAAGTTGCTCTAGTGCTTAAGATTAAAGCAACACAACTGAGAGAGATAATTTAAAACTTGAAATTTTGTACACTTTGCAATTTCACTTATTGCGCTTCAGAATTAAACATAAGATTTAAATTCTCTATTATATTTTTTAACAATTGCAGCATCAAAGCTCAACTATTATTTAGAAATTGGCATCAAGTATAAATTGCTATTAAGTTTCATAAAAAATAAAATAAATACTAAAAGAGTATACAAGAATTTAATTCTATATTTCATATTCTATATTTAATACTATATTCCTAACAAGTTCAGTTCACTCCTTAAATTTCTACTTGCAACGAAAGCGACTTAAGCTACACTCAACTATTTATCAAATTATTGAATTTACATTGGAAATGGTTAAAAATTCAACAATTTTCCTTATTAGTTGAATAATAATTAATAAATTTTAATAATTTAAAAACTCTACAGACGTTTGTAAATTTTATTATGAGGAATTGCCAACTGCCGCTTAATTATAAATTGAATAATGGTTTTAAAATAACTAACCACACAGTGTTAGCTAAAATTATATGCCCACTCATATTGTAAGCATGTTCATTAATCATCAAACCAAATCTTAATGCAACGAGAACCCTAAACCAACAATTACGAATACCCACAATCAGTTTTACTCTAAAATTTCAATTTGTCCCACATAAAAGGCAAACACACATGGTCTCAAAAACATGTCCGGGTGCATTAACCACTGGCACACCCCCGCAGTGGGTTACACTTTAGAGTCGCCTACACACACTCGATTAGGGGTTGGCTCTTTGGCTGGTGTGTGTGTGTGTGTGTGTGTGGCATAATTTCAAATTGATTTTCAACGAAAAATATTTAATTGCATGCGCAGCTGAAAAGAAAAGTGCGGCATATGTGGCCTACGAACATATCAATCATGCACACTGTGACAACAGTATGTCAAATAAGTAGACGCCAAGTTGTAATTGTTGGGGCGTGCACCAGGCGCGCGAGAGGTGCCGAGTTGCTGCTTTGCATGTTCATTGAGCGCGAGTTTTAAACTAAATAATGAGCGCTTGACACTACGCCACAGTTCATAATTATAGTGAAAGCTATAGTCAGATATCGTGCCGTGCCGTGCCGTGCCGTTGGCCTTTTGTTTACGTTTGTTGGCAAACACACACGTGTGTCCACAATTGGGGGCAGCAACAGCAACAGCAACAGACATGCGCCTACCACACACACGCACGCACACATACAGACGTAGCTTGACCCAATAGCATGCCACACACACACACACATGTGTGTGTTGCAAGTAGAAAGTGAAAGTGCCGGCATCGGCAGCAAAGCGCGTTTCGGCAGCCGAGTGGACATGTGAAAAGTGAAAGTCAATAGCAAACCTTGACCACTAGACAACGGCGACCGCGCCACTTGCCACTTGCCACCCACCAAGCCACCAGCCCCACACCACACGCCGCACTGACCAATGAATATCCAATGCTGTTGCTGCTGCTGCTGCTGCTGTCGCTGTTGTTGTTGTTGAGCAATTTTGTTTGCCTGGTTCGTTCAACCGGCGATTTAGACTTTCACACACATGTGTGTGTATGCGTGTGTGTGTGTGTGTGTGACATTCAGCCGGCTTGAGCAACTGAGAGCGCTAGAGACTGCGCATGTCTCTCGCATTCAATTCAAAGCCAAAAGCAAGCACAGTGCGTATTGCTTGAGACGCACAGGATAACAGCAGCTCACCAGGACTAACTCTCAGTGGCTTGAGTGTGCAGCCACTTTCACTCCAAGCTGCCACACAGCCCAAGGGATGTCGTAGGCATTTACGTGTCTTCTAAAGTCAAAATCAATCTATCAATGCGTAAGCAAATCACAAATATTACGTGGCTTCCCCAGAGAGTAGAAGATACTACAGTTGAGTAGCTATATATAGAGATTTATAGCTTACTAGCATATAGAGTATGATAGCTGTGCTTAACTCATTGCGCATCAAATCAAATAATTCGATTAATATTTCAATTTATGTTAAAATAACTTTGAGCGCGCGCTTATATTTAAAATATTTAGTGCAACTTACCTGCAAAAACTTTGAAGTTGCTTTATATTAAAAGCTAAAAAGATATAAGAAAAATATAAGTTTAAATAAAAAAAACGTATTAGATTTACTGATTTCAAATGACTTTGAATCAATATATAGAGATACCAATTATAATTAGAATTAACTTATTTCAAATAACTTTGAAGCAATATATAAAGAGCTAAGATTTACTTATAAAGAGCAAAACAATTTGTTGCTATAATTTTAGTTTATTTTAAACCTTTTTTTGGTTTTAAATATTTCCTTTGCCAAATAGTCAACGAATTTAAAGTTCAATAGACCCCACGCCCAAACATTTTGACCTTCTTTCGTTCATTTCCCAAAGGTTACATAAATTGATTTTTGGCGCACAATCATATATCAAAGCAATAGCTTTGCTTTAATTACCAACCTGTCAACACAAGATAGCGTTGAAGTAACTATGACAATTGCTCAGCATCTTAGGGGATGCAGCATCTCAACAAGCGTAAAAAGCGGCACAATGCACGGCAATCAGTTCAGCTTATTAGCAACACCCAAAACGCAAAGACTTAAACATTATAAGGGCTCAAGGCGTAGCTCAAAACGACTTTACAAAAGTCGCAACAAAGTCAACAACAATATGTATGGAATACATTAAAATAACAAAAAGAGAGAGAGAGAGAGAGCGCGCGTATGTGTAAGCGAGCGCACAGTAGATGGAAAAACAAATTGAAAAACTATCGAACAATGATAAATTGGCACGAGCAACGAATAAGTCGAAAGTCGTGGCGGCGCATAGCGTTCGTTTATGCATGTGTGTGTGTGTGTGTGTTTGCTTGTGTGTGTGTATGGTGGTTACTAAAAATTTCAAAAAAAGCAACATAAAGGGGCGGAGCAATTGGTTTTCCGTGCAGCGCGCTGTTCAGTTGTCGCGTTATAGTTTTTTTTTTAAGGGAAATTATTTGATTTTTGATATTTTGGGGTGTTTTATTGAGGTTTTTTTTGGGAAAAAAAGTACAAACTGTGCGCCTGTCTGTGTGTGTAAACTATTAACTGCGCTGCGGGGTGTGTGTGTGTGTGTATTGGTGATTTAAGTATCAATGTTATTGCTGTTTTGATTTTGCGCTTGTAGCTTCGATATTTGACAGTTTTTGTTGCGTTTTTTTTTTGGTGTTTTGTGCTGCGTCATGCGGCAGTTGACAACGAACTTGCCACTTGGCAGGACACGCGCAGCAGCAACAAGCTACGAAAACAGCAGCAACGAAATTTTAAAGCGCATGCGCGTACAACTTTAAAAACGCACGCGACACAAATTAAAAAGTGAAACTCGAATGTGAAAATTGCAAATATTTTTAAAGCCACTTAAAAATATACGCAAGCATAAAGAATTAATGTGTATGTGTTGCAAAGATTAATTAATATTTTTTAAAATAATTATGCATTTTAAATGCTCTTAAGTTTAGCTGCTATAAAAGTTTAAGTGAATGTTTTAAATTAAATTGTAGTATTTTGTTATTTAAACAAATATTTTGTATGCTAGTCCAACTAGCTTTCTGCTTGCTCTCTTCCCCCTCCCTCTGCTCTACAAATTTAAGCAGCTGGGGCCGCATGACTGGGCCACAAGCTTTGGCAAACTCAACGCAAAATCAAATAAAATAACATCAAACTACCTTAGGCTTTATAAAAATCCCAGCCACACACACACACACACACAGATACCAGCGCACATGCTGCTTAACTGCTCAAAGTACCCACAAGCTTTGGGGTGGGGATGGGGGGAGGCGAACTACAACCTCTTGCTGAAATTGTATAAAAGCAAAGTCAACAACAACAACAAGCTAAGCAAAAATAAAAGAGAAGAAAAAGAAAAATCTACGTTCTTTCGAACCAATTTCCAAGCATGGAAAACTTAATTTATGTCTGCAGCATAGTTGAGAATATTTTTCTTCTCTGCTGTGTGTGTGTGTGTGTGCCAAAGGGGGTGGGGTACAGAAATTTCCTTTATTTTTTTTTTTTTTTGTATATTTCTTCTACTTACTTTCGACATTTTTGCCTGCTTACCGCCCACACACGCTTGTTGCCTGGCAGCCAACTTGCCATCCCCATCCCCAACCGCCCCCCTCTATGCTGTTCCAGTTACAACAGCCCGTCTTCGTGTTGTTGTCGGCTTGCGTTTGCTTGCTTGAGAATCAAATTTATTTTACCAAGTCATGTTGAAGAAAATTTTTATAAGTTTTATGCGCAGTTCAAGTGAAGGTGAAGCAAAGTGAGCGGAGCGGGGATGCGGTCGAGCTGCTGCTGCTGCTGCTTGGCAAATATTACATGAGGCGTCGTTTGGGTGGGTGGGCTGAGCTGAGCTAGAAAAAAAAAAGTTTCTCTCTGTGTGTGTGTGTGGAGCACACAAAATAAGCAAAATTTGTATTCCTTAAATCGGATGACTTTGTATAAATTTTCGTGTGCGCCTCACCAATGGGGTTGCCTTTGTATATATGTGTGTGGGTGGCTGGCTGTGTATGTGTGTGTGTGTGTGGGTGGCACAAAACTTTTGCTATATGTGTGTGGGCCTGTAAGTACGTATTTATATCTCTGCATCTGTGTGTGTGTGTGTGTGTAAGCTTTGCGCATGTATTTGTATACATAATGGAAAAATTTTTCATAGAATTTGCACAAAAATGAAAAAGTGCCAAGAGGAAGAAACAGTAAGACGACGAGCAAAAAAAATTACCAAAAGCAGCAAAAGAAATGAAATTAAGCGCATAAGGAAATGAGACACACAACATGTTCAAACTAGAGATGACACATTAGAGAGAGAACCTAATATCGTCTGAATATAGAAATCTTATTGTTGAAATTTAGTTAACTACATTATTAGCTTTGTATATAGCATTATAATAATCATAATCAGATTTGCTAAGTTCTGCTCTATATTTTAAATATATAAAATAAACATGTGAATATGTTTAATGCAATTTATATATATTGTCGCATTTGCGCGAAAGTATCGTATGTCACCTTTTATTGAAATTGAGATTAAGTTGCAAAGTTGTTCTGGAGTTAGTCACTTATTTGCTGGTTAAATATTATAATGATAAAGTTGTAGAGATAAAACCAATTAAATATTTAATTTTGTTTAGCGCGATACCAGCAATAAATCAGCAATACACAATCTACTGTAAAATTGGATTTTTTCGCATACTATATACAAGTTTATTAAACTCTTAAGTAAATAAAATAGTTCAGTTACGCTTTAAGTTCAATCAAACTTAAGCCATATATATCAAAAACGTTAAATGAACAACTTAGTTTTATACAAATTTGTTAAATCTATTTTAAAGCTGTTTCATATTGTATTTTTCTACAAGTTTTAATTATAAATTTGTATTTGGCTATGGTGATAAAATTTCCATTTATTTTGCTGCTCTTGCTTTAAATGCTGTTGATATTTTTGTCATCAACGCAAAACTATCTTAAAGAATTTGCACATCTCTAGTTAACTTTTGCAACTAGTATACGTGTGCTTTTATTTTGAATGTGGGTGTGTGGTGTGGGTTCGGGGTGTGGGTTGAGTAGGCGCAACATTTTTTGGACAGCATATTTTTGTGTACAGCTGAAATAAAATTGAATGGAAGTTTTGTACATAGGCAGGGAGCGGGGGGTGGCCAGAAGTTCGTTTGTGTGCGAGCCTAAGACGATTTAAGCTTCAAGCCATTCTAACTGGACAACTTGCACATGTGCGGGACACACACACACATCACACATCACATATATAGAAATAGACACACAATCAGTTATATTAGTTGATGTAGCCACAACCACAAAACTAAAACCTAAAATAAAGAAGAAAAAAAATCCCTTTTCAACGCTCTGGCATGCTTAAGCTTTTACCCCGCCCACCCAACGCCCCCGCAACTTTAGAGATGCCCAATTAGTTTTAGGGGCTTCTTTAATTAAAGCGTTGAATATGTTTGCTCATTTCGCTGCTCGCTTTTCTTCTTTACAGTAATAACAAGCAAAATGGCCGCATCCATCTATGCCACACCACCGCCCGATCTGAGCAGCGAGGATACGGCGCTCTCCGATGTCTCCAATTCATCCAGCAGCAATACCAATCGCAATGCCAACAACCTCAACAACAACAACATATTGGAAGCCACAGCAGCAGCAGCAGCAGCAGCTGCAGCAGCAACCACAACAGCAACAACATCCACAACAGACTGCAAGCTGCCGCTGGGAAGCAACAAAAATGTGGCAGACAGTGAAGCAGCAGCGGATACAACAACAGCAGCAACAACGGGAGCAGCAGCAACAGACGAAGCAGTGGGCGGCGGCGAGGAGCAAACAGCAATGGCTGCCATGGCTGCCAGCATGCAGTTGCAGCTGCTGGAAGCGCTCAGCGATGCAGCCAAAAAGCGACGCAAGCAACACAATCCAAGTCGCCACGAAGCGCTGAATCTAAGCTCAGGCCCAGAGCAAAGCGAACAGCAGCAGCAACAGCAACAGTCGAGCGTAGACTACGAAGAGAAGCTTTCAAAAATGCTGCTGCCCAAGTCCATAGAGCAGCTGAAGGAAACATTTGAGCTGTTGCAGCAGCAGCAGCAGCAACAGTTGCAGTCAGCCAGCGACAACAACATATCAGCAACAGCAGCGGACCAAATGATGAATCCCTATCACACTTATTGCAAGCAGTGCGGTGAGAATTTTGAAAACGAATTCAAGCTTAGCCTGCATATGCTGCAGGATCATCAGCAAACACCAGAGCAGCAGCAGCAGCAGCAGCAACTGGAGCAATCCGATGAGGCTTACGAGCTGCTGTCCTCGATCAAAGTAAAGCTGGAGCGCGCAGACAGTCCCAATGGCGCCGAGCAGCAGCAACAGCAACAGCAGCAGCTGCTGGACATGCACAATGGACACGGCAGCAACAGCGCCGAGCAACATGAGCTTTGGCTGCAGGCAATGGCACAGCAGCAGCAACAGCAACAGCAGCAGCAGCAACACAACGGCCTGCCTGGCATGCCGCCTGCTTTTGCTTTTGGTCCCGAGGCAGCAGCACTGGGTTGGCCGCTTGGGTTGGGGTTGCCTGGACTGGAAGGACTCAATCGCCCGCCGCTGCGCATTTTCAATCCCGAAGCTTATTGCGAGCTATGCAACAAAGAATTCTGCAACAAATATTTTCTCAAAACGCACAAGGCCAACAAACATGGCATATTCGATCCTGTAAGCGACCAGGCGCGCCAACAACAACAACAACAACATAGCATAAACAACAACAATAGCAGCAACAGCAACATGCAGCAAGGCAGCAGCACAAACAACAACAACAGCGGCAGCAACAGCAATCATGCCACACTCTATGCCACACTGCCACGTGAGCCGCCAGCAGCAAAGCCAGAGCCACAATTGACACCGCCCGCGCCAGCAGCGCCCGCTGCTGTGCACTGCGACATTTGCGCCAAACGCTTCACCAACATTTTTGCCATGCGTCGCCATCGCGCCAAGCAACACGAGTCAGCCACGCCCAGCAGCAGCAGCAACAGCAACAACAGCAGCAGCAGCGAGTTGCCCACAGCACAACAAGAGTTAACTGTCGATTCAGAGCTCAAGCCGTTTAACAACAAGCGGTGAGTGTTTAAAATTTGATAATTCAGTCGATTAAAATTAAGCGCATCGAAAACTCAATCAAAATCAAACGTCAATCGCTCAAACGAAAAGTTTAGAGCAGCAACATGAGGCAGCAACTTTAACAGCTATTGATATTAATGTCAGTTTATGAGAATTAATTAGCTGCTCTTGCATTTGCTTTCAACTGTCAAAATATTTCACACAAATTTCCAATCATAGAAAATACTTCTTAGAGCTTTCCGCCATTTTGGTTTCATTTTATGTGACTAGAAACTTTGAAGACTTTATCATAATAATAAGAAGACAACAATAAAGCACAGCCCGAAAGTTAAGACAATTAAAATTAAGCGCATCGAAAAGTATGTGAGACAAGTTCAATCGTCAATCGAGCAATTTAAAAGTTCTGAGCAGCAACATGAGGCAGAAACTTAAGCAGCTTTTAATATTAATATAGTAAGCAATTTGCATTTTATTAGATTTTTGTATACTCTATTGAATGCTTTTTCAACTGTCAAACAGTCTAGACGCGTCTAAGTCGCGTATACGTCATTTAACTTTGACTAGCAACTCTCAATACTTTAACTTAATAAATATGCAGACAACAATCAAGCTAAAAGTTAAAAGTCTCCATCAATAAACTGTCGCTCATTTAAATATTTGTTTACTTATATACTTTGATTCGCCTTTTAGTGCACACCCAGAGTTGGAGTCAGAGCTGAAGCCGTATCAGCTGCCCGAAGGTTTTCGCGAGGACTTTACGCTCGAGCAGGAGGAGCTGCCATTTGCGCCGCCGCCGCGCAAGTTGCCGTCGCAGCTGCAGCAGCAGGCCAGAGATTGCCTCAGCTCCACTGAGAAGTTGCGTCGTCTGGGCATACAGCAGCCCGAGGCTTATTGCGAGCTGTGCGGCAAGGAATATGCGAATCGCTACTTGCTGCGCACACACAAGTGGAAGCGACATGGCGTGTTTGTGCCGCCAGCGCCAGAGCAGCAACAGTTGCTGCCAGGCAAAGAGGAAGCAGCAGCAGCAGCAGCTATGCCGCCTGGCTGGCCATTTATGCCGCTGAATTTGATGCTGGCCAAGGCAGCAGCTGAGCAGGAGCAGCAGCAGCAGCTGCCGCAATACAGCAGCTGGAGGAGGATGCAGGCGTGCCCAGCAAGCGCATTAAGCTGGAGCCGGGTGAGCAGTCGCCGCCAACAGAGAAGCTAGAGCCAAGCGCTGCCATGGGCTTGGAGAATCTACAGAAGCTGCAGTCGATGCTGCAGCAGCTCAACGACTTCAATGGCAAGCGACCGCTGCCCTGTCATCTGTGTGGACGCGAGCTGGAGCATCAATATGCGCTGCGTGCGCATTTGCTAAGCGAGCATGCGGCGCAGTTGCTGCCCGAGACGCAGTATCAACAGCAACAGCCACCACAGCAACAGTTGCCGCTGAAGCTGTCGCCTGGCGGTTCGCCCACTGCGCTGACCACGCCCACGCGCACTTTGACGCCCAGCGAGCTGCGCTGCCTGCAGTGCGAGCGCGAGTTTGTCAGCCCACAGGAATACAAGCAACATATCGCCGAGGTGCATCCCGGCTACTATACGCCGGAGCGTCCCATTGTGCCGCCCGTGGTTGGTGGCGCTGGCGCCTCAGCGGCGCAGCGTGCCGCCTACACCATCACGCCCACCTCGAGCTACTGCGAGATCTGCAACAAGGAGCTGTGCAACAAGTATTTCATGAAGACGCACATGCAACGCATGCACGGCATTGAGATCGAGAATGGCGCGCAGATTGGCGGCGTCGTGTGCAACATTTGCAACAAGGAGCTGTGCAGCAAATATTTTCTACGCGTGCACAAGCACAATACGCATGGAATTATAGAAGAAGGTTCGCCACTGCCGCAGCCACGTGGTCAAAATGGCATCAAACTTGAAGCGCAGCAGCAGCAGCAGCAGCAACAACAGCAGCAGCAGCAACAGTTGTCAGAGCCTGAGCCCGATGCTGAGCTTTGTCCGCTGTGCGCGCGTCCTTGCCGCAGCTTCAAGTATTTGCGCAATCATTTGTTGCAAGAACACGGCGCTGCTGGCGTTGAAAAGCTGCGCGAACTCGAGCAACACTGCCGCAGCAGCAATCCACAAGCAACAACAACAGCAAGCCCAACAGTCCAACGCTCAAAATACCCAACGGCAATGCCACCGCCAACAATCTGGCCCAGCTCTTTGCCAAGAACATGCCGCCAGCTCTCAACCTGCCGCTGCCCAACATGTTCGAGCAGCAGCCACGCTTCAAGGAATACCAGTGCAGCTTGTGCCCCTTCAGCACGCCCTACTACGCATTTCTGTTCATACACGAGCGTTCGCATGCGCTGCTCAATGGCGAGACGCCAGCAGCAGCAGCAGAGCCGGACAACAAGAGCAGCAGCAGCAACAAGCAGCGACGCAGCGAGCAGCAGCAGCAGCTGCCCACCAAGACACGCACGCCCACGCCCACGAGCACGCCCTCGCCGCTTGCTGTTGCGCCACCAGCAGTGCACACGCCACCACAGCAACTGCAACACTCGCCCACAACAGCAGCAGCCACAGCCACAACAGCAGCCAAGCCCGGCACGCCCAACGGCAACCAGCAACGCTCCGCCGCCACCTCGCCCTTCGCCTCCATCAGCGAGCTGGCCAATGGCAGCGGCAAGCCCGCCAGCTACGCTCAACCCGACCAGGCCGAGCAGTCCTATCAGCTCCAAGCCTTTCATCTAACGCCCGCCGATGCGGATGCGGAGCAGCGCTTTGCCCCCGCCCTGGTCTATCTGCCAGTGCGGCAACGCGCCACAGAGTCCAGCACGCTTAGCTTTAGGCTAACGCCAGCCTAAGCAACAGGTATATACAATATTAATCAACAGCAACAACAACAACACGCCAGTGTTGCCAGCGTATGTAAGTTTAAACTCTAAAGTTTTATTTGGCTAAAACATTTACCACAAAAAGGTCCAAAGAGCGCAATGACAGCAGCAAAATTAATCCAAAAGGCATAGCCCAATCCGTTGAGAAAAATGAAATTTAATTGCATTTAATTTGGCTTAATATGACGAACTACATGAAAAAAGCTGTCAACAAACTAAAACAAATCATTTTTGTTTAAATTCAGTTTACTGGAATTAATCTATAACAGTTTTAAATGCAAAATTAATCACAAAGCATTAAGCCTAAACCAAAACAACAAAATGGCAATTTTAATGCATTTTATTTGCATTAATATGAGCAGAACTAATGCAAAAAGTTTCATTCAAGTGCTTACAACAAACTAAAGCAAATAATTGTTGCTTAAATTATTTTCAATTGCATTAATTAGCAATTTAAGTTTTAAATGCAAAAATTATAATCAAAAGAGATTTAGTATATTTTTTTAACTTTGAATAACTTATATTAATGGACTTTAAGCAAAATTACTCAAAAAAGGTATATGCCGTGTGTTATTGTAAAAGAAAAGAAAGTAATTTAACATAGATTAATGCAAGAAAGAATATTTATTTGGATTAATCTTGGCTAATATTTGAAATATTCGAATTATATGTTTAGCAGATAATGCCATAAAGTTAGCTTGCTGGATTATTCCAACCAATTGTCATTGCGCTCTCGACGAAATCCTCTGCTTAGCAGCATTGGACCAATCCCACTACCCAAAGCTCCCCCCGAATAACAAAAAACCCAAAAAAAACAAAGAAAAGAAAATCAAACCCGTTAAAGAAGATAAAAAGACAAAATAGTGGAACTACAAAAGACTGAGTGCGCATATTAGTTGAGCTCATTATTAAAAACTTTATATACAAGCGAAAAAAAAAACCAAATAATAATAATAATAAAATGCTATAGGCCCCAAGATCGAGGCTTATGGCTTAGGTGAATGCGTTTTGTGTTTAACATGAAACCCCCCAGCAAAGAAAGCAAACTAAACAAATAAAACTATAAACTATAAACTATGAGAAAAACAATGAATCAAAAGAAAACCAAGTCCGTTTCAGCTGGCAACACAGTGTACTAAAAATATCAAAACATATTTTTATAAACAAAAAAAAATAACAACAGCTAACAATTAAAAGATATAAACGACATAACTAACTAACTAACAAGTATAGCGCTATATACTATATACACACACACACATATATATATTATATATCTAGTGATTAATATCAAAAGTTCCTATGCGTAATAGTAATTTTAAGGCCATTAACGGGGCTGGCAGGCAAAAAACAGTTAAGGGAGTTCAAGTGGGTTAGCTGGAAATTGAAATACGTACATAGCTTGCTAAGGTCAGCAGTGGGTACCAATAAAAAACAGGCTTAGAGAACTTATATACAATACATACATACAATACATACATAGAATATCGTAGTAGCAGCAGCTTAACTTACATTAGTTATAACTATGAATGGCTGGCTGGCTGGCATTGCATTTAGTTAATGAAAGAAAATGCACAAAACTTTGCTCAAAGATGAACACAACTGTAGTTTAGTTACAGTTAACAACAATAGTTACACACACACACAATAACTGTAGTTAACTATGAGCATTTATATAACTCTTAACTTAATAACAATAACAATAGTTTTCATACGTAGTAGAGTCTATGCCAAAAATCTTATCAAATGTACAGACATAAGCGAAGCTAGAGCAAGCGCGCGCTGCTTGAGAAGCGCATAGAGAGGCAGATTTTTTAATTTTCAAAAAACAGTACAGCAACAACTCAGGGCAAAAAGTACAATGAACATTTAGTACTTGTTATATATACTAAACGTAAAAAACATTAATTAAAATTAATATATAAACTATATATATTTATATATAAAATGCTACCTCAGACGGACTTGAAAACAATAATTTAATAAATGAATTTATATAATGCAAATTTATTAAAAAAAATAACAACAGTTATGCTTACAATTTAAAAACGTGCAGCAGTAAATCAAATTTTTTAGTAAATTTACTACAATTTACACACACACACACATACACACATTTTTTATACAATAAGTTTCAATTTAAATTATAATTTCACATATATAACAATTTAAGCCGCATAACATTCCATTCAAAACTAAAGCTAGTCAAACAGCCAAACACAAACGCATTCTAGTCAAAAAGTAAACGCGCGCTGCTAAAAAGAGGCGTGGCCCAACCCCCCCAAACAGCGCCTTACATATAAATAAGACACATTGCTGCAAAACTTTTTAAAATGCATATAAACATTTTGTATAAATTTTTAAGCTGTTGTTCAACAAAAACAGTTTATATGCAACTGAAACAACGAGTTTAAGCAATAGTTTAAATATTAAAAAAAAAAAGAAAATAGCGTTGCTTGCATTTGCTATTTATAATTTTATTTTTTAAAAACGTGTGTGTTTTTAAAATGCTGCGTGCCTTTTAGCAAATTGCAACGCTGTTTTTCAACAGCAAAACAAAAACATACAAAAAATAAAATATATACAATTTATAGTTTAAGTTTAATTTTAATAATTTACACACACATTTTAATTTGTATATACTTAATAAAAAAACACACACAATTATTTATATCGTTTCGTTTGTTTTGCTTTTTACTTATTTAATTTTATAATTAAAAACAAGCCATAAAAGCGGAAGTCAATCAATTTGTCACTGATTGCGCTCAATTGAGTCTCAAATGTAATTGTAAATGTTTTTTTGATTTTTTTAAATGTCATGGGGGTCAACTTTATGCCGGTTGAACGCCTTGTCTATTAAATGTTTCTTAAATTGCTTTTTGATAACTTGCAACTGCAATTTGTCAACAATAGTGAAGCGTCGCTGTAGTTTTGAGTTTTCTTTTCAGTTTTTCACATGTTAATGAGTTTTTAGCAGCAGCTGTTATGACATTTTATTATCAACGGGACACCCTCATAATATAAAAAAAAAAGAAAATTCTATGTGCGACTTTGTTTCCGCTTTGCTCAACCCCCACGCTGATTAGTTTGTTTGCTTTAAAAAAAATGCATACCCTCAAAAAAAATGCGATAAAAATAGAAAATTCAAATGCAGCCGCTGTGTGGGTCAAGCTGGTCAGGAAAAATTCAAATTGCGCAGCTGCTGGTAGCTCAAAAAAAAAAAAAAAGACAAATGCATTGTGCACGCATAAATGATTAAAAATGTGCATACACTGAGCGAAAAGCACCCTTATATTTATTTAAAAATGTTAGCAGCAAGTGCGATTGCATTTTTCTCAGTGCATAGCACTTGGTGTGCTGTTTACCACCCCCTGAGCTATGCAATATCTTATGAACTTTTCCCGTTAATTATTTGTCACGTGTACCCCATGCAAATTTCAATTCCATTGATTACAATAAGCAATGAGGACATTCGATACTTTCGCACTGCAATTAGAGCGGCTGCCAAGCAACCAACCCTGGTTTCGAAACAGCAGCCCTCGCTTAAGATTGTGCAGCCTGCCATGCAAATTTTGCTTTTTTCGCTACCCGCCTTTTATTTGTGATTTTTGTATATTTTTTGCAACAATTTCTATTGAATTTTTATGGCAATTTATAATAGCCAAAGCAATTGTCTGGCAGTTATTTTTGAGGGTTGGATATGCAATTTGCATGTTTAAAACTTGCACACAATAAAATATTTGGAAATGCTATTGACTGCAGTTTTTGGGTGTCTAAGGGTGTCGCCCTAGCCACCCCACAAGCAGTTGCTATCTCTTTCTCTCTCTCTTTTAGTTTTAGCTGCATGCAAATTTAAGCGTTGCAAGCATTAAATGAAATGACATTATTACAATCAATATCGATTTTTCTTTGCTTTCTTTTTGGCTTGTATTTTAATTTACACACACACACACACAAGAGCGCACAAATCAAAATTTGCTTACAGCAAAACGTACACGAACAACATACAAATTATTATATATACGTATATATAAATAAATTTTACAATATTTAAAGAACAAAGCATGTACCTTTAACAAAGAGCAAAAATCAAAATTTTTTGGCTACCAAAAAAAGTCAAAGAGCAAAATCAAAATGAAAAATCCTTTTTATTAGTGCTTAAGCTAAAAACCTTTCCCCCAAAAATCGAAACTAAATCGAACAAAAAACTTTTAAAATTCTATATAGCATTTAGTTTACAACCAAAAAAAAGAAATTGCATACAATTTATTATTAAAATATATATATATATATTTAAAAACGATGTTGACTTAAGTTAGTGACGAGCATGAAATCAAAATTTTCAAAAATGCAAAACAAACAAAAACTGCCTACGAGCAAAAAATCAAAATTTATAAAACAAAAAATATATTATATAAACAATTTATTTGGCAATTGGCAAATATACAAAAAACATATACATATATATTATAAAACAAATATACTTTGCAAAAATCAAAAAAAAAAATTAAAACTTTGTTAACTTTATGTGAATTAAATTGTAGAGCGTAAAATCAAAAGCAACAACAACAAAATCCTTTAGTAGAATCCTAGAAGTTTCCCCACCACCCACGCGCCCCCCAACATTTTTGTCATTTTGTAATGTAAGCGAGCATTTATCAAAAAGAAAAAAGCAAAACTTTTATGTGTTTTAATTAATTATAAAATATGAATTATATATACAAAAGCATACACATATATATACATATATATTGTATTGAATTTAAGCCATTAAATAAAAACAAAAAACAACAACAACAAAAACACAAACTGTATTCAATGTAAAAACAAGAAGAAGAAAAATAAAACTGTGTTTATCTGTACTTATGACAACTTTTAAGCAGCTTTCATTTTTGCTAGGGCAAAACAACTTTTGGCAGCACTGTGACATTTGCTGTGGGCCCAAAAATTGATTTTCCACCACCAGCAGCAGCAGCAACAAACTGAAGCGTTGCCCCAGCCTAAATCAGCGTGTGTCAATATTTGTATTACATGTGAGCGAGTGTGCGTCCTGAGCCTGCAAACAGGATGTCTTATCAATAATTTTATGTCGAATTTCTTTTCACAGTCGCCGCTGCATTAAACAATTTTTGGGGTGCGTTCGGTCCTGTGTGTCCTGTGGCAAGCGCGTGTCGCTGACAGTTGTGTCTTGAAGATTTTTGTTGTTCGTCCTTGTTGAAGCAGCAACAAGCACTTGGAACTTGCAGCGTTGGTTTGTTTGCCTAGCACATATCGCTGTCCCTTTCTCACACGAAACGAAAATTAGTTTTTAATCGATTTTAACAAACACACGCATAAATTATATAGCAGCCTACGCTATAATTTGTGCTCACATTTAAATTGTTCAGGCGGCGCGACCTTAACACCAACAACAATCAACAGCAACAATCAACAGCAACAACAACAACACATTAAATTTTGTTGCCATATGCTACGCTTACTCCACATATACCGCAAAGCAAACGCCTACCGAAAAAGAAAGTGTATTTAGCTGTTGGCAACTGCGTCACACACGACAGCGAAAACTTTCATAATTTAACTGATTGTTGTTTGGAAAATGTTTTTCGCCTGGCGCGCGTTTAACAATTTTCTGTTTTGGGGGTTGAAAATTTTAGTTTTTCCTCAAATTTCGGTTGCTATGCATTAGTTTTTAATGCTAATTAAACTAATTTATGCGTTTGCTTTAAAAAGAACTTTATGCTTTAAGCATTTCAACAATTTTTAGAAAATATAAAACTCAAATTCTTTAAAATAAAGTTAAATTGCTATAAACTTTATATGAACAATCATTGTATGAGCCATTTACTTATCAATTTTTTTTTATTTTATTAGCCACCTCTTATATAATCGCAACTATTACACTAAAATAATTATAAAATTGGTCAAAGAGAATTTTACTCGCTGAAATTAGGCATAAATTCTAGCCCAAAAGTAGCTCAGCCTGAAAATATCCTCTGAATTTTCAGATTCCGGATGGAAAATAGAGTAACGAATTATAAATTTATCCTAGAACATTTCAGCATTCTACATCTTACAGTTTTAGCTTTTATTTTTTTCATGCTTAAAGCTGCTTTAGCGTATAGCAAAGTCGACTTGACATTCTCTTGTTGTCCTTGTATAATAATCCCAGGCAAATGCACATTAGCAGCCCCTCCCCCATTCAAAGGCAATTTAAATAAATGACGCACGCACTAAAAAACAAAAAGCGGCAGCTAATGACTTTTAAAAACGCAACGCTAAAAACAAAAACTAAACTATAATATAAATATAAATAACCAGAAAAAAAGAAAATACGCTTCAGGGTGGATACAACAATTGGCGCAGCAGTTCACGATTGATGTGCAGTTTTTTATCAGTGTAGCCAGCGCGGCGCAGCTCCAGCTCCTCCTCGGGCAGCACAAAGAACTGCGACTCGGTGTGTGCCGAGCTCAGCTGCTGGTAAAGCAATTGGCAAGCGTCGCGTCGAAAGAGAGCAACAGCATAGTAAGCTGCCTCTTGTGTGGCAGCAAGTTGTTGCAACAGCAGCGGACTCTGCAGCAGCTTCAGCTGCAGCTCCAGCTCCTGGCCGCAGGCGGGCAGCCCAAGCAGCGCTCGATCCAGCTGCATGCACAAGCGTCTGACAATGAAGCTGCAGAACTTGCGCTCGCGTCGCTCCTGCAAAAGACTTTGCATCAGTTCCTGCAACAGCGACATGCCGCCACGCACGCGTCGCTGCAGCAGCAGCAGCAAGCAGCAGCAGCCCGCAACGAGCATCAGCGTGAAGAGCAGCAGCATTGGCTGCTGGCTTATGTCAAGGCACAACTGCCGCCAGTAGAGCAGATCGCGACCACAGAGCACATAGTTGAGCTCCAGAAAATAAACACACAGCATCAGCAGTACAGTGAACGCTGCCAGCATGCGATGCTGCTGCTGCATAAAGCGCTGCAGCTGATTCAAGCTATACATGTCCGGGAACTTTACAAGAATTTCGAATACGCACAAGCTAATCAGAAATTTTGGTTAAGCCTTTGGCACTTGTAGTGAAAGAAAAACAATTTGGAATAGAGCAACAGCAAAGTTGTTAATTAGGCAAAGAATTAATTTAAAACAAGCTTGAAGCAAGTTCAAACGCTTGCTTGGGTTTAAGCAGAGAGCGGAAATTGGTTGAGTAAAAAGTATTAAAGCAAAGCTAGTAAATGTTTAAGAAATTTAAATTAATTCAGGGGAAAATAAGCATTCAAGTTGAATTTCAAAATAATTCCTTAAACAGATTGGAAAAAAATTAATGCATTCAAAGATATTCTAATTCAAGATGAATTAAATTCAAAAATGATTTGAATCTTTTACATCTCTGGTTTAGGTCAAGCAATAAGTTGTTTAGGAATCAATCAGTTGAATGTCTTAAGAGTTTTGTTTATCCTTTCACATCTTGAACTTAAAGCAAGATTTAATTCCATTCTATTATATATTTGTATTTCAAATATGTAAACTAAAAATCGCATGAATTAATAATAAATGCTGAAGCTGAGCAAAAGTATAAACTCCATTTTATATATAACGAAACTCAAAATTGTTTAACCAAACATTCAGTTATAATGTCAATTGATGAAATGAAGTGAGCGCTAAGGCTTCAATCTGAAACTTAATGCTAAACTTTATGCACTTCGACGCATTTAAATTCAAATATGAATTTCAAATACAATAATTATGAAGTGAACAGAGACCGTAACGATAATAATTTGTATTAAAAATAATACTTATTGTATTTTATTTTTTGCGGTCAATTCAAGTGACGCTTTCAATTGAAAGAGAATTTGATTGTCATTAAAAATAATGACAAAATAAGCATTTGAATTGAATTTTTTTAAATTTCAAAATAATTCTTTCAGAATGATTCTGCGCGTAATTTTAATTCAAAAATATTAAAAATACTTCAAGATGAATTTAGTGCTTTTTTTTTACTTTCACTGATTTCTAAATTGAATGCAAATGATGAACTTACAAACATTTAATGCTACCAGCTTTAGTTAGTAACTTAAAGATCTCAAAATCGCGCTGCTCAGCATTTTTTGCTTTTTGTACTGCATAAATTTCAATCTCACCTCACACACAGCTGGCAAATCTATTGGTTAGCCCAACGAAGCAAAAGCTATCAAACTAAAACTGGGATTTAGCCACAGTTAGTTGCGTTTTGAGATTTTTGCCTGTGTATTACACTTTTACTTTCAATACAATACACACATACATGCATACACATGTGTGTTTAGCTATAGCAGCGTTGATGAGTTGAGGGCAACAGCAAACAGCCTCAAGGCGCATACATAAGCTTGCGTAGCAACTAACACACACGCACACACATGTGTGTTAGTGTTAGTCTGTGTGGGGATGAACAGGAAACAAGCAACAAGAAGCAACACACACACAATCACACAAACATTTTGCAGCACAAAAGTTGAGAGCACAGAGAAAAAAATTGTAATTTTCATCAAAATAACCAAAAAAAAAAAGCAGCAAGAGAATAAATAAGGCAAGTTGCTTAGGCAATGCTGCACTGCTAGATACGCTGCAAAATTAATAAAATTAATTAAACATTTTGTGCATTTTTAGAGACTTGCTTACGTTTAATAAAAATGCAATTAGTTTGGTATGCTGAACTGGTCAACTACCCTACAGAGTCGCATACAGCGACTATAATGAGTTGCTTGTGTGCGTTGGCGTGTGTATGTGTGTGTGTGTGTGAGTAATATGGTGTTGGCTATCGAAAAATTCCAAAATAAAAAGAAAAATTTAACGCAAAGGCAAAAGGCAAAGTTTCGCTTGCTTTCTTTTCTTCAAAGCATGACGGAGCGAGGGGTGCGGGGGTGAACATGAACTGAAGTGCAAGCATATATTCAAGGATGCTGTCTCTGTATGTGTGTGTGTGTGTGTTTGGCTTCTCCAATTTCAGTTGCTCGCCCGCCCTTACGCAGTCGAGAGGGTGAACTTGCTCCCAACTGCGCTGCTTCCTCTTCTCTCCTCTCCTCTTGCTGCTGTTGTTGTTGCTATTTTGGGTGCGTGTGTTTCGTATTATGCTGCGACGGATGCTAAAGTGAAAAGTAGTAAATTGAACTTTTTTTTTTGTATTTTGTATTTGGATTTGGGGTTTGGTCAAGCGTCGTGGGCTTGGGTGGCTGTTGCTTGTTTCCTTTTGCGTTCGGGCGCTTTCTATTTGGGCTTTTATATATATTTTGTGGGCAATTTGTACTTTTCTGCGTTCAGCACTTTTTGCGCCGGCTTCCGCTACTTTCTTTTTCACTTTCATTTTATGGCTGTGCGTACACACACATACATATGCGTGTGTGTGCTTTATTGAGTTTTGCTTGGCTTATTTATCGTTTTTCAAATTAAAGTTGAGCGGCAGCGCAGCTCATTTATTTATAACAATAAATATAGCTACATGTATGTGCAGTTAATTAAAACGCACAACTAGCGATTATAGACGCTATAGCGTATAATAAATTGAAAAAGCATAACTGGTGCTCATAAAAATAGGCAACAAATATAACACATGCTTAGTATGTGTGTGTGTGCTTGTGTGTGTGTGAAGTCAAGCCTAAGTGCCAAAAATATAAATGGCATATACATATGTAAGCATGAGCGTTGTGGGCGTTGTGGGCGTGTGTGTGTGTGCGTTAAGTTTGCTTGTGCTGCGCTGCAAAGCATGCTACAGTTTTTTATTTATTAAGTTTCACTCTTGAATTCAACTTAAATTACTTTCGTTATCTCCTACTCAATCTATCAATGACATCAATAAAATTTCAATAGCACAGAAAAAAAAATCATCAAATCTTAGCTCCCCCCACTAGTGCTCGCTCTGTCTCTTTCTCTCACTACAGCACAAAAACAAAATTAATTAATTTATGTGTCCACCAATGCCAGTTGGAATTTTCCATGGCAATACACACACACACACACATGCCACAATCTAAGCTACAATTTTTTTGTGTTGTTTCCAATTTCAACGAACATTTGCGTTCTAATTTTCGTCAACGCTTTTGTTGTTGTCGTTGCGGCAACAAGAACTCATTACAACAAACATAATAACAAAATAAATATTGAAAGAAAATGGCATAAAATTATAAAAGCCTAAGCGTAGAAAGTAGAAACGAAAAGCAAAGAAAAAAACTTTTGCACTTTTTTCTCATGCATAAGCATACTTAGCATATAAGTCCTAACTGTATGGCATGCCCAATGCGCAATTAAAATTTTCTGCACTATAACACACAACACACATAAGTAGAGCCGCTGTGGGTGTGTGTGTGTGTGTGTGGGTGTGTATTTGTGGTCAGCATTTGTGTTGAGTTTATACTAAACAAGTAAAAAAATAAAATAAAAATAAAATGGAAATGGAAATGGCAATGGCAATGGACGTTCTATCAAACTGTAACAGCCCTCTGCTTGCTCTAGGCTTTCACTTTCACTTTCACTCTTATTTTTATCTCTCTTATGTCCTAGCTGACAACAGCAGCAGCAGCAGCAGTGAGAGCAATACATCAATAACTGTAAGCAATATCCATTGACTTGTAGCTAGACAAGATATAGGTTTACATATCTAGGCTTTCTAGCTATACAGTTGCTGCTATAATTATGCTTATTAGCTTAAGCATGATTGTTACTTTGCTTAGCTAGCAGCAGTAAATTGAAAGTTACTTATAACACAAAATAGTTGCGGGCTCAAGCAGTTTAACATTAGAAGAAATTATTTACACAAGTGCTTGGGCTCAAAGGTTAAACAGCCAGAAATTCACACAAAAGCAACTATAAGTAACTAAAGTGTAAGTTTTGAAATGTTTTTAATCAGACAATATAAGTTATATACAAGTTTAACAATAGTTAATACAAAGTTTTAGTTTCTTTTTAAGTTTAAACAGTTTCAGCTTTTGGTCTTTGCTTTATTTTCAATAAAATAAATAAATCAAGCAAGCATATAGCTTATATATGGCTATAGTATTAGTTCAGCTAGATATTTTACTATTTGCTGTGCTATCTTTCTCTCTCTCTCTCATCATTATCTATGTCAATACTTTGACCTTTCGCTATTAGTTCACACACTTCTGTCCGAGCTCTGGCACCCGCTTGTTTACTGCTATTTCGTCTAGCTAATCATGTTTTACCCCCACCCCACCCCCGGCACGTGTCTTGCTTTAAAAGAACTATTACACCCTAAAATATAAAAAATATAAGTAAAAAGTGTCAATTTTTACACCAAAAAAACAACACAGCACGTATAACGGCAAATGTTTTTTTATTTCTTATCTTGTTTTATGGGCAACCCCTAGAGCCAACCACGAAGCGCCTAAAACCTACAGCAAACAGCAATGAGCGGCGGCACACACGCCAATAATATCGAAATCGAATAAGTAAACATAAACACATAAAAAATATAAGATACACACACACACACACATGTATATGTAGCCATGTGTGTAGCCTTTGTGTTTTTAAACTCTACCCCATACCCAACTCGGGGCAGCTGCTGGCTTCAAATTGAAATTGAAACGCGTGCGAATCGTGCGTCTGTCACAAGCTCCAACAAAAGAACTGGCCAAAGTGTCTAACGGCTCAAAGGGTTAGCGACCTAAGTTAACAATTAGAGACGCAGTCTGTTGCAACTGTAAATCTTTCCATATGGGGGTTGCACACAAAAGTATTTCCCAATTTTTCACTTCAAATGTGTAAAATTTGCAACCAAAAATCAATTTCGAAAAAAGGGTTAAGGGTTGAAATTTTCCATGCGAAAATTTTATAGAAAATGCATTTTTTTTTTTTTTTGGCAAGTTCAGGGGCTAAAAAGGGTCACTCTTTGTGTCAATAAAGGATCCGGCAGGATCAAGCGCAACCAACTGTCACACGTACCATGCGAAATTAATAAATTACCGAATTTTCTTTTATATTGCAAACTTTTTTTTGCCAATTTTTGAGCACAAAAAATGGGTGAAAAATATAAATTTATTTTCCTTTTTTTTTTTGCATTGTGCTCTAATCTAGTGGAAGGGAGGGGGTGCCGGGCGGCGTTGAAGGGGTTGTGACACATTAACTGAACCCATTAATAAGCCTTGCCTCAACCCCTGACACGCGCGGGTCAGTGTCAGACGTTGCATGCTGCATCCTTGCTAATGTCCTTGACAGCCAGCAAAAATTACCTAAATTTTTTACAAAAAAAATTGCAATTCAAAAAAGAAAAATGGATTTGCGATTTTCTATAAAATTGTCACAGACGGCAAACAAAAATTAGAAATAGGTAGCAACAGTAACAACAACAACAATGCAACGCTTCATAATCCTCTTAACTGCAAAAACTGTCGCATATATATAAAAATACAACAATGTGTGTGCAGAGTTTTCAATAAATGCGATTTTCAATGTATTTTTAGGGAAAAATGGGCACAAAACGTTGTCAATTAGCTGGGCAGAGCCTAAGCCTAAGTAAATGGCTTATTGTTGTGCGTTAGGCTGCTAAGCACACTGATTAATTAAAAATTGTGCGCCTGATTTTGTAAATACATTTAAATTAAAACTATTATTGTATACAACACAACAAGTTTTAAACATTATTTGAATATAAAAGGTTATTTGCTTAAATGCATGTTGCTGCTATTTCAATTTGCTTCAAATTGCTAATGCAATTGCTGCTAAATTTTATATTTTACATTATTTAATTTAACTTTTAGCATTACAACTGCGCGCCAACAATTTAAAATTGACTGTTCCCAGCTGTTTTATCCATACGGATAAAAAGCATTCTCAGTTCGTTTCAAACACGTTGCCTTGCTTGTGGTGCGTGTCCTAGCTAAGCCTGGAACAGTATCTAATGGTAACAGCATCTAATTTCCACACCCATTTGCTGATTGTTGTCTTGACTAGAATTTAAAATTAAAATTGGTGCGCATATTTTTCTTTAAGTGTGCGCGTTTTCTAGGCCCTAAAAGCTGGCACTGTTTTTTTTTATTGCGCAAACATTTTATTTGAAATATTCAAAGCAGAGCACAGGGAGTTGCTAAGCAAACTTAATTTTGCTTTTCAATGGCAACAAATTTTAACCAATAAAAAAAATGTTGCGCATTAGTGAATACATGTTTGTATTTATTTTATTTTTTAAATAAGCTGCAGCATTTTGACTAAAAATTATTAGCAGCTTAGCTGCTATATTTGGGAGCTCTCTTGACCCGTTATCAATGAAATAATTTCAATCTAGTTGTTGCCCCTGCCCCCAGCAAAGCACAAACAGTCGCACTTTGATCGACATAAGCCATTAGCTGCCAAATCAGCGTTTTTTAAACGATGTCTATAGTGGACTATAGCTGTTGTTGTTGTTGTTGTTGCTTTTAATGTGCGTGTGTGCGTGTGTGCGTCGCTGTCGCTGCTGCTGCTGCTGCTGACCCAAATACCAGCGCTCAAGTAATCTTTAGTGATAAACGGAAGTGCATGCTACTAAATACGAAAAATTAGAAATGTGTCGCTGCTGAAACTACGACGTAATTAGAGCTTTTTTATGTTTCGTTTACAACTTAATTAGAAATGTGCGAGTGTGTGTGTGTGTCACAAATATGAATGAGCGAGTGAGTGAATGAATGAATGTATGAATGTGTGCGCTGATACGACTACAAAGTGAGTGAGGGGGGGGCGGCAGCAGCGGCAGCGGCGGCAAGCGTCTACGCATGCCGGATCAGGCCAGGCCAGGCCAAATATAAAACATATATATATTATATATATGTGCATATATATAAAGAGCGACAGAGAGAACCGGAAATGAGTTAGTTGAACTTCCGTCTTGGAGGCGACTCTGACTCTGTGCGGCCTGCAATATTTATTTATTATTATTATTATTATTTTTTGGTCTCACTCACACACACACAGTTTTGTATGTGGCGACAATAATTTGCACAGTCACAGCAAACAGCGCCGAAAGTGGCGACACACACATATGCGCATATATATGTACATATGTACAGTTAGGCAGCGTCGTCAGGGGTGCGCGCAAGATGTTGTTGAATAAGCAATAATAATCATAAGCAAGATCAATTGGGCAATCAGTAAACTGCGTATGGGTTTCATATTGTGTGTGCATTATAAATATTGTTGCTTATCTGATTTCGAAAATAATGTGGGAAAGCAAGCAGCGACAGCAAAGCAAAGTAATGAGAGCATTTAATAGCGAGTTAAATACTGTAAAGTAGTGTTAACTAATGTGCAAGCTTTAAACTGAGTAATGAACGCATAAGCGCTGTAATTTATTTATTAAATTAACGCACAATTTGTGTGTTTTGACTGCTGGCATAAAACAAAGCATACTTTTCTGCGCTGCACAAAAACCTTTAACTAGACCTTGCGTAGTCTTGCCAGCTCCTTGCTATATCCTTTTGCTAGCTTTGCAGCTTAGTTGCAGCTTTAAGCTTACACTCTGCCTCGCTAGCGCGTATCTTTGAGTTACTTTTAATGCTCAGCGCTGTGTGTGAACGCCTTGGTCCAAAATATTGTTTGCTTCCCATGATTTATGCGCTGCAATCTACTGATCTACACAACTGGCAGCGAGCGCTGCGTCTAGCGATAATGGGCGTGAGTTCAATTTGGTTTCGTTGTGTGTTGAACTGGAAAAGCGAGGCGCTTGGGCTGCAGCTGGAGAAAGTGCAGCACTTTTCACATGGCCACCATAAATGTTTATCAAATGTGCAACGCACTAGGAGGGCGGGCGGGCGCACCAACGGGGAGGGTGTGGCAGCAGGGCCAGACTACAAATCAAGCAATTTACATTTCGTGCACTTTTTGCTCAGACTGTGAAAATTTATATATATAAATGTCTGGGGCGGCAGCCCGCATCGAAACTGAGAATCGCATTAGAGTAGTAGGAGAGGGGGGGTGGGGGGGGGGGGTGATTGTCAAGTTATTTCAATTCTGGGTGTACAAAAGTTTTCAATTTCCAAATTAAAGATATGGTTAAATGAAATTCATAACGCAGCAGACATAGCATACATATATAATTAGCCTATTAGAAGCAATAGCTGCGTATGCGTATGTGTGCGTGTGTTGAACTCAAGTACAGTTAGAGTTGCTCTAAGTTATGCCGCAGATACTTTTGCTTTCAGGAGCTGACGCAATGGCGCATCAAGTTTATTTTTTTTCTGTTCTTCTTCTTACAGTGATCTCATTTCACAAAAAGCTTTAAATATATATTTCACAACCTAGCAACAGACAAAACCGAACGCGTTCAAACTTGCACACACACGTGTGTGTGTGTGTGAAGCCACCCTAAAGGCTGCTATTGGGTTCACCCCAAATAAGAAAAAAAAAACGACATATCTTTCAATTTCACACACATATTCATTTTCGTGTCTATTCATGAATATGAATAGCGCTGTTCCTCTACCTGAGCGCTCCAGATCTTTAACGATCCCAATGCGCCCTAACTTTAATGGCAACTTAATAAGCTAGCGAGGGTATATCTATATCTATATATATAGCTAGTGGGGTGTCTTTTGTACATCAAAAGCGCATTCAAGCCAAAGCAAATGTAATTAGTTGTCTGTTGTTGCAAACGAAAACAAAATATAAAATAAAACTAACTGCAAAGAGCAGTTCCGAGTTCCTTAAAAAGATATAATAAGCATGGAGTAGGGTTGGAAGGGTAGCAAAGACGCTTCCCAAGCTGTTAAGCAATGTGATAAAGATTATTGTGGTTTATGCTATTTTGAGTTTAATTTGTTGTCGAGGCAGTTTTATGTTCTGTTATGATCGTTATAGCAGAAATATGCGAAGATTGATAGACTCATAAGGGTAAAGCTATAAGAAATGCTTTATATATATTAAGCTATTAAGTGTTAAGTTATGTTATAGTCTTAAAATAATATTTCAGCATAAAAATTTCCATAAGCGAGTTTGATTGATCTTTTTGTTCTGCTGCAAGAACTTTACGAACTCTAAGCGCTTAGAAATTAAGTCATAACATCGCTTATTCGCCTCTTGCTCTAAAATATTAGTAAGCTATGTATATAAGTTTTTGTTCAAGATCTTTAATAAGTCGGAGGTTTGTCTGCTTGCTTCCTTCTTCTTAAATATTGCTAAGCTAAGTTCTTCCTTAAGATCTTTATTAAGTCAAAGCTTCTTTGAAGTCTGAAGTTCTTGCTCTCTTCTAATATATTTCTAAGCTCTTTCTCTCTCTCTCTCTATGAGAAGACTAGTTCAACTGTATCTTTCTTCTATTCTTCTTTAGCTAACATAAGTACTTGTATATTTCCTAATCAACATTTATCAAATGTTGCATATTTCATGTCAAAACTGGCGTCGCAAGTTCTTGAAGATTCCTTAGCTCTTCCTTTTTTCACACAAGGGTTGCGAACAGGATATTTAGCAGTTGGCTACAAAGAAAACGTGGCCAAACTGAAGGCCAAACAGCCAGACAACAGCAACAACAACAACAACAATAATGTTGCGCATAGGAAATGGTTAAAACTACAAAAGAAAGCGCCTCATGCATTCAACAGTTGAAGCAGTTGGCTGTTTACACTCGCATGTGTGTGTGTGTGTGTGTATCTTTTCTCCACAGTCTGCAGCTGTATGTGCGTGTGTGTGTTGGTTGCTTGTGGCCCAAGCACTGGCGCTGGCCGCATTTGTGTAGCGCTTTATGGCCCGCCACTGCCACCAGACGCATTCCGATGCGTATCCGGGATTGTGAAATGTTTTCATTTCAAGAGAGCGAGAGAGCACACAACTCGTCTCGAAGCGTCTCGTCTGTAGCTATCTCTGTCTCTAGTGCGTGAGTTCTTTGGCTGCTTTGGGCCACTCACCTAACCGATACGTAACGCATTTTAAATAATATCGTTGCCAGCTCTGCAATCAAAACTATTTCGGATTTTCGTACTATTTATAGCATTACGCGATTTTAATGCTTTTTATTGCAGTCTAAACGTTTGGAATGCATACTAATTGTAGTTTGATTTATATGGGGGCAGCATAGCAAATTATGCAGAAATCTTTAAATATTTATCAAATTTAATGCTATTTTTTATAGCTTTCTGCATAATTTTGGCTCAAAGTTATCAAACTTAAGCTAATCAAAATTATGCTTAAACACTTTTATCAGCAATTAATTACTCCGATGCTGTTATTGCTTCTAGAAATTTCCCGGAACTGCCAGTTGGCATTCCGTTGCACCACTCCCCACGCCCCTTTCCGAGCTGCTCTTTGCTTTAGTTTTCAGCTGCTTGCTTTTGACAGCTGTCGTGGCCACCACAGGTCTTGACAACGTTTAGAAAGTCAGTCCCGGAAATTTACAGCAACAAACAGAGAGAGACAGATAGAGAGAGAGGGAGAGCGCTCTAAACACGGCATATTTATGCTGATTAGCACCTTTTGCTTAAGCCCAAAGCATGTGCCCCAACATGTTGGAAAATAATCAATTGGTAAATATGTTTATCACGACTTTTGGAAGCTACAAGCTGCTCCACTTTGGCATGGCATGGAATGTAATGTAGTAAAGTGAGATGGAGTGGGTGCCCAGGTCTTGCATTGGGATTCATTCATGAATACACAAAGCATATCTTATCATAGCTTATCACAGGCTGTAATATTTTTATTTTGGGGCTTTTGTAATGCGCAAACAAAGCATAAATTCCAACACATCAAGTTGTTTAGATACACCAACACCAATACAACAATGTTGGTATGCTTGGAATGTTGTTTGCTTTTGTTAATGTTGTTGTTGTTGTTGCTAGAGTTGCAGACATCTCACCTTGAGCGACAGCAAGAGTGTTGAGCTTACAGTCGTGTCGCATATAATGTACCCAGCTATGCACATACGACGCGGCGCTTGCGCGTCGACGCTGCTGCTGCTGCTGCGTTGGCGTTGACCCACTGTACTTACAGCTATAATATGTTTGTATGTAAGTACTCACCTTCAAAAGTTTCACTTGGAGGCTGCTGCTGCGGCTGCTGCTGCTGTCGACGACAAGCGGCATTAGTTCAAAGCTAATAGAAACAAGAAAAAACAAAATAACGTTGGAATGTGGAATGTGGTATTCATTGACAAAATCAGCTTTCAAAATGATCTCACTTGTATGAAAAACAGTCAAACCAAATCGAAAACCGGTTTCGTAGTCAAATCAAAGCTTAAGTTACACACACACAACTCTACAACAACAAAACACAAACACAGCGACAACTCTGTAGAGACACATATACTTACATTTTTTTACACATTTAATTTTCCTGGAATTAACAAAATTTAGTTCGAGTATTTCACAGTTTTCACGCGTTTGTTACTACTTTTTCTTTTTTTTTTGTTTCGTATAATTATAATTACGCTGTGTGTCAAGTCAAAATTATATGCTAAATTTAACACATTAAATTAAATGAACGCACGAGACGAAAAAAACAAAAACCTTTTAAAGAGCGTAGCCTAAATATTTTCACACGCGCAAAGCAAAAAGCGTAGAGCAGCAACAGAGAAGGAGAGCGCGAGAGTGCGAGAGAGACGCGAGCAAAGGCAGCAGCATCTTACGGTTTCGGCTTTTAATATAAATAGCACAGACAATTAGTGGCGCTGAGAACAAAAAGAAATGAAATGAAATGAAAAGAAATAAAGAGACGCGCAGCAGAGTTGAAGTAAAATGAACTGTAAATATTTCAAACAGTGTGCGCGCCGCGCAGTGGTATGGGAAGTTTATCAATAATGCAAAGGGGAGCGGGTGCGGGTGTGAGCTAAATATAAAGTTTGACGGGGGAGCCAACAACTTACCTTAGGCCTTAGGACTGACTGCAGCTGAAGCTTTTTTATAAATAGACGAAAAAACACGCGCAAGCATGCGCAGGCGCGCCTTGTAACTCACACACAGCCGCATGAGTGTGTGTGATGGAGTGAGAGAGAAAGAGAGCGTATGACTGAGTGAGCGCGTGACGCTTTGGAATGCTGGGAGCAACAATCTTTTATTTAACAATCATTAATTTAGACATCGTTCCAGCTGTTTGACATTGCGGCGGCCGAAAGGGAGCGCCCCCAAACCGTCGATGGCGCTGCTGATGCTGATGTTGATGCTGGGAAGCTGTGGGAAAGTATGCGGCGCAGTTAGCAGTGGCTGCGGCAGCGACAGCGACAGCCAACAAATTAGGTCAACATTTTTTCATTCACTTATTTTTGTTGTTGCTAGATTTCAACACACACACACACATGCATATGTTTGTGTGTGTTTAGTTTTTAGTGTTTTTTATTTTGCTGCTGCTGCT
Source organism: Drosophila busckii (assembly GCF_011750605.1). Lineage (NCBI taxonomy): Eukaryota > Metazoa > Arthropoda > Insecta > Diptera > Drosophilidae > Drosophila > Drosophila busckii. Next base: position 7,433,285 of record NC_046606.1, read on the forward strand.
GCCGCTGCTTTTAGCTGTGTGCCTGGCCATTTTTTATTAACACTAAACTTTCTATTGAGCGGACAACACAAACAGAAATCTGTATGTACTTTTTTTTTTTGTTAACTAAGCCACACACGAGCTTCAGCAGACCGTAGCATTAACCGTTAGTTTTTTTTCTCTCTGTTGATTTTTTTTTTTGTTATTTTTTTTATAGCACATTTTTATGGCCTGGTCAGTAGCTGGCACCTTGATAATATACAAATATAGCTATAAAAAAAAAATACTATTATAAATTTTTTGATTAGTTTTAATTGACATTTATGCACTGTGTGTGCTTGAGCGCCGCGGCCAACAGACAAATACATAATAAAAACTAAGCTTACAGCTTACGACTGACTAGGCGACCGCGACCACGACCACGACCACCAAGGCGCTCTCCCTGCACTGCACTCTTCGCTGCCTTTTGCACCAGTTTCGCTGACAGCGCTGCTTTTTTACAGCAAGAAGCAGAAACGGGATCATTTTCGCTTGGCGTCCGTTAGGCGTGTGAGAGAGCGCGTCTGTGTATGCACAAAGAGCGAGGCAGAGCGAGAGAGAGAGCGCAGCTTGCAATTGGCGCTCCCTTTGCTGCGGTTCTGCTTTTGCCCGCATTCAATGCTGGTGGTTGACTTTACCACTGTCGTTTAGCTGCTTTTTTTTTTCTGCTGAGTGATGCAACTTTAATTTCTTCTTCGCTCGCTCATTCGTTCATAGCATAGAGTAGACACAAATTAAGCTTTACTGTTGTATTGAGCTTGACTTGAAACCCACGCTATAACATGACTCATGCTTGAAAAATTTTAATTTGAATTTCTAAATAGACGCCACACACACTCAAGCACACTCACACTTATACAAATACAAATACTTGGCAGACAGTCGCGACGCGCAGCATCCAATTTCAGCCAATAAATATTTTAGTTGCGACGAGAACTCCACACACAAAAGCAAAGCCGAGCTCTGTCTGCCACACACACCACTCTATGCATGTGCTTGTATTTGTGTTTGCATTTGTATTGGTATTTGTGTAAGCGCATTGACTGCAAATTCCACAAGGCTTACGCTTAACCCATGTGGCCTGAGCTCAGACTTGTAGGTTAGAATCAAAGCGTTACTTTGGCATGTCAATGGAGATGCTACGACGACGACGACGACACAAAGTCTTGGACTGTGAAAAACAAAATAAAACAACAAAACACATACGCAAACCAGTTCTCTCATTCTCTCTCTCTTTGTCTGTTGTTTGTTACTCACTATTGAAGCGCAAGTTCTATTTGGCTTAGTTCTGGCTTCTTAGTTGGAAGTTGTACAGAGCCGCATTCCATGCTCCACACACACACACACACACACACATGCATACACTGCGCGAGAGTTCTTTAACTTTAATTTTTCCACGCTGCCCTCTACTCAACACTCTGCACTCCCCGCTGCCATGTCCACCCCAATGAGTTATTTGAACTCACTGGAATGCGGTCGCGCAAGTTTCATACAAATACAAATACATACAAACAACTTAAATTTTTATACACTGATATTTTATACACATCGCACTGTCGCCCTCAAAATCCTCGACGGTATCGCTGAACTCTTCTTCTGACCGCTTCTGGTATTGCTATCTCCCTCTTGCCAATGCACAAAAATTCTGCCGCTACCGACTGCGAAGATTTGTGAGCGGCAATAAGAAGCAAACAGCAACAGAAGAAAAAAGAGCAAGAGGTTCAAGAGCAAAATAATTTAACATATAGAAATTTGTACACCCTTTAATTCTTTACGTTCACTGAAATGTATGTTTAAGCGATAATTAATAAGTTTTTAAAAAATTCATCAAAATAAGTCATGATTTCAATTCTAAAATTCATATAATTAATAAACAAATATTTGTTTATTGTATAATTCGTAACAATATTTTATTCATATAGTCCGGCAATTCCGTGCAATACGCCTTTCTATTATTGCAAGTCGCGCGCATTGCTCTCCATCTTGGAAAGTGTAGCAGTAGCCAAAGCATTCTGTAAGTATTATAAGTCTATGCAGCATTTAAAGTTCTCTATTTGAAATTTTGTATTTGCAGCCAAAGGCAAAATAGTGGATGCATCACAGGAAATGATTGCGCTGGGCTTTTGCAACGTTTTTAGCTAAAGTAAAGTAAAGTTTAATGGAATTGTGACACTTCAAGTAAGTAAGCGATTTAATGTAATTTGCTTGTACTAATATTTGTTCTTTATTTACAGTGGTCATAGCCCTAGTCGATGCGAGCCAGCAAGCGAAGTCACTGCGGAAGTCACAAAATATAAAATACTGAACTAATTAAGTTAGCAAATAAGTTCAATTTAATTGATTTTTCTTAATTCTGAATAAAAAAATTTTCATATATATGCTTATTTTTTACTGTATTTATTTATTATTTTTCAAAAATGAAATTCCTATTGGAATCCCTGTGGATTTCCTATAGAAAAATCCCCCTGGATTCATCGTGGAATTGTTGTGGATTTGTATAGAAAAATCCCCCAGGATGCATCGAGGAAACAGTGCGGATTCGTATTGAAAAATCCCCCAGGATGCATCGAGGAAACACTGCGGAAAATATCCCTGAGGAGGGCCCTAGGAAATGGCTGTGCAAAAATCCTCGGGGATTCTTACGAGGAATCCTCGAGGAGTCGGGGATTGATCCCTGATGATTCCTCGAGAAATCCTCTGTGAGTCGGGCGACAGGGAAGCTACGAGGCCTGATTGTGTGTGTGTGTTGGTGTGCTGTCGCAAGCGCAATAAGCTTGTCGCTTGTCTGCGCTGTGTTTTAATTATGTTTTGCTTTGTTTTAACAAATATATATTTTAACTTTTCATTTAACAAACTTCAGCGCTTACAATTTTATATATTTTTTTGTTGTTTGCTTTGCTTTTTTAATTTCAACTCGTCGCTTGGCACAGCTAAGAAAACGCGAGCGCTGCCGAGCGTACACGACCATGCGGCTCTAGCTACAAAAATTTACTGAATGAATGAATTTTGTGTTTCCTTTGCGCTGATCTTTTGTCGTCGCCGCGATCAAATGCTGGAATTTTGTTGATAGCGCCGCCAAAAACATCCTGCTCTTGTTGTTGTTGTTGTTGTTGTAGTTCGTTCGTTTCGAAAGTAGTTGAGCGTGCGCACGTCTCTTTGCATGACTGTGTGTATGTGTGTGTCTGCCTGTGTGTGTGTGTGTGTGTGCTAGAAAGTTTCAATGCTCTGTGAGACGCTAAAGATATTAAAGAGACTTCCATGGCTGTGTGTGATGTTTGGGTCAGCAACATATGAAACTTACAGAACGGCATTCCACAAAACAAAACTGACACTGCTGCTGCTGCTGCTGCTGCTGAGGCTGCGCTCCCCCCTGTCTATGACTGCCACACGCCCTTGTATTTTGTAGCTAAGTTCCACTGTATCTGTAGCTGTAGCTGTGTTTGCTGAACTAAATATTTTCTACTTTTGCCTGGATGCTTGGCAATATTTATCTTTGCTTTCTTCATATGTTAATTGTTATTTTATTTTTTATTTACATATTTTAGTTTTTTTTTATGGCAAATGTAAACTTGTCAACATTTGCTTGTTGTTTTATTCTAATTTTGTAAATTTTATAGTTTTATTTTTTATGTTGTAACTGGTAGCATTCTTTTTTTTTCGTAAACAACTCACACAGCTACACACCCAACCAAAATAAAAAACACAAATTTGCCATTGAACAAACGGTAAAAAACAAATTCCAATGTGTTTGACTTTGTCGCTCAATGTATGCGTGTATGCGTGTGTGTGTGTGTGTGTCTAGTATTATGGACTTTTTCAATTACATGTTTGTAAATGGAATTTCTGAACTTTTTGTGAACGAGGTCATTTACAGCGAAACCAACAACAACAAGAAGCAGACAAAAAACCAAAGCACATTTTTAGAGGGGGAAACTAAAAAGCTGTTTTTTGTTGTTGTTGTTGTTGTGTTGATTTTTTTTTTCGGTGATCGTCAAGAAGGTATTTATAGGAAATTCCATAGGCATTACTCTTTAAATTTAAAATAGGCGTTATTTATAGTTGCCAGGCCAATGACATGTCATGCATACGAAATGCTGAAAGCGCGTGGTAAACACACCAAAGTCAGATTATCAGAGGGAGGGTTCAAAATGTCAAGCGATCCGACGAGTAATGTGGGTGGGCAACTACTAGGGGGGAGCGCTGATATTTGAAAAGAAATTGGGGTAGCCTATTGATGAAATTTTGTTTTTTCCAGCTCATTTGCAACACTTTTAATTACAAGCAAGAAACTATTTATACAGATAAGATTGGACATTTTCACATGGGAAACAACTTGGGGAGTTTGTTCGCTTATATTTTGACCCACCACCACTGTAGATAAGCTAACTACAGGCATGTAGTGCTCTTTGGAGCTGTAAATTGGTAATGTCATCGGCATGAATGCAGTCCATTGACAACTGATTGAAAACTGGACGTCATAAGAATTGATAATGCAATGGACAAGCGACTACTTGACGCCCCGGAATTCGAGGAATTTCGAAAGTGTAAACACACCTGCCCTGCCTATGGTATACACAAGAGCACGTGCTCCAATCTATATAGCTTATCAAAAAGATTCCAAGCTATAGTCATAAAGCAAGCCTTGTGACGGCAACAATTGCTTGAACTGTATTCGGATCACATGCCTTAGCACTTACCTTTTGTACGCTATAGTAATGCCCCAGCGACGATATCAAAGTCAGTATCTGGAAAGATAGTAGTAAAGAGAGCATTTGTATTTGCGTGTGTGTGTATGTTATGTGTGTGTAAGAATGCGAACGGAAATTGTAAAATATAATATTGTTTGCTTTATAATTACAAAAGGGATTTCTCAAAACCGTACGTTGGACTTTCGACTGCGTCAAGACCATAAACATTAATTAATAAATCTTATCTAAAGAAGGTGGCATACCAATGCAGTCCAGTCATTGAGAGAGCGCACATTAGTTGGCGTGAGAGTTAGCTAGCGCGTTATTTGTTTAGACTAGACCCCCTGCTAGACAAATTGCACATAATTTCTAGTAGAGTGCAGCGAACCTGCCCGAAAAAAATATATACAGACTTTTCAGGGGGGTGTGTGGGGACTTAAGGCCCAAGGCAAGCCAAGCAGGCAGCTAGCTAGTTAGTTAGTTAGTCTCAGTGCTCCCCAGTCGTTTTCATGGAAATTATGTCGTGTGCAATTTTATGCATGAGAGCTTTAGTGCAGCAAGAAAAAAAAACTTGAACAGCGTTAGGTAAAAGTAGCGACAGCGGGAGAAGGGGGGAAGGTTGGTGGGCAATTGCCGGCGGCAAATGTGCACTCTTCTCTCTGTTCGGTGTATGATAAGACGCTTGACGCCGCCATCCAAATGGAGAACCCACAAATGAGCCACGCAAACCAAGTCGCAAAACTTGGCTAACTCATTAAAAAAAGAGCCAGCGAGGTATACACGAAGTTAAAATGCACTTTAGAGATGCTATGAGGATAAGATAAATGTGGAATTGAATAAAGTATAACTAGGATGCACACAAAGAGCAAATACACTTGGCTAACTCATTGAAAAGGAATGAAATAAAGTCAAACTAGGCTGCACCCAAACTATAAATACGCTTTGGTTAGTTGCTCTTTCTGCTTGAATGTAATCATTGAATTCACTCCCTTTGAACTTTATGCTCTTAATAGAAATATTGTAAAGTAATAATTGTAAATGCGGGTGCTTTGGGTTGGCTTGGTCAACTAAGAGGGTCGCGTCTGCGGTTCATGGTCTGATTCTGTCAGTGCCACTTGTTTTCACTCAAGCGTTGCATCGACTAACTATAGTATCGACTATTTCGCACTGTGCATTTTGCGGCTAGAGTTTGGCTATGGGAGAGGCCACAAAGTGCGGGTACTGCGGCGGCTGCTGTGGAGTTGGCTTCCTGAGCCCACACGTTGTCTGCTTAAGAGCGAAAGAGAGAGAGAGCAAGAGCGAGGCATAATTATAGCACATTCCATGGCTAAAGTAGCTTGCAATCGGTAGTGGAATTGTGGATTTTGTTCAGCTGCTGCCGCCAAGTAGTAGAAGTCGCTGCACTCTCTCGTCCCAAGTCTATGTAGGCGTCCCCCTCGTCGAACAACTACGCCCGCCTGCGATCTGAGAGATGTATTAATGACATTTGGCCCAGTTTTCTTAACAGTTTTCAGTTGTCTCGTGGGGGCGACGACGATGTTGTTGGAGCAGCAGCTGTGTCGACGTTGGCGTCGCGTCTTAAGTCTAAAGTCTTCTGCTTTTGTCTATGTCTGCCTCTCTCATTCATATTCATAAATTTTAACGTCTTTTTGCGTAGCGGAAGTTGTACGACCTCCTACACTGCACTCGTCCGTCCCCCGCACACACACACACACCACACACTACTTCTTCTTCTTCTTAGCGCTTCCTCTCTCTCTGCATTTGGCAGACAATGTGCCGCTCTATTTTCGTGAACGTTGGACATGGACGGGACGGGACGTTCCCGTTCCCAGACGCGCCAAACTAAAAAAGTTCAAAGCACTATTGAACTCTCGGGCAACTCTCGCAGCGCACTGGGCAACACTTTCGCCATAAATAGCAAAAGTGACGTTGCCCCCACTCCCGCCTGCTCTTGCTCTTTGGCCCCTCTTAGGCCAAGCGCCCCAGCGTAGTTTATCAACGGAAACAGTCGCAGCTGTTGGGAGCCCACAGAAAGAGAAAGAGAAAGAGAGAGAGAGCGAGAGCGAGCGGGAGGCATAGGAAGTGGCAAAAACAGCAAAAGAAACATATATACATACAGAAAAAAAAAAAACGAAAACAAAAGTGACTAATGCGCCAAGTGTGTGAGCCGCTCGCATCGCTTGCTTCCACTATACCCGACCCGGCTCTCCCGCTCACTTCCTGTGCGTGTCGTCGTCGTCGTAGTCGTCGGCGGCGGTCTAATGAGGAAGTGGAAGTGGAACTGGCAATTGGAAGTGGCAAATGTGGCAGTGGCAGTGGGAAGGTGGAAAGTGCAACTGCACTTTTGTAAAGTGACAGCTCTGAAGCAAGAGATTGACTACAAATGCAGACAAAGAATGGACAGAAGAAATGCTCGAAGTGCAAATACACTTTGCCTGAAATCTGTCGAGCCAAATGCATAGCAGCTTGAGAAATTTTATTATTTGGATTATAAAGTATCCAAATATCTTAAGACGAATCTTTAGCAGCTGAAACCAACTCGAACTAGATTTTGGGCTGAATTGAGGCTGATTTGAATTTCTGTAATATGCCAAATAATGATTGGTGCACACAATAGACGAAAGGAAAATCTTTGAAAAGTAATAACTAACTTAACTGATTTTGTAACCAATATTCCTCACACATATTGCCGTAGTGCATGATGGGCAAGCAGACGTCAATTTGATGTCAAAACTGTGGCTTGTGTATTCGTGAGTATCTCTATAAATAAGCGTTGTAGTATGCCCCGGAAGGCCGGAAATATTGTGACCATATAGACGCACACACCTACATACGATCGTCTGATACTTCGCTTTATGTTTGTTTGCATGTAAATGTGTGCGCTTCATTCATAATTTTGCAGCAGCAGCAGCAACAGCAACATATATTCATTCATAACTGAATGGTATGTTTGAATGGCAATTGGGCAGAGGCAGAGACAGAGGCAGAGACAGAGGCGAAGGCGTGGGGAGCGGCTAACGGACGCATATGGGCAGAGCTGTTGTTGTTGTTGTTGCTGTTGTTGTGATTACGGCAAAGCCAAAATCAAAATCGAAAAACAAATAATAAGGCAAAGCAGACGGAGCTGCTGGAAACGTATTGGGTGCTGACCCCAAAAAATAAATAAAAACGACAACGGAGATACGGATCCGTTCCGCACTTATCAGTGTGTGTTAATACATATGTGCATGTGTGTGTGTGTGTGTTGTAATGTTTGACTATGCGTGTGCTCAATGAAAATTCATTAAAATTTAGAGCAAATCTATAAAATGCAGCGAAGCAAGCAACAGCAACTACAAGCTAAACTACACACACATACACACACATGTGTATATAGACAAGAGCTTGGGGGTCTCAATGACGTTGGCGATGGCGGCGATAAACTAACAGCAACAACAACAACATTGGGGCGATGATACAAGAGACTGCGACGGCAGCAGCAGCAGCAGCAGCAACGTCGGACTGCGTAGCGTCAGCGTCGACGTCGACGTTTGCGTCGGTGGTTGGTGGCTATTGCTGCAATGCATGAATTTATGAATGAAAGTGTATGTGATTATGTTTGTCGCTCTGCTCATGTGTGTGTGTGTGTGTGTAGTTGCTGTGGCGTGTCGCCGCCGCAGCTGCTGTCGCTGTATGCGTTCACATTTAATGAATGAAAATCCCCAACGACAACATAAGTCAATGCATACACACACAAAATACATCCCACACACACACACACACACGCATACACATACAACAAACTGCACTAAAAAACGGAAGTAAATGAGAACAACAACAAAATAAATATATATATACTATATGTCTGTGTATTTGTCGCATTTGAAATGAATGAATGGAGCGCTTGATTTTAGACTACGGATAAGATGTTCTATAGCACTCAAGTATAGCCGCACATGCTTATTTACCGTTACGCTTGTGTGTGTGTGTGGCACTAAGCGCTGACCTCGACTGTAGTTAAAGATCTGTTGTCTGAGCTAAAGCGGAACTACAGCCGTATTTAAATCAGGAATTCAAATTCAAGTCTCCACTTAAGCTTTGCTTATATAATAAAGCATTTTTTCTTTTTAAATGCAATAGTATCCAAAGTATCTTAATTCCCTATAATTATTTATTGCAGATAAGCTAATGATTTCCAAAAAAATTAAATAAAACTTTTACCCCTGTGTATTGTGCTACGCTCTTGACATTCTTTTGTTTGCTGATTTCATTTGTTTATTTTTAGCAAGCAATTTGTGATTAGCTTTGATTTTTTGCTTTCTTAGAACAAGATCACATTAAACTAATGTTTGCATTAAACTTTACAAGCGACGCTGACTCAGTTGGCACTACAAAGAAAAGCTAATGAATATGCATATATATCTATAAATATATATATATAGAGAGAGAGAGACGATTGGCTTAGTCACAGATCTTGAGTTACATATGCATACACGTAATTGAGTTCTAAAGAAATTCGCTTGACTGCATCACAAGTGCCGCCGTCATTGACCCAATAGGCTGACGATGACGCTGGTGCAAAAGGAAATAGGGAAAACGCCACTTGGTACACAAAAATAAACAACAACACAAAAAGTCGTTAAAAACTTTACACTGTATAAATAAATAACTTTAAATATCAACCGATTTTTGTAGCATTTTTTTTTTTGGGGAAGTACTTTGAATGTAAATGCTGAAAAACGCATTTGGCAGCACTTTTTGCAACACTAGCGTGTCAACTTTTAAGCTTTGAATTTGTTGGAGTTTACCGTTTGCTTTTGTGACGCACAGGTAAAATAAAATACCCATAAATACATATTTATACATAGAGCTTGAGTTTTACGAGTGGATATTTATCGAAAGATGCGGGCAAGCGATAAAATTACAACAGTGAGACACTAGCGAAAGTGCTGCAAAAACAAAAGCAGCAGCAGCAGCAACTACAAATATAAAAATGTAAACTGAAAAACAATAACAAAACCAAAAGGCGAAACAAATGACGCACAAAACTTTACAAGGTTGTCTGTGCGTCTTTGCTATTAGCCCCCCCATGTAATCAGTCGCGGTGTGGAGAAAGGGGTAGTCGTAGTCGGTAGGTAGTCTCTCTATATAGCCGTGAAACTGTACAGTGTACGTCATCGAATGGTGAATGAAAATGAAAATTAAGTTTGCGCACATGTAGAAGAAGCCCATGTACGTCAGCAGCAAACACAAACTGTATTTCCAGCAATTTATTTGTTCTTTTTCTTTTTTGTGCTATATGTATATTTAGCTATCGTGTGTACTTAGATTACAATTATTTATATATTGCAGCAGCAGCAATGACGTAGCGAGCAGCAGTCAATATTGCGTCAAAAGCGCGGCGCTAGGCGCATAATTTTAGCAGACACTGTGGCTGTTGTGCAGTGCTGCCAAATAAATCAATAGCTAAAGTAATATAAAAAGCATAGCCAGATCGCTAAAGCGATAATGAGCGTGAGAGATCAAATACAGGGTGCTACAGCTAGCTATTTGATAAATGCGTAACATATATCAAACTGGTTCAATTCTGTTGATAGTTTTTGTTTTTGTTGTTGTTGTGTGCGCCTGAACAATGCCAATCTTAATTGCGCATTTAAATATACATACAAGCAAACTATTCTACAAATTTACAGCCCATTGTGAACTTTGAGTCTCTTGCATGCAAGGCCTCGCGTGGCTGCTTCCCCAAAAGCGTGGCTGCGCCTCCCTGCTACCAGGCCCGCTGCGGACGAGGTGATTGGGGTCCGCTGCCTCGGTACATGTTTGGAGCTGGAGGAGTCTGGCTTCCGGTGTGTTGTATTGGTTGTGTTGGGTGTGGGTGTTGTTTAGCGTTTTGATGGGGCGCCTTGTGCGGCATGTGGGTTGGGTTAAGCGTGCCTGCGTGTGTTAGTGTGTCTGTGGCTGCGGTTGTGGAGTCAGTGCGTGTGGCGCTGGTACGTTGTCTTTGGTGGTCTGTTTTGGTGACGCCGCACTCGTGGGGCTTGGTACGATTGTCGCTTGTGATGTGGGGGGTTAGGGGTGTGTTTCTGTTGTGGCGGGGTATTGGGGGAGGGGTTGTGGTGGTGCGGCGGCGGTGCGGGCGGGCATCTTGGCTAACGGCGTGGTGTGTGTCTGCTGGGGTTTCTTCGGCTGGGTTCGGGTCTGAGTGTTGATTTTGGTTGCTATCCGCGCGTTTTTACGTGATTCTCTTGGTCCCCCTGTCCTCCTCATTGCGCCAACATATGTATGTCTGTCCGTCCGTCCGTCTGTCTGTCTGTCGCTTATTACGCCTTGGACTACTTATTATGTATTTTGCAAACGTCTAATTTTTTTTTGCGCACTAGCTAAACCAAAAGGTAAAACAGGTGGCAACGCTGTGCAAATTTTTAAAGCAAAAACTTTATAACAATTTAATTGTTAACAGCAACTGTTAACCACTGTGCAGCCGAGCCACACTACAGCAGAGTGTTAACCGTTTCATGCTCACAGGCACTTAAGCTAAGAGCGGCCTAACAGCGCGCGCGCTCTTAAAAGTTACTGCCATTACAAATTTAAACTTAACGACTGCAAGAGTAAATCAAGCTGAGCTTAAGTATGGCCTGAAATTGAGCTTGATCGAGTTTAGTCAAATTTCGATTCATAAATGGGAGCGCGCTGGCCAAAGAGAAAACGAAAGAGAGCGCAACAACTTGTTGCGCTTGCTTGAGTGTGGGTGAGCAATAAGTATTTATATGTGTGTGTGAGAACGCGCAGCTAAGAGCGCGCAGCTAAACAGCAAAGAGAGCGCGCGTGTTGTACAAAGAGTGCGGGTGGGGTTGGGGGCTCGCTCAGTGGCGCTACAACTGTGAGCTTGTATGTGTGCATTTGCTTATACATACATACATATACGTATGTGGTCTTATTTTTGGTGCGCAAAAAGCCCAGCGCATGCCTAAGGACATACATATGCATAGACTGTATGTGTGTGTGAGGACCTGCTGTCTGCAGCTTAAGCCGACGCAGCGCTGCGTCTGCTGCAGTCAACAAGCGTCGGCATTAAAAACAGCTGTTTTTTGTTGTCAGTTTACAAATGCACGGCCGGACAAAGCAGCTGTGAAACTGCAACAGCGACTGCGACTGCAAGCCGAAAAATGAAAACAAAAAACAAACACACACACACACACACATTTGCATATGCATGTGAGTGCATGTGTGTGTGTAAAAACTAGTTAAAGTTTAGTTAAATTGCTTTTGATACTTACAAACAAAGCCCATTAGGCGGCGATTGCTGATGACGCTGCCCTGTGTGCTGATTATATAAGCAGCTCATACATATACACATATATATATGTTGCTGTTGGTGTTAGTGTGTGTGTGTGTGTGCCAGTTTAATAAATGCTCAACACACGCACTGAAACTCAAACTCAACCGAACGAAACGTCGACAAAAGGCAGATAGGCAAGTTTGCCTTTGTTGTTGTTGTTGCTGTTGTTGTAGCTGCTGGGCGACAGACATTTGTGTCGTATCTAAAACATTTGCGCTTTAAATAAATATACAAACAGACAGACAGACATACATATAAAATAGCAAAATAGCAGCGGCAAATAAAGTACAACACTCTATACATAAAAATTGTATTTTTCTTTTTTTTTTTTTCATTTAGTTCAATGCACGCCGCCCAAGTGGACACAAGCGTAAGCTTATCACAGGTGATAGAGCTGCAAATATGGCGAACGTATGTGCGATAGAAAGAGAGTGAGATAGAGCGAGCGAGCGAGCGCTAACATGCGTGTGCGATAAAGATGGCGCTAGTTTTAGCTATATTGCTGATTTTGGGGGTTGGGTGTACGGTACTTGTAACGCACACTCGCACACACACACACACACATACAGTTATCATGTTCATGATCAACATCAACATGTTGTCACTTGTGGAACAAGTACAAAGTTCATTTACACACACACATTGCCAGCACACACACATGTGTGTGTGTGTGTGTGTGTGTATTTATAATTTTTTTCTTTCTTTTTTGGTTGTATAAGTTTACAGTTGCTTGTTGCGCCATTTTTAAATTTTTTTTGGTATTTACTTTTTTTGCTGCTGCTGCTGCTGCTACTAATTTTAATTATACAGTTGCTTGGCAATGGCAAGCTCAAAAGTCGCGCGCCAGTTTGTCTTTAATTCTTCTTCTAGTTTGTTGTTTGCATTTGGTTTAATACGACGTTTAAGCAGTTACGTTGACGTTTACGTTACGTTATATGCGCTGGCTGGCTGGCATTGGAAACCTTTAAAAACTGCGTCGCAAATTCGCAAACATTTTTTTTATTATTATTATTTGTTGTAGTTGTTGCTGCTGCTGTTGTTGTTGTTGTTGGCACGATCGAGTTGAGTTTGAGTTCAAGTTTTGTTGCTTTTGTTGTTGTTCTTTTTTCTTTGTGTTTGTTTAGCAATATAATTAATAATTAGTTAAATGGCTACACGCACACATACAGACAGACAGACACACACACACATACACAGTGAGACAGACAGACACACACACACTAACACCAATGAGCAAGGCACAGTTTCTTTTTTTTTTTAATTGAAATTCACTTTGATGCCGCCGCGCAATCCAGATACCAGAGCTAGTAGAAACAGCAGCCGACGAAGATTCCAACAGTCTAAAGCCTCGCCCTAGCGTGTGTCGTGTGCTCACCGCCTCCTCCTTCTTGACGTTGGCGCTGTCGGTGACGTACTGAAACAAATGCCGCACCAAAGTTTCGCATGGCCTTCAGCAACAGCAACAGCAGCAGCGACACAACGCTGCGCTCTCTCTCTCTCTGTTTCTCTGTCTCTGCTGCGGCTGCCAGAGAGAGAGCCAGAGCGTGGTTTGGTATCAATGAATTTAAGACAGCAGCAGCAGCAACAAGCAGAAGAGAGTATCTTTAGCTCTGAGCGCAGCGCACACATTTCAGAATGTATGAATGAATATGTGACTTGAACCGCTTGCTCCGCTTTGCCCCTGCTCGCTCTCTTCGCTGCGCTGCTGTCTTCGCTGCTCGCGCGCGCTCCCACTCTGCCGCCACACTGCCACTGACACTGTGAGTGTGAGTTTGCATGTAATGGTTGACGCCATCGTGGTAAAAACAAATATATATACACATACATATATATATTGCTGCTGCTGTGCTGCATGCGACAATACAATAACAAACACACAACAAGTCACATCAACCACACAGTCCCATACGCTGCTCTCAGCGCTCTCAAAAAAAAAGCTTATCGCTTGCGCCTTGGCGCACGGTAAAAAATTTTTATAAACGTCGCCGAAAAAAAAGAAAATGGCGCCGGCCTGCTGCAAATGCTAAGCAAGCGCAATAATTGCATATTTAATGCTTAAAGCAACAATTTACATATTTGTTATTAATTGAAGCAGCTGCAGCAGCAACTCAATTGTTTAAATTAATACAATGTGCAGCATAAAACACTGCGCAATAAGCAACAAATTGTAAATGAAGCAAACAACTTAAGACAAAATTGTAGCAAAATATTTGTACGCTTGGCATAAAAGTCAAAACTATGTTGAAAATAAATTATTAAAAATATTTTAAAGTACATAAAATTGTAAAGTTAACCGTCTAGTTGTAGTTAAAATATTATAAGTTGAAATTTTCAAAAGTTTGGTTGAGTTTTTGAGTTTTTTTGCAGCGCCAGCAAATATACTTGACAAGTTTTATTGCAAGTTGTTTGCAGTAAAGTAACTAAAGATTTAAGTTTAAGCAAATAAAGTCGCTAAAATTAAGCTTCAAGCCTTAATGACTTTATTCTGCATTTTAAAAATATTTTTAATCATTTTTTGCTCAAAATTTTAAGAGTTTATACCATATTTTGTTATTTTTGACAAAAGCTAGACTTTTCATTTAAAAAGCCAACTTTCTGCACAGTGTATTGCACACACACACATACGCATACACACACTAGTACAATACACATTCACGATCAAAATCGACGAAAAAAAATTATAAAGCAGCACAATAGAGCTATAGCAACAGGAGCTGTAGTTGTGTTGTGTGTGTCATATGAAATGTGTAACATCAAAATAACAACAACAACAAACACACACACACACACATGCACATATATCACGAGCAAACTCAGCACTCGAGAGCAGCAGATACAGATACATATGCTAGAAGAAAAAAAACATTTCGATTTTGGGCAAACGTGCATGTGTGTGTGTGTGTGTGTGAGAGCTGCTTGATATGCGTGTAAGCGTGTGTAAATGTATATGTAAGCATGTGTGTGTGTGTGTGTGTGTGTCTGAATGCCATGAGGGCATTTTTATAAACTTTTATACTCATTTAAAAACAAATGCCAAGTGGGGTATTTAAAAACTATAACAATCAAATATAAACAACATTTAGTTGGCCAAGCAGCTTTGCATTAATTTGTTTGTACTGCAGTTAGACAGCTTAGTAACAAAGCTTATTTTTGTACAGGGTATCTAGAAGTCGCCACTGTAGCATACGCTGATTTTAACATTTTGTTCTAATTGCAGGCATGAAATTGAAATAAATTTCTTTGTGATATTAAATACATGTATTTAATAAACTTTTACTTATAATGCGCTTGCCTTGTCGACTACGATGATTAAAGAAACGAACCTGGCGCACAAAACGGAACTAAATCTTGACTGAACTACAAACACGCACACGCAGCATAATTACATGTGTATGTGTGTGTGTGTATATTTAGTTATAATAGTGCGCCTGTGGGCAACCTTTAACCGCAGCCAACTGATATCAGTTTACGAGTTGTCATTGTCCAAGCGTTTGAAAACGGAAATCAACGGGTAGACAACAACAAAAACAACCAAGAGCAATTAAATAATTTAACTATTAGCTGCTTGAGCTTGTGCAAGCCTTAAATATACAATTATGTTTTTCAATACTAAAGTGTATCCTAAATGATTTTCCAAAAGTTAATTAAACGCTTTTAATAATAGTCCACGTGCTAATGCTGACGTAAGGGACGACAGTCGACATGACAACTCATAGGGGCGTGCACAATATCACACTCTCACACATACACACACACTCGCACACACACATGCATACATATGCCTTATAGCGCCGCTCTACGCTATTTGAATTAAAAAAACGCAGCAAATTTCTCACGCATACCAACAACTCTCTCGCTCTCCCTCTCTCTGCCTTGCACGCACACACATGTCAACGCAAAATTTCTTTCTATAAAGATCGCAAAATACACACACACACACATGCATACAGTTATAAATTGAAGCGCGCTACAAAGCTACAAATGACGTAGACAAGTTCACATCAAAGACAAATCAAAATGTCCGTCGCTTTTGCTTGCTATAGAAAACTATAACCAAGCATTGCATGAAAATGAAAATCTCGCCCATCTAGCTGATCCTGTGGCTGCTGCTCAGCTGCTGCACTTTTCCTTTATCCCAAACGCCATTTCGTCGCATTGCTGCCACACACATCACGTGTTCCGTTCCGTACTCCCAATAAGCAGCAAAAATTTTTATATATATCAGCACAGCAACAGCGGAGAGTGTAGAGCGGAGAGCATGGAGCAGAGCATACCCAAAATTAGCAACCAAAAAAAATTATATATATATACATATATACGCTCGACACTCTCAAAGAGAAACTCACGCGTAGCTGCGCAAAAAAAAAAATTAAAATGTTTAACAAAATGGCCGCCAGGTAATATTGCATACGTGGTTTTAAAGTTGCTGTTGCTAATTTTTCAAATTCATAATTTTAGGTATTTATTAAACGTTTAATTTTTTAAATTATTAAAATTGTAAGCTTATAATATTCAATTAGTTGTAGCATGTAAACAGCAATTAAAGCAAAACAAAATGGCGGCGCTTCAGCGTGTTTTATTGAATTTCAGCGTATAGTTGCACTTTTTGTTATTAATTCAATTACTAATTATAATTTTAAACGCGTATGGAGTTCTGGCTTCTGTTAAAGCATATATTATGCATCAAATAAATTTAATATTGCACATATTTATTTGAACAACAAAACATCAAGCGCTTCAAAGCAATTTTTAGCTTCAAACTGCAGCGACTCAATTTAAACTTAATGATTCAATTGAAATCATAATTTAATCTATGCATTTAGATATATAATTCCTAGCAGTTGATATCAACACATTACTCTGCTGACTAACACATTCCACAAGTCATATAGTCATCATATATATGCATATATGGTAGTTGGCAATACAATTCAATTTTGCCTGGCAATCAATTAAATTTGGCCTCAATTGTGAGTTTGATTCTGCATGCAACTAACACCAGCAACTAGTTGACCGTGCGACTGACTGCACGCCACAGCACTCGCCGCC
Organism: Drosophila busckii; assembly: GCF_011750605.1. NCBI lineage: Eukaryota > Metazoa > Arthropoda > Insecta > Diptera > Drosophilidae > Drosophila > Drosophila busckii. Next base: position 7,450,361 of record NC_046606.1, read on the forward strand.
CCGCGTGGCGCGTCCATTTGCATTGGCGACAGCGACAGCAGCAGCGTCCATTAAAATGCCCCACTAACTGCATTCCAAGAATTCATAAGTCAAAGATCGAATGTGGCTGCAGCATGGGGCAAACGATAGTGCGGGGCCATCAGCACACACACACACACACACACACACACACACACACACACACACACACATTTCTTTCTTTCTCTCTAGGCCAGCAGACAACAAAGACTCAAATTGAATGCATAAAGCGCTAGATTTATGCATACAAAATTAATAAATTGAAATATACTTAAGGCCCCCGGGCACACATACAAACACACAGAGAGACAGAGCAAGTGCATCAAGGCATTTAATTTTAATGCACCAAGGTTTATCAGCATTACTACTCCGACACCAAAAAGAAAGAACGACAAAAGAGATTAACACTGAGAAACCAGATATGAAATATGCGCGATAAGACCAAAGTGCATTGGTGTCAAAAACAAAAACAACAACACAAAACTATGCAGAAGAATGGTAAAAGTGGCAAACGAATATGATATACACTTCAGAAGACAGTTGGGTCTACTATCGTCGAAACTATCGTCACGATCGAGACGAAAGCTTTAGCTGCATATCCTTTCTTTAAACTAAATGTGTCTTCTGTTTAAAATTCTTCCTTATGGAATAATTGTTAATTAAAGATCTGCCCATTGACATTTATCTATATGCTATTGAGGACCTTTAGAACTAATTGTAGCAATTTTCATTAGCTTAAATAGCTTCAGCTTCAGTTCCTTTCTTTGAACTAAATGTATCTTCTGATTGAAATTTATCCATATGGAATAGTTGGCAATTAAAGATATTCCATATACCTATATGTTATCATATACTATTAAAAAGCTTTTTATTAGCTTAAAGTACGATCCAACTCAATAACTATCGCTTTAAGGATTACCTCCAATCGAAAATCATTTGGAATAGTTGTCAATTCAAGACATTTTTCCATATTCTAATGAAGACATTCAGAACTAATTGTACAGCTTTTCATTTGCTTAATAATCATCGATATAAGGACCTTTAATGCCTGCAAATGCAATCTTAAGGGTTCTACCATTCCCAAATTCTTTAAAGTATTTCTCGATGTTGCGCAACAAGTGTATTTATGCAACTACGTTAGCGTTTAGCTTGCCACATGTAGCTGTATGTAGCTGTTATCTGGTATCTGGCCCCGGCTGCTTATATTTCTTTCAAGTGGTAAAGTGTTGAAATGAGCATGAGCTCCATAGACTCCCCACATACTACATCATAGTATAAACATGGGAAAGAATCCAAGCACACCCAATCAGCATTACCATCAACACTCGGCCGCTCAGTCACAGATACCAAAGTTCTTCAGCTTCACAGTCAGTCACAATCACAAAACGCAGTCGCAGTTGCATAGCCAGTTTGGTTTTTTTTCTCTTCTTTTTTTTTTTTTGTGTAAGTTTCATGAATGGCGGGGCCCTGAGTGGCTGAGAGCTTGCAGCTCTTTTGTGGGGCTTATGGTTTTTCGTATGAATGAATTGCGCTGGCGCCGCGGCGCTTGCATAGATCGAACTATTGTAATTACTATGAGATTATGCAAAATGTGCATATATACACATGGAGTAATAAATAAGTAAATATACATGTATGCGCATATAAATTGTATGTATGGGGGGCTGCAATTAGTTGTAGCCGCATGTCTCAGACTGCGACTGAGGCTGAGACTGCGACTTCGACTGGGGGTCTGAGTCATGGGCCAACTGGTTTGACTTGACTTGAGAACGTGTACAAACGTACTTACAATGCAATGTTACATAGCAAGTAAGTGCGAGTAGAGTTGCCATGGCGCACATGGTTGTGGGTTACCAAAGGGTATCCAGTAATAAAGCAAATCTTAAATGGCATAGCCAAATTGCAAGCAACTGAAGTGAAGTGTGCTAGTTTATACAAATTTCTGAATATCCTTTATGCTTGCTCAGCTTTCATTTACATAAGCCTGCGCCCCCTTTTGGTCGACGCCACTGTTTTAAGCATTAACTATGATATGAAGTCACGATATTGGAATGTGTGTCTTGATAATGATGATAAAATTGTTGTGCAAGCCATGCCAGTGTCTCAGTCTCAGCCTCAACCTGTTCACCTTTTTGCAATTAAAATTAAAATGAACATAATAAAAAAGAAACAAATTCAAAAAAAAAATACAAAAATCAAATTCAAATTGACATGGTCTTGACATAAAGGGCGCTCTTAATACAACTCTAATTATGTTTATTTTCTTTTTTGTGTCTATTTACAGCAGTGATATATAATTTGATGGTCCATTGTTCGTGTTGTAGACATAGCATTAGATATCACACACACACATATCACATTACATTAACAGGGATGAGGGGAGGTGTTTAATTCCTGCAGCTTGCTGCTGCTGCAAGAGATCAATGCAAGTCAATAATATGAAAAGATGCCGATGATTTGGATGATGCTGATGATGGTTGAAAGAAAATACACGTAATGACTGTCTAACTCGCTATTGCTATCTCGCTTGCACGCATAGAATTGAGGCGTGCCCTGTCCCCTTAAAAACTGATAATAATGTCGCCTGCGAGAAATTCCTTTAGCGGCATTTAAGGCCACTTAATTATGGCCCCGTTTGCCAGCGAGCGTCTGGGCCAAGTCTCATCAAGCGACAACGACGACGACGACGACGCAGAGAAAAACGAAAAAACCGAAATAACCAATCCTAAATTCCTGGAATTTTGACTCTTGTTAAATATCAACTGTTGTATTTGTACTGTCTACGTCTGGGACCGCCGTTGCCGCCGCTCAGCTTCGAGTCTGCATCGCAGTCGCTGTCTCGCTCTAGCAGCGCTTAGTGCACTTTTTAGTGTTTCATTTTCACTGGGAAATCAAGTAGTAGCTTTTATAATATATAGTTTATACCATGTCGGCGATAATTGAAGGCAAAGCCAATGCACCCATAAGCAAATCAGCACCCTAAGGTCAGCAGCTCTTAAAGTTCTTTTTTTTGTTTTCGCTCGAAGACACTCAAAGCGATCATAAGCGAAGATCAGTGCAAAATGCCGCAGAGCGAACCAATTAGATCAAACGTCTACTCCTGCTGAGTGGCAACAACTTACACACCATCAACTGCACCACATCACTGCAGCCGAGAGAGCATTTACCTACTAGCCACCCCACCCCACCACACAGCAAACACCAAGCAGCAAACACCATACACCAGACCAGGTACACAGCAATGTAAATACACACACACACACACATGCATGCATAGCAAGGCGGCTATCAGAATTTCTTTACAACGACGCTACGTTTGGTCTACGGTCATCAAGTTAGCTTGTTCAACATGCAAGGGGCGCGGGGGGTGCTGGGGTGGGCTGGCTGGCAGTTAAGAGTGGAGTAGCAGCCAGAGCCAAGCAGCAGTTTGGAGCTGGAGTTGGAGGCATCGATGATAATATTCATTCATTTGATCAAACCGCCGACGACGTCAACAACAACAGCCACGAAAAGCCAAACGACGACTTTCATTATGCTCCATGCCCTGATACCAACATCCCCACACTCCCCACCAGCCCACCTTACAGCAGTGCAACCAAAGGCGACTGCAGACGACGACGACGACGACGACGACAGCGTCGACCGCCTGAATGCAGTCCAAAATCAAATTGAAGCAGGCAAAAGAAATAACAAAAACATATTGCCAAAGTAGCACCAGCAACAGCAACAACAATAAGAACAACAATTGCTGCAGCAGCAGCAGCCACAACAAAATCAACATCAACAACAGCAAGAGCAAGAGTAACACCAACAACAACAACAACAACACATAATTACACTGCAAGAAATATATGTTAATCGAAGTGCAGCAAGCTTTAGGTAAAAAAATTTATTTGAAAGAATTTAGCAGTTTAAATAAAATTAGTATAAGATATTTTCAAATAAATTTCATTGCTGTCTACAGAATTTCTTCAATATATGCAAGTATTCTAATGAATTTTTAAACATTTGTTTCTTGTTGCTTCCAATCTAAATTTTACGAATTTTCAAAGATTTTTTTTCTTTGTCCTGCGCATATTTTTTCTAAGCTTTATGCATTGCATTAACTTTTTCTTTATAAAGCAACAAATTTTTAATATTTTCAATAGCTATTATATATGCTTCAACCTAAGCAGCTCAACTATTTCTTACAGTGCACAAAATCGACACATTCACTTATAGGTTTTTTTTTTTCGAAAACAAAAACAAAACAAAATCGATGAGAAAAGGAATATGTTGAACGGGCATTCAGTCTGTAGCACGGCTCAAAACTGCCGTCCGTTGTCCGCCCATGCACACACACACACACACGGACTGCACACACACACACACAGTCAAAAGACGTAGCAAAGACCTCTTTTTAATGTATTGCAATTCCAAGAATTTAGGAAGAGGAACGTGAGAAACTTTGTTTTTGTTATTTTCTTTTCTTTGCATTTCATTTCAAGATACGAAGCCTGTGTGTATGTGTGTGTGTGTGTGTGTGCTCCAACCTTAAAGCATATACAGCCAGCCTATATAGCGCTCTCACTTCAACTGCAGCTCCATGCGCAGTCTTCGCCGGTGGTGGCGGTGGCGTTGGCTATTACTCTTGCAGCTCCTATATTGGGCTTGGGGCTTGGGCCATGGCCAATGTTTGATTGCAGTACCGCTGCCGCTGCTGCTGCGACTGCTGCTGCAGCTAAAGTTGCCGCCTACGTCGCTGCTGCTGCTGCTGCTTCAGTTGGCGTTGCAAGCAGCATGCCCCAGACATTCATATTGTATACACTTAAGTTCTTGTGGAATTTCGTATTGCAGCAGCCAAAAACGGCGCATTTAAAGGTGCAAACGTCTGTAGGTAGAGTCGTAAGCAAGACAGAGAGGGAGCGAGCGGCTACACTGCGAGAAAAGTGTGGCTTGGTTGCAAATAAAATGAGCAAAGCATTCAACTCGGGTTTGGAGGCGCGTGGGTGTGAGGAAGTGCTAGGGCTGGGGTTAATAAAATAAGTTTAAGTCAAAAGTCTAAGTGCCTCTTTGATTAGCTGGGGGGGGGGGGGGGGGGGGAATATATTTGAATGAGTTTTGCTAACTTGCGTATAAAAATGGTTAATTGACAATTAGAAACTTTATAGATTTAGTGTGACTAAAAACGGCTTGCAGCGGTGAGAATGATGCTGTGGTGGTGTAACTTCGATTTTTTTTTATTTTCTCTCTATTTTCTTTATGCCTTTTTTTATTTCTCTAATGCACTTATTTGCTTCTATTTTTTTTTTTCTTTTTCTCTGCTACCTAATCTTCTCTGCAGGGCAGCAGCGGTGTGGCATTGGGGCGAGTGGATGGTTGATCGACTTCCGCTGCGCGTTGCGCAGCAGTTGCGGGCCATTCGTGTTCGGCTGGTGTCTGTCTTCGTGATTTTTTGTCTTATATATTAATGTCTTTCTCTCGGTCTCTCGTGTATTCAATTTGTTAGTATAGTTCCTCTCGAAAAATTCGCGGAAGAGCAAGAAGCAATGTGAGGGAAGGTGGGTTGTTGCGGTGGCGGGGGTGTGCTGCCGCATGTTGCAAGTGCCGCATTTAGTTATTCTGTTTGCTTGCCACATTTTGTTTTTGTTTCTTTTTAGCTTTTTGCATTTGCAGCGCCTTTTTTTTTTACTTTTTTTGCGAGTGTATGCAGCTCATTTCTTTTTGGGATGCTGCGACGCCGACGACGGCGACTGCGGCAGCGACTGCGACTGTTGGAATGTGCGCCGACGCTGAGGCTGCATAATTTTTTTTGTTTTTGTTTTTTTTTCTTTCTTTACGGCCAATGGCGCAGGGCAGCGACAAAATAGCAGAATCCTGTTGCCATGATCGTTAACAAGATGCCAAGACAACGGCACAGATAGAAGCGAGCAGCGAGCAGCGCAACAAGGCGGGGCAGGGAGTTGGCTGGCTGGCTGGCTGGTAAGCTTTGGCAGCAGGAATCTGGAATCTGTGGGAGCTTCGAAAACTGGCAGCCAAATTAAATAGGTGCAAGCGCTTGAGTTAGCCACGAGTTGTGGCCCCAAGTTGTTGTTGTTGCTGTTGTTGTCGAGTTGATTGTCCTCTCACCTCAAGTTTTTGGCCTGAGCTGTGCTCAGCTTTTGAGCTCTGCTTTTTATTGTTGTTATTGTTGCTTGTGGAATGTTGACTTACGGGTAGAGAGAGAGAGAGAGAGAAAGAAATCTTCTCACCTCATCAGCATCATTGGAGGATCCGGTATGCGCCTTATATTGCAATAATTGCAATTTATTCGCAAATACTGCAGATACCAACTGCTTACTAGGCTAACAAACAGTTAGAGCCAAAAGCTAGGATGCGTTTTTATTAGACTAAGCTAACAAATAGATGACTTAGATATTAAGCAAGTTAGGGCAGCTTGGAAAGCAAAAGCTGCAGATAAACAACAAATGATTTGTTTATAAGAAAGAGACAAAAGATTCTGCAATTCTGCACAATGCTTTCAATACTCAAGCTGAGTTATAAGCTTTAGCTAAACACTTTAGTTACTTTAACTACTATTGATTTAAATTCATTATTTGCAACAGCGTTAGCTACTAATTGAAGCTCTTGCTCTCAATATCTTTGGACCAGCCGCAGTATGAAAAAAATGAGCTTGTTGCATTGATGATGTCTAAAATATGCAATTAACGTTTGTTGCAAGCATACCATGATTATATCGCCGGCAATATAGCTATTAACAGGAGCATGTGTTGATCATTTTTTGTTTTTTTTGAGGTAGGTACGCAGACAAAGTGTGGCCAAGGCATGTTTTTTGGCAGGGAGGGGGGCACAGGGAGTTGGAAGGCGTTTCATGTTTTTCTTTTGAATTCGGCTTTTGGCGAGTTTGGTCATTCTTTTGGGTAAAGAGCGCGCCCGCTGGCTGCATATTGTTCATTATGATTATTGTGAGCGGCAGCAAGGTAAGGAGACAGCTTCGGTGTGTGTGTCTGTGTGTGTGTGAGGAGACTGTGCAAAAATCCGCACATAATCTGGCAAAACCAGTAGAACAACAACAAGAAGTCGCCGCCACTTCGGCACTTAGGACTTGCTATGCTATGGATGTAGATCTGGCCAGTGGCAGCATCAGCAGCAGCAGCAGCAGCAGCAGCAGCAGCAGCAGCAGCAACGCAGTCGCAGCTCTGCTCATTTATAATGGGAAATGTGTGTGAGAGAGTTGTCGACGCAGGCGCAAACGCAGACGCAGACGCAAGGCGCAAATCCCTTTACGTATGCAACTTTACCTTTTGCCTGTCAGTTGTTGTTATTATTATTATTGTTGTTGTCGCGGTCGTCGGGGTCGCCGTCTCGGCTTTGCGTATATTTTTTTTGCCTTTTGTCCTGCGCATCGCATTCGAATTTTCCCAGAAATGTTAATTATAATACACACACACACACACACGTATAATTACTCGCATATTTTTTTTCTTTTCTTGCGCCTTGTCCATATCCTGTTTATGCGTTGCCTTTGCTAATGCGCCAAACAAAAATTTGCATGCTATGCGTTTTATTTTTAATGCCCAAAAGTTCCCTTTTACCTTCATAATGCGTCTTGTTTATTTTTCTTTACTTTTCGCCAAAAAAAAAAATGGTAAGCATAGATTTATTTTGCATATAGGGCTGTGTTCTTGAGCCTGTTTTCAAAGGTTGCACTTAGGATCATCCTCAAGGACAGAGAACTAGCTGGGCAGCTGCCCAAGCTGTTGCAATTTAATTGTATTTAGTTTGGTTTTAGTGAAAATATTAGAAATAAAAGATATTGACAGCCATTAGCTTGCAGATTATCTAAATATACTTATTTGCTTTATGCATAAAATATTTTAATATATTTTAACTTTCAAATTATCTAAAGATCTGTTTGCTTTTTCATATGCGAATTTATATTTGAATTGAATGTGAACACATGAAATATTCTATTAGAAAATATTGCATGCTCCTATTTATCTTAAAATATTTATCGATTACACAATTGATCGATGCGCCATCGTATGTCAACAAAAATAAAATGTCTGAAATTCTTTGTTGAAACTAATTTTGAACGAAATTCTTTGTTGAAACTAATTATAAAATTTATGGGACAACATTTTCCAAATATTTTGCCAGCTTTTCTTAGTTTTCATTTTTATAACCACAAAACAACAAATGAACATAATTAAGAGCTTTGTTTTATTAACTTTCTTCGGACATTAGTGTTGTCAAAGCCAATAAAAATATATAATTTGATACACGTAACTGTATATTATGCAATCAAATGAACATTTTTATGTCTTCATAAAATGCAAAGTCTAACATAAAAATTTAGAACAAACAACAATTAATAACATTTAATTACCAAATTGACACAAAAATAAAATGAAATGAACTACAAAAAAAAATAAAAATATAACCGACGAAGAAAAACCAAAAATACAATAAAAACAAATAAGAAAAAATTATAGTTTAAACAATTTTTCTACAACGCAATTTTTTTTGTGAGTTTTTCTATCAAATTTATAAAATCAAGCGCCGCCATTATGTTTTTGTTTTTGTATTTGTTGCTCTCAAAAAAGCACAAACTAACAACAACAACAACAGCAATAAGTGAGCAGTAAAGAGCAACAAAAAAAATAAACGAAGCCCTCCCACTTCACATGCGCACCCCAGGGTCTCAAAAGCAATAACAATAACAACAGTGGGCAAGCGCTAGAGCGGCCTCTCCAAATACAAAAGCGACAACAACAAAATATGTCAAAAACTAACAAAAAGCTAGACACACACACACACATACATAGGCAAGCGCCAATTGATCGCGCTCTTCTGCGCCAATTTCTCACCTACACAAAGACACTAGCAGCGCGCGCGCTCTCGCTCTCGCGCATTCGCTCGCGCTCACATAGCTAGACGAACAAAAGGCGCAAAGGCTGCTCAGACTATTGCGACTACGCTAATCGCTGGCAAACGAAGAGAGTGGGGGGCAGATGCTCTCTTCTATGCAAGTGTATGTGTGTGTGTGTGTGCTAGGTAAGAGAGGCGAAGGTGGGCGGCAAATACAACAAACATACAAATACTAAAGACACTGAATGATTGACGTCGACGCGTCGAGACACACACACACATACAGTGAAAAGCAAATATGTGTGTGTGTGTGTGTGTGTGTGTAAATAGCATTGGAGGCCAACTAACGCCACCCTGTATTGCCAGCAAAGCGATAATGAACGCGAGAGCTTGCCCAAGGCGCAAAGAGAGGTTGCGGGGGAAGGAAAGTAGCGTGTGGTGTGGAGCAACTGCATTGCAAACTGGTTGCGGTGGCAAGTCGCAATACCAATACCGCATTCCAAGCGCAAGAGTTTAGAGCTCAGACTCGCCGTACCGTCCAATTCATTCACAATTTTCAACGTCAACAACAACAAGCTGCTGCTGCTGCTGCAGCGTGTGTGGGGCATTAACGTATAGCGTGCAGCAGCAGCAGCGCAAGCGCAGCAGACTGCATACATTTTTTTTCAGTTTGCTTTTGTTGTTCTTTTTCTTTTTGGGGCTGACTTGGCGCCGCGCATGCAATACGAAGAGACCGAAAAACTTAACCAAAGCTCTCAACTTGAACTACGTATTGTTTGCTCTCTCTCTCTCTCTTTCTGTCTCTATCTTTGCCTGGCATTTCAAATATTTATAACCTGTTGGCTTAATTTCTTACTCAAATGGCAAACGAATTACAATAAATTCCTTTGGAGCGCGCGTTGTAATCGTGTTATCATCATTATTTACAATTACATACAAAGCATATATACGTACATACGTTGGAGCCATACACAACTCCAAAGGCCATGCAACCAACTAGACATTGATCATACACAGCGAGAAATTTACTTGAATTTGAAGTGCGCTGTTTGGCATAATTTGCAGCATTTTATGTTCAATTTAGGCTTGCCACGCATATGCTATACACTTTCCTTTAAGCAAATACATAAAATGTTATGTTCAAATTATTTAAAATATATATTTAGTAGCAATACACTGCCAACAACTTGTTTATGTTTGAACATTAAAGTGCAATAGAAGTTTGGCTAAGCAAAGTGTATTAAGTAGCCGGCAGTGTAGCTTTAGCGTATTCGTAGTTCTTTTTTAAGTTTTTATTGCTCACAAATAATGATGAGGCATTGAGCTTTATCAAATTAATCAAAATTAATTAATTACAATTGAAGCAACACACATAAAACATCATAAAATACTCAGAAGTCTGTGATTTTTATAATATACAACTTATATGAAATATGGTAGCTACTTTAAAATGAATTTAACATTAGACTTGAATATTTAAAATATGAAATTAATATTAAAAATATTTAAAATATGAAATTAACTTCAGCAATTTAACTTTTATGCTTTGTAGCTTAGCTTTTCGATATTTAAAAAATTGAATTTAGCTTCTGAATTTAGTAGCGCTTACAAATTAAACATTATACACTTTAAATTAGTCAAATTATAAAGTTGTGCCAACAATTTTTGACTAGTTAGTTGCTATTTCTATAGAATTGTAGTAAGTTTTAGGCCCGAGAACGCATAAACTGCGAGGCAAAGTGTACAGCATAGTTGGACTACAAACTAAGCTTATGCTGCACTACTTTGAAATGTAACTGGACTGTTTTTTGCAGTGTAGACAGTGCGTATCTTTGCTTAGATACTTGGTCTTGGTATTCATGCGTTTGCTGCGTGCCTTTTTCAGAGCAGTTGTAGTTTTTGTCGCTGTCGCTTCCCTCACACTACCTATCAGTCGCCCTCTCTCTCTCTTACACATTGTCACACTGTCTCTTTCTGTGTGCTGCTTGCTGTATAGTCGGTACATTAATAATAACAGCAACAGCAACATTGCTGCGATGCGACGGCAACAGCAACAAACAGCGGCAACTTGCATACGAGAGTACGAAACAATTTGTGGCGACTTTTGAAAGCTATAAAGAGCGAGACAGGGAGAGAGACAGAGAGAGAAGACAGACATACCTACACATACTTCAATGTTACCTAATTAAAGTTTACAAGTAGAAGTAGACGCTGTCGCAGTTAAAGCAACAACAACAACAACACTAACCACAGCAGCAACAGCATGATTCATTGGAATGCAAAGAATTTTTATATGTTTTTTTTTTGTTACCTACAAACACACACACACACACACACACACACCAACACATAGGCATGTATGCATATTGTTGTTGATTTTTTTACATTTTCAATATGTGCGATGAATGATTTTGTAACAAACAACAACAGCCTAAAAAACATCAAGGCAAACACTATGCGCATGTGGAATGCAGCATAATGTGGGGGCAACCAACACCACCCCCCTGTACACCCCGCTTGCAAGCATAACAAAGCAGTTGGCTAGCGGTGCTGTGGGGGTTGGGGGGGTTGCGAGCCGCTGTGACAGACAGCACAGACAGTTAGTCAAATAGACAAGCGAGAGACAAACAGCCCTCAATAGATAGACAAATACGAACGAACGTTGAAGTATACTCGCTAGAAGTTTACTCGCTACACACACATACACACACACATAAAGCTAGCTAAGATATATAGAAAAATGTTTGTGTTCATGCACGATAAGTTACTTAGTTGCAGATACCATAAAACCATCGACATCAAGTGCGCAAAGAGTTTATAGGTTAAACAAATCTGCTGCTGCTGCTGCTGCTGCTGCTGCTGCTGGGGGCTACGTGTATATAAAGTGTACAAATGATCATTGTGATCATTAGCTTTTGCTAATTATATAGGCGATCTTTTATAATGCCCATAGCTTATAGATTGTAATAGGGAAAAGCTGATCACTGATCAAAGCAAAGTGTAGCTAACTAGCTGAACTTTTTATTTTGTAGAGACAACTACTCAATTCAATGCAAAAAGCAAAACAAAGTTAGTTATTATATAGTAATACTATAGCTGCAGACAAAAAAAAATCTGGCCAGCTAGCTGATCTTAATATAAAGACAACTAGTAACTTCATTTGAAAAGATCGAGCTTAATATATCTGCAGACAAAGCAAAGATCACTGATCAAATAAAAGTCTGTCTATTTGGCTGATCTTAACAACTAAAAGATCTACAGAAGGAAGTTAATTTATATATCTTTATATATCTGCAGACAGAACTAAGATCAATGATCCAACAAAAGTGTGTCTAGCTAGCTGATCTTAATATAAAGACAACTAACAAAGCAACTTCATTTAAAAACGAACTGCTGTAGAAAGTTAATGCATATAGCTTAATATAACTGCAGATCTGTCTGCTCTGGCAAAGATCACTGATCACTTTATAAATCTTGCTAGATTTTTATTAACTTGATGTAAAATAAGCTTGAGAGCAGTAAGAAGACTTGATGGGCATAGATTCTATTGATCAGTGATCATTTAAAGTTCGAGCTTAAGTTAGCGTTGCAAAAAGTGATAAATAAAGTATTAACAAAGACAATAGTATAAAAATTATATAGCCATGAGTTATGCATATTAATAATATGAATTAATTTTCAAACACACCAAATTATTACAGCTACTTTAATAAAACATAGAAAAGAAAGACTGCAGATTTCAAAAATATTCCCAGGACTTAAGCACATTCATTCACAGAGAAAGAAAGAGAGAGCGAGCCAAGAAACGCTCTCACGCTCTGGAAGACAAAGAGTCGAGTCGATAAGAATTGATTGCATATTTATGGTATTTATCAGTAATCCTGCCACCCTCGGCTGACTCACACACACACAATTTTCAGGGAAATTTAACGGTAGAGCTCGTTTGAAGTGTAAAATCAGGTCAAGGCACAAGGTTGAAAGGTTAAAGAGATAGATACACACACACACACACACATATGTTGTGCTCTCAACTGTCTTTTGACTTGTTTGTAATCAACACATCACTTGACAGTACGTTGAAGGATATTGCGGCTCACTGGCTTTGATATTGGCACACCCACACACAGAGACAGCGATATCTCTCTCTCTCTCTCTCGCTCTCTCTCTCTCATGCTGTTTGTAATCTCAACAGGAAGTTGTTGTCAGCAAAATGATTACATGCTGACTAAATTGAATACCAGAGTGTGGGCTCGCTTCCAGGAAAATCTTTAGAAAATCATAAAAAAGAGCAACAACAACAACAACAACAAGCAGCAGCATTGAATGCAATAAAAACTGCAACTGACCGTGCACTGATCGACCGACCGCCGACGCTGTCGTTAGGTTCTTTAGAAAATCCATTCAAACAGTACGCGCCTCCTATTTCAAAAAAAAGAGAAATAACTATGAACGCCCCGCGCTGTGGCTCAATGAGTTCTACGAATTTTTCTGCAGTACGCTCTTGACCACTTGTAATAATGTCACACGCAGTCTAAAACTCACGCTGAATTCAAATTCTGTTCAATTTGTTTGTTATGCATTCAATTATTTGAAAACACCGCCTACAATGCAAGCTCATTATTAAAAAAAACCCCAGACACTTGAGTTTTTCCGCTGTGCTCTTGGGGTTTACGGTTTATGGTCTATTGTCGTTGTTTTTGCCCTTTTGTTGAGCCGCTTTTCTTCTAGTTCATTGTATGTGTGTGGGAAATGCAATTGCTGCTGCTGCTGGGAATTCCCACTAATTGAATTCAACTTGCAATTATTGCTTTTCAAAATCCATGGCAAATTGCAGCAGCATTATTTTTGGGCAAAATAATTTTAATTTAAAGTTGCAGTAGCAGATTTTAAGACAAGTTCAGGCAAACTAGAGACTAAGCTTGATATTACAGACTGTTCTGGCATAAGCTAACTTAAAGTTATTGCAGCTCTTAGAGCATATTGCATTTATTTTAAATAGTTAAGCATTATGTCAATTAGTATGTGCAACCTTTCCAACTTACCCAATTAGTATTTGCTGTCCAATTTAAATTTATTTCGTTTTGTCAACTGACTAGTAGAACTTCTCTTGGGCACCCACAAAAGCCACAGACTTGCAGCTTCAGCAAACAATTTCCAATGTTTGCATAACTTTTAATGTTGTTGTTGTTGTGTGTTGTTGTTGTGCGTGTGTGGAAAACTTAGCTAGAGATGGCAGTTGAAAGCTGCAAAAATAGAAATTATAAAGATAAGTTAGTTAGTTATTGTAATTAATTATTAAATACAAAAATATAATAAATAAAATATAAGAGCTCATGTATTAAGCCAAACACTTCTACAATTTCATTTCTTTACTGAGCTGCAGCTATGAAAATATAAAAATAAAATAGTTGGCATCAAAGACGTTTTAGTCATAATTAGTTAAAAAATCAACCGATTATTGAATGTTTAGCTGTTTTATGCTCTTATTGTTGCTAAGAACAAAGTTGAAGCATTATATTTTGAATTTAACTATTTCAATTAACAATGCTTAATCTGAAAGCAATTTTATTGAAAAGCATTTCACGAGCCTAAAAAGTTATAAAACTCTAAAATTAAATGCCATTTAGCAAAGTAACAGTTTTTGAAAACTAATTAAAATAAACCTTCAATATTTTGTTTATGACATGGCTCAATATTTATTTAGGCATACAAATTTATGTCTATATTAATTGTGATCAATCAGATTTAATTTCGCTGAGCTGCAGCATTTTAAAGCTTAACATTATATTAATGTTATTAGTTAAATTTAAATTTTAGTTCAGTTTCAGTTGATCTTTTCTTTCGACTGTGATACGCATCACAGATATAAATATAAATATTTAAGTGCAAGTGCTAATGATTTTGAAACCTTAAACATATTTAAATAAAGAATTATAGTATTGTATTTTAGATTAATATTTTGTTGTGTGCATTTTGTTAGCTAAAAAAGTAAATAAAATTTATAAATATAATGTTGCAACTTGTTAATAATTTATGGCCATAATTTTTTGAAGCTAAACTATCGTCATTTCTATTTGCCATCTCTAGGCAGACAAATGCAAGTCGCATTTGAATATGAAAAAGCGTTACTTCGTTAGCATGGCATGCCATGTGTGTGTGTGCGTGCGTGTGTGTGTGTGTACAATGGTATGCTTGGAATGCAGTTCAAGTCTGTCTCTTTCACTCGCTGTACGTCCAACTCGCTGTGCTTTTGTTATCAGTTGTGGCAACTTATGCTTGATGCATAGATAGATCTCTGGCTATGGCGAAGATGCCGAAAGTAGAAAAGAAAAGCAGCAGCATCTGCATACAATGCAATGGCAAAAGGCATTGCTAATTTTTGCCAAATAAGGTACAGCAGTAGTAGAAGAAGAAGAAGCAGTTGTAGATGTAGCTGCAGTTTTGGCCAAGGTCTGTTAGCAGTCTCGCTCTCTCTCGCTCAGTTGTTGCAACGGTCATTTTCATGAAAGAATGCGGAAGCATGACTCAAGAGAACTCAAAGAACTGTGTGCAATAATTCGAAAATAAATGCACAGGAAAGCAAAGAAAAAAAAAAAAGAAAAGCGCTTAGCGTTTCCATCTGCAACTGCACATGCAATTTTCAACATGTTATGGCGCAACGGCAGCGGCGGGGGGAGCGAGGCAGAAAATGCTGCTGCAGACAGCAAGCAACAGACAACGGATGTGTGTGTGTGTGTTCAGCTGTGGCAAATGACTTTGCAGCAACAACAAGAAAGAAGCAACCTTAGGCTGCAACTATAAAGTTAGTTACAAGTTGAGCTTTGCTTTTGGCCCTCAGACTCTGAACCAACAAATCAATCAAAACATCAACAGCTTCAAGCATTGCGCATAGCAAGAAAATCTTTGGCGCTGTCTGTTGTCTATGTTTAGCTCACACACACACACACACACGCATACATCAGTGATCTAACTGTCTGTGACAAATTTTATTTCTGTTGCGGATCGGGCGACGCGTCTGTCTCCCAAACCGAACCCCAACGCCTGCTGCTGCCCGCGCGCCTGCTCAAAAGCTAATGTCACTTCGCAGCATATTTAAAAGCACATAAAGATGTTTAGACCAAAAATAACATGCAAAGCCCTAGCCCACCACCACCCCCCAGCCCAGCGCTCAGCCCAGCGCTCCTGTTTGCCCCTCTCGCGCTTTGGCTGCAGACAACGACAACGACGACGACGACGACGACGGCCCGTGAACGAAATAGTCAAAAAATAGCCTAGCGACAGTCCCAAAATAAACAAAGCAGCAGACGATGCCAGCGCTGGCAGCGCTGTCGACGTCAACGTCAACGTCAACGCTTGGCGCCCCTGTCCAAATGATGTGCGTCGGATCTATGCGCAACACACAGGGCTGGATGACATCTTAGCCCCCATGACTCACTCGTCACTCCAAAAACTCTAAGCAAGGATGTCAATGCAATTTGTGTTGCCTACTTGCAGGCGCTGCCAAAGGATCTTGCGCAAGTTTGTTTATTTTCGCAACTACTTAGAAAAAAAAATAATAAATACAAAAATAAATAAATAACAACAAATATAAATAAATAAAAACAAATATAAATAAATGAAAGCTTCATTAATGAAGGCAAAATTCATATACTAAAAGTTATAAAATTAAATGCACATTTGTAAAATTAGGTCAAGAGTTTAACAAAACCGCAAAAATATCAACAGATTATAAAATTTCAAAGACTAATCGTACATTTATATTATTGCCCTATATTTGCTTCAAAGTAATACGAGTTATGTTAAAAAAGTATATGAAATTATTTTTAAGCGTTGATAGCATTAATTACTTTAAACTTAGAGCAAGGAATGCGTTTTATTATATTGATTAAGAGTTTAAGCAGTAATTTAATTTTAAACAATTTCACATTTTATGTCACAGAAAAAAGTGTAAAATTATTTTTAAAAAGTATTTTAACTTAATTAACAACTGCAGTTTGCTGCTTTACACTCAACTAAACTTAGCTGCTTAGAGAATTTTATACAAAATATTTGTTATGGTTGCTATGCATTTGTTTAAAGTATAGCTTAGTTTTTTGATTATTTGCAGCTAGTTTGCTTATAGAGTCTGTCAGCCCTGTGTATTGTCAAAAGAAGACAAACGTACACAAATTAAATGCTGTCTGGTCTGTAGTCTAATGCGATGCTACTTGCGCTGCTGGGACAGACCAGATAGACTATATATGCATATATAGCGGGCAGTACAGTATGCCATGGCTATAAGCAATGCAAGCAGCAGTGTGCTAAATAAATATACAATTTGTAGCTTCACTGTACTTGCGCGTCTTGTATTTTAAATGCTAGATAATTTTGTAAATTCAAATTCAGTTTCACTTGCCCACAAAATTAGAAATTTAAAGCAAAACAACAAACATGCAAAAGCTACAGCAATAACAAAAATGTTTGCCTTTTATACAAGAGAAATAAAAGCAGAGTTTGTATTAAGTTAATACACTTACTAAACAATCTGCTGGCTGTAAGCTCCAAAGTCAAATAAAGCCAAAATAATTATTCTAATAACAATTTAAACTAAGCTGCTATAGCCATTTGCTTTATAGTCCCTTTGCCTAGTTTTATTTTAAACTCTCGCGCGCTGTCTCTTTCGCACAGCAACAATTTATCTATAGCTGTCTATTCGTTGTATCTGTTGCGTATTTAAGCATTGTCTGGGAATGCCCAGAGTTGTGTCTTGTCCGTTTGTTTTGGCCCAGGAATGCGTACGGCTCGTGGCACAGCCCGGCCCGGTCCCAGTCCCGGCCCTTTGGTCTGTGTCGAACCAACAAAAATACGATATGCATTCCATATACTTCCGTATGGTGTGTGTGGCGCACAGTGGGGTCTCCGCCCTTAATCAGCGCAACTCAATCATCGCAACAAAATAGCCAAAGGCATTTCCGTTATTTTTAGTACAAATCTAGCGAGCAGAGCAGAGCTGCTGGCATTTCCCCCCCATGTGGGTGGCTGGCTGGCTGCTCAGAATTTGTTACCAACTCGAAATATTTGGTTTATATTTTAATGAATCAGCGCTGCGAGTCATTCAAACAATTGAAAGTACCAGACCCAGCGCTGTTAATCAGCTGTACAAAGCTAGCTTAGCTCAAAAGCTTTGACTTGCAACAGCAGCAGCAGCAACATGAGAGAGAGTCAAGAAATTCTTGCGTTTTTTTCTTGGAATTCACTCAATAAACTCAAACAAAACCCAAACATTTAACAAAGCAGCAGCCGTGCCAGACAAAAAGTCCAACAAGACGTAGACATAGACGCTGCTGCTGCTGCTGCCACAAACAGACAAAAAAAACAGCAGCAGGAATTTCAAAGCAGCAGTTGCTGTTTTGGCTGTAGGCAAGTTGCATGTTGCATGTTGCCAGCTGGCTTAGAATTGCCAAGTTCAAGAGTTTCTCAATTACAAAAACGTTCAAAATTATTTAAAATTTAGTAAGCGTTAGCAAATTTATAAGAGGGACACCAATGCGCATTCATTAAACGGCTGCAAACTTTTTGCAGCATACTTTTTGGCGCTTAGCTGTAACTATGTAAAATTTAAGCATTTCTCAATACAAAAATTCTATTGCCGTTTTCTCTTTTAAAATTAGCTCAAATTTGCGTTCTAGCTTACATTTTCTCCCAATCTAAGTCTTAACTCCTGCAGTAGAAGCTGCTCTTATGTTTAACTGCATTCCAAGTCACCCAAGAACAGCAACAAGCAGCGTTAAGACAACAAGCCGAACCTAATCCGCCAACGAATTATGCGCGTGGCCAAAAATAACTTCGGCACCAACTAAAACTTCGTATCAAGCTTCGGCTGCGGCTACTGCTGGCGCTCGCTTCGCCTTTTGTTGTTGTTGTTGTGGATGCTCCTAAGCGAATCCTCTAAAAATTATTTATTAACATGGTAGAAATTCGCAAACAGGTTAAAACGAGCAATCAAAACAACAACAAAAGCAAAAGCGTCGGCAAAGCGTCCAAAGTGCAGATAATATTAAAAGGCAGTCAGTTGACTGAGCGGCGCAGTCGGCTCGCAGTCGAAGTTGGAGTTGCAGTTGGAGCTCTCGGCCCGACCGACCGACCAAGCCGACCGTCAGCCAGCCAGACAAACTGCCAGACACATTTCGAAAAGGGCCAACATGAAATTCCATGCGAGTCATTGACTTTATTATTATTGGTTCGCTGGCTGGCTGGCTGACTGGCTGTCTGTCTGTCTGTCCGTCGAGTTGGCGGTCTAACTGACTGCTTGACTTGGCTCTTAGCTCTTTGGCTTGCTTGAGTTTCTTGAGCTGTGGCCAGAGAGCTTTGAGTCTTGCGACGCTTTTGCTTGCTTAATTTTCTTGGGAAAGTTGCGAGCGCGCGTTGAAAGTTTTTTGTTGTTGTTGTTTTTGTTTTGCGGCCTTTTTTATACCCTTGTTTAGTAGCTTATAATGCTTTTGACAGCAGTTTATGGAATGATCCTTAATTTAATAAAGCTGCGTTTTAAATAAAATTTGAAAAATAAACTGAAACCATAAGAAACACATATTAAATGATTTAATTATTTCAATAATTTTTTAAAGAGGCTTGTAAAGAATAAAATTATGTATTTCAATAACAATTTTTAACATATGAAAAGTCTTTGCATTTTTTTCAGCATAACAGTTTCATTTTTTATCTATGCGCATTATCAAAAGCAATTCAAAAAATTTGTTAAATATTATGAATATTTATGCAATATATCAAGCGCAGTGCAGTCACATTTTTGCCATAAATTCCCAAACAGCTTGTTCTTGGTAACACTGCTTTGGGCCAAGTCGCAAATAAATAATGGCACATACTACTCTGCTGGCCAACAAACAAACAAGGACAACTTCAATGCTTGGCATTTGCGGAATTTACACAAAATGATTTTGTGTGTATTTTTATGTTTTTATTTTCTTTAGCTTTTGCCCTTCCATAGAAACTTGAAGCTAAGGCAAATTGATACTTTATTTATAGCGAAAACGCACAAAAATTGGCAAATACCGTACAAAAAAAATAAGGGAAAATAAATAAAACTGGGCGCAGTCAAAAGATTAAATAAGCAGAAAAAGTTTTTAACATTTTTTTTCCGCTTTTTTTTTTTGTGGGCGCGCGAGTCAACAAAATTCAGTGAAACGATCTGCGCTTAAACTTTTGAAGTGCACACAACAAAAGTAGACATGTGTATGTGTGTGTGTGAGTGACTGAGTGTGTTTGTGTGTGTGTGTGGCAGCACTTTTGGCAGATTGCTGCTTTTTAAGGTTTTGCTATTGTTGAAGGCCTGCAGCATGAATGAATTTATGCTTTTGTTATTTTTTCACTGGAATTTTTTTGTTGAATGCCCTTATGTGGCAATTTTTTTATTCGCGTTTGTGCACTTTCGTTCTCTTATTGCCTTTTGGGCTGCGTATACGTATGCACGCAATCAATAAAAGGATACAAATTTGTTTCAAGTCGGCAACTTTCGTTGCCAATTTCATTTGTAATTGGGCCACAATTCACAATGCCAAAAATTACTTTAAGCGCAGCTTGTATACCCTTACTTTGGGGCCAGCAGGTAGCCTGGCGCGGCTTTAGGTCAAAACAACAAAGACGTGCAAGTGTTTGTTTCTTTTTTTGTTGTTGCGGCTGTTTTCTTGCTTATTGCTTCCCACGCGCATTAATAAAACTGACACGTCTTCATATATGCGCAACTTTTTTAGCAATTTTTTTTGGCCGTTGGCCTCGAAAGCAACAAATGGCGCCAGCAAGTCGCCTGCTTAAACAAAATTCAAATGCGCGCTTCATATTATGGGTAAGCGTCATGGCTAAACGTGAAGTTGGCTACACTTAAGTATAGACAACAACCAATGTAATGTTGTGCAGCGCATGCACAGTCTGGCAACGCTAGCATAGCAAGGCGCGCATTTCGAACCGATAACACACACACACAGAGAGAGTGAGAGAGATAAAAGTTCTATATGTAAATCAATGTATTTGCTTAGATAAGGCGCTGCCAAAGCAGCTTGTTATTAAAAATACATAACTAAATCAAGCAGATAAACACATACGCACAAACAGCTGAAAAAGCGCACACATATTAACGAATAAATCTGTTGTTAACTGATAACAACAACTAGAAGCAGCAACAGCTGCTGTGCGGTCATAGCAGAAAAGTAATTACGGACTCAAATCACGTACGTAGTATGCCGGCCAGCCTCAAACGTAGCAGACGCACATACACCGCATATTGCTTATAATATATATACATAAAACGAAACCCCAGCAAAGATGCGCGCACTGAAACGCTTCAGATTGATAACATTCGATGTAACAAATACGCTGCTGCAATTTCGCACCAGTCCGGGCAAACAATATGGCGAGATTGGTGCGCTCTTTGGAGCGCGCTGTGATAACAATGAGCTCGCCAAGAATTTTAAGGCCAATTGGTAAGCCACACAAGTCAAAGGTTAAATCTAGTTTAAAGATTGTCTATGGCGCAGGTACAAAATGAATCGCGACTATCCAAACTTTGGGCGTGAAACCACGCCCCAATTGGAGTGGCAGCGCTGGTGGCGTCAGCTGATATCAGGTGAGTGAAAAGTGTAGTTTTGTTCAAAATAAGTTCGATTTTGGGTCAGCAAAGTGACCAAGGCAGCAAAAAAGATGAGCTGCTGAATAAATCGAATGATGTGCAGTGAGCTTACCGTTAAAGTAATAAGTTAATCTATATTAATCAAATTGAGCTTGAATTCATAATTCGAACAAGTCAAAGTACAAGTGCCTAATTAATTGAGTTTTATTTGACAGGCACTTTTGCGGAAAGTGGCGCTGCCATACCCGAGCACAAGCTGGACAACTTTAACAATCATCTGCTGGAGCTATACAAGACCACAATTTGCTGGCAGCCCTGCAATGGCAGCGTGGAGCTGTTGCAACAATTGCGTAAAGCTAATGCCACAGGAACGCCACTGAAAGTGGGTGTTATAGCCAATTTCGATCCACGCTTGGCTGCGCTGCTGCACAACACTAAGCTGGATAAGTACTTGGACTTTGCGCTCAACTCCTATGAAGCTAAAGCGGAAAAGCCACAAGCGGCCATATTTGAAAGCGCCATGGCTGTGGCAGGCTTAAGCGACCTTAAGCCAGAGCAGTGTCTGCATATCGGTGATGGTCCAACCACAGATTATTTGGGCGCCAAGCAACTGGGCTGGCATGCGGCGCTGGTGCATGAGAAGAGTTACACATATTTGGTCAAGAAGTACGGCGAGCAAATCAAGCGTGAGCACGTTTTTCCAAGTCTCTATGATTTTCACAGAAAGTTGAGCGACGATGCAGTAATTTGGTAGATTATAGAAATAAACAATTTAAATAAACACTTGCCTTTAATTTAACAATTATAGTTACGTCGATGGTTGTTTGGCTGTAAATATATCACCATAGGGATTCTGCGGTTTTTGACTTTCCGTATCGTATTGCGAGCCTATGGCCCAAAGCGATTCCAAATCGTAATGCTCACGTGCTTGTGGCGAGAATATATGTAAAGCTATGTTACCCAAATCCATGGCCATCCAATCTCTGCTCTTTTCGCCTTCGATGCGTGGCAGCAGATCACCTTTGCTGCGTTTGATTTTAAATATGCGGCGCACAAACTCCGCCGTGGAGAGCATATGCCGATAGCTTCTGGCGCTGCAGACTGCCAGATGATCCACATACTTTAGCTCTTCTGGCACATAGCAGACAAATATATCATCAACATTTTCCTTGCGCAGCAGCTGAACTAGATCCTCTATGTCAAAGACACCACGCACGCCGCCTGCAAAGAAAGAGTTTGAATTGTGGATTGAACACTTGAAATACATTCATACTCACGCTTTAGATTGAGTCCCTCATACTGATCCTGTTCAGCTGCCGCAGGCAACTCTTGCTGTTGATAGCGCGCCTCCTCCACATCAAAGATTTCTAAAGCCTCCTCATCGCGAAATATTTTATATTTATTTTGTACGCCGCTGGCAAAAGTTGGCTTAGCTTCTTTCTGTTCGGTTTTATTTCCATCCGTCGATGTAGTTTGCTCTGGTTTGCTAAACTCGTGATGGAAACCACGGACTAGGCGCAGACTGTTGCGTTTGCTGCATATGCAGCGCAGTATTTGTGTTTTTAACATGCTTTCCACAACAAATCAATGTTACATCACAGAGCTCCAATAAATTTTAGTGTTCCCGTAGCGCTTGTGTATACTTGCTTATAGAATTTGTCGTTTTAAGTATTTGTTTGCCAAGATATTTGATCCACAGCCAGTTTCTTACAATTTATTAAAACAAAAACCTGTAACAAAAATATTTCGCGCTATTTTCATTTTCAATTGTGGTGGATGACACTTGCAGTAGAGCTGTTTAGCACCTAGCAACTCTACTTCGAGCTCGAACATTGGCTCGCACATATGTTGCTCGCACCGAAGCCCAAGTGCTGCACTTTTATAGAATAGCTGTTAGCTAGATTTCTAGCTATTATACATTTGATTTTTAGCTATGAATTCGTTATTTTATAGAACCTTCTATTATATAAATAAAAGAACATATTTACAGAAGCACACATTTTGTTATTTGTAAATACACAATATAAAAAACGGTATGAGAATTATAAAGTTCTTTTGAAAACAATGCATATTTTATTTACATACATTTTTATTCTTTGTATATGTTTTACATTCTAGATATAAAACTGTTAACATAAAAATGTAGCAATTTTAGTTAGCCTTTTTTGCATTCGACTATTTTTAGCCATTTTTCATCATTTGACTATTTTAATCCACGATATTCTGGCAACACTGATGGTGGTTGGCTTCGGCGCTGCGAGGTTTTAATCAAATATAATCAAATATTAGTGAATTATAGTTGAAAAACATTGTTGTACATGCGTTGACGAAGTTGGAGTGCGTGTATGTGATAGTGTTACGAAAGCAAATCAAGTAGAAACAGTGCGAAACGAGAAAAAATTGCTATACAAAATTCTAAAATATCACAAAAAAAAAGTTGACTGTGTGCGGTGCAACAATAAAAAGCAAAAATAATATAAAATGAGTGAACGTGAACAGCAAACAGTAATAGCGACGACAAAGGATAATACGCCAGGCAGGCTGAAAATCGAACAGGAATATAAAAGCAGAAAAAATGGATCGGGTTGGCTTGGGTTCTACAAGGTGAGAAGCAAGCAAGCACACACACACATACATACATACATGCAAGCAAAAACACTTGCACACAACACAAAAATACATACATGTGCACCTTTACACACACACACACACCCACAAGCGCTTTTTATTCCTTTTTGATACGATTTCCACGAAAATGTGATGAGTGCGCAGAAGGCTTCTTCTCCTGTTGCTCTGTGCACTCGAGCGTTTGCTACAAAACAACAACAAAATATTACCCAAAAATATGTATTTTCTCGTTTATTATACATAATTGTTAATTCTGTATTGATAAAAGACATAGCGGCATTGGCAACCGAGTTCTGCGAATTCTTTGTAGTTACTCCTCATTTGGTTTTTCCTAGAAATGTGTGTGTTTTGGATTTCATTTGTTTTGATTGCCTTTTTGGGGGCCCGGTTTTCTGATAAATATTTTGCCACTTGAAACAATTTACATGTGCAATAGCCCACAAAGCACTTATGCTCTTGCTCCCTCTATCTAACGTCGGTCGGTCGTTTGCTTTGCACAATTTTAACTGTTAAGAGTGCTTTGCCAGAGTGAGAGTGCAACTGGCAGTTTACTGTTAGAATTTTAGTTGGCACAGTAAAAACTAGCTAAAGTATGCAAACCAAACAAATCAAAAAGTTGAAAATTTACATACATAATACATTTATTTGCCCAAACAAAAAGATTTAACACTTTAAGTGTTTATGTTTTTGTTTGCTTTAAGTTTGTTCTAAGCTGGCTTTACTTTATTAACTTTTTTTGCCTAAAAAGTTTCATAGAAACGAGCTTACCTTGCAAGTAGACAAAACATGCAAAAGTCTGACACACACACACATGCACACAAACAACACACACACACACACACACGTGAACAGTTAAATTTCTTGCGCTTGGCACAAAGGGCAATGCGTTTGGGGGTATGGGTAACTGGGCTCTCACTCTTTCTCGCTCTCTGTGGCTCTGGGGTTTCTTGTGCTTGCCTTTTCCTTTTGCTGTTTCTGCTGTTGCCGTCGTCTGCGTCTGCGTCTTTTGCCTGATCTGGAGTTTCTGCTTTATGGCCAGTTCCGGCGAAATGTGTCTTCAGCTGCTTGCCCATGCCCGGTGCCCCGTTTCTCTGTTGTTGTCGTCTTTGGCCACTCACTTCAATTTGGATTTCACGGAATTCAACTTCGCAGTTAGGATGACATTGCCTGACTGTGTGTGTGTGTGTGTGTGTGTGTGTGTGTGTTGGGTATATATATATTTGTATCTGTGTGCATATTATATTCCATTCTTCTGTGTGTATTTGTGGGTGTCCTTTGTAGCAGGATAATCTAATTTTCCAACTAACTCGCATACAGCATCAATTACAGTGCGAGCAAAATTAAAAGCAAATTGCTTTTCGCTTGAAAGCGTCCCCCACACACTGCAAAATGCACATTTCCAATGAATTATGCGACCCAGGTCCACCCACTACACCCCTCTACCATTAGCCCACATAAAATGAAAACCGTAATAATAACAAGCACAGTTTATTTATTGTTTATTGTTATGCTTTCTGCGCACTTCGATACATAAATAACATAAATACATGAATACTTATGGTATGTACATTATGTATATGTATATATACAACTGTTTGTTTGTATGTATGTATATACATTGTTATGTGCGGGAGCTTTCTTATGTTGGTGTTTATCACCTTGCTTCCTTTTGTGTTGCTGATTCTTCTTCTACATTTATGACAGCTACAGCTCAAAACATTGTTCGACGGAACACGAGATGCTTTACATTCTCTTTCCATCTATCTCTGTTTCGCTCTCTTCTTGTCTTGCTCCGTCTCTTTATGCAGCATGCAATTTATTTATGCACACAAACATACAATATGCATATGTAGCATGCATCCCATTGCTGCAGTTATTAGATATCTCGACGCTTTTGGTCTTTCATTCAGTTTTGGAATCTCCAACAATTGTTTTGGCTGCAAAGAGTTCAACAGAATATGTTAGCTGAGCCAAGTGAAAGGAAATGGCAACATAAAAACGATCTACGCTTTGTTGCAATGTGGAATAATTTCAGAGTAATGTTGCTTCTACTCTGGATGGTTCAAATTTTGTTTTTTCTTAAAATATAGTACTCAGTTTTTTTTTTATAGATTTTTAATCTTGATTGTCGGTTTTAATATACATAAATCTTCTACATTCACAATCTTCAATTTCAATGGAAATGTTATTTTAGACTAACAGGAAGTATACACTAATTACCGCAATAACATCATTATATATCCCGGGGGTTTTCAACTTGTTAAGATTGTAATTGGGATTCATTACTATAGGCAATTCATTCACTCTATGTAAGGAGCTTTTCGGACAGTCTACTCAATGTCTGCCATATGTATTTTTGGTAGAAAATTATAGTGCCGCTTATATTAAAATGGCATAAAAATATGAATGACTGCAATAAAATCCATATGAACCAGATGTACGAATGTATATAATACTGATTGCTTAATGTGTATTTGTATTGTAAATGAAATCCGTTATTTGTACATCCCATATACACACATGATTGACGATATAATAAAGCCAGCCACAAGTCAAAACGAGACTCAGTAACAGTAGCGATAACACTTACTCTACTATAGGCCTATACAAACATGTAAATCTCAGAGAATATTCCCACTCTCTTCCTAACTCTCT
The DNA here is from genome assembly GCF_011750605.1 of Drosophila busckii. Classification (NCBI taxonomy): domain Eukaryota; kingdom Metazoa; phylum Arthropoda; class Insecta; order Diptera; family Drosophilidae; genus Drosophila; species Drosophila busckii. The sequence continues at coordinate 7,477,131 of NC_046606.1, forward strand.
CGCTCTCTGTCTCTTTGTGCCTTGTGTTATCGGGCAATGTGCTTTAGTACAATTGAATTTCATAATACTGTCAGAGGCAGTTTTTAATCACAACTTTAATCTGAATCACTTCAATTAATGACAAATACTGTCAATTAGCAGCCCGAATTGAAATCAGTGCTAAAAGCAAGTGTTTCGGCTTGTATGCCTCATGCCTCATTACTCATTACATCCATTACAACCACACCTACTACAAACAAACACTCCAAAAGATTGGCTCAATGCAAATTGGAGCACTTTACTATATATACAGCTTAAGTGGGAGAAACTCTAGAATCTAATGACATTGAACTTGTTATACACTTGAGGCATTGTGGCTTTTGTGGTATAGTGACTTACTTGGAGTATATGTAACATTGCAATCAATACATCCACCTATTATATGCTTTAATTAATTGCCAGCTTGAAAATAAAAGTTGATTGAGCAGAGTTATTCATAAAAAGCAATACTTACAATAAGATATAATCGTAAATCTTAAAAGTTTAATACAAAATTGTTCAAATGAAATTGAACCAATTGTTGCTATCAATTAAAAGGTTTAATTAGTCCACAAAGTAAGAGCATTCAATTGTGTTTTTGCCAGTTTTGCTTTTAATTTTCCTAGTTGTCTTAGTATTTGTTATTTTCCGATTCGTTATAGCATGGAAGATAATACAGCTGATAAGCAAACAATCAAATGGTCATGCCAAAGATAATACCGTTAGCAATGCTTTGTACATACATCTATAGATATACAAAAACATACATATGTTTGAATTAGTCATGCTAGCGTGTCTGTCTCTATGGCTAAGAGCACGAAGGAGGGTCAGGCAGTCACTGGGCCAAGATAAGAAACTGCGGCAAAATTGATTAAGAGCCTGGGGCTATCCCAGTAAAAAAAACAAACAAGCATGCACATGCTTGTACATCAACATTATGTGAATCACATTAAAGACTTCCCTCACGAGCAGTTAAAAAACTGATTTTACAATTCACAGGAAATTTGCGAAAAGTCCGATCGCGAGGCTAAAGAGAAACAGTTTACGACACTGGAATCGGAACGCCTAGAAAATCGTGGACTGAATCGCTATAGAGATGTTAATCCCTATGATCATTCACGTATTGTGCTAAGGCGTGGCAACGTTAACTATGTCAATGCCAATCTAGTTGAGGTGAGTTAAGCAAATTAATTGAAAGATTTATATTGTTGAATCGAGCATTTTCGTTTGAATTAACAGCTGGAGCGCGCAGAACGTCAGTACATACTGACGCAGGGACCACTGGAGGAAACAGTTGGACACTTTTGGTTAATGGTCTGGGAGCAGGACTCTAGAGCTATATTGATGCTCAATAAGCTGGTGGAAAAGAAACAAATCAAATGCCACTTATACTGGCCCGATAAGCTGGGTGCCGAACATGCGCTCAAGCTAAATACTGTTAAACTATGCGTGGAACTTATCAAATGCGAGACGTATCAGAACTATGTGCGAAGGTGGTTCAAGTAAGTGAATACGCATAGTAAGCTGAATCTTTAGTTAATCTTTAATCTTAACTCTGCAAATAGATTAACTGATCTCGAAACGCAGACAAGCCGCGAGGTGATGCAATTCCATTATACTACCTGGCCGGACTTTGGCATACCCAGCTCGCCGGATGCATTTCTCAAGTTCTTGCAGCAGGTGCGCGACTCGGGCGCTCTAAGCGTCGACGTTGGCCCAGCCATAGTGCATTGTAGTGCGGGCATTGGACGATCGGGCACATTTTGCCTGGTGGACTGCTGTCTGGTGTTGGTGGACAAGTTTGGCGAATGCAATGTATCCCAAGTTCTCTGCGAGCTGCGCAGCTATCGCTTGGGTCTCATACAGACTGCAGATCAGCTGGACTTTTCATATCAGGCCATCATCGAGGGCATCAAGAAGCTGAACGATCCCGTATGTATGCGCAGAAAGCGCTGTCGTAGATCCTTACGTTAGCACACAAAACGTATTGATATAATGAACTACAAAATTAATATGCTGCCGATGCTAGATGCCGAATACGAATGCGCCAATGCGAAATGCAGTGTGAGCAACAAAGCGAGCTAAGACCAAAGAGTGCCAAAGCAACAGATACTCAAACTCAAGAGAGAACATGAAATTGTTTGTAATTTTAAATGTGATGTAAATTCAATTTGGAAATAATTATTTAAGAAAATGTTGTTGGTTTTCTTATTGTAAATAATTATTTATGCAAATTTTGTTAATTGTTTAAACTGTTTGTGCTTTAGTCTCTGCTTGGCTTGCTCACATTAATACTTAAGCTCACATCACACACACACATAGGCTGTAAATTCATTGGCTTTTGTAGCTCATTATACATGCAAACCTTTAAGCTTTGTGGTTAAAAGCGTGCTAAGTGAATCATCTGTTTGATTCATTTAGTGCACTATTAGTCAATGCTTTGTTGCTAAACACTCTCTTCACATCCCACCCCACTTTGCAGAGCTTTCTTAGCGCCGAGGAGCCCATCTTGGGCAACGATGCGTATGCACAGACACAGGATGAGCAGCCGCCACCATTGCCGCCACGCTCGGATTCATTGAATCTGCCATTGGCGCCCAGCGCCGGTGGTGTGCTCTCATTGGACGTGCGTGCCGCGCATGCCAATGGCGAGAGCATAGAGCTGAGCAGCAAGGATGCCCTGAATAACATAATCATTAAGCCGCATGAAATTATAAATGCCGAAGTGGCAGACAGTTTGCTCAACAATCGTCCGCTGCCGCCGCTGCCTTCGTTAGCGCAGCATAGCGAACAGGATTCGGATAGCGACATAGAGGAAGACTATGAGGAGGATGATGTGGACGATGATGATGACGATGATGATGATGATGAGGACGAATATGAGCACATTGATCAGCTGGAGCACAGCAATGGAGAAGTGCTGCCCAGTGCGGATGATGTGAATGCTAACAATGAAAAGTCTACTACGGTGGAGCATAACAAAGCCAATGGCATTGAGGCGACAGCGAGGTGCGTAGCTAAAATGCCAACAGAAACAAATTTCTTGCTACATTAACTAATGTTTATTGTTTATCTATATTTTTTATTTCAGTACCGACTCGGAGTTGAAGCGACGAAAACGCAACGAATATCAGTCGAGTTTGGAGCAGAAGGTTAACGAGATCAAGCGCAAGCAGCGCGAGAACGAGGACAATCAACAGTCGGCGAAAAAACGAAGGTCATTACTCACATATATTGCGGCAGGTGTTGTGGTGGGCGTCATTGCAGCCTATGCCTATACGAAGCTAGCTTAAGCTCCCCCCAACCCCCAACCCCTTTGCCACTCCCACTCCCAAGCCCACAATTTCCCTTTCCAGCTTATCCTTACTCCACACCCTCTAATCCCCGCTCCTTAAACCGTTTTTCTAGCCAGGAAATAGAACGTAGTTGTAGCAATTAGCAGCATGTAGCGTGACAATGATACCCAAATCTATACTTGGGCATTTATATATATTTATATATGTATGTGTGTATGTAGCTATTTTTTAACGAGCTAACATTAAATGTAAGCGCAACACAAATACACGCACACACAGACACACACACAGACAGACATTACGCATACGCAAGAACAAAAAACAAAATAAAAATAAATACAAAATGCGAAAGTAAAACAAATTGTCGCAAGTTGATGACAATGCATTTTAGGGAATTTTTTATGAAGTATACTATATAAAAAAAAATGAGACACAACAACAAATTTAAAAATTTGCGCCATAGACTGACATTTTAGAACAAATTGTTTTTTGGATACACTGAGCGAAAAATATATATGGAACAGAACAAAGTACACCTTAAAACAAAAACAAGTAAAGCTTAAAGATTAGATATTGATATATAATATCTTTGCACTCGCTAAACTATGTACAATTTATAATATTTTGGTATATGCAATTAAATATATAAACCATAGCCACACCACTTCCAAACAACAATCGCCCACAAGACTTGCTTCACTTGTTATTAAACACCAGCAAACATTTCGCACAGTCAATGTGCCAAAAAAAAAAAAAAAGTAAAAGTTTAAAAGAAATATGCTTTTGTTGGTATTGCGCACATACTTAGCCCACTAACTGTAACCAAAAGTTTAACAACAGCAGAAGCAATAGCAATGTATGCAAAATAGAAACTTATAAATAAACAAAAAAAAAAAAACTATGAAATGGTTTTATAGCCGTAAATAGCATACATTTAAAATATTTTTATATATGTGTAATTCATAAAATATAGAAGAAAGTAAACAACACGATAACTAAAGCTTCACAACCACCAAGGCGAGAGCGTAAACCATACGACGAATTATGATAATGACTTTTTATAAAAATAAAAAATATACATATTTATACACAGATATATACACATATATTTAATGAAGAAAAGTAACAAATGAACAATACCTATAGTAATACCTAGTTAACTGAACATTGGCTAAGTAACTGACACACGAACACATAAAAAATATATATATATATATATTAATATATATACATACATACATATGCCTAAATAGTAAAGTGAGAAAAACCACAAACGAAAGTATTCAAATAAAGTTATATTTAAGATACAAAGCCAAGTGTTCATCTTTTATTTATTATTTTTTATAAATTTATGATTTTTGTGTTTTTCTTTTCTCTATTTTTTGCAGGCAATCCAAAAAACACAAACTTAGCAAGACTGCATGAATAAAAAACGGATAAGCTACAACAACCACAAGAGCTGCACATATTATCTTTGCCACTAACATACATTGAATAATAAAAAATATAAAATTATCATAACTTTAAATTTGTTTCAAATTAAAAAAAAAAAAGTAACGTATGGCTTAACATTACCTTAATGTAAAATGTCTGTTAGCAAAATTCATACGCTTACAGCATTATGGTCACACAGTAAAGTTCTCAGTGCTGAAAAATGTGAAAAGCCGCTGGTAGCAGTAACAATAAAGAAAGAATTCTACAAATATCATAAAATTCCTTTGCGCCCGCAGTTTCTTTGGTTTAATTAGTTCAGTGGCGTTGTTTATTTAAAGTATTTTAAAAGAATAAGTTTAGTCATCAATCCAAAATTATCGATTACATCGATTTGGAATCGAATCGCTTACCAGCTCTAATGCGAATAACAATAAAGAAATTATTTTGTTTAAGCAAATATTGAAAAAAAAATTAGTAGTTGGTGTAGCAAGTAAATTAATCAGCGCAGAAGTTAACAAGCATGCCAGCCATAGAAGAGGCGCAGATAACAAAATATTTAGCTAAGGTATTTTTCAATGATGACTCATAAACTCCAATCGAAACGCAATTAAGTTTGATTAATGTTGGTTTGCTTTTAGTATAAGAATGTGAGTGCAACACGCAAAGATGTTATAGATGTGGTTACCACATATCGCAGTTTATCTTATGATTTGCAGACATTTGGTGAGTACAAAGAGCGTCAGAAAGGAAGAAGGAGAGCACTCATCTTTTTATTGTTGTTTTAACAGTTTTTAATGATGGCAGCAAAAAGGATTTGTTTCAGCTGCAGGGCACCATTCCGGTGGTGTACAAAAGTAGGTTAATTTTGTAAATTTAAAGCGATTATTAATTGATTTTTTGTAGACAATACGTACTACATTCCCATTTGCATCTGGCTAATGGACACTCATCCTCAAAATGCGCCTATGTGCTTTGTCAGACCCACACCAACAATGCAAATCAAGGTATCCATGTATGTGGATCACAATGGCAAAATATACCTACCTTATCTGCATGATTGGCAACCGCAGAGCTCGGATTTGTTATCACTCATACAGGTCATGATTGTAACCTTTGGCGATCATCCACCAGTGTATTCAAAGCCCAAAGAAGCAACACCGGCACCATATCCTGCCAGCAGTATGTGCTCATGATGCAATTTATTACACTTGCTTATAAAATTCTCTACAGATTATATGCCTCAACCAGGGGGCGCTGCTGGCAATAGCTATTTGCCTTATCCTAGCGGTGCAGGCGCTGGTAATTTTCCACCTTATCCTGCTGCTGGTGGTGGTAACTTTCCACCATATCCTACCGCGGGACCAGCAGGTAATGTGGGTGGTGGTGGCAGTTATCCACCGTATTATCCACAACCAGGTGGTTATCCCGGCAGCACTGGTGGCTATGTAAGTTACTCAAAGCATTATTAAGCGTATATTTGTAATAATTGTTACTTTAATAGAATCCTGCTGGTGCTGGGTCTGTCAGCTCAACGGGTACGATCACAGAGGAGCACATAAAGGCCTCGCTGATTAGCGCTGTGGAGGATAAGCTCCGCCGTCGTATACAGGAGAAGGTTAATCAGTATCAAGCTGAGATTGAGACGCTGAATCGGACCAAGCAAGAGCTGGTGGAAGGCAGCGCTAAAATTGACGCCATCATCACACGCTTAGAGCGCGAGCAAACTGAGCTGCAGAAAAACATTGGTGTGCTAAAGGATAAGGAGCAGGAATTGCAGGAAAGTTTGGACTCGCTAGAAAACGCCGAAGCCATTGATCCCGATGAAGCAGTGACCACTACGGCGCCTTTGTACAGACAGTAAGTGCATTTCTTCGCTTTCTGTTGACTTTGCATAATACACTTTTACTTTGCAGATTGCTTAATGCATATGCTGATGAGGCGGCCACAGAGGATGCCATTTATTACCTTGGCGAGGGTCTGCGTGGCGGTGTCATTGATCTGGAAACCTTCTTGAAGCATGTTCGCACACTCTCACGCAAACAGTTCATCTTACGCGCCACCATGCAAAAGTGTAGACAGAAAGCTGGATTGGCTGGCTAGTTGACATTATTATCCCTAATATGTTAGCAACATATACTTATATGGAAAAATATTCACCGCTGGTTTTTATATAAGTTTTAAAATTGAATCTTTCAAATTAAATATATATGTATCTATATTAAAGTTGAGATTTTTAGTTTAGTTCGAGTATCGGTCATTTTGTTCAGTTATTTATTGCCATAAAATACACCGGCTCGTTTAACATCCAAAGATGATCACTTATTTAAATTAGGTGGCGAGCTAAATGGGATACTATTGAAGAAAACGACACAACTCTAAGTTAATACATTTATCGGTAAACTCCACGCCCACATGCTTTATTCTTATTCACAAAAACGGAATGCTTGATCATACGTAAATACCAACAGTTAGCAGTAAAAATACAATGCCAAATCCTAGGAAAATCGAGGCACACAAACTGATTAGCAACTCCTTGATGAGCGGACGCTCTTTGGAGTTCTTGCGCGAGACCACAAATATAAAGAACCAGGCGGTGAAGAAAGTGCCGATAATTAACAGCACAGTAGCGAGATGTGGAAAAACCGCTGGGTTTACAGGTGATAAATAGCGCTGCATGTGCTCCATGCTATAAACATTAAAAATACTATAGCTTTACACTAAATACTTTAGTTAATTTAACTTACATTTGTTTTAAAAGTTTTTGTTATTTTACACAAATCGTACGTGGCCGGCTGTCAATATAGCGTTAATGGATGACAGTGTGTTGTATTGCAACCCCAACTGTTAACAGTTAACAGCATGTTCATTTACATAAAGACGATTCACAACCACAACGTGCTCTCGTTTTTCGTTCGTTTGCTGATTTTGTTGCTCTTTTTTACAATATTTAAAGGATACATACAACATATGCATAACTTCAAATCGAAGCAACAAAGACAGCCAAGATGAGCGATGTAAGTATTAACAAAAAAGTGAAAAATTATATTTTGCGCACTATTTGTGCTTGTGTTTTTGTTTAGCTAGAAGAAATGGACAGCGACAGGTTAAATGAGCTGGAATCTATACTTTATTCATCTATACATTATAATGATTACAATGATGGCACTGCAGCAGAGTCGGTGCACCCCCAACAAGTGGAGGTGGATATGGATGCGCGGTACATGCCTCCGCCGCTGCAGCGCCAGCAGCGCATTGTAAGCGACAAACGCGTAATAAACAATGGAACTGGCAAGCCGCGCTACTGGACCGACAACAAGTGCGAGACGTCGACACCTGTAACAAATCCAGAGGAGCAGCAGCCAAGAAAAGTTGTGGGTAAGTTGGCAAAGTGGGCATTGACTTTTTTGGGACATTGCTATTGGGAACTTTAGTAACTAGACATAAACAAAATTGAAAATTGTGCTTGAAATTTGTGTGATATACACAAGAAAAACAACAGCAACAAATACAGCCATGACACCACTTTGGCTACTGCGCCTGATGAAGGGAATCCCGCGAGCTCTCTGCAATTGCTTGCGCAGTATATTGAATCACAATATTCTGGCCATAGTCATGCTCAAATTGTTGTTAATTCTGCTCATAATTGACTATAACTATCTGTATAATGGTTGCGATTTGCTCTACTGGCGTGAGCAATTGCGGACTGCGCCGTTGCAGTATGTGCTCTCAATAGTGGTACTCATGGTATCGCTGCATGTTGCGCTCTCTTCCATAGAGAGTTGCATATACGATGTGCTCAGGCGCCGTCAGCAGCAGCGAGAGAGCAAGCCACGACAATATTTTGAGGAGCGCTATAGACGATTTGTTTTGATGCGACTGGTGCAGGCGCTTGAGACTGCGCTTGACAAGCAAGAGCATTGGCAGCATATTTGCGACTGGGAGCAGCTATGTATGTGCCAGCAGCAAATCCATGAAGCCTTAGCAGACTTTCGCAGCTCAGTGGCATTGTTACTGTGGCCCAATCGTGCCGATTTGCAAACCGAGCCCTCTATACTCTATAATGTGGATGACCAGGAGCTGCAGGCGTTACAGCAAGCGGGCTATAGCTTGAATCAGCCGCAGCTGGCGGACATAAGCAATGAGCATCTGCAGCGATTGCTTAATCCAAGCGGCTATTAACAACTGTAAAGCGCAACCCCCAAATTAAAAAATATAATTTTTGTGTAATTTCCATTTATTTTTATTTTATATTATTTTGTTTTATACATTATATTTGAATTTTCTTGCAGCTATGGAGCAGACCAGTTCTAACACGGATGAAACAAAGGCCCCGGAGGCAGTGAAGCCTAAGAGCTGTCCTAAGAAGTCGGCGCCATTGCAAAAAAAACCAAAGATGATGCCACAACAGCAACGTAAGATTCCGCCAGCTGCAGTCAAGAAGCCGCAGGATGTGTCCAAACAGGAGTTGCCTACACCCAAGTCGCCAACAACGCCAGCTGCTGCTACTAGCTCTACCGACTTTGAGCCAGAGCGCTTTGATCAACGTCTGCTGGTGGCAATACCATCTAACTGGCCCATAGCCAAGCCAAAGGTTGCAGGTGGGTTTGCCAAAGAACAGCGCAAGCTGGAGCAGCATCAGCGCTTGGACAAAAAGCGTCAGAAATCCAAGCGCGCCAAGCAGCAAAAGAAAATGCCTGTGGAGATTATAGATTTGATGAACAGCGAGTCCTCGGATACAGATGATGTCATATTGGTGCCGGCACCACCGGTTCCCATAATAAATGTAGATGCAAGCGATGAGGAACCAGACGAGGAGCAACAAGATCCAGACCTAAGTGAAACAGAACCAGAGTCCAGTTTCTATGAAGAGAACGCCATGGATGCAGCAGATATAGCTCTACCACCCACTGAGCTACCCAGCACACCCACCCTAATGCACTCACCTTGCAACTCGGTGCTGTCTAGCGATGATTTTATTGTGCAAAAGGATACCAGCCGTCTGCTGGCGGAGTGTGCCAGTGCTACAGACGAAGATCTGCTGGTGCTCACCCAGGATGCTATGCGAGACGCCGCCGTAGCCGAGCAACTAGATAAGCTGGATAACTCAGCAACAGGCGATAACTCCTCGGAGTATGAGTTTGTGCCGCCCTCGCGACTGGAGGAGATTAAGCGCAATTATCGTGTTGATGAGCAGCAATTTCGTGCACTGGATGTTTATGAAAGCGAATCGGATCTCACTGAAAGCGGCATCTATAGCAAGGGCAAGCCCAAGGCGACGCCTACAATTATACGCAGTGTAGATTCGCCCAGCGATAGCTCCGATGTGGAGGAAGCTGTAGATGCGACAGTTAATAAAACCAAACGACTGCGCAAACGTCGCGCCTCCAGCACCAATCAAAGTCAGTCCGATGCGCGCACCGAAGGCGAAGAATTGGAAACGGATACGGATGAGGATGAGGCACAGGCTACTGGTGTGCCGGGCATAGCGCGTGGCATGGCGGTGGAACGCTGTAAGCGCAAGATTAGGCGACTGAGTCAGCGGCAAGAATGCAGAGGAGCCGCATAAGCTTGAGCCAATGCAGGAAAGCTCCGGACTCTGGTGATGAGGAGGAGGACGAGGAGCAGCGTGCGCTACCCACTGCCAGGCAAATAGCAGAGCGACTGCTGGAGCAGCAGCAACAACAACAGGAGCGCGAGAAAAAGCTGCCCAAGCTATCAGAAATTGTGGACATTATATCAGATGACGAGCCTATGGTGAAAGAGGAAGAACTGCGACCACAGTTGCTAGAGGATGTATCGGATACAAACTCCGTTGGCTCGGATGCCAATACCGAGGATGAGGCTGAGCTGCAATCTGTCATGAACAGGGAACATCTAAGTGATGTCTTCAAGCGCATTGACGAGCATGCAGCAGATGCAAAGCGTAAGCAGCAACATCCGGAGCTGGAGCGGGAGCCGGTTAGCAGCTCTGAAATGGAGGAACGATCAGTGGAAATCGTGGATGAGGAACTAGAGCTAGCTAAGCTAACAGAGTTAGATGAAGACAAGCAGGATGAGGAGATGGAACCGCAGCATCCAGTTGATGTACTAATGGCGCCTACTATGCGCGCTTTGCAGGATCAGCCGCGTGGCGGCGATCTAGTCGGTTGGAATATGGAAATGTGTCGCTTCTACAATGATAGCTGGCATGGCGAGCATTTCAGTTTGAACAAGCTATATAAGGGCATGAGTGGTAAGCTTGCAAATTAAACGATAAACATTTTAATTAAACTCAATTCCATAGGCCATCGTAATGACTGGCGTATTATGAATTCGGATCGTTATCCAGTGGCACGCAAGCGCTCCAATTTCAAGTGCACCAATTGTCTAGAAATGGGACATGTGCGTGTCAAGTGTCCGCGTCCACGCAAGCCAATCGTTTGCTATACTTGCGGCAATACTGGACATGCTGAGCCACGTTGTCCGAATGCCATATGTCTTGGTGTAAGTTGCCTGTCCATTTATTTATTATTTGATGCTTCATATTCATTTATTTACAGTGCGGCAGCAAGCAGGCGCTTTATGTGCAAAAATGCAACAAATGCTCGTTTCACAGTCGCGTTGTCTGTCAGATCTGCAAGATGCGTGGACATACCACTGAGCTATGTCCCGACAAGTGGCGTCGCTATCATTCCACAGTAAGTGCAACGCACAGCATTAATAAGTAATGTATTAATCTATTATCTTTACGATCAGACCCGCTCCAATGTGCAGCTGGAGAGCAATGTACAGTATCGCACCAAACATTGCAGCTATTGCGCCGCACGTGGTCATCTCTTTGAGGAGTGTCGTCAGCGCATGGGCGAGTTTCGACAGCAAGTCTATACAAGTCAAATCATATCGCATCAAAAGACGTATAAAGATCGCACTGGCAGGCTGAGCTACTTGGAAGATACCCCAGCATTGTTTCCAATTGAGACACCCTTTCACTTTAATTGGGACTCTGAGTTTGCCAGCAACAGCTGCTATGCTAGATTTCTAAAGGTCGTTGGCCTGGCCAAGCCACCTGAGAAGATACGCCGCTTAAAGGCGCCGCCACAGCAAGTCTATACCAATGACTATGTCCCCAATCCACAGGCCAAAGCAGCCAGTAGCAAACAGCAGATACAACTAAAGGAAATAACCAGCAATACGCAAACTAAAGCAAACGTTAGTAAGATAAACACACATGAACTGGACTCTGACTCCAATTATAGCTTCTCGGAGCACTTTGAGTTGCCCAGCTCCACAACTACAAGCAATGAGGAGCAGCCAACAAGCAGCGCTATGCCTGACATGATACCGCTCAGCACCACGCCCGAGCCAGAAGAGCAACTGCCCAGCACCAGTCAGCAACAGCAGCAGCCGCAGCGTATACAAGGCATAAGCATGTGTGTAAACACCAAGCTAAATGCCGTTCCCGAAGCCGCTTCCAACACAAGTACTGGCTTGGGAGACTTGCCCACCGAGGCGCGCATTTTGATGGCACGCGATCAAACTGAATATTTATTTAGTCCGGAGGGCAGAGAATTTTTAACTGATAGCGCCAAACAGTGTCAAGTGAGCGTGCGCATGGATTTCAAGGAATACGGCTATGTCTTGGTTATCTATGGAGTCAAGAAGCAACAGGAACAACTGCAGCTGCTGCTCATGCATCGCCATCAGCAGGTCAAGAACAAGACCAAAGAGTTTACAAGCCAGTTGCCACCCAAGCGCGTGGATGTGCTCATTCGCTTCATACGCGATGGCATCGCTAGCCTGCAGAAGGCGTCTCTGGGCAAGCCCCACGATCATTATCAACGTATCAAACAGCTGGAGCAGCAGAACACTAAGCACAGCTACAAGTTAGCAGCCAGCAAGCGTCGTTTGCTGAACATGATATTGCTAGGACAGGCAGGACTCGGCAATGGCACTATGCACTTGGACAAACTGCTGCTTATATTAGGCAAGCTCATCGAGGAGTATCCGGCTGTGGAGGTCGCCACACCTGCGCTCCGACAGGAAATTGACGACCATTGGCGCGTCATATTTACCGCCTATCCGCACGAGAATTATGACGAATTGTTGTTTGACTATGTCATGCTAAAGAACAAGAATCGGCTAACGCAGCTGATGATAGATCCAAAACTGATGGGCATACAGCCGCGCAAGCCAGCAGCAGTGCTATTGACTCCTTATCAGCCGCAGCAGCAGCAGCAACAACAGCAACAACAACCACAACAGCAACGTTCGCCCAAACAGCGCGGCAAGCCGACAACACTACCACATGCTTGTGAAGATCAGGATCAGGAACAAGCACCAGCTGCACCTTCGATGCGTCCACCCAAACAAAAACCACCCAAAACCAAACCCAGGCAGGTTGTACCTGTAATAAATACACGCCGTCAGCTGCCCGTCAACGATCCCCATCAGCGTTCGCCCAGCAATCTGCGGCTGGAAAAACATCTTCGGCCGGAGTGTGTGCGTCTCTTGGCCGACATGGAAAACGGCACCCAAGACAGTCACAAAATCAATACGGATGCAACGAAACCCTCAATGTTTTGGTCGCGTGAATCGCTGCAATATCTTGACGATCTATTTAAACTCACCGACAACGCAGCCACCATTGAACGTCTGCAGCGTGTCCTGGAGCGCTCTAGGCGCGGCCAGCTTTCTCATAATGACTATCGCGCTGTCATAAAACTGCACTCGGTCATGGCGCATAATTAAATATAAATACTAAATAAATACATATATCAATATGCTTGTACAACTAAGCTTTGGTGCCTATTTTCTAAAAACAAAAACTTCAGTTGTTTATATAGTTTAAACTTTAGTTTATAATTTTGCTAAACATGCGTAATACTGTGTAACTACAATACAAACTTTATGCAAATTTTCATTTTGGAGAACACTACAGGAAATTGTTTCTAATTCTCTTTGTTGGTCCAGCAGTACACCAATATATTATTATTCATCCAATTTCATCGAAAGGCAAAGCTGTTGCGTTAGATTAAATTGTGCCTGGCTTGTTTTTGTGTATTTCAGTCAGTTGGAGAGAAGTCAACTGTAAACAGAAAAATTACACATATTACTTAAGATATTTATGTTAAAAAGAAAATCTGAAGAAGTTTGTTTTTTGTAATTTTCATGCACAGTAATAACCAAAAAAACGTGCAGTAAACCTAATTTCTCCTATGTTTATAATTTAATTAAATCTTAAGTTTGTTTATCATAAATATTCATGTGAATAAAGGTTATCTAATTTTAATTGAAATATTAATTTCATCTTTACTGATTAAAATAAATTTAAAAACCAAAGCATATTCAAATCATACATACATAATCAATAATTGTCTATTTAAAAGAATACAATATTGAATTGTCTTCAGATATAGATCTGATAGATACATTTTATTTGCAAGCACATTAACCTACATTTTAAATAATCCGATATGATATGCAACAATATTCAATTTTAAAACTAAAAAACAAAAATAAAGATCATTGTAATAATAACATAGATAATAATTTATTGACTAGAAAGATTTACAAGCAGTGTTTGTGTTGTGTCCAAGTACAAGTAATTTACATTTTTGTTAGATATTGCATTGCATTTGGTTTTGGTAAGCGGAGGGGAGAAGTTTTACTTTGTAGGAAAGTCGGGCCAGTAGTTAATATAATAACGATGTGTGGTGCCTTCGAATAAGCGATCCAACCAATTGCTAAGACCATCCAGCAAGTTGTCCTCAAAGAGCACATTTGTTTCTGATTCAGAGTCCTCTGAATAGTTGACGCCCAGAAAGTTGCCTATTTCAGGATCGTCATTGCGATCCAAAAGCTGTTTGGTCATCTTAATCATGCGCTTATTACCGCGTGCGCATTCCGGATGCTTGGCATGGTAGACGCAAAAATATTTGCGATGTCCATTCAAAGCTATAACGGTGCCCACACAGTTGCGCGGATTAATTTGGAGCTGTTGATTTGTGCAAAGTGAGAGACGCAGCAGCTCTGTATACCAGGGTAAGCCTTTTTCTATAAGCATATGACCAAATAATAAAGTCTTGGTGCGTCTATAAGGCCAAACAGCACGATGGAAGGGTGGTATAAGCTTGGTGCGACTTTGTAGATCGGTTATGAGTAATATAGTGCGACAACCGGGTTTTAATAGTCTAACTAGACCATTGTATTTCTCAGCTCTAAGTTCATAGAGCTTCAATTCTGGCTGCACTTTGGCAAGCTTATTTTTGCATGCATCCTCATTGATGGCACCTTGTGCTTTCAAGGACTCTTCCTCGGCACGTACAAAATACATCATAATATAGCCTACGGTGAACATAAACGCTATAGTGCCAAGCAATGATAACGCAGCAAACAAATGCTCATCTTCAACATTATCTGATAGATAATCCGCCATATATAGCAATCTGGTTATCCATTTACTTAGTATACCCTGAGCATGTTCGTCCAGTAGATTTTGTACAAAGGCCTCATAGGTTAAAGCCTCCGAAGTTTTGAGTAAACGTTGTATGGTTAAGTTAATCTCATGTTTGGTAGCATTTATAGCTGAGTTATTGTTGTAGTCTGCCGACTTTATATCCAACTTGGCGCCATCTACCCACTCATATTTAATTTGTGTGCTGTCTCTGCGCCAGATAACTACCAAACGCAGCAGATTATCCTCAAACGAGCCCTTGGATATGGCATTCAAAAAGTCGGCTTGTTTTTCTTTGAACATGTACGCAAATCTCACACGATCCATACTATAGCCACTCTCCAAGGCTATGTGTCTTAAGGCACCTCTGGCCATATCGTATTCAGGTGAGTTTTCGGTAATCAAAACGACACACAAGCGTTTTCGTGGTCTATTCCATTCGGCTGGACAAACGCCTTCAAGCACCTCTTGCGAGGAAAGTCTAGGCAGTGATAAATACTGATTGGCGGCTATGATATTATCCAAGGTTTGCGTAGGTATATCCGCCATGGATATGCTGGCCACAGCGCGTACTGAGTCCTCATTAAAAAGAAACAGTGTATCCAACTTGGGATTAACTTTAAAGCGTTCCAACAACTGCTTACAGTACTGACTAGTCAAATCCACAAAGCCAAAGGCCACACGCTCATGAAAAGCAAAGGCAGAGATTAAATATCTCAGGCGTGTCACACTTCTGGGCTCAAGCACTAAAGCTCTAACGCGATTATCCTGCCAGCCATTCAGGAATTCATCAATATTGTCATCGTTAATACGTTGGCCAATCTTAAAAGGCATTTTCTTGCGTATAAACTCGGCAAGCTTTTGTTGTGTATAAATGTTCTCGCGATAGACATAGCAGTGACCAGATAGAACCAATACCATTCTTGGTATGTCATCTGCGCCGGACTTACGCAGCACGGCAGGCTCGTGCGCCGCATTGACCGTTGCAAAGGTTACGCCTAAAGGTTCAAACGTATCGATTAGTTTCTTAAAGGCGCCCACTATGCGTATGCAGCCAAAGCACCAGTCGTTGTAAAACATTACAATGTGCAATTTGTTTTTGCTCTTTGGTAAAACAGTTTGATCAAAATAGTTGGATGTAATCGACAGCTTGTGATAAAGACTTATGTCCTGGTCAAAGTTAAAGTGCTTGCCGAAGAATTCCTCAACTGGGTCAGAGCCAAAGCGATTGTAGCCGCTGTAATCATGCTTTTGCTTTAGATAATGTGAATCCTCGCTGGTAATGCCATGACGATCGTATAGTCTTCGTCTATCGCTATCACTTAGCAGCTCATAGGCTTTATTGATTCTCACAAACTTTTGTTCTGCATCTGGATGATTGCTCTTGTCCGGATGCCACTCTTTGGCCAATTGCTTGTATGCACGGCGTATGTCCTGTGTGGAGGCTGATTTACTTACGCCCAGCTCCTTGTATGGATCGCTTAGAGCGCCTAGACAGAGCGCAACCAGTGCGCTAAGTATCAGCACATACTTCCAATACATTCTGCAGTCTCTACCAGCTTATCCCTTTTTCACACACGCACTCACACACACACTCAGGCATATACTCCAAAGTGCGTTTGGGGGTTGGAGTGTGGGTTGCCCTCAGCCGTGCTCCAGTTACGAGTTTAATTATTGGTCTCACTTCCGTTCTCTTAAGCGTTGTTGCAAACGCACATGGCGTTGCAAATAATTTTTTTTGTTAGTTTGTGTCAATGTCGCACTAATTTCTATTGAATTTGTATGCTTTTTATTTTTATTTATATCTGACAGCTTAACTTAACGCTACACCCGACAGGGTTGCCGCGGAGTATGAAACTAACAGTGTGTAAGCATCTGTTAAACTTTGCATTGGGTTGGTATCTTTAATCAGTACACACAACTAATTTAATAATAGAGTAAAAGATTTATAGAGCTCCACGAAGAAAGAAATCTATTAATCCCGTTGAATTATCTATTCAATTTCGCAAAATATAAATTAAACTGTATTTTATTTCATAGTTGGATGACAGTGGTTGCGTGCATTCATCAGTTACAGTGACCACTCGCATACGACAAACCACAATATATAATACAATAATAATACATCATTATTATAACACAATACTTTTGTCTCCGAATCTATTGTTTTTGCATAAGCAAATCATGGAATCCTAGCGAATGTATTCAATTTCATAACATATGAGCTTGTTTAGCTTAAACAACCTTTTGATAATTAAAGATTTTACTGTATTTGTTTTCACGCAACCAGTGTATACATATGCAAAAATTGTTGATACAGCATAAATGCCGTTTTATTTCCCGACCGCCACTTTCAGCTTGTTAAGTGTGGTTACACTGTGTGCGTGGTACAAAAATCGCATTCGCAAATCACCAAGCTGAATTTTAACAAAAAGCACAAAAATATTAGTAATTATTAAAAAATAAATATAAAATTTAAAATGAGTGCAAAAGCATTATTCGCCTGTTCGAAATGTTATACTCGACACCCGTATGAAGAACTCTCTTCAGGACAGCAGCTATGCAAGGTGAAAACAAAAAAGAAATTTATAAAAGCAACAAAAAAAAAGAATAGACTAATACAAACTCAAAATGCAAACAAACAAAACATAGCGTGAATCATAAAGACTTTGCTGCGTTTTTGGCAAAAAAGAGTAAAAAGAAAAAACTGACGCGCGACGAAAATGCTGCTGCGCATTTAACAATGAAAAATTGTCGGCAAGAGGAAGCAGCAAAGCGGGCAGCGGTGACAGAGGCCTGAAAAACTGTAGCCTTTGACTGTGAATAATGATCGTCATGGGTCCAACTGCAGTTCTAAGAACGATATCATGATGTTTTTACAAGGTATTAAATGTTATTTTTATTAATTTTTCCAGATGTGCCGTGGGTCTACCTCAGTTGTTAAATGTACTTACTGCCGCTCGGAATTTCCCTCCGCCACGTAAGTTAGGCTTAGCTTATATTACATTTTTTTTGTTATAAATATATTTTTCGCATATTAGCAGCAAATCACAAAGTGCCTGCAAAAAATGCGAACATTATTTGGCCAAATATGGCAAGCCCAGCGCCTGCGAATGCTGCAAAATAGTTGCCGCCTTTGGTAGTTCCAAATGCATGAGGTAAGTGTCCAAGTCTACTAACAAAGTAAGCTGAGCTCCAAGTAGTCAGTTTTCAACATAATTCTTGTAGTTCAGTCTGGCAATAGTTAGAATACAAAAAAAAAAAAAAACAACGTCTCTTATGAACGCAAAACATTTCTCTCTTCTCTTTTTCTGCTACCCCCTCCAACGTGTTGTGTGTGTGAATTACCATTAAAATATATATGCAATATATGTACACACTAACTGCAAAATAGATGCGCAAGCTACGAGGCTAAATATGGACCGCCAACACAATGCGACGAGTGCAAGCTGCGATCAGCCTTTGACAGGCGCGACGAGAACAAAAAGGTCAGCCAGCCAGCCAAAGGATTTAACTTTATAAGCGCTAAATTAAGTTATTGTAAATGATTAATTGTTGTATTAAGAGACTCCTAATTGCAAGTCAAATGTATTGCGTTCATAAGAGTATCTAGTTTTAAGCACTTGATTGTTAAAGAGTTGTTGTAATGCTAATGCTTATAATCAATCAAAATCAATTTCAGGTCAATGGCAAAATGCTTTGCTGGCTGTGTACGTGCGCCTATAAGCGTGCCTTGCTGAAAGCACAGCAGGAGGGGCGAATATCCATGTCTAAGAAGCGGCCACACGACAAATCCTCCGCCACGTCAAGTCATCGAGACAGCGCCTCTGCTAAAAAGCCCTCACGCGGTGGTGATATTGGCAAAAGCGGCAGCAGTGGTATGAATGCTGTTAGTGCTGCTGGTATGGAGCTACCTGACAAGCTGTCGCGTGGTAATAGCGGCAATGGCAACATAACAGCGCCAGTTGCCATTAGTGTGGACACAAACTCATCAGATCATGTGGTTGCTATAACACATCTCAAAGAGCGCATTGCCAGCCTAGAGAAGCGTCTAAATCACAAAGACAAGGAACTTTTGGAAAAGGACAAACAGGTGAGTCAAGAAACTAAAGTTAATTTGAAATTATTTTTAATCTATATATGTATCACAGCTCACAGAGCTTAAGGGCAAAAACTTTGAAAAGGAAAACGAAATGCGCAACAGACTAAAAGAAGTAGAGCGCCTGCATGATATGAAGGTAGACAACTTGAATCGTAAGGTAGCCAGTTTGTTGAAGGATCTGGCTGTCATGAAGAAAAGCAACAACAACAACAAAAAGAACAGCGCAAAGTCTGAGAAAGAAGCGATCAAGCGTGAAAACTTATCGCCCAAAGAGGAAGTCGTTGCCAGCGTTGTCACTAGTGCTGGTGATATGAAGCCTGAGCTAGACAAAGACGAGAAAAGTCAGGATCGTGATGACGAATCCAATGATCGTGCCAGCGTGCACACACGTTCCAGTTCAAGCAGCCCTTCTTCAAACTGAGACACGCACATTTCAAAATCCCCAACAAGAATCCATACTTGTTGTAATCACTTTTAGTTTGTCGCTTTTCTTTTTTTTAGCTATATTTGCATTAATTGTAACATAATTTTTACCACATTTTGTTTATGATGAATTTTTTACATGTATTCCAACTCCACCCTCCTCCCTCTCCGTATGTACTACTTTTATTCAATGTCAACCATCTGATTAGAAAATGTAATTTTTATAGGCTCAACTTATCAAATTTTCTTTAGTTTAATTATGCGCTACATGAAAAAAACGCAAAAAAAAACAGATAACGAAAGCATTGTTTAACAACTTAAGAAATACATATTAATGTTGGGAACACAATCAACTATTAAAATTATATTTGTTTTTATTTATAAACAATAATTGTTAAAGCGTACTTTTAGTGGGGCTTGGGCTTATGCCCATCAACGTAAAAGTTTCGCGTAGCTTTGGGCAACTCTAGCTCCATGCCCTCCATAGATTTGTCGAGCATTATTTGACAGCCGAGGCGGGAATTTTCACGAAGGAAGGGCGCCATGTCCAGCAGATCGTCCTCCTTTTCATCCGCCTCGTTTAGCTTATCCAGATACCTATTCTGCACATAGACATGACAGGTGGTACAAGCCAGAGATGCTTCACAGGCGCCCTCCATTTCAATGCCATGCCGGTGCGCCAGATAAAGCACGTTATCACCCACCTTGCCCTGTACCTTGAAGCGCTTTCCGTCCTTGTCTACGTAGGTTATATTTACGCTGCACGTGGAATTATGAATAAGAAGCCTTTCTTTTTGCTTATTTACTTACATTTCATCTGGTGACTTCGGATCTTGCCATTCGTACTCGCCATGCCGCAGCCCTACAGAGCAACAAAAGCAAAATTGAATTTCATAATTCTTGACGGTATGACGGAATTAAATCTGTTGTATACGGCAGAATGGATTACTTACATGGTGTCGAGTGTAGTGCTCTGTTCACTCTGTATACTGATGATTTAAGAACTGGCTTGTATATAAAGCGACAGGAATAATTACGCGACTGGCGCAATAGTAAACAAATCATTTTTAAGGTTACTGTTCAGAGGTGAGCGATAGTTTTAAGCAGCTGTTAATCCTGAGCGTATTCAATCACCATACTTGTATAGAAAATCATAAAACAATCACAAATACTATAATAACTGTGCTTTATGGTTATTAAAATAAAAATTGTGTGTAAAAGTTTTAAATAAAGCACATTTTTAACTAGACATAAATAACGTAAAGTCAGCTGCAGCCAAGCGATATCAAGTTATCGATACACACACATAATAGCGGCAGAGCTGCCTTATTCAAACAAATGTCTTTTCTTTTGTTTATATATTTGAGATTAATAAATTTATTAATACTGTTTCTAAATATGTTTGTATTACATTAAAAACTAATTTGATGTAGTAAATGTAAGTAATTATTAAATAAATGCATATTTGCTAATAATGAATTATTTAAAAATGCGTGCAGTACTTTTTACTTCAATATTATGGTGCACTTGAATGATGAGAGATAGTCTTGGGGAAAATCACTTGCTGCTGCGGCTGACAATTGGAAGATGCTTTACTTGTCTGCCTGCTCGCCATCCTTGTGTCCATTTTTATTATCTTTTGGCTGCACAAACAAGTCTGAAGGACCCACGTGCTTGATAGGTATAATACGCTCCTTGCCATCCTCTGGTGCTACCAATGGGGGCACAGTAACAGCCAGCACCCCCTCATCGTTAAGTGTCGAGGCGATGGCATTTATATCATACTCCTTAGGAAGCGGATAGCGACGTATGAAATGACGTGAGACATGTCCATGATCATCCTCACGTTCCTCGTGCTTGCCCTCAATAATGACGCAATTGTTCACCAGCTTAACGCTAATTTCACCAGGCTCAAACAGACCCACATCCAGATTGATCTCAAAATTGCCCAGTTTGTTCTTACCGGCAGCAACACCTGCTGCGAGCTCTCCACGATGCTTTCTGGCCACCAGCTGATGAGCATGGGCTCCCATGCGAGCTATCAAACCCAGCGTATGCAAATCCAATGCGTCATGATGACGCGAGTGTTGTCTGCGATACAAGCGATTGGGAAACATGTCATGGCCGTAGTACATGGAGTCTGGAGAATCCAAGTTCAATACAAATGGCACGTCTGGCATTTTTTCTTATTCAATTAGGTCGTGGAAGAAAATTATACAGAATCTGTATCTGGCACAAGTTCACTGAACCTACAGGCAATTTTCTGGCGTACGTGTGAGGGTTGATTTGTATGTAGAGCGAGGAAGTATTTGTAATTCCGTGTCTTTACTAATTTAACTTTGAATTTCTCAGCACAAATGTGGAGTTGTGACAACATGGCTGACTTTTATACGTGTGCAGCGCAAAAGCTTTTCGAGCTTTTTTGGAGCGACAAACTGGGATGTTCTGGAGCGAATGCAACAGACAAGCAGACAACAGTAACTTTAAGCTGGAGGTCGAGCTTTTTGTGCAGTGCGCCAAAGTCAAACCGCAGGTAAATAAAAATATACAAATTTAAACTTTTGAATTCGATATGTTTTGTCTGCTGCCTGGAGCCAGAGAGCTGCGCTACGTTGTAATATGATAGATAACTGGCGCGCCTTTTAACCACCAACACCACAAAAACAACAACAAAAATAAACATAATAATAATAATAACAAATAGTTAACGGACAACAGGTAGGCTTTGCAATTTCTAATCTAACAGCTGCTGCGGTTGCTTTATTCTACTGAAAGCGCGACTGATAAGCTGACGTTGGCGTCGCAGTCGACGTAGCAGCCAACGTCTAATAAATTTTGCACACAATAAATGCTGTTGGCATAGCAAATAGAGAGCTCAGTTTTATTTCATCAACCAAACGAGAAGAACTAAGCTATAACAATGGCCACCTATGAGCAAGTGAAAGATGTGGTGAATCATCCAGAGATTTACTTAATCGATGTGCGCAATCAAAGTGAAATCGCAGAGACTGGCAGCATACCCGCTAGCTTTAATATACCTTGTAAGCCAAACTTTTTATAAATTTATGTCTGCTTTAATTACAAATATATAAAATTCTTTTGTATTTCCAGTGCCTGAATTGAGCACCGCTTTAGCCCTTGATGAACAAACTTTTAAGACTAATTATGGACGCGATAAGCCTGCTTTAAATGCTGATATCATTTTCACCTGTCGCAGTGGGCGACGTGCGCAAGAGGCAGCAAATATTGCCCAAGCTGCAGGCTTTACCAAGTACGTGAATATAAACGTGAATGAAATTCTTTCAACTATCACTTATTTTTTTTTCTAGTGTACGAGTCTATGCTGGCTCTTGGCTGGAGTGGGCCGAAAAGGAGGGCTTGAAAAATTAAATATTTTTGCATGCTATTCAAGACCGCACTTGGGTGATAGATAAGCAACTATTTAAATTATATACAAATTTTATACGTGCACACCATTTTAATAAATACTTTGTTTTGCTTTCCAAACTGTTAATTTAACGACAATTTACTTCGGGTTGCTTTGACTGCAAATTCAAATTCAAATTTGAAATTTATAATATTTTGCCCTAAATGTTTATGAACAAACAAACAACCTTTAGTTGTTAATGTACGAACAAATAATCTTTGGTTGCTGGTCTACAAACAGCCTTTGGTTGCTGATGTACAAAACTAGCAACCTTTAGATGCTGATGTACATAAGCAGCAAACAACATTTGGTTGCTGATGCTAACTTAGTATATGCTTAATATGCTTTGTAAGAACGTAGTCAAGTTATGAAATACTTTTTTGACGCACTGTACTTTACTCTGTCTTGCTGCTGCGACTCACGCTCACTTCTACTCTCTAGAATGCTCTTTGTGTTTTGGTTTTGCGTTGACGTTGACCTACCTCAACAAAAATAAAGAAAGTGTTAACATTTACTGTGAATCTATAAACAAATTGTAAGTCATGTTACTGTTGAAACATTAAATAAGCTTTCTAGAACTTTACACTGCAGCAAATGCCAATAAGCGCAAACGATACACGAATAGAAAAAGCTAGAAATTTCTCGTTGCTAAGAGCTTGAAGTATAAATAGCAGCCGCATGCAGCGCTCTCTTAACAGTTTGAAATAGACAAATAAAGCGAGCAGAGCTAAATGCTTAGTGCGATTTAAATTAATCAGTTATTTAAAAAGCTACAAAAGATTATATTAAAATGCGTAACCTACCCATGTTGCTGCGTATGGCGGAGGAGATGACCCGCATGCCACGCCTGTCCCCATTCCAGTCGTTTTTCCGTGAGCCACCTTTCTGGAACAGCATTGCGGCTACACCACGTAATTGGCAGCAAATTGGACGCTGGCAGCAGCAGCAGTTGACACCGGCGGCATCCATAGGCAAGGAAGGCTATCAAGTGTGCCTGGATGTCAGCGACTATAAGCCCAATGAGCTGACTGTGAAGACTATCAACAATAATGTTGTCATTGAGGGCAAGTCGGAGCAGCAAGAGGATCCAGAAGGCGGCTTTAGTTCACGACACTTTCTGCGTCGTTTTGCCTTGCCCGCAGGCTACGAGGCGGACAAGGCTACATCCAGCTTGAGCAGCGATGGCGTGCTGACCATTAATGTGCCCAATCCACCAGCTGTGCAGGAGGCGCTTACGGAGCGTGTGGTGCCCATACAGCAAACCGGTCCGGCAGAGGTTAATGTCAAGCCAAATCCCCCACTTGATGAACCGGATAAGAAACAGGAGCAGCAGTAAAGCCAAAAATTATAATTAACCAATTTAGTTTAACAATTAGACACCAAACAAATTCAATTAGCAATTAATAATAGAAACAGTCTGTTTATTTACATATTTACATATAATATAATATAATAAAGGGTGTACAAAATATAAGCAAAGAGCACTTTCTGTTTTAATTCCTCGTTGCATGATGACGTTTGCACTTTTTTGATGCGCCGCCAAATCTTTTAGCTTGTTTGTTGGCCTTCGCGCTTTGCCCGCATGATTCATCCACATCATCCGCATCCGGCGCTGCGTTGCGCCTTGGGGCGACAGTATAAAAGCTCGCACAGCTCTGTCTACAATTTTTATAAGAATTTCAAACGCGAGCATGTCTCTTGTGCCCACAACATATCGCGATTTGGTTAGGGAATTGGATCGCCCGTTGTCGCGTCCGCCGTATCAACCCTACGATTACCAGCTGTATCCATATCTGTGGGATGATCCGCGACATTGGTGGCGCTCAAACAGTCTCGAGTCTCTGCGCCCTTTAGATGAGCTGGTGACCAGACGAGTGCGCAATCAGCTTATACAGTCAACGCCCTACGAGTGGGCGTATCCCATGCGCTGGGATAACTACTATGCCGGCGAGCGTGTTCATGCAGATGAAAAGGGATTTCGTGTTGACATCGATGTGCGTCAGTTTCGTCCCAGCGAAATTGTGGTCAAGACCAACGATGATTATGTCATAGTCGAAGGTAATCATAATAGACGCAATGAGGGCTCCAATGGCTTTGTGGAGCGTCATATTGTGCGTAAATATCTCCTTCCGCGAGGTTACAATGCCAACGAGGTCATCTCAGATATATCCAGCGATGGCATCTTGACCATTAAAGCGCCACCGCCGCCTCCAAGCAAGTACTATAATCCAGGTGAGCGTTTGGTGCGGGTCCATGAAACGGGCAAGATGGCGCTGCCTTGGAAATAGTGCCATTGCCTTTACACGCTTGCTTAATCCCTGGGCGTATGTTCAAATTCAAGGTGAACTATTTTTAAACGAGCAGCAACTGCAAAATGCAATTTAGTTTTAAAATAAAGTCTATACATACGTTTTGTACAATATTTGCAGTGTATAAATAATATTAAATGCGCAATAAATCGAATCAAATTTTTAATTAATTACTATTGCATTTGCTGAAAAATTGAAATGAAAAAACAACTTTTATTTTGGTTTAAAGTTTGAAATGCATTGCTGCATCAAATTTATTTTGTATTATTATTAATTAGTCTTTAGCTCGTTTTAAATACACATTGGTTATTAGGAAATAGGGATGAATTAAAAATGGCAAGAGATGAGGATGACTTGACGAATCAAGAAAAAAAAATGGCTGCCTAGTGATGGCTTTCACTTGGAGCCGCCATTTGTCGCCTTCTTGTCCTTGGCATCATCTGCCTTATTCTCCTTCACGTTCAGATGCGCAGGTCCCACTTGCTGTATCTGAACGACGCGCTCCTTGGACTTGTCCTCAATAGGCTGCGGCTTGGGCACGCTGACAGTCAGGACGCCATCCGAAGATAGCGCAGAAGCCACCTTGTCCGCTTCGTAGCCTTGAGGCAAGGCATAGCGACGCACAAAATGGCGCGATATATAGCCATGATTGTCTTCGCGCTCCTCATGTTTGCCCTCAACCACTATAGAGTTGTCCACTACTTTGACGGTCAGTTCGCTTGGCTTAAACTGCGCCACATCCATGCATACTTGGAAGCCATCCTTCCCCACTTGAGCAGCAGGCCAGTTCCAATTGTCGCCACCATCACGCTTAGTCATTTCGTGGTTACGACGACGAGCCACAATATTGGCCATAGGCGAGGTAGGACAGGACGGATGCATACATTGCCAAGGATTCGCCATTAACTGCTGCGACGGGGTTGCCCAGGTTTGTAGCTGGCGCGGATGCATTCCGTGACCAAAGTCGTGGCTGCGTGGCTCCTGCAGCAGATCGGCAAGCGAAAGCAAGTGACTGAGTGACATTTTGTTTGATATTTTTAGTTTTGCACAGGTTACAATTAAATAAAGTTTTTCGATTTCGCACTGCGAAGTACTAGGTATGTATGTTCACTTTAACGTTTTGTTTTAAACTGTGAGAATATCAAAAGCGCCGGCTGCTTTTATATCACCATCCACTATGTACTCGACTTCTAGAGAGTTCGCGAAGCTGCCAATGCGTGTGTATGTACATACATATGTGTAAATGGAAGTCTCGCGAATTTTCTGGTGTGTGAAAACTTATGCAGATGGCAACTAAACAAATTCTAACAAGAAAATAACATTAAAGTTCAGTTACTTTATTACTTACCACACACTTTATTTCATTTCATAAATAACGGCGGATTTTAAGTTTGCTCTCTCTGTGTTTCTCTTTTTAGTCTCTTATTTCTCTTTATAATAAACAAATTCTGTAAGTCGGCGCAGGCGCATGTGAGACTCTAATATATAAGATATTTTGTTTTTATGCTATGATTCTTCTATTTTGAATTCTGAATAATATGTATTTAATTGCAATTTACTATTCACAAACAAGAGAGCAAAGACTGAAACAGCTGATACCTTTATAGAATTGTCATGCAGCTTTTATTTTTTTTGGCGGGCAACATATTTAAATGCTTGTATTTAAATTACAATAGAGAATTTACAATAATTCTACTACTTTTCGCTGAATAAAATATAAGCAAAAGTAACCGTTATTGAAAATTAGAAATATGTACATGTAAATATATTTTATTTAATAAATAGTAGTAACTCTTTATTGCCATTCTCCCCCAATAACAGCTGTGTTGCTTTTGTTTTCAGGTAGATGGCGCTGCATTGAGTAAAATAAGTGGCAACGCTGTGTGAAATTCTAATTGTGAATTGTAAACATGACAGACTAAAAAGGTATTGTTTTTGCTTGTAAAAGTTTCTTTAACAGGTGAAAGTTAGTATTTTCGCATATTTAGAACAATATGATAAACTAATCGGTGTAATGTGTTGGCGGGTGTTGCGGTAAAAGGTGTACTTGGTTAAAGCCGGTAAATATGGTGTGGCTTAAATATTCATACTAACATATGTATGTACATAAACACGTTAATAGTAATAGTGCTAGTGGTTTTAAAGTAAGTCCACTTTCTTAAGTACGACCTATTTATTTTCTTATTAGGTTAGTTAGTCATAACTTGTAGTTTGTGTTAGCGAAAAGTAACAAATTATATTTCAAGAGAAAAGGTGTGAATGTCTAAATTGTAAACACATTGTATCTTCGGCGTATAAACTTGACTTATCTGCTTTTGTTTACAAGCTTGAAACTAGTTTTCTTTTATCTTTGGCAATTTGTGATCAATCAATTGGTCATTGACTTTAAAGTGAGAGCTTTACGCATTCCAGAGTGTGCAAAGAAATTAAACACATGTCTTGCAATTGTTTACTTTTGCTCCAATTGTCTTATTGGACATTGCAGAGCACAACAATTGAATTGCTTAAATAATTGTTTATCTCAGATTTTTAACCAACTGCAGTCAAGTATTTTCCTGATTTTTGATGTCATTTATGCTCTAGATAAGAGGCAACTTGAGTTTCTTGTTTAGGTAGAAATCATAAAGCGCTTATCTTTGAGTCTTTAATTTAAATATTCAAAAACAATAACAATTTTCAAACGTGTAGCCTTGGTCTATGATAAAAACGGCATTCCCTCACTAGTTGAGAGTGTCTAGTAGTGATAACTTCCTCACGTGTTCCGTAGCCTGATTTTCGATTTGTTTGTTTTTCTTTCCTTATATCAACTAATTGGCGGCCATCGTGTGACTTCCAATGACTTCGGCACGCGATCAACAATTCATTTCATTTTATTTGATTGCCTCAGTCTTTATCCAGCTGTAGACGCGCTCAGTTTGAGGTGAAGGCAACGCGACAAGTTCTCAAAAGCAGAAAAATAAAAGGTTTTGTTATATTTTAGTACAAAACATTTGAAATATAAAAGCTGTCAAGCGAGTTCTAGCTACTTAACGTGTTCTCAAGTAAGAGTGTTGGGGCCACCATTAAGTAAAAGCATTTGTACACACAAAAGTATTTTATGAAGATATAAACGTTTTGAATTCTCCATGGCAGTTTTGATTAGATAAGTGTGAGTGCAAGGCTGAAATCCAAATTATTTTTGAGAAAGTAGAGAGAATTAATTTGTAGATTATACTAATTTCTATTACACTTCTGAACAAGCTATTCAATCTTATTGCAGTTAACGCAGAATGCCGCTCAAAAACTTGGACCGGTTGTTGCCAGGCCTAAGGTGGCTGCATGGCTATTCGGCGCAGGATGCAGTGGCTGATCTGATAGCAGGCATTACAGTTGGACTTACAGTGCTGCCACAGGGTCTGGCATATGCAACACTTGCCGGCTTGGAGCCACAATATGGTTTATATTCAGCTTTTGTGGGCGGCATCGTGTACGCACTGCTCGGCAGCTGTCGACAGGTGACAATTGGACCAACTGCCTTGTTGGCTCTGATGACTAGTCGACACACAGGCCTTGGATTGGACTCGGGTCCAGCCTACGGCATACTGTTGTGCTTAATCTCTGGCATAATAGAGCTGGCAATGGCTGTGCTAAAGCTCGGCGCACTGGTGGACCTTATATCGCTGCCAGTCACAGTTGGCTTTACATCCGCGACGGCTGTCATTATAGGCACATCGCAGCTAAAGGGACTGCTGGGTCTGCGCGGTGGCAGTGGCTCGGATTTCATCAACACCATGCGCTCCGTCTGGACGAATCTGCAGCATGTGCGCCATGGTGATCTAACTTTGGGACTAGTTTCTATTACTGTGCTGCTGCTGCTGCGCGTAAGCATAACATTATTTACTGTCTGAAATATTATTAAATTGCTTTTTACTTGCAGCGTCTAAAGAATTCGAAGCTGACGCAGCGCGTAAACAATTTGCGAGCCAAGCAGCTGCTGAGCGGCAGCATTTGGGTCATTGCCACTGGACGCAATGCACTTGTGGTGCTCATCTCCAGTATCTTGGCCTACAGTCAATGCAAAACCAAGGACAGTTGTCCCTTTATACTAACAGGCCGTGTTAAAAGCGGTTTGCCAAGCATAGCGCTGCCCAAATTTGAAACCTCAATCCTCGGCAAGAACGGGACGGCTGTGACTCAGAACTTTGAGCAAATGGTGCGTTTATTATGTTGTTTTTTATAAACATAATGCTTATGTTTACTTTGCAGCTCACGGAACTGGGTCCGTCCATGCTCATATTGCCCATCATTGCAGTGCTGGGTAATGTAGCCATCTCGAAGGCCTTTGGCGGTACAGGGCTGAGCCCCACACGAGAGCTGGTTGCACTTTCGATGAGCAACATCTGTGGCGCCTTCTGCAGCTCCATACCTGTCACGGGTTCGTTTTCACGTAGCGCTGTAAATCATGCGAGCGGCGTGCGCACGCCCATTGGCGGTTGCTATACCAGTGTGCTGGTCCTGCTGGCGCTGGGACTGCTTGCGCCTTACTTTCAGTATATACCCAAGGCGGCGTTAAGCGCTGTCATTATCTCGGCTGTGATATTTATGATTGAATTTGAAGTCATAAAGCCACTGTGGCGTTGCAGTCGCCGGGAGCTGCTGCCAGGCGCTATAACATTTGTCCTAAGCTTGGCCGTAGGCGTGGAGATTGGATTGCTGCTGGGCGTCGGTGCTGATGTTTCGTTTCTTGTTTATCGCGCTGCTCGCCCTGTGCTGAATGTATCCAAACTGCAAACAATTAATGGACTGAGCTATATTTTGGTGCGACCCAAGCACAGTTCACTGTACTTTCCCGCTATAGAGTGGGTGCGCTCTGGCATCTCAAAGGCGCTCGCTACGCATGGCACGGCGCCTATTGTGCTGGACTGTGCTCAAGTGCATGGTAAGTAATATAAAATAAAAAATCTCTGGCAATTTAGTTAATTTGATTTATTCAACTTGCAGATTTTGATTTTACTGCTGCTCGCGGCATGGGCTCACTTTATAAGGAGCTGGCCAAAGCTAATGTGCCTTTATTTTTAATGGACGCTCATAAGGATATTACCGTAATTTTAAAGGAATCAACTGGAATTGATTTTCCCACAATAGACTGTGTTGACGATTTAGAATTCATACTGGAGCTAAGTGAGTTTATATATTCCTAACGCTAACTACGCTTCATAACAATCCCTCATCTTTTGCAGCGCCAGACTATGAGTTGCACTTGCAGGTCACAGCGCCACTTGTTGAGTCAAGGATACAGCAAAAGGAGCTGAGCACTGCTACTGAACTGAGCCAATTGGCTGCAAAAAGTATATGAACATATCGTGAACGTCTAAAGTCTGCCAGACTATATGCTTTACACAATTTTATTTAGTTTAGTCTACTTTCATTACTATTACCTTATTATCTTAAGTACACGTACTTACTGCCTCTTTGTTATGCTCGAATGACTATAATTTTACATATATATGGGATATAGCTTTATGTACCTTTCTATTAAGTTTGTTATTAAGTTGTCGCTTAGAAAGTAAAAACATTTTTATTAAGTTTAAAATAGTAGTACAATTTTAAGCTACAATTTCTCAACCACAGGATAAACAGTTTGAGCTGCAATTTGGCAGTTATTATTTCTGTTACGTGCCATGCGAATGTAACCATCTTCACCCCAGTGTGTGCTCCAGGAATTCTTTACTAGCCAGTAGTCTCCGTGGTTTTCATCGTGCCCATATCCAACAACAAGTACAGCATGATTTGGATTTCTGCGGCAGTTAGGATCATAATAGACGCCACCTTTATAAAGCTGGAAATTGCCTGCATCAACAGCTGCGGCGACGGGACCAATATTAGCAACAACTTCTGCCAGCGCTGCTTCAGTTGGGGCAACCATTGTGAAATTTAAGACGCGAACGCTCATTGCATTTTCATAAAACCGACACTGGGCATCATCGCGCACTTCATATGGATAGGCGCTTTCGCTTTCTAGGCCGCCGTTGTCTTGGACATACTTCAGCGCAAATCGCGGCCTGCCACCATGGCAGCCCCTATTGCCGTATTTCCTGGTGCAGTCTATCAGATTCTGCTCTGAGAGCTCCATCAGTTGGCCTGTTTTAATATACTGGTAACTTTCGAGTGCACCCACAGCAGCAAAGGCCCAACAGGATCCGCAGTGTCCTTGAAACTTTACAGGCGTTACAGCTTTCTTTTCACGCCAATCGAAACTGCTCGGCAGCGTAACATTCTCGGGTGGTGTATATGTATTATAAGATTGCATAAGTGGTGTATCTAGATTGCTCAGCATTATTTCTTCAAACTCCTTTGCACTTAAGTCTGTAAATTGATTAACACCCATTTCAAATGACTCCTTTCCATCGGCGAAGCGTTTATTATGCGTGTCAATAAGTTCCTTGTTCTGTTTAAAAATTTGTTTGCGCCGCAAAGCTTCGTTTTGATCCTCGTATAGCTTTTCATGCTTAGATCGAAAACTACTCCACTCTGTTTCCAGAACATCGGTATAGGCTAATCCCTGAACGATCGCGACAAATATCAAAGACAAAACAACTGAAGCAACGGATTTCATCTTGAACACTGTTTAACATTTTGAGAATGTTTGTATTTTATACCCGCAAATGGACCATAGAGGCAATACATAAGCCCGCATAGAAAAAAATTATTGCGTTATCATTATTATATGTATATATATGTACATCATTATTATGTTTATATATATATTTAAAAACAGTGTATAGTGTTTATATATTTGATGTTTTATATATTATATACGTTTCTACATTGTGTTAATTTATGTACTTATGAATGCATATGGTATTGGATATATTGTTGTTGGAAAGTACTTTTACTCCTTAGTTATCCTTCATATTTCCAAAGGACATTCATATTCGTAATTTTTGGTACTAGATCAATCGAGCTGCTGCCTTTGAGGCATTAATTAATAATCAAGTAAATAAGCTAATAATTCACCAAAGCACAAGCTTGTTTATGCTATTTGCTTCCTACCGTTATCCTTCGCAATTCCAAAAAATGACCATGCATTATTCGTACTCCTGGGCACCAAACTCTATCGATCTGCATTCAAAGAATTTTCCAGAAATTGGCACAAAAAAATATTTCTGAAAAAATTCATGGGGGGTCAGTCGCAAAAATTGGTCCCAAAAAACACAAATTGTCCTTTTTCTCGGAAACTGCTAGGACGATTTACAAGAATGTATTTTGGCATACAAGTAGTGCTCATCAAGACCTTTCAGAATATACCACTCAAAGGACGAAAGTCCTTACAGGAGCGGAGAAAAACAGCATTTTCTGTATACAGAAAAACGGCTATATCTCGCGTATTCTTTGCAGGATCAGGACCAAATTAGGGCCAAACGATGTTGATTTAATAGGGCTATCAACTGACCAAAGGACATCCGGATCGTCCTTGTAGTTCCGGAGATAATGACCATTTTGTGATTTTGGCCATCTCCTTGCGACCTGGAGCTGAAAAATTTCTAAGTTAATGGATAATAACATGACCCCATATTTTTTTGATGCAGATCGATAGAGTCTTGTCCTGTGAGTGTCGCAAACCAAACATTTTGAAAATGCGATAGGATATAGCCGAGATATGGCCAGTTTCCTTTACAAGATAATCAGTGCTCTGCAACTGCAAATTGTTGCATACTTTCGAGCTGAACTATGTAAACAAAAATGACTTAGGCAACAAACTTGCTTATTTGCCAAGTTCGTTGCCTAAGTCATTTTGGGTGGTGACCCAAGTTCGTTGCCTAAGTCTTTTTACATGAAGGCGACCAGCTGCTGATTTCTGTTCGCCTGGTACTTCAGCTGCACTTTGGCTACTTTGCGCGTGATGAAAATTAATGTGACGTCAGCACAGAGCGCCTAATATTTACCATTGCATACCATAAGGGGTTTCATATAAGAAAAACTATGTTGAAGTAAATCCATAACTTGGCCAAATCCTTGCGTATTTTCAAAATTGTTGTGTTGCCGGATCCACAGGACGATCAAGGATTATGGTATCATCCAAAAATCTATCGACATGAAATTTTTCAGTTACAGAGCGCAGTTGCCAAGATACAAAACCACAAGGACGATACGGTTATTCTCGGCTCCTGCAAGGACTTTTGTCCTTTGAGTGGTATATTCCAGAAG
Organism: Drosophila busckii; assembly: GCF_011750605.1. NCBI lineage: Eukaryota > Metazoa > Arthropoda > Insecta > Diptera > Drosophilidae > Drosophila > Drosophila busckii. Next base: position 7,510,759 of record NC_046606.1, read on the forward strand.
GCCTTCAGGAGCACTTCCTCCATGCTAAAGGACATCGGCATCAGGGTTGTAGTTGTGGAAATAAAGCCCAGCAAAGGGATAATACAGGACATTTTAACTTAGAAACTGTTCTTTTTGTTTAATTTCATAAATTCGCACTTATAGATTAACTTATATCTGTATTGTACACGAGTTATGAAAAAAATATATATTATAAAATATAAAATTTGCAATAGTAAAAATGCCAAGGGAAATAAATAGAAAACAGTTAAGGCCTAGATTTCATAATTTTAAATAAAGTTAAAACTTAATAAGCTAAGTAATTTGTCTGCAGCAACAAGAACAATACGTGCAATTTACAAATCGGTCATCTCTTGCTGAGATTCGTAAACAGCGCAAGCGGCAGAGTTGGCCATCACTTTACCAGACGTTGACGCCTGATCCTCGCTTGTAATACGTGTAAGCAGCTCGGCCTGAATGCGTTTGAGCACCTCGACAACCTCGCAGAGCACACCGCTTTGCGCTGCCTGTTGCATGGCTTCGTTGGCATCGACAAGAGCTTCGTTGAGCGCGCCCAGCTCCATGCGCGCCTTGGCACGGGCATAGTATCCCTCGTAGCTGTGCGGCTTTTGCAGTATGGCTTGCGTGGCCAAATCTATGGAGGCATCAAGTTCCTGCAAAACAATGGAACACAATTAGTAAATTAATGCAAAGCCATTGGCCAGTTGGACTTACATTCAATTTACGCTTGCAACGCGATAGATTCAGCAGCAGATTGGTGCGCAGCTGGGCAAAGACCGCATTACGTTCGAGCAACTGTTCCAGTCCCGAGATCTTTCGCAACGCATACTGGTAGCGATGAGCAGCATCCTGAAAGCGATTCTTGCGATACAGCACATTGCCATCCTCGAGTAGCTTGTTGAGCAGCACCACCAAAATTTCCGGCTTGCCCATAGCCATGCTCCAGGTAGTGGGTCCGAGTTTGGCGCCCTTGCGCAAAAACACCTGCACCGCTTGTATATTGCGACAGGCAATTGCACGGTCCAATGGACGCATGCCATGCACATCAATATGTTCGAGATTGGCGCCCTGCTCCAGCAGATAAAGCACAAGACTGGCTGCACCCTGGTACGCAGCCAAGTCCAGAGCAGTGCGTCCATTGTGATCCTCATGCTGACGATTGCAGCCGTGCTCCAAGAGACATTTGGCTGCCGCCAAATGACCACGCAGACATGCCCAGCTGAGCGCAGTGAAACCTTCGTGATCCTGCGCCTCCTTGGCGGCGCCGCGTGCCAGCAGCAGCTCCAAAAGCTCCAGATGTCCCTCTTCGGCGGCAATCATCAAAGGCGTTTTGCGTGTCTGCCCCAGCGGCTCATCCAGCAATGCACCACGCTGCAGCAGCTGCTCCACCACGCTCCAATGTCCCTCCTTCACAGCCAGCCACAGAGCCGTATAGCCCTGTCGATTGCGAGCTTCCAGTTGCGCGCCACGCGACAAGAGTATATTGATTACATCCACGCAGCCATGACGCGCAGCGGCTGTTAAGGCCAACTCGCCGCTGCTGGGCTCCAGGCCATTCACATTAACGCTCTGCTCCTGCAGCTCCTGCTCATTGAGATCCAGCAGATCCTCCAGGATCTTAACATGCGACTGCGCAGCGGCGCCTATGAGCGCTTGCTGCAGCGCAAGCGCGCGGCTGACATCTTGGGAGCGCGCACGTGGCGACCAATCGCAAGCCAATAGATACTGCACCACCAGTTCGTAGCCCATGCGTGCGGCATGCACCAAAGCGCAACGTTGTGTGGTATCCTGTTGACCCAAGCTGCTGCCGGCGGCTACCAGGCGACGCACCACATCGCAGTGTCCTCGCATGGCTGCCAGTATGAGCGGCGTGCAGCCTTGACTGTTGGTCAAACCCACATCGGCGCCAAACTCCAGCAGCAGACTGACCATAGGCAGAATGCCCTCGTGAGCAGCAATGCAAAGTATGGGCGCATCGCCCATATAATCCGTGCGATGATCCGGCGAGGCGCCAGCCAGCAGTACCAAACGCGATACCTTCACATTGGGACTGTACACATTGCGCAGAGCGCCCAAGGCGCCAGAGATGTTATCCGCTACGCCGGCCAGCCAATAGGCCTGCAGATCGCGTGCTGACAACGCCGCCTGGCTGTTGCTATAAAGATGCGCCTTGAGCATATGGTGACCCAGCTCCAGTGTTAGCTGCGGCTGCAGCGGCGCCTGCAGGCGCGACAGCCTAAATGCTATGCCCGCATGACCCAAGCGCGCATCACAGAGAAACTTTTGGGATTCGCCCTCGTCGCGTCGCATTAGCCATTCACGCAAGGCGCTGTGAAAGAACATGTAGGTGTTGTCCAAGCGCTTGATCAGGAAGCCGTCCAGCAGCTTGAAACGTTGGATGAACTGCGGCCAGCTGATCGGCTCCTGGCCCTGCTGCAGTGCCTCTATGCTGTAGTAAATCTCGTCCAGCGTCAGGGGATACAGCGCAGCCAGGCAGACATTGAGTATGGGTTGCGTTTGCTCAAAGCTGCGTGCGGTGGGAAAGCGCAGATTGAAGTGCAGCAGAAAGATTTGCGCCAGAGACACGGGCAGCACCTTGTAGCTAGTCGACTTGACCACCAGCTGACCACGTGCTATTAGGTCCAGTATAAGCTTGGCGTACAGCATGGAGCCGCGGCTCAGCGACTGCAGATGTGAAACAAACTTGGCCTGCGAGCTGTGTCCGCCCTGCTGTCCGCCGATATTATGTTGGATTTCCATGCTATGTTGTATGCGTGTGTTGATATAGTCTAGCATATCCTGCTGCAGCGCTTGGCTGCTGGCCCAGCTGTCCAGTGTGAGCTGCGTATAGCTCGGCGCCTTCACTAGCTCCAGCATCTGGGTGCGCACCGTGGCCACGAGCTTAAGCCAGGCAGGAAAATGTGGCGTCAGTTGAGCTAGAAAGCTTGCTATGGTGTGTCCGTGATCCGGACGATGATACTCTGCTTCACAGAGTGCATCCACTAAGATAATACCAAGCTTGGCGTGTATTTTGCCCGCACGCTGTAGTTGAGCAAGTGGCTCCAGTATGGCCAAGCGCATGACACGCTGCGCATCGGCAATGCACTCACGCACGCTCAGTATATCCTGCAGATGTGGCTCCGAGAGCAAGTAATCTCTATACGCTGTTAGCTGCGGCGCTTGGCAGAGTTGAGCGGCCAGCGAGTGCACAAAGTCCGGTACCTGGCAGGTGAGATTCGCATCTGCCTGGCAAAAATGATAGCCCACCATGTGCGAAGCCAAGCCACGCAGGCGTTCGTTCTGCGCCGTCAGCTGGCTGTAAATGGCATCTGCATCCTCTTGCAAATGTGCCTGCATTTGGCGGCGACCAAAGCAAGAGTACTCCACTAGTTGCAAACAGAAGGCTGTCTTGCCTGTGCCTGGTTGGCCGTTGATCAGCACCACGCGCGTATCGGTGCCCAACAAGATGTTGGATAGCTCCTGCACCAGCCACTGGCGACCCGCATATGGCGGATCTGGCTCCTGCAGCGGCACCTCAAAGAACAACGGCTTTAAGGCCAGCTGCACTGCAGCCAGAGCTGCTGCTGCCGCCGCACGCTTGGGATTGACTGCGGGGCCTCCGGCTACAGCCTGACTGGCAGCTCCACTAGTTACTGCTGCGCCATTGCTGGGCAATTGCTGTTTGCTGCGACGTGCAACATTTTTGCGTGTCTTCAATGCTGGGACTGCTTCATAAGCATGTTCTGGCTGCTGCAGAGCGCAATTCATTTTGAATTTGCTGCTTAGACTAAGCGTGTCATCCTTGCTGGTGGTCGCCACCGACAGTTGACTGCCACTGAGACCCACTGCGGAGCCGCTGGCCAGCGTCTGCTCCGGACTACTGCTGCTGCTGTCGTTAGTGCCAGCATTGGTGCTGCTCGACAATGTGGTGGAGTTGCCATTGTGATCGCTGCTGCTGCTGCAACTATTGTTGTTGTCATTGAGCAGCAAGCCCAGACGCGTGCGCAGCTGATCCTTTTGCTGCTGCTGCTCCAGACACAAAACATCGCTGCCTGTAAATGGAAAAAGTAAACACGAACTAATGAGAAACTGTAAGGCAATTAAAAACTACTGAACATGCATTAATGAGCTTACATCAATTATTTTTGATTAATATAATAAGTAATTAACTTTGTTAAGCTTTGTTAGCAGCTGAAAAAGAAATGTCACTGCTATCGATTGTAAATCTATCGAACTGCATCAACACGGCAACTCTAGAACGAAAGCCAGGCTTGCCACATAGTGAGCGACAAAAATACTAAATCAACCATTCACAATGGTCTAAGTTGTTAGAATTCAAATTAAAACAATTAAATGTTAAATAAAATGAACGACATGCGTATGAAATGTTTGGAAATGTAATCCTGCCTGCTAGTTGATTAAGTCCCGCCTCGCTGGAGTTGGAGGAGTTAACGCTCCACAGCGATTTAATTTTGCCAAATACCAAAGAGGATAAATGACCCGCGTAGACAGAAGTGCCTGCCAGGCTCAAACGATTCAAGCGATTCTCGCTATTGGCGCCATGCTCCGTGGATGTTTTCAGATTGTTGTTGCTCATATGCTTGCGACGACGACGCGTTACCGCTGAGTCCGAGCAGGTGGAGGTGTTCAAAGCGTTTGCCTCCTTGCTGTTAACTTGATGATGATGATGGTGATTTGGTGTATGATCTAAATGCATGAGTGGAAGTGGAGGAGAAGGTTGTGGTAGTAAAAGCAATAGAGACCCAGCACCTTTGACTTGATTGCAAACTTAAAGAAACTTACAGCCTGACAGCGTGGACGAGGTGTCCAGTGGATAGCCGCCATTAGAGGCAGTGCGTCGATGTCCAGTGAGGGCGCTGCGCAGATTCTTGTGATTGAAGAAACGTCTGCGTGTCGGAGGCGTGGCAAAGGCGGGCGCATTGTTCAAGTCGACATATGGCAAGTGTAAATTGTTGTTGATTGCAGTTTGTTGCTGCTGTTGTTGTTGTTGTTGCTGTTGTTGCAACTGCTGCTTGGCGGCGCCGTTATGATGTATATCCACAGTTACGGTGTGTGTATTGCCAGCATAGCCAGTGCTGTTGCCATTGTTGTTGTTGTTGCTGCTGCTGGTGCCGCTTGCCGCACGCGGCAACTTGCCAATGCTTGCATAGCGTTGATATTCCGGCGACTCCTGGCGATGCTGCTGCAATGAGATATGTGTGTGTGTGTGCTTGGACTATAAGTACTGTATATACATATGTATACGTTTCATAGGTTTATCAATGATGAAAGTTTGCCACACCAAAAGCTGCCACAACAATCAACAAATTTGTTTTTGGCACATCGAACTGTGGGGCCAAAAGAAAAGCGTGCCACAATTGATTCGTTATGTCTACGAGCTGGGCTAACGACTTAAGCTGCAGGCCTTGGGAGCCAGAGCGGGCTGCAAACACGCTCAATAAGAGCTAATTGGAGCAGGGAGTGTAAAGAGAGGTCAAAGCGATCTAAAGTCGAAGCGAGTTCCTAAGAATATTCAGTGCTAACTGTACCTGTAGGATGAACTAACTAACATAGTTTATGCATTTGTACTCTTAACATTGCTGTCCATACATCATCAGCTCTTTAGTCAAGCAAATCTAAGCTCCAACCCACACATTGAAGCACAGCCCATGCAGCTGGTTAGTGCAACCTCCGCAGTCTTGTTGCTTAAATCAGAACATACTCATCTCAACTACATTGGCCGGCCAACTCAACTCAATATATTTATGTGTGTGTGGCGGGCTTACCCCTCTCGATCTGGGGGCAACAACTTGTGGCGATCTGTACGATTAGCCAAAAAGCTGTTGGCGTTGCGCTGTCTGCAAACCGAAATGTTTGCGTTGGCCGCTCGCCGCCAAAAGTCCATTTTCACTCAAAATGCAACAACTGTCAAGTGTATTTAGAGCCAGACGCTCAGAGCTCAGCTCTGTGGCCATCCTGTGGCCCCAGCTAATGAACTGCAAATCATTTTTTGTTGTGTCTGGTCTGCGTTGGTTTTTCTCTTTTCTTTGCTTGGGTTAAAGCAATTTAGAACCAGTTGCTGCACTGTGTGTGTGGGTTAAACAGAGAGCCAAACAGCTGAGGATCACAGGATGGCTTTAATTGACAGGCAGGTAAAAAAGCAAAGAACTTGTAGGTAGCATAAATTGTTAAGCTTTAAGCAGTAGTAGAAGAAGTTATGGCCATGGCCATAACATCCTGTTTTCTAAGCTTAACCTGTTCACCCAACTTCAAGTTCTGCAGCTCTGAGTCTGAGGATGCTTCCGTTGTCAGTTGCTTGGCATCATCGAGTGGGCATCAGCTGCCCACAGAGACAGTTAACGTGGATTGGGTTAAAGCTCTAAAGGACACACGCATTTGCTAAAGTCTGCGGCTTATCGATCGGCTATATACACTTAGCTTTCAAACTTGACTTATAATTAAGTTACGCTACATTTCGATTCGATGCAATTCGTTACGACCACAGCGCAGCATAGGAAAGGCTTTCTTTAAACTAGTTCGCATAGCTAGCGGCCTCACTCTCTTTCTGACTTGCTATCTACTTGTATCTGACGCTTATCGTTGGACGACTCCCGCGGTGGCGTTTTAATTGGCCACATCATTTTGATTAAGTTGTAGCTTGAAAATTAATTAACAAATTATGCGCGCCACAGCAAGCATTGGAAATTGAAAATTACTGTGTCTTGTTTAGCAGTCGTTTAAAAGCATAAAAAACTAACATAACACACAGATGAATTTTCACTTTTCTACACAACACAAATTGCTAAGAGATAGTGCCAGAGATATTATGGCTATTAGCATATACAAGTGAGAGGCGAGAGATCCTTGACTGTGCCCCAGAGAGCTTGCCACAAAGCAAGCGCTGCTGATCTTGTCGAGTAGAACCAATATATGAGCCCCTAAGGGAACGTTGCCGTTAAGCTGCGCAGGTGCAACAGCAGCCGTGCCTCAATTGGGCGACGTAATTGTAATATGACAACAACCCGCATTAATTTGGCTACAACAAAAACAAAAAGGAAAAAAAACTTGAAGCTGCAACGGCAATGCAATTACCGCAGCCATTTAATGATCAACTTTTGGTCAAGCTGGCAACAAGATTAATGTTTCATTCAAGAATTCGATTTTCAGACAAGCCAGACACTCAGCAGCGGCAACAGCAGCCGCAGCCGTAGCCACAACAGGTTTAAAATAATATTTGGCAAAATATGAACAAAAATAAAATGGCAAAAAATATTGCTTGTTTAGCTGCGGGGCACTGCAAGAACAACAGCAGCGTTAGCGAGCAACAACGATACAACTGTGAAAGCTCTGGCGGGTGTCCCAGACGATGTTTTGTGGACACCAAGCCAGGCAACGACTTGGCCCCCAATATTTTGGTTTTTAGGCTTGGCTTGCAGTTGTTTGGCCACTGCATAAAAATAAAGCAACAAAAGCGATATTTTTAACAACATTTTGCTTGTGTTGAAAAATAATTGTTTAAATGTCATAAAAATCGCTGCACTCAACTGCAACAAGCTGGAAATTGAAAAGCGTTGAAATGCATATCACAAAATGCACTGAGCGAGCAGCTAACGAAACGATAAATTTGCATGCGAATTGCTTGACATTAGATAAAGCTATGGGTGGTTGGTGGCCAAGACATAAAGCAAGGTGCAATTAAAATGCAAAGCTTTGAATGTCAAAATAACAAAAGTAAAACGCTTTAATTTAAGGCTGGCAAAATGCATAAAAGTTCTATAAACTTTGCTTGGAAACTCGAGAGCGCTTTAAACATTTGCATTTAATGAAGCAAACACAAATAGCAAATGTGTTGCCCAACTCTTGCACCCTCTGCCTACTCCTACACTTGGCCCAGAGACTCTAGTTATAGCCAAGCTGCCTGCACTCGCTCGGCGCACATTCTGTGCATTTGTTTTTTATGAGAACTATTTGCGTTTTGGCTGGCTTTGCTTATTTATGCACTCGCCGCCGCGCTTGTATCAAATTTCGATTGCCAAATCATTTGGAGCGCACATTATTAAAATACATATAAATTGTGTTGGTTTTAGCGTATTGTAATCAAGGCAGCAGCAGAATTGTGGGCTCAGGTGTTTCGAAATTGGTCGAGTCTGGGGCTTGGCTCTGGGCACAAATGGCGCGTAATTGCGAACAAAGTGCTTTAGACTATAACTAGATAGCTCTTGTGGAGTTGAGTTGCTAATGAGTGTATTCATAGTAAATAATTTATGTTGTAATTCGAAGCTCAGCTGCAGTCTGTTAATAACAGCAGCTTGTACATACTGTTAACATAACAAAAAGCTGTTAATGCGCATGCTCCAAATGATTGCCATCTGCAATTAGTAAATTTATAAAGAAATGTTGTTCAATTAGTTGAAATATTTTCACAGCTCAGCTCGGGGTTTGTTGCATCATCGACACCAGCACGCCACCGATGCTTTCAACTTTCGCTTTGCAGCAAATGATCCATTCGAAACAACAGCACTAATGAAACGATAAACAAAAGACCACAACCGACCGAAGTAAAAGTGACCCAAGAAATTAATCAACTAAGCAAATAGTGTAAATCAGTGTGGACTGCAATGCACTGTGATCATAAACAAATAGTTAGCTGAAGTGCAGCAGTGAGCAAAATATTATTAACTAACTACGTTTTTAATAAAGTAGTTTGGTTTAATTAATTGCCTGGCCGTGTGTGTTTGCTGTTTGGCAAATTAATCAACAACTGCCAAAGAAAATGCAAAGTGCAGTTCGCAACATGGTTAAACCACATTCAAAGTGAACTGAAGCGAGAGAGCACGAGAGATGGCGAGCGAGATAGTTGCAAAATTTAATGCATTTATTTAACGATCGATAAATTGAAATGCAGCGCGACGACAACCGAATTGCGCAAAAATATTATGACCATCGTCATGTGGCATATATCAAAGGCGGCCTACTACCAACTACCAACTACTCCCCGAAAAGCAAAAAAGCGAAGCAAACGGAGGCCTGAGAAATTGTTTTCGAACATGCAATTGCCGTGCGATTTATTTGAGGAAGCAGCTCGCATGCCAAAGCTAAAAAGACCACAAAATAGATAAACAAGAGATAAATAGATGCATAGACAGTGAGACTAGACAACAAGTTGCTTGTCAAGCTGCCGCCGCAGTTGCTGCCGCTGCTGCTGCTGTTGGTGAAATGGCTGAGAAAAATATAAAAATTGTTTAACTAAGCAGCAAGTGAAATGAAGTTGTTATTTACAGTTATGTGCTTTTTGACATTTTGGAAAGTGCACAAAATCCTTTCGCTGCAGAACTTTGAAGCATAAACAGTAGGCAAAGGTGTTGCCACCCCCCCCACCACTCCCCAACTAGAGTTATTATAAGCAATAGAACCCTAGAGAGCACAACTCATTAACTTTAAACCTTTTTCACGGCGCATTAAAAGTGTAACTAAGCAAAAAGAAAGCTGAGCTTGAGCACATAAAAACCAAAAGAAGTTAAAATTATTGTGTGCAGCACTTGGCGTTAATCAAAGCGCGTACGTTGCTGTAATTTTGACAATTGTTGGCCTTGGCTCAATCAACACAGTGTGTTTAATTAGGTTTAAGTGAGGCTTGTGCATTAAATCGGTCAGTTTCGAGTGCCTAGTGTAGGGGGCGTGTGAAGTGCCACAGTTATTGATTTCCCAGAAAGTGAAATGCATTTTCAACTCGCCCGAGTCTGTGAGCAGAACAAGCAGCGAACATTCTCCCAAAAAAATAAAAACTATGCAACGTTGCAGCTTTCTAATGTTGTGTGTCCAGTGCATTTATGACCCTGTTGGGTTTCTTTGCAGCACTAACGAGTGTGTGTGTGTGTGTGTGTGTGAAACGTGCCTGGCATGCCAAATAGTAATGAACACTCCAACGCTCGTATGAGTGCAGCACTCAACACTTATGCCCCAATGACCGCAGCGCACTTGAGAGCGCAACTAATCTGCCAAAATTGCAATTGGTGAGAGTCAGTTTAAAGTTCTGCTTAAACAATAATAAATGTTTGCTTAATAAAAGTTGAGTACGAAAGTGAAAGCCACAATAAAAACACAAATGTTTTTGTTATCGCTCAAACATTTGTCGGCACTTTTATGCTCAACATATAAATTATGGCGTTAAATTTGAATCAATCAAACAAATTACATATTAATTAGTGCGGCCAGAAAGATTTATCAATTGTAATTTTCCACTGACTGGCATAGCTCTAAGCATTTAGTAGAGCTCTGAGTGCTACAATATATTACAGTGTAAGTGCTTATCGCTGGCATTTTATCTAAAGGTGTCAGCTTGTTTTATGCCTTTTTGCACGTCCTCCACATGCAGTTTGTTTTTAGTGTGAGGGAGGGGTAGAGGGTGGGTGGGGTTGCACCTTTCGCCAAGTTGCCATTTAGCTTGGCAGTCAAATTAATTTCAGTCCAGCAGCTAAGCACAGACAGTCGTCGGTCGGTTGTTGCTGGCCCTGCCCCTTGATTTTAGTTGGGTGTGTGTGTTTTATCTTTGCAGCAAAATGATTAATTTATATAAACATATGCCAGAGTCTTCTCTCTTTTTTATATAACAAAAAGCACAACACAAATGCTTTTCATATTTTTTGCGCAGTCCTTTGGGCCAACAACTTTCTTTCAGTGTTGTCACTCAGCAGCGCTTTGTATACAACTTTAATTGCCTCGCTTGGCAGGCCTTAATTTACTTGTTGGCCAAATTGAAATTTAGGCCAATAAAGATAAGCCATGTAATTTGTTTTAAATACGTATTAAGTAACTGTGGCCGCCAATTTAGAGTCCACTTTTGAGGTGGGTGTGTTTTTAATCGAAAAACCGCTTAATTGCACATAAATTGAAAATGTTTTAATATTAAGCTTATGACAGTTGAAAATAAATTGGCAACTTCGCTGCGCAGATTTAATTGATTATTAAGTTCAGTTGCAAATTGAATTCTTCTTTTAGAATTGTTGCACCCAGCACAAGCATTAGGCAGCAATAAATGTCAGCAAATAGACATTAGTTTACGCTATTTAATAAACTATTTACAACAATTACGAAACCCACAGCAAATAAATGAACGTACACCGAGCAGTCGACATTTAACGTTTGCCTTCAGCTCATTTGCATAGAGCAGCGAGACTTTGATTTTGTGGCTAGCAATGGGGGCAATTAACTGAGCGGGGAGCTGGCCAAATAGTTTGCCCGACGGGGTTATTTTATTTTATATTTTTTGCATTGAGCTTCTATCGTTAGAATTCCAATTAGTTGCTAGTTTAGTCAACGTTTATTATTATTATTTTTTTTGCTACGTCGATATAAGATTGATAAATTGCTAGTTGTCGTGTTAATTAGAGAGTCTCACATAACGAACAGCAGATGGCGCTGCAATTGTTTTTTTCACGCTGACAAGTTGCGCGCTTTGTTGACTGTTTGTGATAAGCCGAGATTGATAAGAGCCTAAATGTTTATTGCTACTATAAAAATAAAGCATTAAATTATTAATGGAATAAAGAATAGATAATGATGAATGCATTTAAATGTTTAGTAGTTACATGTATTTTGACTTAAGTGTAGCTAACTTATATTTATATTTAATTTCATTAGATAATCGCAAAAAATTCCCTTAAGAAAACAAATCTACACACTTGCTATATATTTTATATTCACAGCTATGTCGACCACTTTGTCTAAACTTGAACTTCCTGAGCGCAGCCTACGCCGCTTTGCTCTTATCTCTTATCAGCTGCATATTTAAATAAAGCTTTGTGTGTTTTATATTAAATTAAGCAACTAAAATCTAAAAATAAGACGCAATTGCAAACATTTTTTTCAAGGAAATCTATGCAAGTACAGCTGTGTTTTAGTTAATTGTTGTTGCTATGCTGCAGAATTAAATTAAATAGTTCCGCTTGCTGTAGCGCAGCACAACCAATTTTACAATAATATTATATTTAGTGTTCTTAGTGTTTCAGCCTGCAAACGAGAATGAGGTAAGCGCTGCAACTAAAACGTCAAATTCATTTGATTTAACTTTCATCTTTTAGTTTTGTAACGCATCACAAACCATAGACCAGGAGTGTGGCATTTATGCCTGCAACATCATGAAGCCAATATTGACATATTTAGGACAGTAAATTATCAAAGTAAATTAAGCGACAACAATGTTGATGCTTTAATAAAAGAAAATGGGCAAATGAAAGAGGAGGACAACAATGAGCAATCTAATAAGTCTACGCAACTATCGAGCTAATCAACAATTTTACTGAAGGTTATGCTAAATTGAATAACAATATAAAACGTCCTCATGCTCAAGCTGCCACGCATACCAACAATAGAAAAATCATTGCTTTGAGCTAAGAAATCAAACTGAGCTACAAACTAAACTTGAAGAATGTTCCCAGGAAATAATTACTAAAGATAACAAATGCCAGCAACAGCTTGACTTGAATTTAATACGCATCTGCGCAAAACAAACGAAAAATTAAATAATGAAATAACAAAGCTTTAAGCTCAAGCTGCTGTTAGTGGCTCAAGTATTGAACTACTTTTTAAAAAACACATGAGCAATACTAAAATATTTGAGGTGGAACTAAGAAATCAAAATAAGCAACAATGAACAGCTCGACTCATATAAAAACAATAAGAAAGTCAATAATAATCTAAACAATACCAACGGGAAACAAAATGAGCTAATTGACGAGCTGACAAACAATTTTGCATCAATAACTAATAGTAGTTATTGATGCTAAATTGTTTGTCAGTTCGTCAATTGGTTTAGTTTGATGATATCAACACTACAGAAAAATATGAGTGTACAAAAATCAGACTGAACTACTAACTAAGCTGGAAACATGTTCTTAGGAAATTTAGAAAAAGAAACCAATGAACAGCAAGTTCAAATAGAAAAGAAATATTAACACTATAGAAAAGAAATGAAAGGAATAATACAAAAAATCAGACTGTACTTTAACTAAGCTGGAAACATGTTCACACGAAAATTTAGAGAGAAAAAAAACAATGAACTGCAAGTTCAAATAAAAAAGTTACAAGACCAAATAAAAATTGTTGAATTTGAGAAAAGGAAGACATATGCCAAAGGCTAAGACATAGATAGCCCTTGAGTACATACGATAGAAGTGACCGATCTGAAGGCATTTAAAGTACTTTGCAGTGATAATATCATAGTGGGATAATCATTCAGCAAAGAATAAACGGCAACGAGGAATTTCAGAGAGATTGGAATACATATCGTGAAGGCCTTGAATCGAAGTTTACTATTTCTTTATCAACAGAAACTTAAATGCAAAGTACTTTCAAACAGAAACAAAGGAATAAACGGCAAGGAGGATTTTCAGAGAGATTGGAATACTTATCGTGAAAGCTTTGGATAAAATACTACTCTCTAACTCCAGAAACTTAAATGGCAAGTACTTTCAAAACAGAAACAAAATATAATCGATCTAAACAATTTGCTTGATCGGTACTCACTTAAAAGGATTCAAATGTAAATTCGTCCAATCAATTGACATGAATTATAAATGTGTAATTTTAAATATGCAATAAAGTAAACAATGCACATTGAATATATATTTGATTTGTATAAATAAAGGAAACAACATTTTGCTTGCTTTAAGCAAGTTTAGAGAAATAAATACATGCAACTCTAAATACTTTTGTAATTAATGCAATTCTTTTGGTAATTCCCACGCTTTTTCTATGTAAATCTCGCAGCTGACTCAGACGCAGCTTTGATTAATTGTTGCACTGCGAGGTGTCACAAGCTCGTCTCAGCTGGAGGAGCTTGCAGGTGTCGCACATAAATCTTGTAAGCAAAAATCTCGAGACAGGCAGAGATCATTTGATCGGCAATCCAATCGAATAGCAATTACAATGTTTGGCATAACTCAAGAGCACAGAGCCCCGCACCACATGTGATTGATTGCATTTATAGTTTTTATTTAGTTTAGTCAACGTGATGCTATCGAAATTGTTGTATAATTAACGCCATATTTGTGGCAAAGCCAGCAACAATTAGACAGGCCAAAAATAAATTGCCAAGCGGTGCGATAAAAATCAATGCATTGCTGTTGTTTGTGTTGTTGTTGCGACTTTTATGGCATTTTTAATGCAAACAATTTGAATTTGAATCATAGACATTTCGGCTGCAGTTTGTGACATGAGTTGATTTGTCGCCTGCGCGTGTCAATCACAAAACTCGAGCTAATAACACGATTTCCAAACGATAATTAGCCAAATACGAGAGAGTAGAGCCAAACAAGCAGTCAGGCAGCCAAACAGCAACAGCAACAGCAGCAGCAGCAGCAGCAGCTATGGTGGCCAAGCTGCTATTTAATCTAATGACAGTTCTCTAGCCACAACTACACGCCCCACAAAAACCAGACTAAGCTTCAAGCTGTAATTGCTTAAACGACTTCTGGTTTGCTTTAGATACTTGCTGCTGTTGCTGCTGCTGTTACTGGAGTTGAAGTTGAAGTTATGTAAAGTGCGCATTGACACACTTCCGTTGGTAAGGAGAAAATGCAACGCGTTTGTGCCAGTTGCCCACTAAAGACAATGATAACAACTCATACAATCAGCTCTCGAAACTGCTTATGGATCGAACGAACGTTCGATCGATGGAACGTCTGCCAGCCAACTCGTTTCAATTTGCCACATCAACAAATCAAATCAAAGGCGCATCAAATTGAGTCAAATCAACTTGCAATGGCTCAGCCTACAAAAGGAAAGTTTCTAGAGAGGTGTTGAATATTTTTATAGCGTCGGTCGGGCGGCAAGTGCAAACACAAATGCTGCTCATTGTTTAAGCTACAAAAATCAAACTTTTGGCACCGCGCCACACATAAAATTTGTCTATCGTAATAATAAAAACAAAGAAATGTTTTCAAGCGCAGCACAATTTTCAGCTTAAGTCGTTTGCTTTGCTGCTGAAACTTTTAATTGCCAAGCGTTGCGCTTTGCTTAAAGTTCAAGTGTCAACTGATTTGGTTTGCGCTACAAAACAATTACATTTATCACATTGTGCTGCATTGTAATTAATTGAATTTGAGATTCGAGATTGAGCGAGCGTCTCTTCCTGCTCAGCAGATTGGCATCTGGGCATCGTTGCCGGGTTTAACTGTCAGCAAATGTCACTTTAAATACGCCAAAATGGCGCAAAAGATTCAATTGGCGGGGCGCCGCATAAACTCTCTAAAAAAACAAAAAAAATCTGTGGCAGACTGTGGGCTGCTGCTGCTTGCCACAGATTGCCGCCACAGATAGTTCGCCATGGCAAGCCGCAGCAGTAGCTAGAAGAGTTACTCTTGCTGCTCGTATCTCATATCTGCGCTTGTGTATCTGTATCTGTATCTGTTGCCTGGCAAAGCGACTGTCAAATGCTTCAACTGACAGTTTGTGTTTCTCTGCTGCTTTTTTTTGCGTCTGAGCCTCTTTGCCAAAGCTGCTAAATTGGGTCACAGTTGAGTTGAGCTCAGGCTTCAAGTGGCGGCTGCAACGTTCAAGCTGACAGGCCAGCATCTTCTGCTTTCTAAGCCAAGTCGACTGCGACTCCGACTCGACTCCGAGTCGAGTTGAAATTGTTTTACTTTTCGCCGCACATAATATTTATGAACATGCACATGCGCTTTGTATATTTATTTCATTGGCGCGCGCGATTCCCAATTGATTTCAATTTCAATTTCCATTTCAGTTTCATGTAGCCCGAGACTTGCGCTTGACACATGACATGGGATTTCACTTAAGACTTTAATGCTCGGCATATATATGACTTGGTACATGACTTGGCGCTACAGGTTATAGATTTTGCTTATAAATCTGCGCTCGCTCGTGTTGAGCCGACAGTTGAACAATGCGCCAAAAGCTAGAGAAATGTGTAAAAACTAAAATCCGACGTGTAAATTGATTTCAAACTGCGCAAACAACTTTCCTTGTATACAAACTAAGCTTTGGACTAACTAGAGATATTCTTAGCTGCATATATTAAGCTTGATCAAGCGACTTTGATTGCTTTGACACTCTCTTTACAACTTGATTAAAAGCAAATCAAACGTTTTACGAGCTATTCTTTGCCTATTCTATAGACACATTGATCAATAAACGGGGCACGCCCACATGGTATAAATGTTTTGTGTGGTTTGTGTGTTGTTAATGAGAGGGGTGAGGATGAGAAGAGCGGGCAGCCAACAAAAGAGGCGCCGGAAATGAGCATCGTTTTGACAGTTACAAAAGAGTCTCAGCTGCTTGGCTGTTGGCTATTGCCCACTTCCATTTTGAGGCGACGGGCGCAATCAAGCGGTCATTAAGGTAAACATGGCAAATGGTGCCGCCAGACAAAGACACACACACACACATAAACACACACTGGGGCAATCTTTAACACTCAGTTGCAACGCTTAGCTTAGCAACAATTGTATCTCAAAGATACAAACACACTCACCTGCATATAGCGCGCCAGAGCGGCGTTACGTTGAGCATGGGATCTCAGCTGCGGCTGCGGCGAGCCCAGCGGGCTGACAATTGTCGAAGTGGAGCCGCCGATGCCAGTGTCATAGCCCTGAGCATTGGCGCCATCAACATCTAAGCGAGAGAGAGAGAGAGAAACATTAGTTTAACAACATTTAAAGAAAGCAATCAAAATGCAAATTGCAAGTGTTTAGTTTACTTTGCGCAAAAATGTTAAAGACACAACGGTAAATATTTTGTTGGGGCTGGCCACGTTGATCTGATCGCGCCAGAAATTTACATTTCTTAGGCCAAGTTAACAGGTTGGCTACAATACAATTTATATGCCAATTGTGTACACAGAGTCGGGCAACTTCAGAGAGACAAATGCCCACTGTACAGTAGTAGTTTGCCCATGAAAACTGAAAGTTATGCTGACATGATTTTCCACACTGCGCGCACTGCTTGAATTTATTAACTTGGCCATATGCAAAGTGGTGTCATTTTGGCCACAATTTATGAACTGCCTTGCTGACTATGCTGATGAGCGCGTGTGAAAGAGAGCGGGCGGCTTATTAGCATAGCTAATTAAGTGTTGCAGTCTAGAGTGAAGATTTTCGTACTGAAGTGCGCGCGCACTCTTAGTTCATTAAAGCAATTTCATTTGGCAGCTCATTAAATTGAAACAACAACTCTTGGCTGTAATTTGAGTGGCATTCCTCACAAATTGTGTGTGTGCAGGGTATTTAACAAATAGCAAAAGCTTTAACAACATAGCTCACACACACAGACACACTCAACACCTTGGCAGCTTGGCTGCCTTAAATGGCAATGACAACTTGCAACAACAACTTGCCACACTTACCTTTCAGCGAGCTGTTCATGCACATGGGGCATTGATCGTTGCGAAACATGCAGGAATAGCAGCGCTCGTGTCCACAGGTGTCGATCAGTTTCCGTCGCTTGCCCTTGTCAAAGGAAATGCGGCACGAGGGGCAGACAGTGCCGCCGCTGGCATCGTGTTCCAACAGACGTCGTATCGATTGTAGATCTGCAATTGCAATATAAAAATAAAATTAGTGAGAATTTACTAAATAGCTGCGAGTTAAAGGAATTCCATTTAAAAGGGCTGTCTGACTTTTTTCATAAGCTTAACATTCGTGTAGGATGTGTGAATGGCAGTGTTAGGCAAGCTAAAAAGGTTAACAGAGGCTTAAGAGCAGCAGCAGCGTAACAGCTGTAGGATGTGAATGCCACTGTTAGGCGAATTTAAGCTTAACAGCAGCAGCAGCTTAACAGACACTTGTTGAGCAAGCGTAACTACATATACTAATATTGAAGAACACTTGAGTTTACTTTAATTTAATTATAAGCTTATCAAGCCATTAAATAATATGCGCTATTGTTATGCACTACATTTCTATATTTGCCTACTCCACTTTTTGAGTGCATCCAGTTCAGTAGTTGAGCGTAAACACAACTGTTGCTCAACTGTTTGGCTCCAACTCCTTGGCACTTGTTTATATGCAACCGTTTGCATAAATTGCGACTGTCAATTAAATGCCATTCGTGGGGCCTGCAAACAACTGCAGCTGTCAATCTTTAAAACCACCCCCCGCCTACCCGCTCGCTCTATTCATACATTGTATGCGCATTTCAAGCAATCAGCGGAATTCCTCCTCTTGGCTGCGCTTTAATTGATTTAATTCGAACACTTGGTTTATTATTTCTTTGAGCACTTTGTCAATTCTGTGTCAATATTATGCAAACAGCCACAAAGAATTTCTGCAGCTCTCAGCATAACATTTGAACTTTATAAATAATGCATAAGCTTAAGTTTAAGAGTGTGTGGAGCAAGCAAAGGATATGTGACTAGTTCCCATGACTAGAGTCAGCGACTTCAATTCCTGTTTCAGCTGCTTGAGTGGGGGCTGGCTGCGACGCCAACAAGAACCACGTCCGGTCGTCGTAAAGTGGATTACAAGCCCAGGGTCTGCAACTGCAACTGAGACTGCGCCGCCTGGGCTTCCATTCATGCCCACTTGACAAACACTCAATACGAATACGAAGTTTGCCTGCATTTGGCTTCTCTGCACATTTCGTATTTATTGCAAATCAAAAAAAAAAAAAGTGGCTGCATTTGTTGTTTCAACAAGTTCTCTGCCTCGCGTGGGCCGTCGCCAGTTGCCAGCTGCCACAAGCAGCCCACGTCAAATTTGTTTGCCGTCTTATCGTTTGGCTTCAACTTTGAACTGCGTTTTTTTTTCACTCACTTGCTGCTTGAACTTTTGCCCAGTGTCATGCGAAATGTAGAGAAGGTGCGGTTAGCTGTTTAGCCAGCGTGTGTGGGGCAGGGGCAGTGGCAAGGGTAAGCGCAGCTGCTGCTATGCAAATTTGTAAGCAACCCTCTTGGCACATGGCGCAAATTATGAACAGTTGTTTGCTTGTCTGGACGCAGCAAGCAACAAGTGCAGCAGACAATTTGCATTCTTTTATTTATAGTTTTTTTTTTTTTTTTGCATAAAATGTCAACTGCCAATTGACGGGCGCAACTGTCGTGCGCAGGCGCAGCAGATGCCACTGGCATTAATATTAAAGGCTATGTGCCACATGCAACACAATCAATTGGAGATGGAGAGGGTTGCCAATTGTCTAGCAGTCGGACGCGCATATTTCAGTTGATAGCATTTGGGGTTGCAGGCAAGAGCTATCAATAGTTAACTATAATAGTTAACACAGCAAAACACACAAAAGAAAGTATAAATAAAGTATTTTTAACTTGTTTGATTAAGTTGTTAAATAAATCCTTGACTTTCTGTAAATAGTTCGTAAGTTAGTTTGTTGTATAGACTGCTGGGCTCAATAATAAATAGGTGAGTAAGTGTGCGTCTATATTATAAAATCTAAAAGTATATATACTTATTATAATTCTAATTAGGTAAAAAAATTCCATTTACTTCATACAAAGAATATATACAAAAAAGCAAATAAACAATTTACTAAATTTTGTTTTAAGTTCAGAGAGATTGAATTGAAGAATATTCGGAATTGAAGTGAAGAATTTCATACATAATATTCAAGAATATTCCAGATTAAGCATATTCTGATATCGTTTCGCATTTAATTTGTGCTATTTATGCCGAATTTTGTGCACTGTGTAGCAAATAAAAGCTCGTGCCGCTCTCCCACTCTCTCTACAACACACACACACTGCTTAATAACATGTGTATGTGTGTGTGTGTGTGTGTGTTTGTGTGGGTTGCACTCCGTTTTTTAATATAGTTACTAGACACGCATGCACACTTGGCTTGGCTTATGGAGCGTGGAAATTGAGTTAATTTCATGGATTTTAAGCAGAGAATCTCAACGTGGCGAGCGTCGATTGAAGCCTTTTGTTTCGAGAGCTAAGGCAATAGTTACAGTTTTGTTGTAAGGTCAATGCACTCATTGTAAATGCAACTGGGAATGCAACCAAATTGCTAAATTATGCGCGCCTCCCCCTGCTCCACCGCCCACTTACACTAACTGTGCTACGCATGCGTGTGTGTAATTCTCTTTTTTTTTTTTTCATTAGATTTATATGCGAATCGCAGCGCGTTGTCTGCGGTCTATGCTAAATTGATTTGAATTTTCTGCTGCATTTTTTTTTTCATCTAAGCTCAATGAATGAATTGCATTTGCCGGTTTGCCCCCGTCAGTGTGTGGTGAATGTGTCTGTGTCTGTGTGTGGACAGCAAGTAGTTCATGTGGGCGTTTTATTTGCAACTAAATTGGCAAACCGCTGCCTGCGGTTCGAGACTCTGGCAGCTTCTCATGTGGGCGGTTTATGTCTCTCCGGCACTTGTTTTCCTTTATGTAATTTCTTTGCAAATTACTTTGTCTTTGCCTAATTCAATTTGCGGTTTATGCTGGGGAATGTGCGTTTAACTAGCTTCATGCACTTCCCAGCGAATTCTTTTCACCACAAAATTGCAGGCAGTAAAAAAATACGACAAACACTTAAATTTGTTACATTCTAGCAAAACAAGTTGCGTTTAATTGTTAATCAAATGTGACAGTTAGCAACAATCAGTGTATAATCAGTTGTTGTCACTAAATATAACAATTTGTCTATGGCAGGTCAGGGCCAGGCTAATTATAAACCAGCAAGCCAGACAGACAGACAGCTCAGGGTTAATTGGAGAAACTTTAGATAGAGATAAAGCTAGCGAAGGGGAGTTGCAGAAAAATGCGTATTCATTACACTTGATTGACAGAGCTCGGTCATAACAATTCAGGCTTGAAGTACGCACCCCAAAACATTTACCAGTTACCACAAAAGCAACAAGCGCTCAACTATTTGCAGTCTCAATTAAATTTAAACACAAATCAAAGCTGCGTCGACTTGGCAATACTCTACACTTGTATATATTGCTTGTTAAGCTTAGTTATAGCCCATTTACTATGCTTTAGTCACTGATATGGAACTAATTATTTTTAGATTTTAATCTTTGCATAACAATTGCGGCTTTGTGTTGAAATTGCTTTTTAACATTTTGTTATTGTAAATAGTAAAGTGTAAAATTGCTTTCATTGTTTTGGCTAAAAACATTTTCAAGTTCAATGCGTGGGCAGCACAAAAAGTTTATGTTCAAGTTTATTATTATTATTTTGCGCTTTACAAACTTTGCTTGGTCTCTGGTCTCTTTTGACGGCTTTTTTGTTAGCGGCTTTTGCGTGGGTCATGACTATGCATGTGTGTGTGTGTCATCGACATGGCTGTGTGAGTCAGCATCCTAGCATATCGGAAGTGGGACGTCTGTAATTATATACTCGGATTCATGGAGCCTGCATTCGATTTGCATTTTCAATGGAATTTAGCTGAAATTCGCTACGCTTTGCTACTCCAGCTCAGTCTATAGAACTTTGCTCTGCTATGGCATAAAGTTCAAAGCTTAACATATTAAACTTTCATTCTAGCTGCATTAAATTGGAATTGGAAAGTTGGCGTCAGTGCATTTGCAACAAAGACATAAATTTAAGCCTAATCAGGCAGCAGGTGTGAGAGAGCGAGAGACGTTAAAAGCAAATTAAGCGCGAAATTGGCTGCCGAAATGGAAAAATAAAACAAAATACTGTTAAAAGTGTCATAAAGTCTTAAGCGTTGCGCGCTTAAATGAGTTGCAAACAAATCACAACTCATAAATAACCCAAATGGTCAACCGAATGGCAAATTTCGTGAGATTTTTCACTGCGATGCGCTGCGCGCTCTGCAAAAAGTTCGTGAAAACGTGAGCGAGAAGAGTTACCTAAGCGTAGCCGCCAGCTCCAACTAAAGCAGCTAAAGCATTATGGAGAGCCTAGACTGCGGTAACTGGAACGCGCTTGCAGCTGCAACAAACAAAATGCGAGGCGTAGTCAGAGGGCAATTCATGGAAAATCCATTAAAGTTCGCCATTGCATTTTGCAATGCTTTTGATTTTTCTTGCCACAGCCGCCAAGTGTCACTGACTTGTGTAATAAAAGTAAATGCGCATAGAATTGTTCAGAGCAATCAATGAACTCTTATCTATGGCTAATAATAATGTTTTATTAATAGCATAAATTGTTTAAGGCTGATAGAGAGGCAAAAGTAAAGTTTGATTACTGCAAATATATTAAAATTAATTAGATTGCAGTTAAGTTAAATCAAATTAAATTACTTCAATATATCAATCACGGTTAATCTCTTTTTCTATATTAAGCTGCTTAGTCTATAAAATTAAACACATGTTAGCCCTCAGCTAACGCCACACCAAATTAAGTATTTGTTATAACCTTTTGCCTTATCGCTTAGCATTGACCCAGTTACAGATAAGGCAAAGACAACTGTAGTGCAAGCATTTGGAGTGACACATCTTCAACACAGCAATGAAAATAACTCTATTAGCAAACATAATAAACAAGCAAATATGTATTTAATATTTATGGCTATTTAAGCTGCAGCCACATGCGTTTAAATGTGTGTCAAGCAGGCCGGAAATTTGCCAAAACACGCAATGCAAAAAAAAGCAAACACAAGTTTCAAATGCGAATGTGCATAAATCAAATGTCACTTCCGTTGCGCGTGGGTTCCCCCTCAAAAAAAAATAACAGCACATTATATATATATATGTGACAAATTTATTGGAAGACAGCAACAGTGTAAGCCAAGGCAACAAAATGCCAACGCACATTGAGTTTATGTAGTGCAAAAATATTTGTTTGGCTTAAATTAATGAGCTATTGGTTTATTTTGTAAGCGCATTGCAGCTTCGTCTATGATTTTGTTTTATTTTTTGGCTAAAACCCACGCACTGCAAAACGCAGACAACGCGGCCACTCACTCGCGTCAGCAGCAGCAACAACAGCTGATTCATTCATTCACTCAAACAATCTTCCAAACTGCAACTGTGGGTCGTGGCCCCAAAGCCAAGCGGACTGACCATAATTGGCATTGATCAATAGCTTTGTTTTTAGTTTGTAGCTAATGCGGGTTAGTGCTGAGCGATCTATAAAATGTTTTGTGTCTTGTCTTGGACGTGGCAATTTGTTAAATTTTAATTGCCTTGAAATGCAGCAGCGCGGGCGTTTTTATTTATAATAAATTTGCATTTCAACATCACGAGCTAATTTGCCAAATTTTTGTTAACGCATTAGCAACTTTATTAAGCTAAAAGCATAAATTTGCTGCGTTTAACGTTTTAGAAATAAATTTGCTTTTAATGTTAATGAGCCTTTAATTTGAGCAGCTTGAAAAAGAAATTTATATGCAGCTATTTAATTATATGAAATTAATTTCAAACTAATTTTTACACACACTCAAAGTAATTTATTTAAATTTGTTGCTTATGCAAGGTCAAGTGTCTGCTGCTTTGAACAATAAGCATATTGATTTAAATAAATGACGATTGTGAAAACTGAGAGCAAGATTATCATCAGTAATAGAAATTTAAAAACTGTAGATTACATAAAAAACGTTGTTAATATACAAAATACGTTAAACAGTTTTTTATGCATATTAATTATAGCCATGGGCATTAGCTAACATAAATATAAATATAAACATATTTATATTTATCTAAGACAATATTGTGCTAGAGCTTGTCAAATATTTTGTTAACATTAGCACATCATTAGGCCAACTGTTTGACTTTGATTTCCTACTGTTGAGATTCTAAGTTCCAAGTTTGGTTTTAGCTGCTGGCAGCTGCAACCAAAAGCGGCTTACAGTCTGGGCCAACAAATGGCGCAGAACTTGAAAACAAATTATACAAATATACATAAAATTTGCATAAATTGTTCGAATTGTATTCCCAAGCTGACGCGTGTGTGCCCAAAGCGAGAGAGCGAGAGGGACACAGATCGGCGTGGCTAGCTATAGATTTGAGTCTTGGAGCATTGACAAGCTTTCAAGTGCATTGAAGCTGTCGCGTTACGCGATTGTTATCGATGCTGAGCGCTGCTGAGCGATGAGCTGCATACAAATGAGCGGCGCTGTGTGGGCGCCAACACGCTGTGGGGCATGCCACACAATGCAGACACACAATATTGTGTTGATTATGTGCAACATTTGTTTGTCATTACGCCTCATTAATCATTACAAAAGAGGCGTGGTCTATGCTCTTCGGGCTTGTTATAAATATTTTGATCAATATTTTGTACGCACTTTTTATTTGTTTCATGCGCCGACTCTTTTTTGTTGTTGTTTAATTTGCTGTAAATAGAGCGTGTGATTGACAGCGCTGTACATTTTTTTTTTTTTGGGTATTTTTAATGCTTTTTGATTGATTGATTATATCTTTATTTTTTGGGTTATATAGAATTGGCGCTATGCGCCCAAATTGATATCAAATTATGAAATATTTCATTTGAACCAATTTCAAAATTGGCTTTTGACGCAAATTGTTATTAATCAAGCAATTTTTTATATATATAGCATAAGTTGTGACTTGTGAATTAGTTGGATAAGCATAGCGCTTTAATATTAGCATAAGCATGTAAATTTGACAAGTTTATGCTTCAAGTTTAAGCTCAAAAGCAAAATAATTTTGAACTCTGTAGTGCAAAGTAGAAAGCGTCTACTAGTTTGCAAGGCAAAGCCTATAAAATATTTATATATATAAGAGTCTATTAAAAATCAAAATTATTTCAAATAAAACTAATAAAAATAATGATAAGCAAAACATACGCACATTTCTAGCCGAAAGCCCCAGTAGCTAAGGCTGCCTCCCCTGAAGCTTAAGTTTTAATTTTAAGCCTACAGTTATATATATAATAAAAAAAAAAACTAAGCTAATTAAAAAACTAATTTAAAATTGGTAATATTTATAATAAAAATTTGCATTTAAAATGTTTATATGCATATGCTTTAGTATAAGTTAGTTATTGTTTATATAGCCACGCCTAGACTCTAATTAAAGCGTCTTAAACTGCCTGCTGTGCCCGTATGTACTTTGCAAATATTTCTTACTGCGCTCTCAGGTGTGTCCACGGGCTTGTAAGCTCATGTCTATATACACACGCTATATTTATGTGCAATTTGTTATGCTGTTTAGCGCTAAATAATAGAAAAAAATAATAACAAATTGTGTGCGTGATCAGCTTGACATTGAACAACTCAAACTGCGTCTCTAAATATTTGATTATAGAATAAAAACATTTCAATTGATAATGCTGTGCGTCTAATTAAAAAAGTTCAACTAACTTGAACTGACAAGAAATATTTAAAAAATAAGATTGTTGTCGCTAGTTTACAGTTGCTCTCTAATAATTTTGTATATTGCAGGTGACATAAGCTGCAGAAATATGTGCACAACTTTATCAATTGTGCTTGACTGACAGCTTAATAAATCAACAAGCATTTAAATTATGAATTGTTGCTGGGGCTAGTCACTCACGCTGAGCTCATGTTACACAAATAGCAGTAGCCAAAGAAAATCTTGGGCAGCTAATTGGAGCTGCGGTGCTTCAAAAGCTGCTACGTTGTCCAAATTACATTTGTGTAACTAAAACTGAAGCGAGTGACGTGGCGGCCCCAGAGCAGTTTAGATTGAAACGTCTTTTAATTGCATGTTAATTGCCTTAACCAGCGACTGAGCGACAGACAGACAGACAGTCAAAGAACTCTAGACGACGAGACAACAACGTTCTGTAGATTTGCTCAAGACGATAGCAGACATTGGCCAAGAGCGTCAAAGCCACATTATTTGTATTGCCAACTGTTGCAGTTATTGTGAGAACGTTTTGCTTGTTCGCTTGGCTACTTTTTCTTAAGTTGGCTGCTGCTGCTGTTGGAGAAGCAGCAGCAGCAACACAAACTGGACTGCAGTCTGCTGCTAAAACAGTTGCACTCATTTGTTGTCCCAGTCGTTGTTTGCTGTCGCCCAGACCAGGCAGGCAGCAGTTGTTGTTGTTGTTGTTGTTTGGTTCCCAAGTCAAGTCCAAGAAAACAAAGACAAGTTTTTCAAGTTTTCCAAGCGTGCAAAAAACAGTTTGCCTGCTGTCTGGCTATAACTTCTAGTTCTCTTTGTTGCTGTTGTTGTTACTTTACACTTGATGTTCAATGGCTTATGGCAGCTCTAGCGATAAGTTATGAAATCTAACTAGATTTATATACTGATAGTCGCACTACTTAAGTCTATTAACTAAACTGCTTTATTTTAAATGCGTTTGCAGCTGATAGCGCCTATCTGACTTACCCAGACTTATTTACGACTGTTTACTGACCCAATTCAATTGCTTGAGTACACAAATGAATGCAACAATTAAGGGCGGCAAGTGTTAATTAAATTTATTTAAATTCCGCAGCCAATTGAAGCGTGCACTCATTACCAACCCAAAGGCTTGGCAACGAGACCACAGGAAATGAGTTGACAGTTTTGTCATATGAATTGACCAAACGTCTTTATCGCTGCGTGGAAAACTCGTCCGCAGGCAGCAGCAACAATTTCGGAAAATGGCAACAGCGTTCGTATTTTATATTTTGGACATAATTAAGCCATTCAAAGCCAAATGCTTGCCATTTGCGTTGACAGTTGTCAGCGAGCCAACCAGCCAGCCAGCAACATGGCTAATTAATCAAAATGGCAACAAACATTTTTGCTTAAATGACTGACAAATATGGCGCATGGCATTTCATTAACTAAATGGCTAAGAAATATGAAAGTTATACCCCCATCTATATGCAAAGACAGGATATTGCAGCTAACTGACTTTTCAATACACTTGACGGGGCATTAACACATTTAGTTGTTTGCTAGATAAAGTTGCCCATGGGTCTTTTTGTTAAGACTCAGTTCAGGCTCAACCGATTAAAGAAGTTTAGACCATTAGAAACTGTGGAATTTTTTGAACAGGGACACAAAGTCGAACTCCTGCCCATCTGCACTGCTTAGCAACTGTTTGGTTGCCATTGCTCCAGCCTAAACTGTTGCCTGACTACGGAAAACAAACAATGCACGAAGTTAGTGCAACTTGTGGCAACATGCAGTACAGTTGGCTGCCACAGGAGCGACGTAAGCTGGTGATACGCGAGAAGCCGCCGCTGGTCATCTCCAGCAAGCGACTCGAGCGACTGCAAGTGAATGCGCAGCAATTGCTGAAGCAGCAGCAGCTGCAGCTGCAACAGGAGCGACAACGCCATGAGGCGCAACTGCGTTCAGCTGGTGAGCAGCTCGTGCTGCAGTTTGAGGGACGCAAGCTGTGCCAGACAGAGGAGCAGCAGTTCCGCAGCGAGCAGCGGCAGTTGCAGCAGCAACAAGCGCAGGCCAAGCAGCAAGCGCTGCAGGAGAATGCGGCGCTGCGGCAGGAGGAACAGCAGCGACAACAGCAGCGCATAGCCAAGGCGCAGCAGCTGCTGGAGCAACTGCGTCCAGGGCCACGTGAACTGAACGCTGCACGGCTGCAAAGCGAAGTGCTGCGTGGCATTAATGCGCAGCGTGAGCTGCAGCAGAAGTTTGCGCTGGTGCAGCAAGAGCAGCAGGCGCAGCAGCGAAAAGTTTACGAGGCACAGGTGCAGCAAGAGCTGCAGGCAGCGCAGCAGCAGCACAGCGAGCGGCAGCAGCAGCTGAGCGAGCACAAGCGTGAGCTGTGCTTGGCCATAAAGCAAAGAGAGCGCGAGCGTGAAGCGTCGAAAGCGCAGCAAATGCAAGAAGCGCAGCTGGAGCGACAGCGCAATGCGCAGCAGCTGGCAGCGCAGCAGGCAAAGCAGCGCGCAGCGCAGGCAGCAAAGTTGCAACAGCGACGCGAGCAGGCGTTGGCTTCACTGCAGGCAGCGCAGCAGCGTCAGCAGCGACTGCAAATGCTGGAGGAAGTGGAGCAGCTGCAGTGCGAAGTGCATAACGAGGCCAAAGCGAAGCTGGAGCAACTTAAAGTTGAAGGCGCAGCGCAGCGCGTGCAGCGGCGACTGCAGCGCAATGAGCAGCTGGCGCAGCAGCTAGCGCCGCGACTGCACTACAGCGCTGGTCAAGATGAGGCGCGCTATGAGCAACAGCTGCACGAAATGCGACGCGCATGGAGCGTTGAGCAGCAAACGCGCGAGCAGCGGCTAAAGCAGTTGAAGCAGCAGCGCCTGACGCAGCAGCAAGCAGAGCAGCAACAAGCGCTGTCAGCGCAGCAGCGTCAAGCAGAGCAGCGCAGCGAAGCAGTGCAGCGCAGACTGCAGAACGAACAGCTGAGCGTGCAGTTCAAGCAGCAGCAGCGTCAACAGCAACTGCAGCGTCAACGCGAGCTGCGTCAACAGCTGGACAAGCAGTCGCAGCAGCGAGCAGCGCAGCAAGCGCGTCCAGGCATCAACTACAATCGCGATGCGCAGCTGGAATGCATGCGTGAGGACATCTTCTTCTTCGACTATGCGCGCCAGCTAATGACAACAGCCCAATCCCAGGGCTGCCCGCTCAAGCCATTCACGCGTGTTGTGGGCCAATACAAACTGGAGAATCGCATTGGCGCGCAGGTGCGCGTGCCGCCGCATATGCGCACCAAGCTGAGCATGGGCAGACGCACGCAAGGCGACAGCTCACAGCTGGCCCAGCAGCCAGCGCAGCCCGAGGAACTGCAGCATCAGCAGCAAATTGAGCAAAACCTAAAGAAAATTGAAGCGCTGCTGCTAAACGAGCAGCGCAACTAAATTTAACTTTGCCATTTTATACTTTCCACACTTGCGTACAAGTGCAAACATAAACTATATTGAATTACTTAAGCATTATCTGTTAACAATGTCAACTGGCCCAGTCGCATTACTCAGCAGCGGCTGCTCCCCTTGCCCCCATTGGCTAACAAAATTACAATATCAGGTTGGCACAGTTTGCTGTGCCATGTGATGACTCAAAAGTGTCTTGGTGAAAGGTGAAAGGCGGCAAGGCACAGTGGTGCGCATTATATAAACAAGTGTAGCAGTACTTTGGACACGCTTGTTGCTACTATTTATACCACTGTGCAGGCGTTGCACTTGCCAATTGTCAATGGCAGTTGAAAAATCGCTTAAATTTACATTCTCTGCGTTGTAAGCAGACAAAGTTTGTTATATTAATGTTATATCAAAAGAGCGTAGGAAATTGAATATTTTTATATGTCAGCGATATGCGTCAAATATAGTAGCAACTTTATAAGCAATTTGGTGTCACTAGCTCTTATAGTTTTGGAGATTCTGTAGCTCATACAGTCATAAGCACGGCTAAACGACTACGCTGCTCTCAATTTATATACTGCCACGCCTTCTACTGCTTTGACTAACTAAGAAGCTGTACATATTGTAACTGTAAGCTTAACAAGTTCATGGAGCAGCGCTTGTTATATTAAAGTTATATATAAGGGATGGGGTACAAACTTCACTTTTTTATATGCCAGCGAGCTGCTTCGCATATAGTAGTAGTTGTATAGCCAATTTGGCGTCACTAGCGTTAATATTTTCTGAGTTTCTGACGCTCATACAGTCATAAGGCCGTCTAAACGACTACGCTGCTCTCAATTTATATACTCGATGCACTCTGCAACGCATTCTACTGCTTGACTAACTTAAAAGACCAGCGGTACATATTGTACCGGGTCTAAAAACTGTAAGCTTAACAAATTTATTGAGCAGCGCTTGTTATATTAAAGTTATATCTAAGGGATGGGGTAGGAAATTCACTTTTTTATATGCCAGCGATCTGCTGCGTATATAGTAGTATCTATATAACCAATTTGGCGTCTCTAGCGCTAATAGTCTCTGAGTTTCCGACGCTCATACAGTCATAAGCACGGCTAAACGACTACGCTGCTCTCAATTTATTACTGCCACACCTTCTACTGCTTTGACTAACTTATAAGACCAACTGTATATATTGTACCGGGTCTAAAAACTGTAAGCTTAACAAGTTCATTGAGCAGCGGCCCCGCCAAATTTGTTAGCATAGCTGTTGCCCACTTTATGTTACAACTAACTAAGGCTCAATTTCATATTATTCATTACTCATCACTCATTCATAAATCAAAAGCAAACGTTGAACTCAAAAGCGCTTGAAGCCATAACTAAGCTAACATAATACACCAAATTACAATACACACACACACGCACACACACTCAGCTTTTATTTTGAGCAACCCACGCAATTGTGTAAACGAGCCACACTAAAGTGTCGAAAATATTGAATTATTTGTACGTCGCATAGATTCTAGTTACTCCGACTGTCAGTCAACTTGGATTTTAGTTGGTTTAGTTTCTTTTTTTCGGAGGGGGTTTGTTGTCTAAGCAAATGCCAACATGTGTGTGTTAAAAGTTTTATCTTCTTTTTTATTTCATGCTCGTCGTGAACTTGTTGATTTTAGATACAAACTTTGCTGTTGCGTTGTTTGTCATTTAACGTATTTGCGCAAGCCAACAAAATTGTCAAAAAACGTACTGAACACGAGAAGCAGAAGGTTAATGTATCTTCCACCACGTTCAGCGCGTTCAGCTCAACAGTTTTGTATCTATTGCAAATAACACATATAATATACAAGTAGTTAAGTTATTTTGTTGTTGCTGTTGGACACACAGGAAACTTGAAGCGCGTTTCGGTTTCAAATTTTGTATTGTATTCTGCTTGCTTGATTTTTGCCAAGTCTGCAGCCAGACTTTGTAGCGTTGCCGCCTGCTTTTTGTCTTTGGCATAAGCTCAAGTCTGTATACATAAGTTTTGGGGCTGGCTTCTTAGAAAAGACGTCTAAAGTATTTGTTTTCTTTTTGCTGTCTGTCTGTGTGTCTGTTGTGCCAAATTTCAAAAATTGAGCTGTGCAAACATAAATTGTTTTTGATTTCGAATTATGAATTTTTGCACAGGTAACGAAAAAACGCGTCGAGAGAGGCAAAAAGTTTGCCAATTAGTCAAAGGATTTTTGCTGCTGCTTGAGTAATTTGTTAGCTTAATGCAGTTATAATGAGCTCAGCTATAAAGAGTACAGTTGAGTAAAGCAACAAATGTTGGCAATAAGTGAAAAAATTAACTAATGATTCATTAATGCAAAACGCTTTTGTCAACTTATTCAAAACTTACGCATGTTTGATTTTTACAACATAATAAAAAAAACTTACCTAGAAATAAAAGAAACAATATATTAGTTAAATGAACAAAAACATATGTAGCGCTTAGTTTATGCATGAGCTGAGCTTAGGTCTATAAAAAGAATTGCAACACCAAAAGTTTATGCCACACTCTATAAAAAAAAAAAACTTGTCTTCAAATTGTTTATGTTTGCTTTTAATAGGCTCATTAAATAGCATATAGAAAATTCCATAGAATTTAAGTAGCGCAGACAAACAAACACATGTCACCATATAAAAAAATAAGCACTTTGAACAAAACGTTTTAATGCGCCTCGATTTACATTAAATGCTTTGACATTTTTTTCACGCTTGCCAGTGTTTATCATTTCCATTTTCAGTTAATTGCAATGCAAATTTGCAACAGGCGCCAGCAATTGGCGCCAGATCTTTAATAAACAAATGCAAGAATTGACAAGCATCTGCCATTTCCTGTCTAATAATCCCCAAGTTATAAATACTTGCCATGCAGTTCAATAGTTCAATGTCAGTTTATTTATTATTTATGCATCTATCAAAGCCACAGCCTTGAAAGCAACACCAAGCGCTTTGACCATTGGGCTTTGAGCATGACTTACAAAAGTTACAAATGCCTTTTGTGTAATGTACAAAAATTAAGTTTATTTTTATACAGCCCAGCCCAGCCCAAGACTCTTCCGCTTTTATAATTAATCAGCTTCACGAAAATAAATTGCGCGCTTTGTGTGAAAAGGCATAATAATAATAAAATTGTTAATATTTATGAGACAAAGGCGTTATATTGACATGCCACATAACATGTTGCCAGCCCCAAAGGAAGTCGCTCTCAAACGCTAAACTTTCCTTAAATATTTGTAAACAAAATAAGAGAAAACTTAGCTGCAGCTGCTAGCAATACAGTGGGCA
Source organism: Drosophila busckii (assembly GCF_011750605.1). Lineage (NCBI taxonomy): Eukaryota > Metazoa > Arthropoda > Insecta > Diptera > Drosophilidae > Drosophila > Drosophila busckii. The sequence goes on from NC_046606.1 coordinate 7,542,701, forward strand.
CAAAATAAAGCGCACACAAGTAAAACAAACTAGTTCAGCTCTTTATAAACTTAAGTAGCTCAATTTGTTGCATATCTATCATTATTATCATTAGCTCTTTTTAGTAAATATAATTATATGACTTTTAGACTTAAAGCATTCGATTACCACAGTACTTTCGGCTGCTTAGCTTAGCTTGTTGCCTACTTAGCCATGGCTTATAATTTATGTCTATGCAAGCATTTGACCGCCGGCCACTCGACTTGGTAGTCGTGCCGTTTAGTTTAGCTTTACCTACATTATATACATACATATATATTATTATTTCTTGGCTTGGCTCTTATAGTATCAGCCATTGGCCATCTCAACGCATAAATCAAACTTTGCTTTGGGAGTTTTCTTCTTTGCTGTAGAAAAAAAAAAAAACAAACCGCATTCAAATATTTTGGTTTGCCCATATCAAATTGCCAAAACTTCTTGGAAGTTCTTGCAGATGAATTTATGGGCTTTTAATGTTGTGGCTATGGCTACCAAAGCGTTGACACTGTAGCGGTACATGCTGATAAATTAATTCGTTGCAGTTGCAACGTTACGTTGCCATCGCTCATGCCACAAGAGCCCTAAACCTTGCATCGTTGCAAAGTGATTCATGGCAGCGCGGCCAAGATGACAGTGCAAAGGAGATGTCCAAATAAATGTAAGGAATTCAATTTACCGTTTTACAGATTGCACATGCAAAAAGCAGCGAATAAATTGAGCTAAACTCGACTATGAAATACGCTTTGCTTACAAAAAAGAGTCAAATTTATTATTTTTACTATAAAGTGTATTCAGAACTTTGTGCCTTAAGCAAAAACATTAAGCCAGCGGACAAACTGCGCAGTGCTTAACTATGTAATACACTTTGCTTATAAAAAAAAGAGTCAAATTTATTATGCCTTAAAATAAACGGACTATTCAGAACTTAGTTCCTTAAACAAAAATATAGAGCTAGTTGACAAACTGCGCAATGCTCGACTATGTAATACACTTTGCTTATAAAAAAAAGTCTATTAATTTTAAATTTAAATACACTTTATTATATTACTGTAAGTTCCTTAAGCAAAACTAACACACTAGCGCACAAGCTCAAACTGCTCGACTATGTAATACACTTTGCTTATACAACCCATTCAAATTTCAATAAAGCGTATGCAGAACTTTATAACTCTTGCCCAGTTCCTGCACAGAAACGTCAAACCTGTTTGTTCTTGAAATGTTGGCCTGTCATGTCTGAAAGTTATAAATGTCGGATCAAAGTGTTTGATTTGCCAGCTTGTAAAAATCCACAAAGAATAATAACAACAACAACAAAATTCTCTGTGTATTGTCACTTGTCACGCATCTCTGGTGTCTAAGCCAAAAGGTTTCTTGAACCTTGCCGCGTTTTGTTTTCTGTTTTGCTATGATGAGTCTTCTAATTAAAAGAAATGCGCCGTCATTAGGCAGCAATTTCACTTAAATGCTTCACACACACACACACAGGTGAAAGTTTGTACGAAACAAAAGCAACGCACTAAACCCAAAGCAGCAATTAAACAAAGTGAAAAATATGATTAAAGAAAATAACAATAAATTTATAAAAATTGTATACGCCCACAACAGAAATTAAATGAAGAGGCGCAAACAGCAATGAACGTTAAGTACTGAGGGCGTTGCAAAAAGAAAAAAATACTTTGCATAAAAATTTATGATGTTTAAAAATAAACGCGAAATTCAAATGTACAAAATGCTTTATTTTATGACAGAGGGTGCTTCACAATTTATTCAGCTTGAGCTGCATATTTATAAGTATGACAAATTGTTGGCGAGAAAAATACAAAATTTACAATATGAATTAAACAGAAGATAATGCAAGTGCTGCATGCAATAAAAAAAAAACAGATCTAAGCAATTTGTTAGTAACTTTGCCCTTGGGCAACAACAAACCCTTCAGCTGACCCAGCTGCTGACCCTGAAAGTTCTTTTAACATGCTGACCCACAATAAACTATTGTCAAACTTTAACTTTTGTCATGTTTTAAGTGTTTAGCGCAAACATCTTTAGCCAGCGCTAAAAGTCACGCTTCATGACCGCGCCCCCAAGCCAAAAGCTTGGTAAACATTTAACGTGTTGTTTTTTTAATTTTGTGGTTTAGTTGATGCTATTTTTAAAAAGTTAGTTCACAATTTGCAAAACAAACGTTTTTGTGGCATATGGAGAGCAAACGAATGTTTGCAGCGGCAACAAGCAAAGCCAATTACTGCGCTATAATTATTTGTAAATATTGAACAACAAAAGCAAATGCAAAAACTTAAGGTAAATTAACAATAACAATGTCAAGCAACGGCTGGCGCCGCTTATCAGCGGCAATGGCGACAGGTGCGTCCCATAGTACAACAAAAAAAAGGCGCAACCCAACGCTTATCTAATCAAAAAGAAAATTTTTACAATTCGCATGCCATGGCGTATGCGTAATAAGTGCAAAAGTACTTAGCTGGAAAAAAGAATTAGCAAATGAGTTGGATACACAAATAGAAGCTTTAATTATTTCACTAGTTACTGGTAAGCAATTGAGATTTCTAAGCGCTAGAACTAGTTGAAATTTCAATTATTAATCAAAGAAACTAGTGACTAAGATAAGCGGAATTGAACATTAGACATAATTGGCCTAAAATTATAAACAAACTAGCTAAATTTAAACAGCAAATGCGTCACAATATTTACTATAGATAAGTCCTAAAGTGATTCAAGCGCCTGCTGACGAAATGAGTTAGCAACAAATGTTTCACACGATTGTGAAAGTAGACAGCCATAAATAATATTAAACAAAACTTTTGTTAATGTATTTACAATTAAATTCAATGAGTGCTTTATGCTTGGCTTCAATTAAGTTCGCTCTATGCTGCAATTACAATTTCCATATTGAGCACATGTGTTTGGAGAATCGAAGAAACTTCAAGGTTCAGAGCGTCAATTAAAAATTTGCAGATGAATGTAATTGGTGGCTTCATTCAAACTATAGCGAATACAAAATTCAACAATTTTATTGCCGAGGCTGATTTGTTGTTGTTGTTGTTGTCGCTGCCATTGGCTACTTGTTTTATTTGCAAACTAACGACAAGTGACGCCTACAACTTGACACCAGTTGAAGCTGAAGCGGCTGCCATAGTTGGTTGTTGTCAACAGTAACAAAGCGGCATAGAGAAAGCGAAAAAACAAGGAAAAACTTTTAGCAAATGGCAAAAGTTTCGAAAATACTTGCAAACGTGTTGAAGGCCTAGCTCACAGCAGCCCCCTGTACACAAAATGTCAAAATGGCGAAGTTGAGCGAATTGTCTTTTTGCATAATTTGTATGCGCAAATGGCACAAAGAGTGCCGATCACTTAATCAAGCAGCGGCTGTGGCTGTGGAAAGTTGTGCAAGGGGCAGCAACTTTGGTAACATCTACAACATGTTGCTGTTGTTATTGCCGTTGGCAGGCGCGCGGACGTTGATTTCAAAATAATGAGTTAATAAAACTGCATAAAGTCTGAGGAGGCAGCAGCCGTTTGGGGCGTGCAGTAGTTGGCAAGTGTCAAATAACTCAAAATGTCACGGCAACAAATCGAAAGCCATTTGATATACAGCTAAGCAAAAGGGAGACAAGCTGTTGCCAAGTTGTTGCCAACTTGTCAGCCACTGGCAAATGCGCAGCAGTTGGACAGCCCGCTGCGCAGTCGCACAATTAGCATTAGTCTGCCGCTTCAACAGCGCTGCAGGCTTCGCTGCTCAGCATCTTGCAATTTTCTAGCTAATTCCACTGACCAATAAATCTCACTCACACTCGCAGTTGCCACACACACACGCCTAATGAGCCCTGAGGGTGCCAAATCCAGGGTCTCTCTCTCTCTCTCTCTGCCTTTCTATTGGCATTGGCGCACAGTTCCTAAACGTTTTTTTCGCATATGATTAGTTCGCCCAGCTGTTGGAGCTTAATTAGACTTGTTATAGAATTATGCATTTAATACAAGACACGATTTGTGCTAGAAACCAAAAGTTGTTTAGCCAGCTGGCTAAGCTTGAAGGGCATGCAAATGTCTATGATTAATTATGAGCTCATTGCTGTGTTTAGCTAATTTCAATATTTGTAGTTTGCCAAATCATAAATCAAAGCATGCCTAAGTCCACAAACTGACAAAAACTGCTGTCCTTTGTGCTATTCGATTAATAAAGGACCTGTCTGTTATCCCCATGCAAACTCAACTCTAACCTTCAACTTGTGGCGCATTACAGAGCGAGAGGGCAGCAAACACTTGAAGCTCAGTTGCTCTTGTTTGCGCGTCTCTCTTGCGCTTGTTAACAAATTTCGAAATAAAACATTTCTCAGAATTTCAGCAGGCAAACCAAACAAAATGTGCACACCGGCATGCCCCCCGACCCGCCCCTGCGTACGCTGCTACTAAATACTGAGTTGCGATTCAATCGCTCGCTCGCTCGCTCAAGAGTTCTGCACGCTTCTCTGCGCTCTGGGCTCAAAGGCATGCGCAGCCAGCAGAGAAAGAAGCTGAAGCTGCGCAGCGAATTGCGCAAGTTCAGAAAAAATTGTAGTTCAAGCTGTGGAAACGAAGAAGAAACGCAGCAGTCTATGGAATTTTTATGGCATTTCTCATGGCTTACACTTCCTGCTGCCCCCGTGGCAAAGGGCCAGCCCAGACAGATAAAAGAGTTGCATTGTCTCTACTGGAACAACAGCAGCAGCAACAACAACAATGAAGCTCAAAATTGTTGCAGTCGACGGTGCGACATATAAATTAGTGCATAGTTAACAAAGCATACAAAGATAAGCGAACTACTTTGCAATTAATTGTAATTTGCATTGTAAATATATTAAAAGTCAGCCTGAGAACTGCGGGCTGGAGTAATTAATTAAACGCAAGCTTTCATTTTGAATAATTACAGAAATTATTAAAAACTTTTAGAGCACAGCTTGAACTCATTTAGTTCTTTTTTCTATGCAGTTCATTAGAAAACTATTAGCCTGCCCTCGCTTAAAAACTTGCTGTACTTGTTGCTGCCTTCGAAAAGAATTTTCTTACAAATATTTAACGCTTAAATTAATTCTTATGGCACCCATGAGAGATTTACCTAAAAAACTGCAGCTATACCCACTTCCAGCTCGACGACCGGTTGTCTTATTGCAGCTCCAATTATTTTGAAAATTTATTTTATCCTTGCCGTTGACGTTGCAGTTGGCTGAGTCGTTGCCAATATTTTTCTTGTTGCTTTTGCCACTCGAGGAGCGGTTGGTTAGTGAGAACATGGCATGTATCTTTGTTGGTATTCTGCTTCATGTATTTGTATTCGTATTCCTTCGTATTTATGTCTATCTGTAGCTGTATTTTGTTGCAGCTGCCGAGTCCGACGCCGCCAAGTGCAGGCGAATCCTTTCAAGTTCTTTGACGCAACACCGCGCTTCACTTGTCTCTGCCGCGTTCACGTTTCTCAAGATCTTTATTTACTTTTCGTTAGTGTGTGCGTATTTAATTTAATATGCGCATTTTAATTGAAATTAGCACTCACATAAAAAAACCTATAGTTGGTTTAAGGTTTTTGTTTTTTTTTGTCTTATAGCGCACATTTATAAATTTGATTTTCTGCTGAGACAGCCAAATGCCATTACTAATACGCCCGGAAAACAATAGCGTCGCACATTTCGTTTTAATTTGCAACCTGGCGCATTTTTTTGTGTTAATTAAATTTTGCATGCAATATTTTGTTTGCTACTTGTAACCGTATCCAACGCGATCGACTCCGGCTCGGGCAGAGCTAATGCTGACACGCGCAATGTGCTTGCGCGAGCTTTGACATTCGATTCGAGACTGAGAGAAGGTCTACACAGCCGTTGGTAGGTCTCCACAACAAGTCGCTTTACCGGTTTCCACAAGAGCGAGCGAGTGAGCGCCGCTCTCTGGCACTTCGCATGCGCGTGGGTTCTGCTCTCGCTCTCATTATGTCGCTCTTTTCCACGCTCTGCAGCTGATATCAGATCTCTGTATGCGGCGGCGCTCGGCGCTCGCTTCGAAGCGTGTTGTGTTGTCTGGCTTATCAGTTCATTATCAACTCGTTTCTTTACATTTTTTCTGCCTTTACTGTTTTTTCAATTTGTGTGGAATAATTCATTCACGCGTTTCTGTTGTTGTTTTTGTTATTATTATTATTATTGTTTGATTGCCTGTGCTCTCGTATTTATATTTGTGCACGAGGTATTTTTGACTGATTGAGGTGCTGACTCTGACTCGGGCTTATCTCGTTACAACGCTCACCGCTCAAGTGGCAACACAGTCGGTGGTGGTGCTGATGACGCAAGGCTTAAGTGCTGCTTGTACAATCTGGTTAGAGAGTTCGAGTTCTTAACACTGATAACCCTTGGGTTGCTGCTTTGCAAAACAATGGACATTTGTATTGATTTCAGGCAAAGGAGCTGCAGGCAAGAAAAACAGCAACGCTGACTAATTAAGTACAGTGCACGCTCGCTAATTAGCTGCTCAGTATTTTCTATTCTAAGCTCCTTTAAATTCTATTCTAACAACAATTTTATAGCCAAACCCAAGACAAAGTGCTTAAGCCTTATCGCAATTATATATATGGCACTCTATAAACATTAAATTGATTAACGTTTAGCAACATTAAGCACAGATTTCTATTTTGAAATTATACTTAATGTAAAATAAAATTACATAGCGCTGAGCCTGGCTCATTAATCAAGATTGTGTCACAGCTATTACCTCATTGAAGTGGCTTTTGATTCTGATTTGTTCTACGCTGTGCTACTTAGACGATTAGTGCTCATTATAGTTGTAAAGTAGTGGAAAATTGGGCACTTAGCAAGTAGCATTGAAATTCAATTTCATATAAAATATTTTCAATTTAGTTTAAAGTGTAAGCCATCAATTTGCAGCCGCTTTTATCGCGACCAAGTCAATTGGCAAGTTATCTATGCACATGTTCAATCTACTACAGAGTTCAAGTCATAAATATTGGCAGAGCAATTGCAAATACAAATACTTATATATCAGTTGTGGGAAATCGCCAAGGCACACGCAAACGCAGCAGATTGAAACACACAAAATGCATTCGAACTGTGTTTGCTTTTATTGGAAGCCTCGAGCCTAAAGCCAAAGCTAAAGCTAAAGCCTGATGCCAGCTGTCTAGTGTCTTGGGTGCCAAGTTGCATCTACGCCTCATGCTAATAAATAGTTGTTGTTGTTGTTGCAGCCAAAGCTTCTCTGCGTGCTACAAAGTTGCGAACTGCAGACGTAGTTTTTCCATTTGCTCAGAGTCAGAGACTCACCAGTCAGTTTATTTTTGTATTTTGGGTTCGACCATTCATGGCAACTACCGTTTGGTCTTTTGTTTAACTTTGTCTTGTGTCCGTCAGCTTCATGGAGTCTATTTGTAGATACAAGCTAACCTAACAAGCGACCACTCCAATCTGGCTCTCTCTCTCTTTCTTTCTCCTCTGCAACTCTGTGGCTTGGCCCTTGTGTACTTAGGCCTCATTCTATGTGTGTGTGTGAGTGGGGGGATTGTTGCTTCTGGGGCTTCTCACTTGGGTACGCTATCTCAAGTGTTTTTTAAAAGTTTTCCAGCGATAAGCAATGTAAGTTTATGATGCCTCCAAGCTACTCGGCCACTCCATGCTCCATGCTAGAGGTAGATACGATGCTCTTGACTTGTGCAGGTTGTGGCAGCAACAGCAACAGCAACAACAACAACGATTCACAGTTTGCAATGTTGCGTTTTACTGATCATGATGTATGCATAAATATGTGCGCAAGTGTGTGTGTGTGTGTGTGTGATTCATGACTTTTCACTTTTTTGCAGAAGAGTGCGGCACAGTGGGCTTTAAAAACTCAACAAATCATCAAAGTTTGCGCTTTAGCTGCCTAAGCAACTTAACTAAAATTTGACAAAATTCATCGCATCGACCCCACTGTACGCATGCATGGATGAGAATCTTCACGACTTTTGACCCTTTGCATAAATTTTCATCAGTTTTGTGGTCGCTGTTGCATTTGGCACGCAATGGCACGTAAATTACTGTGACATTGCAACTTGCCGCAACATTTTGCAATTTGCATTATTATTGATTAGTTTTAAATTAAAATTGAAGCTGCATAAATCTCGGCAAGCATTTTCTTATTAGAAACTGTCGTATGTCAAACGAACAATTTCCACTGACATAGTCCAAGAGTTATATTTATAAACAAGATGCCATATGCAAATATGCTATGGAGCTTTTTTTTTGGATGATTTATGACCCTGGCGGGCTGGTTAAACAGCTGTGTGAAATGGGCAAACAGCCTGCCAGCCAGCCAGCCAGCCAGGCTGACAGTCGGCAAATTTGGAGCTTTCACTCGACGGCTTTGTTTACTCTATTGACCAAGCGACTTAACGATCATTTGTGTTGGCCATTTTGATGTGGCCATGGGGATGTGGGGGTCAGACACCGCCTTGCGGGCTACCTTTCTAATGCGGAGCAGGGAATGCTAATGGGAAAAGGAGTTACAGCCCCCTCGCTGCGACTGGGCGACTGGGGTCATTAAAAAGCGTTTGTTAGCCCAATGATAATGAAGGATTGTAAATGAATTTAATAGTCTAACGAACGCATTGATGGATTGCCTTTCAAACTGTATTATGCCCCCAATCAGCACTTTGTTCAAACGAAAGTCAAGTGTACTCACCGCTCTCCGCTGCACTTAAGCACTTGGCTGCCATTTCCTCGTTCAGCTCCTCGGCGGCATTGGCATCGCCATTGTCGAGCACACAAGTAACACTGTCCGGTGACCAGTAGAGCGCACTAATCGCATCGGCGGACACGAGCGAGAGATCCATGGGTGGCACTGAGTTGCCACGCAGCGTGCTGGTGGCCGCACTGGCGGACACGCTCATCATGTGATCCAGCGAAGAGTTCATAGAACCGCCATAAATGGAACTAGACTGCGAGGCCGTGCAGGTGGAATCAAAGCTGCGGTTGCTCTCGCGCCGTTTCTCGGGCGTAGCATAGATGGGCTCCGGCGCCTTTTTGGGCGTCAGTGCCTCGCTGCCAAACGAATTGTTCAGTGTGCCATAACAAGAAGTATTCATAATGTCATTGCGATTAAAGCTGGGCTGCCAGCAGTCCTCCTCCTCCACATTGCCCGAGTCAACAAGCTCTGTGGTCGACTGCTGCTCCTCTGCCACAAGCTCATCCAGATAGTCTACTTCATAGAGACGCGACTCATCGATCATGGCAATGTTATCAGCTTCCAGCTCTTCATCTGAAAGCTCATCCTGCTGCTCCTCCTCAACGTTGAGCTTTTGAAAAGTTTCATCTGCCTGCTGCATGAGCTCATAGGCGCGCGGCATGGAGCTGCCATACACTGAGTCCGTATCGTTCTCCTCTATGCAGGACAAAAGGCGTGTGCGAAAGCCATAGACTGTGCCGCTGGCATTTATGTTTGGCGGCGGTTGTATGGGCAGCGGTGGCGTCTCCAGCTCCTCCAACTCCAGCGTTTGCAATTGTATTGTGGCCATTGACATGTTGTCAGCTGCAAGGCATAAAACGATATATTAATTTCTAACTTTGCTTGACTTTAACGATCTACAGAAAGGCTATAAAGCAGCCTGGCCGAGAAGCTACTGTACACCAAACGGAAATGAGCTGAGCTCTGTGTATCTTTTAGGTGCGAGCTTGTAAATGATAAGCCCACAGCTTTAATGCCACTTAATGCCTTGGCAACGTCAAATTGTTTCAACGTAAATCAGACAAGCAAACAGACGGAAGTGTGTGTGCCGTAGCGATAGAAGTGCACGCAACTTCCCCCATTTCAACAGCAGCAGCAGCAGCTCCATTTGGCCCCCTGCAAAGATTCTTAGCAGTAGGTGGGGGAGTGTGCATCTGTGTGCGTGTGTGTGTGCAACAGATGCGAGTGGCGCGCGCGCACATACACGTTCTCGGCTCTCGGGACAAGGAACTCGAAGTCGTAATAGTTCTGCTTGCATCAGCGTCAGGCGCTGGCAGCGCGCTTCACTGTCAACATGCAATGTCGACGCACTCTTGACATCAACAGCCCGCTGTTGTTGCTGCTGCTGCTGCCGTCGCCGCCGTCGCACTCTCAAGTAGGTGTTCGCTTGTCTTCTTCTTCTGCTTCTTCTTAGTGTCTAACGCTTACTATTTTTAATTTGCGTGCCATTGGGGAAAAACAAACGTGGAGACAGCTTCACTGTTGGATATTGTAGCCTGGAGCTGCAATCGAAGCTTGTGTTTGCTTATGTACTTGGGGTGAAAAAATAACTGTAATGTTTGTCTTTTGACGCGCGACCGCCATTTTGCATTGGCAAAACTTACATTGCTGCAAATATTTGTGCGATGTTGCGCCAAAACTTGCTTTCCTTGACTATTCATGTTGTTGCATACTAAGCAGTCTGTTTTACTAATCACTTGCAAGTATAAACACATATTTTTAATATTAAACTCTTTAAAAAAATTAATTCAATGCGAACATTCGCGGACGCTGTGAAAAATGCCGCCAACGCTCGATTTGGCACTTGTTATCGTTTAGGGTTGTCAATGCCGAAATGCTATTCAATATGACAAAAAGTAATCGCCAGTTGATTGGCAAAAACTTACATGTGCTGACTTTGTTGTTATCGATCAGTGTTGTTAATGTCAGCGATAAAAGCTGTCAATATGAAAAAAAAAGTACTTGAGCTGTCGCTTTTAATTGTACTCAGATTTATTGAAAACAATAAAAAGGGCACACAGTTCAAAGCGCATATAATTAAAAATGTATACAACCCTTGCCAAGTGCGTTTATTGAACAAACACGCGTATGCATAGGAATGCAGGCAAACGTTTAAATTTTCTCCAGTGTATAGTTTACACAAAAACTAATGCAACAAACAAATTACTTGAGGCGACGAAATACTACTACACAACGTAGCAGTCAGATCACAATGCCTAGCTTGGCGGCAGCACCAAAAATAGAACAAGCAAACTATCGGATTGGGATCGGGCAATGGTTGGCCAGAGGCAGAGGAACTAAGCAATGCGACGCTGTCGCTGTCGTCATATTGTTGTTGTTGTTGTTGTCGTGCGCCAAAGCGGGAAAATGAAAATGCATGGTGGCGCAGTTGGTAGCAGGACAGGATCCCCAGCAAACTGCATTAAACTACTTTCGGAGCAGTTTATTGCTTTGTCTCGTGCGTTTCTACTTTTAGCTATGACCTGTGTGTGTCTTGTCTGTGTTTGTGAGAATCTTGAACTTGTGCAGCGTTCACTCTTTTTTGTTTACGTTTTTCTTTATTTTTTGTGAAAAGTGAAATGAAAAGTGTAGGGGAGCGTCTGCAGCTTGTATATGCGACATTTTCTTCTTGATTTCAGTTGCTTTTTATTTAAATTAAAGTTGTTCTCGTTCTCCTCTTGTACTTGCAGCGTTCCAGACATTGGCACTTAAATGCTTTGGGATGTGGTCAACTTGAGTATTGAACAGTCATTGTCGCTATATTTAGAGGAGCCATGCTAATTCTGTCAAGAGGCTGACATTAAATTACATTCGCATTACTCATAGGACGCCAAGTTGGGGTTTGAGCACTAGCCACTTTAATTTTAACTTATTTGGTAAAGTTATTTTATAAAATATATAATATATTCGTTAAAGTGCTTAGTTACCTTGTGAAGAAAATTATTATATGCTTAAGTATTTTTTTTTTAACATTAATATCCGTGCAGTGTCACAATTTTGTCTTTTATCACTTGTATTTTCCACATGAACATAAATAATATCTTTGGTATGTTTTGGGATCTAGGAACTTCTTATCATTGCACGTAGCGCGTAGTTTTATTTAACAATTTCTTATCACAACTTAAGAATTTTGTAGTTTTTTAATGCACATTTACTTTCACTGATAATCCAAAGCGTTGTTAATAAATATGAAATGAAACCGTATCCGTAATTATATCCGTTCTAGTTTGTTCGCCGTATCTCTGTGCCGCACGCGCGCTGCAACGCTGGAATGCAATTGAAACGTCGCTCGAACTGTGGCAGCATCCACACCCTAGTGCTCTCGGCAGCAAGAGCGAGCTCGGCCTGCCCGCTGCTGTTGTCTGCCTACTAGACGAAGACGAAGAGAGGACAGTCTTCTAAAAATAGCGCCAGCCGAGCTGCAACGTTCCATCAACACTGTTAGATTCCTGAGATATGTACTATATGCCACAAAAAAGCAGACGAAGTGTCTGTTGCACCCCGCGAACTACACGCGTTGTCTAATAATGTTGCAAATTCCTCTGGCAAGTCGCTTATTATCATTTTATGTTATTAAATAATCTAATTCAACTACAGATTTTACATTTATTTTCTTAGTAAAGTTAATAAGTACACCAAAGATGCGATAACTGTACCCTAAGTTGAACGAACTAAGATGCCACATGACAACAAGTCGTCTAATTGGATTACAGGATCGCTGGGTACAGTTCATTCAACCCCGCGTGGCAGAAATATTGTCGCGCACGGGAAATCGAATGACAAGAACAGGAGCAACGACGCATGCGCAGCAGAGTTTGTTCACCTTTAAGATGCATAGATACACGGCCTGACTAAATAATGTAACGGATAGTATTACAAGGGGGATAGAGATGATACATGCACACATACTCAATGTTGCAATTTGGGGTCGCGCTGTTCTCAATGCTTGAGTGAAAGTACTCTGGGTGTTTTTCTGATTTTTGATTTTTCCTAGCAACTGTTTCAATCTCTAGACTGATGTCTATTTATCTTCCGTGGCACTAATTTCATTTTCACTTTTTCTACACAAGGAGGGGCCCGCACCTTCATGATTTGTGACACATTTTTGATGGGCTTTGACTTAGTTGCGCCTGCGCTTGATTTGATCTTTAGATCTCTTAAGTACACATATTGCATTTTTGATAAATTATTGTGGGAAAATTCACATTTTCCAGTATACTATATATGTATAAGGGTGAATAGTAAAGTCATAAAATCAAAACAAAGTACAAACTAAAATTTATATGCATTAATAATTATAGTAGTATAGTATACTCTTCAAATATGCTTATAAAGCCAGCAGAAAATATGCCCCTGGGTTTCTGTTCTGATATAGGGTATTGTATTAATACAAAACAAGGCATTAAATATAACGCTTTAACTCTGATATACATTTCTAATCTAAAGGTCAACGCCTTTGTCCGGGTTCGCAGTGTTATCATCTGTCTTTAGAGCCACGCACTAAGCTTAGCTATTCCATTTTAAAAATTAGTTTTTATTTGTTGCTTGATCAAAATGAACCTGTCTCTATTCATAGGTCTAATACTGACAGCAAGATTTATTAGTTTCTCAGCTCAGTTAGAGTTACCTGATGAAGATCTTTTGGATTCCGCGATTGACAGTGAATGCAATAAATTGTACAAATCACTCCATGCTCCAAAAATTAATTTCACTGGCATAAATGGACCAGAGTGGACAATTATTCAACAACGCATTGATGGAAAAGAGGATTTTTATAGAAACTGGAATACATACCGCAACGGTTTTGGCTCCTTTAATGGCTCCTTTTTCCTGGGTTTGCAGAATATTCACGACTTGACCAGTTGTCAGCGCCATGAGCTTTATATTCACATGGAGTTCTTCAATGGCACCACTATTTACGCGCGCTATGATAACTTTACAGTCTCTGATGAGCAAGATAACTTTAGACTGCTGTCCGTTGGAGAACACACCGGAACTGCTGAGGATCGGCTTTACTTCCATGTGAACCGTGGCTTCACAACATTCGATAAAGATAATAATGACTGGGTGAAAGTTAATTGCGCTGAGGATCGGCATGGCGCCTGGTGGTACGGTATCTGCTCGATTAGGTAAGCCATTGCGTACACTTATCAACACAATTATTATTCACTTATTATGAATGTCTATTTTTCAGCAACTTGAATGGAAAATATTTTGATGCTGAGGTATATGGTTATAGAACATCAATATATTGGGAACCGTGGATTGCACTTAAGACTGTCAAAATGGCAATTCGACCATTCCCAAATAAAAATTAATAGATGTACATTAATAAATATAAAATAAGAACGGCGTGCATTGATGCTGCTTCTGTTGTTGTTATTGACTGACTGGCAGGCAGCTATTTAAATGAATGCAGCCCTGGTATTATATACATATGCAATGCAACTCTGGTATTCACAGTAAACAATTTTTTGGTGCGTTGGTTGTTGTCCTAGCTATTCTTTTCACATTAATGTGAACTTCATATTCATATTATGAAGCTTTCATGTGGTTGTAACACAAACTTATTTTTAGCAAATTGACAAACCAGTCAATAACAGAACGCGTCGACAAGCGACGTTTGCATCCAGAGTTCTTCTCATATAGCAACAAATCTAGCTGATCATGAGTATCATAGCAACAAATCTTATTATAACAAAGATGATTTAAAGCTACAAAATAAGTAAAATAACACTAGTCTAAATAAAAATACTTAAATAGTAGTATCAATTCAAGCAGGACAAGTACTTCAAATTACAACATATTTATAGCCTCATTTAATTTATTGGCTTTCAATATCATAGCACGTTATGTGTGTAAGAATGGTATGTAGCATATCATTGGTCTGGGTGTACATATACAAATATCATGAGAACTTGAAGTTAACTCAGCGAAAGTAGTTAAATATTTATAAACTTAGGCACTAACCAGCTTTGGTCAACCGAAATGCAAAGTAAACGCTCCAACTATGCGTTGAACTTGAGCGGAGCAATGTTTAGTCTCTCAGCAAGGCTGGCGCAGGTGTTTAGCTGATTCTCCAAGTACTGAATACCGCCCGCAGCATCAACGCTCTTCATGTTGTTGGCCTCCTTGTCGCCGGGCAGCAGCACGGGTTTCTTAGGATCAGTCTGCGAGAATGGCAAGCAAAGTAAATATTTTAAATGGTGAGCATTTTAAGCTACTTACGGGCTCTGAGCTGCGCAGACGCGTATTGAAGTCGCTCATATGCTCAGCAAAATCTGGCGAGAAGCAGTTGGGATCGACAGCAATGAAGACTTGACCCAAATCAGCTGCTGAATCGGCGCCTGCATGCGTCCACTTGCGCACCTTGGTGGAATAGTTGGCACCAGCCATAACACCAGACAGAATATCCACCATAGCGCCCAAGCCGTAGCCCTTGTAGCCAGAGGTGAGTTCGGAGCCACCCAGAGGCATCAGGCAGCCAGTTTTGAAGCCCAGCTCGGCATCGTTGGTCATGTTGCCCTCAGGATCCTGCGCCCAGCCATCGGGCAGTGCAGCGCCCTTGCGTCGTTGAATCTCAATTTTGCCCACAGCAACAGCCGTTGTTGCCATATCCAGCAGGAAGTTATCACCGTTGGCACCCGGAGCGCCCAATGAGAGCGGATTGGTGCCTAGCGCCGCCGTCTTGGCGTGGGTGGGTGCCATCAGCGGTGAGGTATTCGTCATGGACATGCCCACAAGGCCGTGCTCCATTGCTCGCAGCGCATACCAGCCGGCCATGCCGTAGTGATTGGAATTTCTGGCGCAGACCCAGCCCACACCCACAGTCTTGGCCTTCTTGATGGCCAAATCCATGCAGTAGTTGCCAACAACAGCGCCCAAACCATTGGCGCCATCCACCCAAGCAGTTGCGGGTGTTTCCTTCAACACTTTGGGCACTGCGCCGCCATCCGTCGAATTAATCTTCAGATCGTTAATGTACATCTCCAGGCGATTCATGCCGTGGCTGAAATGACCGCGATGATCGGCTGCCACCAGCAGCTCAGCCTGAGCCACTGCCGCCGCTTCAGGCACGCCAACAGCCTTGAAGCAGTCGATCATAAAGCGGCGCGATTCCTCAACAGCCACCAGTTTGGGTGCGGCACCAGTAGACGACGACATCATGCGAAAGTCTGTGAATAAGTAAAGTTCTTAGTTCCAAATTGACAAGGGATCGCGAACTTTTGGTGTCTGTTCGTAAACGCAGCGTGTACGCGACTGTTTTTTAGCTCTGGAGACGTCAACCAAAACCAAAAAGTCTCACCAATACCAATAAAAACTGATAGCTCAGTTAGACCGAGCAGGGGGCGCTAGGCAAAAAGAGAGCGCAGTCTTTATATATTTTGGCAAACTTGAAAAAATTTTGAGAGCCGCGAGGGGCAAAGAGCTTAATACATTTGGTAAACACGTATTATCAGCAGTCTGGACATAATGTTAAGCGTGTGCTATAAGCATAATGAGCGATAGAACATATGTATACATGTTGGTAGGTATGTGCTAGAGATGGGCATAGTCTAGCTCTATAGACTTAGTCCGATTATAAACTGGACCAATGTTTTCATTCCATATAAAAACTATGTTTTAAGTAGAAACTCGCTTCCTTTTCCTTAACGCACGAATTCTCGTGATATTTTGGAGCAGCACGTTACCATCTCTAATTTTGCTCACATATATGTAGCTATGAGTACTTTATTGACATTTATAAAAACGTTCTTAAGTTTGCCAACTCATTTATGCTCACGACTCTCGTTTATACAAGATTCTTTTGTTTTCTATACTATAGAGGGCTCGCTTGCTATCTATACATTATGTATATGAATTCGTATATATATTTCATACATTTTTTTGTTTGTTAATTTATGTCTTGTGGGCTGTACGATCAATGTCGCGTGTTTTGTCTTGTTAATGACCTTGAACTTCAATTGCTATTTCGATATTCAACTACACTTTAATAGCTGCTCATGGATGAATTAATTATGTTGTATACTGTAACGCATTTTCTTTGATTGATAGCATGTGGCTCAGTTGGCATTTACCCATTTGTTTACCACACCCACTCCCCCAGATTGAAAGCGAAATTTGCTGTCTATACAATACAAATAGGCTTAAAGCCATACAAATAGGCTTAAAGCCATTAGTGTTTGGAAACCCTATACTAAGCACTTAATATGCTTATCTTATCAGCTGCACAGTTAACAGGGCGTATGCTTATCGTAAACATATTGAAGGCTTTGTTCTGGAAGCTGCTAAACAGCTCTCTAGTTCTAGCGCTCTAAACAAATTTAAAAGATATGTATTGATTGTATTTATTTCGCTGATTAACAATAGAAAAAATATAAGTATGCTTGTATTTAATATTGATAAACATTTGTCAGCGTTTTTTTGTTGTTTCTCAATTCGCTCACAACTGTGTTTAAACGTCAATAAAGCGAAACGAGTTTTGGCTTGTAAAAAAAGCAAGTGTTATATTGTTTAATGTGCTTTCAATTAGGCAATCAATTTGTCATTACTACAGTCTGTCCATTATGCGCTTTAATAGCCGTGAGTAAATAGTACAGCTTACGCCTCAGGCATTCTAGCAAAGTTTTATTGATTTTTATTTATGTAGCCCATTCATAAAATTCTTTATAACAATTAAATTTATTGCGCTGTGATTCATTTATATAACAAAATGAAAGTTTATGCATAATAAACAATTGCAATTAATGCAATTAGCATATGAATTTGTCGCTGCTCTCTTTGTTGTTGTTGCTGCCTACATTTACTCTCAATCATTAACGCTTTTGAAGTGTTTGTTTACACCGCCAATTGACGCTGACGTAGGCGTTGGCAGAGCACGCAATAGTCATAGAAATAGAATTTATGTAATAAGCAATTACCTACATAACGGTGAAGTTATGACAGTTGACATAGTTTGTAAATTTGAGCGTAATTAATAATATATCAATGAAAGCTGAAATTCGTTAGCTTATGAGCCAAGTTCAATAAGGTAATTTCTAAAAAGGCAACCGCGTTAATTCCAGCTCCTGCTACAAAGCCAAATAAAGCTTACAACGCAAATTAATAATGCATTATAAAAATAGCTATCTGATCAATGGCTGTAAGCATTTTGAGTTTTAAGCTGTGTAAACATTAACGTTTAGCATAGCTAAATTTTATTTAAAACTATTTTATTAATGCCCATTTTTAGTTTAATATCGATGCTAACGTAAACAAAGTTTCGTTCTATAAGTTTCTAGATATAAAAGTGTAAGCATTGAATTTCCGCTTAGATAAAAATATTTTATAATCTATAAAAAATTAAACGCATATATATATACATATATACCTGTCTGTTTTGGAATGCTGCATCAAATTCTTTAATTAGACATGATATACATTTGTGTTTGCATACAATATTTTATTGACACTATGTGGGCGTGATATATTTAAAGCTGAAGAGTTGTAAAATTGCTTCACACTTGGGAATTGTTTATTGTGCAATTCGTTATTAATTTATACATATAGTTATTCAAATCAGCTGTTAGGCATAAAAGCTCAACAAGTCTAACCAAGAAGGAAGCTAACGCGATAAGCAGATTTATTTTACATAAATTATTACAAACAATTGCACGCGTAATAAGAATATTAAAACAATAACTTACCAGCGCAAAAATTTGCATTTGATTTTGGCGCCATGACAGTGGATCTTGTTGTTGTTGTTGCCAATGCAGCTGATTGGAGACACCTCCATTGCTCTCGTTGTTGTTGTTGGCGCCTTTGAAGTGTTTGTATGAGCCGCCAATTTGCGCTGGCGTAGGCGTTGGCAGCGAGCGCACGACGCGAGCAGCACAATGTCAACGAAGTCATTGCAGTAAATATGGCAAAATAAAATTGAATAAGTTCTACTACACTTCACAATACACTACACTACTTGGACAAATAAAGGCAACAACAATCAGACGAGTCACACTCGCAGTCAGAGCTAAAGCAACAACAAAAACTAGTTTAAAACAAAACTCTACACAAAGCAACGGTAAAGGGGTTGAGGGCGAATCTCGCCAAAACAGCTGATGTTGACGTCAACGTCTCTGCTCGGCTGCTGCTACTCTCAGCTTGTTTTTGCTTTGTAGTCTTGCACTTTTTATTTAGTTATTCTCTTAGCGGCGAGTGTTTCAGAACGTTTCTGTTCAAGCTTTGTTAAGCGTGTGTTTCAAGCTTTCATGGAAGATTTACTGTGCTGAATAATTGTCCAAGAAATCCAAGACGAATGTTTATAGCGCGCCGGCAAGCAACACAACAAATACAAAGTAATATAACACAACTATCTTTATTTATAATCGCTTTTTCATGCGCCGCTATAAACTATTTATGTAATTTGCGCAAAACAATCACAACTACAACAAATATGTGCCAATTTGGCAAGCTAAGCAACAACAAAACACGCACACAAAATTTATTTTATATATCGCTAGTCGGAGTCGCCTCGCGTGTTGCGTTTTGTGCGTTTTCCTCGGCACACCAAATTGAACTGCCATGAACTGAGGGTAAAGACACTGCCGCTGAGACTCTGCCGACGCTGCTGCGTTATCGCATATACTAAGTGATTTTGTCCCACAGTGCGAGAGTGAAATTTAAATAATAATTCTACAACAAATTGTGCGCGCCACGTGTGGAAAAGTGTAGAAATAGTCAGCGAAAGCAATACAAACAAGTGTGCGTGTGTGTGTGGGTGTGAGAAAGAACGCGAAAGTGTGCGTAATGTGTTTGAAAACAAATGTGACCTTGTGTTGTAACAACAACAACAAGAACTTGTTAATTCATTGATTAACATTAATACACACTTAACTGCGAGTGTGCTTTGCTTGCCGCTATGCTCTTATTTATTTAACATGCAAGTCGCTTAACAATAAATAATTATTACATTAATATTCAGTCTGTTAGACTTTTTGCAAGTCGAGACACAAACCATTTATAAATACAGCCAGGCACTATTGAAGTGCCCTGCACTGTGTGCGCACAAACCATAAACTCGCTGTTGTTGCTGCTATTTGTGGTTTACTAACTAGCTGCTTAATATGGTAGTTTATATTTGAATTGTTTATTTGTCTGTCTGTCGGTCTGTCTGTCTGTCTGTTTGTGTATGTTCCAGCTGCTTAGCGCACTTTAGGTGTGAGAAGAAATGAGAATAATTGTTATATAAAAAATAATATTGTCAAAGCAAAGTCAAGTGCACAGTTTGCCACTGATTACTGTTGACAGGTGGCAGCAGTAGGTGATAGAGCGACAGAGATAGCAAATATATTGTTTATATTTGTATTTAAGAATCGCGCCTACGCTATCAGCAAAATATTTCCAAAATACATAACTTTTTTTTTCTACATATATTATGTATGAGAGCAAACAAGAGCTTGAACTGCCTGAGCCCTAGCGGCTAAAACAACAAATTAACAACAAATTCTAACAAAACAAACAAATATACGAACATACATATTCATTTATGTTTGTGTATAATCACATGTCATCATCATCCACCAGCATGATGGCATATTCTGGCCAACAACAATGCTGAGTCAGAATTAAAGCCAAAGCCCATTTGACAACGATTTGTTGTTGCTGGGCCAGAGACACACAGAGAGAGAGAGAGAGAGCGAGAGAGATGAGTGGGGGCGCACTCTAAATTTGGGACGCCACTGTTGCTCAGCTGTTGCGCTGGCGCTGAGGCTGACGCTGGGCTTGAGTTTTGAACTTGCTGCTTTCGCTCAGCACGTTCAGCGCATTCGCATTCCAGTGCAGAACGTTGTGCAGAGCAGTCGTACGTACAAAAAACGGCAGCCGTGCGTCAATTTGATAAATAATCTCAAAACAAGTTAACACAACAACTAGCAATACTAACTGTTGGCCTCTGGTATCAATAACAACAACAACAACAACAACAATAGCAAGAACGGTAATCGAAGTCGAGACGCAGCGGCGTCAACGCAACGTTTACTAATTGCTTTTGTTTGGTTCTTCGTTCTTTTTACCTTAGCTTTAGCTGCGGCTTGTTTAAAGCGCCAAAAAAACAAAAAAAAAACAAAAACTGTAAAAAATTCACGTAAAGTTTTCATTGTGGCCTCGTCGTGAAAGTTAGCTGCCCTCTCTGCGTGTCTGTCTACCAGGTAAGTCCGCCCGTTCATCAAAACGTCAAAATATACAACGCGTATATCTCTTTTGGCATTGAAACAATAATTTCACTTAATTGCAGTTGAAACAACAACAGCGAAAAGTTTGCCAAAATGGCCAGCACGAATGTCAAAATCATCGAGTCGAAACTGGATCTGTTCCAGGCCCCACAGAACTATGCATTGGCACACGCCGTTGAATCATCATTCAGCGCATTGCGCGGCACCCTCGCCTGGCAGTTCGGCCTCATCTTTGGCGATGTGGATGAGCTGCGTCGACGGCGCGTCACCAGCGGCAATTGCGTCGTGCTGGAGCACAATTCGCGTTTCGTTTACTATCTGGTCACCAAATCGAATCTCTATGCGGCCAGCACATACGATGATGTTCAAGCGGCACTAATTTGCATGAGAGAACATATGGTGAGAGTCTGGGTTGGGTCTGCTGGTTGCTGATTGGAAGCGTAGCTATTATAATTCAAGCGAAAACAGCTTCAACTGATTGACAATTATGAGTGGTTTATTGCAAAGTTAGAACAGAACATGTTTGGATTAGACTGGAAACTGCTTTCAAAATTAGCTTATTTTGATTGGACTGCATTAGACTTTCAAACATTCGTTTTAAATTAGAATTTATAATTCAAAAACTGGGACATCATTTATTTCACTTGACTGCGCACTCAATTAACTTTAAATTTATTTGCCTATACAAACATTTATTAATTAAAATCAAATTGCAGCGCAATCATGAAATCACCAAAGTGGCCATGTCACGCATTTGTTGCGGCAACGATGGCCTTGATTGGAAGCAAGTCAAGCGCATTATGCAGCAAATCTTTTCGCACAGCGAATATCCCATCGAGATACTCGTGTGTGAACATGACGACATCTCAGACGAGGTAAGTTGTAATAAGAAATATTTAAGCCAAAAGCTCAATCATTTACTCACAGCTTAAGACGCCCAAGTGTCAGATTACGGAGGCCAAGGGCAATTTGTTTAGTGCGCCGGAGAACTTTGCGCTGGTGCATTCCGTCAGTGCTGACTTTGCCATGTGCGCTGGCATCAATTTGCAGTTTCGCTGCAAGTTTGGCCAGGTGGATGAGCTAAAGAAGCAGCAGAAGCACACAGGCAATGTAGCAGTGCTGGAGCAGGGCGGTCGCTTTATATACAATCTGGTGACCAAGGAGCGTTCACATGAGAAGTGCACATATACAGCGCTCTATTATGCGCTGCTAGCGATGCGTGGACACATGGTAATATAAACTACTTGCTATTCTCGACTGCTCATAAACTATGCTGCTCTTTTGTAGCGTGAACATAATGTTACCAAGTTGGCCATACCACGCTTGGGCTGTGGCATTGATCGCTTGGATTGGCTGCGTGTGCGCAGTTTGCTCGAGTTGGTGTTTGTCAGCGATCCTGTGGATATTATAGCCTTTTTCTATGAACCGCCCAGCATGGTGCAGGATACGATTAAGGTCATGTGCCCCACCTGCCACCACATGAAGTTGATGCAACTGCCACGCAGTGTCAGCTCATCGAGACAGTCGCTCTATCGCGAGAAGACGCCCTTCTGAGTGAATCTATTCACAATTCGCTGAATTTTTGTATATAAACAAATGTATTAATTTATAACGCTCGAAACTGGTTTGCATGGGACTTGCACCGTTACTTATCTAGTTGCTAAGGCTACGCTATTGTTTAAGTTAAGCGCACAAAAAAGACATTTTAATCTATATTTATGTTATTTATATCAAGCGAAATAAATGTCAAGTAACCAAGAACTTGCCTTTACATTTTAGACTCTATAAATTATTTAAATAAGCGCAGCATGCCTTTAGTTTAACTAGTAGTATTATTAACTAAACCTAATCATTAAACTCATAAAAAAAAAATGATTTCTCCCAAAAAACTTTTAGAACTACGTCACGCTTTTCGTCGCGCTTTTGTTGTGGGCATGGCATCACATTTTAAACTAAATGAAGTCTCGGGTGATCTGTTCACAGCGCCACCAACTCACTCGCTGGCGCATTGTGTGGGTGCCGATCTGGCCATGGGCGCCGGCATAGCTGTAAAATTCAAGGAGGTCTATGGCAAACTTGACGAGCTAAATGCTCAGAATCCTAAGACTGGCAGTGTGGCTGTACTGCAGGACGATCAACGCTATATATACTATCTGGTAACCAAAGAAGAAAGCTGGGAGAAGCCCACCTACGAATCGCTGGAGGCATCTTTGAAAAAAATGCGCACGCACATGGTAAAGCTTTAAATTTTACTTAATTTTATAAAACGTTGTACAAGTTTTATTTATATTTTGCTTGCAGCTGGAGCATGATGTTAACAAGCTGGCTATACCACGCATTGGATGTGGCATTGATGGTCTGGAGTGGGAGAGAGTGACTGCCATACTGGATAACGTTTTTGGCAAGGAGCAAATGGAAATTGTCGTCTACAGCTTTGTGCCGGGCGGACATTAAACTTATTATTCTTTTGTGTTCAAATTAGTAGCATGTCTTTATTATTATGCTTTAGCTGGGACATAATTATAGACTAGCAGCTCGCAGTTAACTGCTTGAAAGATCTCTGCCAACATGTCTTTTACTTTGGTCCAATTGAGTCCATCCAAGCCGCAGCCAATGCGCGGCATTGCTAATTTATGCACATTATTTTTTAGCTAAAAACAATGCAAAACAATAGAGCATAACTGTAAAATTGAATGCAGTACTCACCATATGTTCACGCATGGCCAATAAGGAACTGTGGAGTAGCGCATAGGTGGGCTTTCCCCAGCTGCTTTGTTTTGTTATCAAATTGTAAATAAAGCGCTGCTGGTGCTTGATTACACCAACGCCGCCGGGCTGGACATTTTGCTGTTGTAACACTCCCACTTGTCCAAATTTATTCCTGCAAAAAACAAATTAACCGTTAACTGGGCGTTTGCCGCTTGCTGCACTTGTATGCTTACCGAAATTTAACCGCAATTCCTTTGCCCATGCGCAAATCGGCTGCAACACAGTGGCACATTGAATATTCGGCACTTACAGAAAACAAGTCGCCATTGACTTCGTTGAAACTGAAGCCTGACATATTTTAAACACAAAATTAATAATTTGCTTTAGCAAGCTCGATGCTTAAATTTATTAGCGCGCAATACTCGACGTTAACAACGGAATGGCAAGTGTGTTGAGCAGCTGTGTTTTGCAGTGTTGGTCAGTGCGTAAGTATAAATGTTAACCAGGGCTGCATCTGAAATAAATAAAAAAGTTGCTGCACATATTTTGTTATTGTTATTGTTCTTATCGCCCTAAGTTAAATGAGTTTTATTTTTAAATTTTTCGCTACTATTGTGCGCAAAATGTTGGAGCTGCTGCAAATCGGTGGTAAATTAACGCACACGCTCAGCATTTATGTAAAAACAAACACAGGCCGCACACTGTCTGTTAATTTGGAGCCACAGTGGGATATAAAAAACGTTAAGGAACTGGTTGCGCCACAGCTAGGCCTGCAGCCGGAAGAAGTAAAGATAATATTTGCAGGCAAAGAGTTAAGCGATGCCACAACCATTGAAGTGAGTTACATAAGAAAACAATACATAAAACAGTGTAAATACGACTTTCATTTTAGCAATGTGATCTGGGGCAGCAGAGTGTGCTGCATGCCATACGCCTTAGACCGCCGTTGCAGCCAGCCAGCACGCTGCTGGAGGAGGAGCCGCCTGCTGAGGAACCTTCCAAGCCGATGAATGAAACGCTGCTTGATCTACAGCTAGAAAACGCAGAGCGTCTCAACATCAGCGATGAGGGTGAGCTAAGTCAGAGCTTCTCCTACGGTACTTGCTTGCTTATACTTTGGATCACTTTGTAGAGCGTGTACGCGCCAAGGCACACTTCTTTGTCCACTGTGGCCAGTGCAGTAAGCTCTGCAATGGCAAATTGCGTGTAAGATGTGCTCTGTGCAAAGGCGGTGCCTTTACTGTGCATCGTGATCCTGAATGCTGGGATGATGTGCTGAAGCCGCGACGCATACGCGGTCATTGCGAGAGTCTAGAGATTGCCTGCGTGGACAATGAAGCTGGTGATTTACCCTTTGTAGAGTTTTATTTCAAGTGTGCGGAGCACGTTTCGGGCGGCGAAAAGGATTTTGCAGCGCCCTTGAACTTGATTAAGAATAACATTAAGGATGTGCCTTGCCTGGCCTGCACAGATGTCAGGTGAGTGGTGTGCAGCTCAACAATGCGTGTGATGCTTTAACTAAGTTATTTTGCAGTGAAACTGTGCTTGTTTTCCCATGCGCCTCGCAGCACGTCACATGCCTGGATTGCTTTAGAGATTATTGCCGCTCACGTCTTAGCGAACGCCAGTTTATGCCGCATCCAGACTTTGGCTATACACTGCCCTGTCCTGCGGGCTGTGAACATTCTTTTATTGAGGAAATACATCACTTCAAGCTGCTGTCACGTGAGGAATACGAACGTTATCAACGTTTCGCTACAGAGGAGTATGTGCTGCAGGCAGGCGGCGTGTTGTGTCCTCAGCCAGGCTGTGGCATGGGTCTGCTTGTGGAACCAGATTGTCGTAAGGTAACCTGTCAGAATGGCTGTGGTTATGTATTTTGTCGCAGTTGCCTACAAGGCTATCACATTGGCGAATGTCTGCCCGAGGGTGCTGGCGAGGGTGCTCCAAACTCGTGTGAATACACGGTCGATCCAAGCGTAAGTATAACTGTCATTTTCCGTTTTTCCTTGTATAACTGCAGCTTATGTGTTTTATAGCGCGCGGCGGAGGCACGCTGGGACGAGGCCAGCAATGTAACCATCAAAGTTAGCACCAAGCCCTGTCCCAAATGCCGCACGCCCACTGAGCGAGATGGTAAGTCTGTCAATGCTTCGCTTATTTCACATTTTTTTTTGCTAACTTCTCCTACTACACCGCAGGTGGCTGCATGCACATGGTTTGCACACGCGCTGGCTGTGGCTTCGAGTGGTGTTGGGTCTGTCAGACGGAGTGGACGCGTGACTGCATGGGTGCTCATTGGTTTGGCTGAGCTGAACTAAATTTTAAAACTGTTATTTTGGTTGACTATTTTATAAACGATTTGACTGCAGCAAAGACTAAACGTAAAGCAAAAATTGCTTAAAATGCATTGTATACATGGCTAATTTTATATATATAATCACCCTGTATGCCGTCTACACAATCAATAACAAAAACACCCTTGACAAGCCCATGCTCTGGTGCACCATCCTATCCCACTGTATTCCAGCGTTGCGTGCGCACGCTTTGTTTACGTTTTTTTTCATGCCGCAACGTTTGTCACCCACAATGTTTTGGAGGCTTTGCCGTTGGCTGGCAAAAACCGCAAATAACACACAACACGTGCATTCAGTGAGAGGGCGAGCCAGAGAGCGAGTGCGATTGCGATTGCGAGAGCGCAGCAAGCTCTCTCCCAGATATAATCAATAATTATGGCGCGTACTCAATTGCACGCTAAGCCATTAACTGCTTAACTTAACGCCTAGCATATGTCCAGCTACAGTTCATAGTTAATGCTTATCGGTCAAGCATTGATAAGAGTTTCATAGCTGGTTAGCCAGTTGGAGCAGCGCTATTAGCTATGCTATAGCTTTGGCCAATCGCTGGTCCAGGGCATATCAATAAATCAGTCGTCTATCCATTGATAAGCTTGGGAATAACGCAGGGAAGCCCTCGCTGCGCACTCGCTCTTGGCTCTTGGCTGCGCGCATTTTTTGTGAGGTGCGCTCTCTGTTTTTGTTCGGTTTCTGTTTTGTGCTCCAATTCGTAAGCAAAGTAAATGAATTTTTACAAATGACATTTGGCCAAACAGCAAGAGCGCGCGCACACACACAATCCTCTCCCGCTCGCTCTTGCTCAGACTCACACTCGCAGTCAACGCCTCTGCATCTTCCTGTACCCAAACCCGTGAAAGCTCACTCGCTCACGGCGTGTGTGGGCAGGTTGCCCATCGAATCGGGTCACATAGTTCTGCTCGGGGTTCCCAGTGCAGCACAGCCGTTGTGCTGTTTTTTCTTTTCGTTTGTTGTGTTCGGTCTTGTTGCTTTTTCGCCGCCGTCTTTAGTTTTTAGGGGGTACAACGACAAAACGATAAAACGACAGCGCAGCAAGCAGCAAACGGCAATGGCAAACGCCAACGAGGCTTTCGGTGTATAAATGGTAGCGCGCCAGCTGTATCGCATTTCAGTCTTACGTTGGACTTTGCGCGCGTCGCACACGTCGTCGCGTATACGTAACGCTTTTACATCCAAGGGTTAAACGACACCAATACTGCCCACTGCATACGTGTACCGCCAAACTGAGCGTCTATGTCTCTCATCTAAGTGTTTGTGTGTGTGTGTGTGTGCGTTCTACGACATTTTTGCACTTTTGATCGTACGTTGTCGCTCTTTGCTTAAAAAAAAGAGAGAGAGCGCGCGAGCGAGCGAGCGCGTGCATGAGTTACAATAGCAACAAATCTAAAAACAATTGAGAGTGAAGACAAGTTCACAATAGTTGTAAACAGTGAGCGCCACAAATGGAAAATCTTAACAATTATTGCAAGTGACAAATAACAAAGTTAAGCTAAAATTAAACAAAAAATTAAGTACGAGTTCAAAACTAAATAAAAGGTAATTGTTACAATTTTTTGTCGAGTCCTGCATTCCTGTGTGTGCAACCTTAACTAATTTATATTCCACACACGCTCTCAGAGCTTACGTTACGCATTTGCCCCAATTATGGCAAAGCATCCACAACAACAACAATGAGTTAGGGCACTCAATTAAAATTGCATTTTAAAATAACTGCTGCTAGCTACAAAATAGTAGCAGCGCCCGAGGGTGGGCGGCTGCAATAAACTGACGTATGACGGCAACGTAATAATTACACCCGCACTTACGTACGTACGTGTGTGTGTGTGTGTATGTTGAGAAAAAAGTAGAGAGAGAAAGAATTAATGAAGCTGCGAAGCTGAGCTAAAGCTCGTCGTCACTTTGGCTGCTGCTCTGTGTCTGTTTATTGATTTATATGCGAACTGCGTGCTGGGCAGCAGCATCTACCGTTAACTTGCAGAGCTTCAGCCAGGCAGGCAGGCGGCGCAGACAGCGCAGCAGCGGCAGCAGCCGCGCAGTCCGATTGCAGTATAAACAAGCGAGTATTTATGTTTTCATAAAACCCTTCCCTCTGCAGAATTTCCTGCTTTTTGTGTTTTTGTGCGCTACTCACAAAAGCTCGCTCTGCCGGTTGCATGTAATTCGCTCTCGCTCACACACATACACGCGAGCGCGCTCTCTCTCTTTGCTGTAGCTCTTGCTCTCTTCATTGAGCGCGTGTTTACATTGATTATGTTATCCAGCGCGTAGCTGCTAATAGAGTTGCTAGTCGCTCTCTCTCGGCTAGTCTCTTTGTCCCGTAGTTGTCCCCTGTTGCCTGTCGCTGACTTGCTAATTTGTCCTGCGACTGCCAACAGGACAAGCTCTACACACGTTCAGCATTTTAAAAAAAGTACAACAAAAAATTGCCAATCAATAAAGCTTAATAAATGCTGCAAAAAATACCGACTATTTTTTTGCTTTTAGTCAACACAGTCTGCTTCTTATTAATCAATAAATGGCACACGTCAACCACAAGCTCCCACACACACACAAACGCACAGTAAGTGCTGCTGCTGCTGCTGCAAGACTTTGCCTGGTTACTGGCTGCTGCTGTCCTGGACTAGCACCCGCTCACTCACTCGCTCTCAGCAGTTGGGCGCTCTTCAGTCTGTGTGCACTTTTGTGGCTCATTAATGGCTTGCGTGTGCCCAAAATGCCTGTGGCTATTATGCATGCATGCACATGTGTGTGTGTGTGCGTGTGTGTGACAGGCTCCTTAAATGTATGCGTGAGTGCAATGCAAACAATATTTTGCGCATGCTGCCACCCACAGCAATCAATCTTCAGCTAAATGCAACCACAACCATAATCCAGCAATTTTGGGCTAATCAGCAACGAAGACTTTAAAAAGTTCTATGAGCCAAAGCAATTTTTGTTGCCTAGCTTAAGGCGCACTTGACTTTTCAGCATTTCAATTGAACATTTGTTGTTTGCCCTGTAGCCATGTCCTGCGGCTTTGTTGCGCACTTAATGTTTATTGACAAACGTTAATTGTTTGTCTATTGCGCGCGCCCTGCTGTGCACAGCGTTTCATGTTCAAATATTTCAGCATTTTGATATATAAAAGAATTCTACTTACAGGTTCAAAAGCCAAACTTTAAATAAAAGTCAACGACGCAAAGGAATTTCTCAAGCGTAGGCAGCATAACTATAAAATAAAAGCACAAAAAGAAAATATATCTGAAAAGGCAGTCGAGTAAAATCAATAATAGACACATGTAAGAGGATATATACACGCATCATTGAGCACAACGCCAGAGCGTTCCAATATGGCAACAACAACAACAAGAACAACTAGAGGCTACGATTACGGGGCGTGGCAGTCAACTGTGCCATTGTTATTGTTGTTGCTGCACGAAAGTTGCCACTAAACTTGAACGCTTGCTTAAAGAAAAACAAACATTAAAAACATGTCTGACCGCTATAGCAGCTACTACGAGCACCTGCATCCAGCGCAAGCCCAAGCTGCCATGTCGTCCTATGCAGCAGCCGGCTATCGCGGTGGCTACGCCAGCGCTTACAATCCGTATGGCTATGGCTATGCTGGCGCCACAGCGGGCGCGGGCGCCTACATGCCCAACTATTACCGTTACGCGCCCTATGCCTCGCCTCATTACAGTCAGCCCACTCACCATGCGCATCCGCATCCGCATCATCATGCTGGCATGTTTACGCCTGCGGGTCAGCAGCTTATCCCTTCCAGTGTGCTGCACTATCCGCCACGCCCACCAGTGCCGTACGCTCACACGCACAATGCCTATCAGCAAGCCAGCAACAGTTATGAGCCGCCCGCGCCTGCGCCCTACAGCGCCGCTGCCTATGGCCGCAGCTTTGGCGCCTATCAGAGCGCCACGCCTACGCATTATGCGCCCACAGGACGAGCCGCTACGCCAGCGCCCAATCGCACAGTGCTGCCGCCAAATTATCTCGAGTCGCTGCGACATGAAGAGGTAAACAGCTGTAAAAATTATTTTTAATTAATTTTATATAAAATTGAATTTGCCACAGCCGCACTCACATACCACGCCCAAGCTGGAGGAGCCAGCCAATGAAGCCGATACAGAGGCGGGCTCGCCCACACAACGTTTAACCACTTCACCGCCCATGATTAGCGCCACCGGCACCGACAGCGGCATTAGCAATTGCAGCACACGTGCGCGCAGCGACAGCAGTCAAAGCACTCCCGTTTACAGCGGCGAATATCCTGTGAACATGTCCGTCGAGTCTGCCTCCTGTGTTTCCTATCACTGTCCCACCGATGGCAGAGACTACGAAGAGGAGGCACAGCAACAACAGCAGCAGCAACAACAACAACAACAACAACAGCAGCAGCAACAAACAGGCGCCGAGGAAGCCAAGTCAACAACAATTGCAGACCAGGCACTGGATGTGAACGGTATGTTGTCAACGTTTAATATGCAATTATGCAGGGGGTGTGGCCGGGGCGTTGCTTAGTTGATGTGATTCGAAATTTATGCAAACATATGTCAGGCCAGATTATGTAACAAGTATTAATGCAATAATGGTTATGGTAGTCAACCAGCAGCTGCTGTTGCTAGTGCTTCCCAAACTAAAGCGACTTGTTAAGTTACACACAGTGGTTAAAGAACAGGAGAAACCTTAACTTTAAAAATGAACTAAAGACGATCGCGCTTTAAGCGTCGCTTTTACAGTGTTGCATTTTTGCCATTCACACTAATCATCATAATATTCGCATCGGCTTAAAAAAAATGCCATAGGGTCACACTGCTACTGAATTTGAATTTGCACACTATTTTTGGCAAAAAACTACCAAAAAAAAAAAATACCAAATATGTAGACTTTTAACAAAAACCATCGCTTAAAAGCGATCGTCTCACGGCAACCTCAGCAACAAGCTGAAGCAAAAATTCTTTTTATTTATTTTGTACAGTAGCTCAAATATTTCACAGTGTCGTTGGCCCACTGTGCGCAAGTGTTTAACGCTGCGTATACTTGATATGCCATGCAAATTAATGCAAAGACTGTCCATTTGAGTCGCCGTCAGCAGCGTCAGTTGCGCTGTCGCCTGTCTGTCAGACATTTCCAGCTATATATACCTACAAGGAGTCAACACTCAACCACCCAATCAGCGTTTGGTTAACTTCCGCTTCCTGTCGCCCTGACTTGGCACAAAATTTTTGTTGCTGTGTGTGTATGTGTGCGGTTTCGTCTGCGTCATGTTGCTTTAAAGCACTTGAAAATTAGCTGTCTATTTAGGCGCGAAGAAAGCGCACGAAAGAGATGGCAACCCAAAATAGGGAGGAAAAGAGAGCGGGATTGCGAGAGGCAGGCAATTGGGGCTGATTTGACGCTTGATGAGCTGCGTTTGATTTGACTTTCTTTTTTTGCAGCGCCGCAAATCAATAAGTTAACTTTTCCATTTGATGTCCCCAACACACACACACACACACAGCTAAAGGTGTGAGCAAGCGCTTTTGCCATATGACAGCTTTTCAAAATATTTCGTAATGTAAACGGGAATTGTGGGCACTGCTAACGTTATCAATGGGCGCTCGACACACACATACACACACACACACGGACACTTAAGCTGCGATGAGGGTGTTTGACTTACATGTGTATGTGTGTGTGTGTGAAATGTCATCACACGGGCAAAGCATGTAAATGAACTTTCCAACGCAATGTGGTGGGTTTGTTCTTGTTTGTACTTAGGCGAACTAGAGCCAAAAGAGATGAGTAATGTCGAGTAGCTTTACACGCCGTGTAGCAAACACCTCCCCAGAGTTTTCGCCATATATTTGTAGTTTGGCAAGCGTGTGTGTGTACTCCATGCAAAAATCAATGTTAGACGTGAGAAATTTTTGTCATAACTGCAAAAGTAATAAGGCTTGGAAAGTCAACATTTGCTAAAATTGCAATAACATGTTAGACTTGAGCCTTGATGTGAGTGCAAAAATGCAATATATATTGCTTACTGAAGCTTATACTTTTGCGTACTCTTCATTAGTTCCCGGTAAACAGTTCAATTCAATTTGCAATGATGCATCGCGTAGGGTTAGTAAAGTAAGTGGAGCTGGTTGACTAGTAAATAGTTATTTCAATAGCTACGAACAAGTGCCAGTTGCATGAGTTGCACATTTATCTAGCTATTGATACTGACAACTGATATTCTTTGCAATATATAATAAAGCTGTTGAAATCTTCTACAACGCGCGCGTGTTAGCGAAATATTTGTAAACATTGCAGACCTGCGCCCAAAAGCATGCAATGCTTTTTTTATTGTGTGTTTTAATTTAGATTGCTTACAATTCGTTTGCAACACACGCAAACTGGCGCATTTGTCTGCCTGTGTCTGTGTCTGTGTGTGTGGCACGTTCAACAAGTGCTTGCTACTTGCGCTCTCTTGCACACACTGCGCTCTCGCGCTCTTTGCCACCCTCAAGTCAAAGTAACAGTCCACAGCAAAACTTTGATAAGCGCTTGCAAAAAAAAAACCACAAAAAAAGTAAAGAAATACGAAAAAAAAGTTGACGCTGGCGCGCTGGTCAACTTGTGTTGCATGGCTCTGATTTTTTAACCCTTGATGGCACGCACGCATGACAAAAATAATTACAAAATGCCAGCGCTGACAATATATACAAAAAAGTATATAAAATATAAGAAATACATGAAATCTTATTGATTTTCTTTTCGACACACGCCTGCTGTGAGTATGACTATTTTCTCGCTAATTTTCCAGATGACATAAGCGCGACAGCAGCAACGCCAACTGCGACGTCAACGTCGCCAGCAACACCTACGCAGCCCATTGTGAATGATATTGATAAGACGGAAACGGCAGCGGCTGAGGCAGCGGCAAGCGAGGAGCAGCAGCCGGAAATCAATTTGGCGCAGGCGACAACAGCCACGCCACAGGACATTCATGTGGCTGAACAGCAGCAGCAGCAGCAACAGCAGCAGCAAGAGCAACAGCAACATTCGCTAGCAGCTACTAATCAAATAAAGGACGATGCAGCAGTTGAATCAGAGGTAAGTTGATGAATTAAAGCTGCAGCTGCAGCTCTATCCAAGTGCCTAATTAGCAGCCCAGGTAACTGTCCAAGCATCAGCAGCAGCAGCAGCAGCCAGCAAATTAGGCCAAAGCATCATGATAATGACAGCCTCCCACTCACATAAAGCTCGACTTGCCTCTATTATCAGTCGAAAGCAGCGCAACAAAAAAAAAAATAAATAAAAAGAGCAGACAAAAGCAAAATGCGTTTAGCTCCATCGACCGGCGTGCTAGGCCGCAGTAACGAGAGAGTGCGCGCCACACAAAAGAGCGCACGAGTCAATGTCGCTCCTGCTCTCGCTCTATCTCTCTCGCAAGCCGGAAGCCTTTTTTACAGGGTGTCGAAACAGTAAACGGGCGCCTATTGATTTTTGGGTGCTGCGCTGAACTTCAACGTCTGCTCCATGTTGCTGTTTGTGTGTGTCTGTGTGTGTGGAGGGGCGTGGTGGGGGCAGTATAGCGCTCGAGAGGGTTGTTGTCGCCTGGCAACATGAGCACGCGCCTGCTGTCAG
This sequence comes from Drosophila busckii, assembly GCF_011750605.1. Taxonomy (NCBI): domain Eukaryota; kingdom Metazoa; phylum Arthropoda; class Insecta; order Diptera; family Drosophilidae; genus Drosophila; species Drosophila busckii. The sequence goes on from NC_046606.1 coordinate 7,576,362, forward strand.
GCTTGCTATCCACTCAGGCTGCTCCATACGCCAGTTTGGCGCAAGTTTCAAGTGCCTGCCACTTGAGCGTGGAAACTTTGCTGCTGCAACTAAAAACTAAATCGATTTTTGTATTTCACTTGCAGCAAGAACAGCAGCAGCAACAACTGACAGCAACAATAGCAGCCAGCATATCGCACAACTGGAGTCCAACGCCCACGTCACGTCGTTCGCGCACACCGCCCGCTCCACAAAACTCACCCGTTGGCTATGGCCTCACGCCACACAGCGTGCCACCTGCGCTGGCGCCGCTGCTGCAGCAGCAGCAAGAACAGCTGCAACAGCAACAGCAATCAACATATACAAGCAGCAAACGTCATGCGTCAGCCAAAAATCGCAATAACAACAACAGCAGCAACAACAACAGCAGCAGCAGCAGCAGAAACTGCAATAGCAGTCACAACAACAATCGCATTATTGAATGCGATCTCATACCGAGCAAAAAGTCAAAGCGTAAAACCAACAAAAGACCAGCTGGCTCAGAACCAATTGAGGCTATGGAGTCTACAGTACGCGAGCAGATAAGGGTAAGCGAAACTTATGGGAGCTGCTTAAGTATCAGCAATTTAAGTAAAATATTAATTCAATTTTTTTTGATTTTCAATTTGTTGTATTTATTTGAGTTTAAAATAGTTTAATATGCAAAAAATTAAAATCTACATCAGACTTAATACGAAGTTTAAGGAAAATCTGTATATTTATATATTATTATAGTTTTATATATATTTAACAAGTTTCTTATCAAGCAAACTCTCTCTCTCTCTCTCTCTTGTTTTGCCTTTGCAGGATATCAAACCATTGCCTGGCTTTCAGCAGGCCTTTGGCTCCACCGAAATTGGACGCTTCTCGGAGCGCTTCCTGCAAACGCCAGAGAGCCTTGTCGAGCGACAGGCCGAGGATTATGCAGGCAGCTATTACGACTGCAACAACATGATGCCCACTCCGACGCCCAATCTAAATGTCATGCCAAGTGTTGGTCATAGCTACGCTGCTGGCGCTGGTGGCATGCAGGGTTATTGGCCGTATGAGGAGCAATATTACAATCAGCACATGTCACGCCAACGTATGCGTGGCCAGGGCTATCCGTATGTGCCGGACTATGCGGCGTATGAGCGATATGGCTACGCAGCCTACAATGCAAGCAGATCGCGTTATAACGAAATACGCTGCAATGGCTATTAACAATGTATTATAGCTACACACATACTTATACTATATACACACTATATATATATTATATATATAAAAATTGTTTAAAAACGTCGTGTCATTCAAAATTCTCTCTGTGTGTGCCTTTTGCGGGTCAAAAATAATCACGGCAATGCTAAAATTGCTGGCGTTGAATCGTTAAAAAAAGAATAAAATTTATATATATTGAAAAAGAAAAACAAATAGGCCAAAATGTATAACTAAGATTTATAAGTAGTTGAATGTTTTAAAAGTCGCAGCGTTTTAAAAAAAAAAAAGACAAATAAATATTTGAAGCAAACACACTTTTGTCCCACTGTACATAAGGCAATTGCATTTCGTAACATAATATCGGTATATACATATTATATCTAGAGTATAAGCGTAAGAAATCGATTCGGTCTACCATAACCCCCAAGCACCAAGTTGGCGTCAGCGAAACTTTAAATTAGTTTAGGTACAGTTGACACGATTTTCCAAGTCCGTTCGGTCTTTAATGTGTAGTTTGAAATAGTTTTCTTTGCTCTCTCTCTATACATATATATAAAAAACATATAGAGTACTATATGTCTAGTTATAAGTAGCAATAATATTGAGCAAATGATGTGCCATTGAATATATATTATATAACTTTAATGCGTAGAACACGTTTTTGTAAGTTTTACGATTATTTACAATAAATGAAAATTATATAGTTAATACATAGTACACACTAAACTAAAGAACCACCGCACTAATTTGTACTTGTTCCAAAATTTACTTGCTAATAATTAATCTTTTTCTTTTGTTTCACTTTGCTTTAAGTGCCTTAATTTAGTTTTTTTTTTTTTTGTTAGTTAATAATTTTAATAAACAAGTTCAGGTTTCAAATGGGCCCAAAACGAAATAAATACCAATATATAATGAAATGCAACCCGAAACACATCGAGCAAACATTCAAAAATGTTTTTAGTCAAAAAATAAATGTTAAGTGAAGAAAAATCAAATGAAATATCTTTGAAAATTTATGCAAAATATAAAACTTCATGGTAGTGTAAAGTTAAGTAACTGTGTAAATATGATTTGAACGTTTAAATTTTAATAAACAACAAATGTTAATAAACAAATGACGTCATTTCCCCTTTAAAAAGGCAAAATAAAAGACAGAGCAGCATAGTATTGTGTTTATATGTTTGGGAGTTTTATTTGCTTTTTTGTTTTGTTTATTTGTTTAACTGTTTTTTGTTTTTTATGCATTTAATTAAATTTATAAATATTATTAGATAACCTAAAGTTGTGTACGCGCGCGTGTGTGTGTGTGAGTGTTATTAAATTAATTACAAAAATAGTTCAGTTGTAAAAAGAGCAGAAATAATTATTTATATAAAATATATTCATTAAATTTAATTAGCGTTTAGTTGAGCGGAAATGAAACTAAAATTTGTATTCCAACCAAGTTGCTAAGCTTTTGCACTTGGAAAATTAAACATAAAGTGATAGTCAAGTGAAAATAGTAAGCAAAGTCCAAAGTGTGTGTGTGTGTGTGTGGGGAAAAGGAGTAAGAGAGAGTTGGCTACAAGTTGGTTTTATACATTTTTCATTTGTTATAATTGCTATATATAAATAGTTTTGTTCTGTTCCGGTTGATACAATTAATTAATTAGTGTTGTAAGGATTTTGTTGTATTTTCTTTTTTTGTTGTTTTTTTTCTTTCTTTTTTTTTTTGTAAACATAAACAATTACAGCTTAAAACTGAGACTGCAGCTACTATCTGAACATTAGCATTTAATTTATAAATAATTAGTATGTGTGTGTGTGTGTGTGTTTGCTTATAGCGTAAGCTTTAGCTGTTGTTATTTATCAACTTTGTGTGTGTGTGTGTTGTTGTTGGCTTGCAATCAGGAAGAGGAAGCAGCAGAGGAGTTCTTCGTGGAACCGCCGGCCATCGAGTTGCGCTGCTTCTCTATATAAACATTGAGCAGTCGCACTTTGCTGGGATTCATCACCGACAGCTTGGGCTTGAGCTTATCCTCGCCCATCACAATGTACAGCTTGACAATGCAGAAGACCGCCGCCTTGCGCACCATCGATTGCATATCGTCCGCGGAGCGTGCCAGATTGGGAAACACGGCATCCAAATGGGCGTCCGTTAGCTGCGTGCCATGATGCTCGGTGACCTCCAGCAGCAGCTTGATGGCGCACAGATTGGCTGGAAAGGCGCCCGTGGCAATGACTGGATTCACTATGTTGATGGTCAGATCCAGCGGCAGCGCGGGCGCCAGACGTGGAATCATGCCATCGATCTCACGCAGCGCCTCCTTGCTGTGCTGATAGCAATTGATGATCTTGAGCAGGATGAGCTCCAGAAAGTTCAGCCAGTTGTGGCGCATCTTGTCGCTGCGCACGATCTTCTTGAGCACCTGCAGTCCGGCAATGACCACATCCGAGTGCTCCGCCTCCAGCATGTTGAGCAGCATGCGCATGATGGACTTGAAGTGCTTGTTGGGCAGCTCACAGTTGCCGCCGCGTATGCACATGCCCAGATTGGTCAGCGCCAGCTGCAGCTGATCCACGGCCTGCTCCTTGCTGAGCGTTAAAGCCACACGCACCACCTCGCTCTCGTACACATTGTTGGGTAGGATGAGCTCGCCGTTGGGCGCAATGTTTATGTTGATGGCTGCTGGCGGCGGCACGGGCGCGGCATCCAGACGCATGGTGGCCGACTCTGGCGTATTGGACTGCGTGGTATTGGCAGAGGACTGTGTTTTCGAGTTGGAGGACAGCGAGTCCTGCTGCGCCAGCTGCTGGTCCATGGCCGTGAATTGCAAGTGATGCCCGTTGTAGCCATTGGCGGATGGCGCTAGCGAATGATACTGCTCGCTGGAGAAGCAATTGCGTATCTGCTCCGAAGTCTTTTGTATGCTATGCTGCAGCTCCAGCTCGGAGCACTGGCCATAGAGCAGCTCCTGCTCCACCGAGGATTGACGCGAGCGCGGACTAGAGTTGAGTGTTTGCAAGTTGAGCGAGGCGAAGGGTCCAACGCTGGGACTCTGCAGCGGCTTGGGACTGCTGCTGCTCAGCGGCGAGCTGCTGGGCGAATTGGCGCCGCTGCTCTGGCGCCGCAGATTCGACTGTATGCAAAGACGCGCCGTATCCTGGCAGCCCTTGGGCAGCGCCGTCAGCAGCTTGGTCATCTGTGGCGTATTCAGATTATACAAGGCTATCAAAGCTACGCGTGCCTGTGAGCGCAGCTCCATGGACTTTTGATCGGTCGAGAGCTGCGCCAGCTTGAGCACAGTGCGCTCACAGCTCAGGCTCTGATCGCTGGGAAAGTCGCTGCTCTTGCAGTAGGTGTTGGCCAGATCCGTGAGGAAGCGCAGGATGGCAATGCGTGTCTTTGTCGTCGGCGTCTGCGTGTTGTCCGAGATGATGCGGAACAGCTCCTTGAGCTGCAGCTGCGGCGGAAAGTATTCGTGCACCACCTGCAGCACCTTCCAGATCTTGCTGTGCATCGAGTTGAGCAAATCTGTGCCCAGCTTGTTGAACAAACGCGTCAGCAGTATGAACAGCCAGTCCTGCAGATCGTGCGCATGCACCAAGATCAGCTCGGTGACCGTGTCCAGGAACAGCGAGTACACCTTGGTGTGCGTGTCCATGAACATCTTGCGGAACATGTCCAGCACGCACTGCAGCTGATGCGACGTCAGGATCTTGCCGTCGGCCAGATACTGTGTCAGACTGATGAGTCCGTCCTTGCGCTCGGACCAGTGCGTGGAGGCGCAGTATTGTATAATGGTGTCTATGTCCTCGAAGGGCGCACGCTGTGTGCTCCAGTCCAGGCGATTTCTGGAGCCGCTCAGCGAGTAGTTCGAGTTGGAATTACCGCGCGTGTAGCTCGAGTCAAAGCTGCGCTCCGAGCACACCGAACTGGCCTCCGAGTCCACATCGTCGGACTCATCGCGTGCCAGGCCCAGCTTGCGAGCATTGCGCAGGCCGCCGCCGCTGCGCATAAAGTCGCCGGACGTGTAATCCGCCAGCGCATCCACCTCGCTGCCCAGCGTCTGCTCCGCTTCACGAGACTGCGCCAGCAATCGCGATGCTGCAGTGCTTCTCACCGGATTATTGCGTTCCGGCGTGCGTCTCGAACTGCTGCCTGTGGTGTAGAGACTGCGCTTCATCAGGCCACCGCCGCCACTGCGATTGGGACTCGTTTCGCGCGAGCTGGCCGTGCTGCGCGGTATGCCGGAGGCCTTCTTTGGTATGGCACCACCGCCGCCTCTGTAGTAGCTGCCCATGCCATAGGGATCACGCAGCTTGGTGCTGGGCGAGGTGGATCTGCTGCCGGGTTGTGACTGTGAGACGCCCGCGCGTGGACGACCAATGCGCGGCGAGGGCGTCACTGTGCCGGGCGAGCTGCTGCTGGCATTGTGACTGCTGGAATTGAGGCGTGGACGCGGCAGACTGCCGCAGCCACTGGAGCCGCCCTGGGCGGGCGTGCTGTTGATGCTGTTGCTGGTGCCCAGCGGCTTCTTCTGGCGCGTATAGAGCGTGTACTGAGCACGCGCCTTGGCACGCTGAGCTGCTGCTGTGTCCACAGCGGATATGGAGCGCATGCTGACCGCAGGCTTCTGCAGCTGGGAGCGTCCAATGCGTGAAGGCGCCACTGTGCGTCGCGTGTCCACCAGCGATTGCTGACTGCCGTTGATGCCGCCGCTGCCGCCATCGCGCTCTCGTTCCAGCGCACGCTGCGCGGCAATGTCAAGCGTGCCGTAGATTTGATCCGCCAGCTCCGGAAAGTGGCGTCTGTAAGCCCAGTAGGCCAGGCGCGAATGCCGCCTTGCCTCGCTGTCGGCATCGCCTATGGATTTCTTAAGCGTATCACGCAGCACGATCGCATGCCGCTCCAGCGATTTGGTCTGCCACTCCTCGAGCAGCAGCACCAACACTTCACACAATGAGGCGCGTATGTCCTTCGACTTGGACTGCTGCAGCATATCCGTGTAAATCTTGAGCAGCTTGGGCGCATGCGTATACTTGATAATATACTTGAGCGCCAGCATGGAGGCACTCGCTATAACCTTGGCCGAGTTCTGTATAAGTTGTATCAGCTGCTCCAGTATGCTCCAGGCAAAGGCGTCCAGCTTATTGCGCAGCGTCTTGGACATGTACGCAATGGTGATGCACGCCTCGCGTATAACCTGCGAGCGCAGCTCCTCCTTCAGCACGTCCAGAAAGCTGAGCGACAGGTCCTTCAGCTGCACGGCCAGAAACTGCGGCTGCGTGTGATAGCTGCTGATGAGCAGGGCGCGCAGCTTTTTGAACGCATCCACACGCTTCTCCCAGTCGCTGTTCTTATCGCTTATAATTAACACTATTTGCTTGTATATGTCGTCCATGTCCTTCTGATGAAATATGTTTAGTTGCGGCACTTGCTCAAAGCTGGCCTCAAAGATTTCCATGGTCACAGCGCCTGCATCGCCGCTGGCGGCTTCGTTGGGCGTTGGCTTCTGTCGCAGCGTCGACATGGCCGATTGCATCGGACGCTTGACTATTTTGGTGACGCGCTCACGCACCGCTATGTTGTCGGCTTCGTCCAGGCCATGGCCATTGCCGTTGCGCTGCGCCGAGGGCAGCAGCAAGCCCTCCTGCTTCACCTGATCAAACTTTTGCTCCAGCAGCGCCAGCTTCGAGGCCGGCATATCCTCAATGCGCCGCAAATCAGGACGCAGGCGATCGCCCACATGCTTGTAGATCTCCACCAGCGTCTGTATGGCCGCCTCACGCACATTGACCGTCGGATCGCCTAGGAGCGCGCACACTGGCGCTATATACACGCGCACGCTCAACTGTTGTGTTCCATATTCATGCAAAGTATTTACAATTGTCTGCAGAAACTCCTCACGCACTTTGGCGTTCTTGTGCTTGAAGCAACTCGCCGCCAATTTGTCCACCAGCAGCTGCGCCGTTAGCACTTTGTGCTCCATGAGATCGCGCAGCAGTAGTTGGGCCTTCTCGCGCACCGTGTCGCGACTGTCGCCCAGGCGATCAATCACATGTGGCAATACGGTCGCTGTGTAGGCATTAAAATCACTGCCCAAGTGCTTGATTAACTCCGAGAAGGCCTCCAGTGACTTTTGTGCAATTTTAAAGTGACTGCCAGTGAGCCAGGGCATTAGGTTGTCTATGAGGAAGCCCATGTCTGTGCATACAATGGAATTGGTGTCGTCGCTTAGGAATGTCACCAGATCCTCGGCCAGCTGCACCTTGACGCGCATATCCGCCTTGGGCATCTGTTGTATAAAGCCATCCAAGTCGCTTGGCTTCCGGTAAGCCATGTTGTCGCTTTCTGTTGCTCTCGCTCTCGTTTATTTGTGTTGATAATTTATTGGCAGCTGCTGTAAGAGAAAATCAAATTTTAAATATTTATAAAAACACACAAAGCAAATGAAATATAAAATGCAAGAGCAAAGTAGATATTTAAATTTTAATTTTAGAGGTCAGAGAGCGCAACTCCAGACAATCAATTCAAATTACACATAGCGCGCGCAACAGCTTTTGCTCGAAGAAGAAGAAGCAACACACATTCCCACAAAAGGTATTGCACGCATGTGTGTGCCTGTGTGTGTGTGTGTGTATAAGAATGTTTATGTGTATGTGTAAGAATGAAGTCAGTGTTTTGGCTGCAAAAAAAAAAGTAGGTGAATGGCTGTGCGGGCGTTCAATGGAGTATGAGGCATGGATAAATGGGAGTGCTGGGATTGTAAAAGAGAGCGAAACAGTGGGCAGAGGAGTAAACGTTGTTACGTCGTCAACATGAATCATCTCTCGTTCACATCGTGTTGAGCGTGACGGTGTTTCTGGAGTGGGTGGTTAGGTGGATGGGTGGACAACGTGCCAGGAAGAATTGTTACGTTTTAGACTAAACGCTGTCGATGTCGCTGTCAACGCCAGCGTCGCAGTCGGCGTCAAGCCGTCTATGGAGGGCAGTGTGAGAGTCAAACGACTGTTGGCTGACGTCGTCGTTGAACAAAATAATTTAAACACATATATTTATGGAAATGGCTGAATGAGATAATATGACAACAACAAAAGCAACAAGGTGTACAATTACTAAGCAACAACAGCGACTTGTTTGCTCAATTTTTAGTGTGGAGAGCGAGCGCGAGAGCGTAAGCGCGAGCAACAAATTAGCATTGCATACGCAATTTTCTATTTATAATAATAAAAGAAACAACAGCAAGAACAACAACTATTGAAGCGCTGGGCGTAGCTTTCGTAACTCTGTTTTGAAAAATATTTCGCTTTTAGTAATTTGTCTCACTTTAAACGTACGATAAGATATGGCCAGACTTGATTAACTTGGCCAGCAAGGTTGAAGTTTTTCGTTTTTCGTTGAGATAAATAACAGCTGCAGCTGTTATTGCCGCTGCTGCTGCTGTCAGCCTGCCCAATTGGATTTTCGTTGCGGCAAATTTAAATGTCACATGAGGGCGAGAGCAAGAGATCTAACGGAAGCGAAGGCGAATGCGTGTTTTGGCCAAATAGTTGCAAGATCTTTTTATAACATTCTCAAAGTTACGCAGAAAACACACACGCACACACACATGCTAAATAAATACTCACATTTATTTGCAAATCCGGCTGCTGCTGCTTCTTCTTCGCTCGCTCTCTCTCTCACTCACTCACGCACACACTGTCACAATTAATTTTTGTTTTGGGTTGGGTTGGGTCTCTGCGGCCACAAATAACAACAACAACTGCTGCTGCTTGGCCCCCTTGGCCAGTATAAAGAATTGATTTTCCAGTTGGAACTTTAACAAACAACTCGCCTTGCACACAAATACGCGTTTTCAATAAGTTTTATGTCGTTTAACAATTGACAGACACAAAAAAGAGATCATAGTTTTTGCTCTTCACATTTCTCTCGTCATCGACACACACACAATCTCACTCACTCATACACTCTCTATTATTGCGCACAGTTTCACTTTGGCAAATTAAATGTCATTTGTTGTTGCGCTATCTTTACCCTATGCCTCTTTCTCACTTTACCGTTGCTTACGCTGCTGCTGTTGCTACTGCTGCTGCTGGAGAGCGGAGCGCCGGGTTCAACACAAATTCCAATGTCTTTGAAGTCTCGCGTCTGTTTGTTGGCTGCTTTTTATGTGTGGATTTTTTCAGTGCTGGGCCTGATTGCTGTTTATTGTCTCTCTCGCTCCCTCTCTCTGGCTCTCTATCGCTTTGCTTACATACATAGGGTCTCGGTCTCTGATTAGCTATTGGTGTTTTTATTTGGCAGCGTAGCCTGTGTACTTTAATGCAAATATCACATTGTGTTGCGTATTTGCATTGATTGTTATGCTTATTTGAATCTATTTTAATTATTTCACTCTTTTACTCAATTTTGACACCGATTTTAGTTGCGCGTTGCGAAAAAAATGTCTTCTTCTTGCTGTTGTGTCGTTTCGATTGGAGTTGTTGATGCCTTATCGAAAGGTCGATAGAAATGTTTCTCTGGCTGTTGTGATTAAACAACACTACTGTACATGAAAAGTGTTGGTAAACGTTTTAAACAAAATGTGCTGATTTTTTACCAAAAACAAAAAGTTTGCTATACAGCACTAGATAAATTTGTTGGCGCTAAAGAAAAAACTGTTAAGCGCTAAAAACGGGCGTCAAGTTTCGCGCAGCTATCAAATAACAATGAAATTAATGTGTTGATTGTGCTGAATTGACACAAGTGCGAAATGCATACGTCTAAAATTTATTTTAATTAAACTTCCGTGTTAGCAGAATGATTGCTTAGTTAACAAAAGCTTTATTTACTTGCTACAATTGTAGCCTATTTAAACTAATCTTTATTTATTTGATGCACCGCCTGCGCGCGTCCCGACGGATCCTCCGGACAGCCCCAATCAAGGCGTGGCACCCATCTAGAAACAGTACGCGCAGCAGATTCACCCGGGAACTGTTGCTCGAAGATGCAGCGATAGTAAAACGCCTCTTTGGTCGTGGGCGTGTTGAAAGGGAAACGCTGCGCTGCCTGCTCAAATTCCTCTGTGCTGACATGACCGCTGGCAACGCGACGTATGTTGTCAATCCAGTCATAGCCGACGCCATCGGAGAACTGCTCCTTTTGGCGCCACAAAACGGAGTCTGGCAGATAGTTCTCCGCAAATGCGGCACGCAGCACAAACTTCTCCAGACGCGACTGCTGCTCATTCTTGTAGGCGTTGAGTGGACCAGGTATTTTATCCTGCGGTCTAATGCTCATTACGTAGTTGACAAATTCTGTGTCCAGGAAGGGCACACGCAGTTCGACGCCCTTAGCCATGGCTACCTTGTTGGCACGCAGACAATCGGACAGATGCAGCTGCTGTACGCGCATCACCAGCTCCTCATGGAACTGCTCGTAGCTGGGCGCCTTGTGGAAATACAAGTAGCCGCCAAAGATTTCATCTGCGCCCTCGCCGCTGAGTATCATCTTAATGCCCGTGCTTTTGATATAACGCGTCAACAGCAACATGGGCAAGCTACAGCGAACTGTGGTGACATCGTATGTCTCCAGATGGTAAACAATGTCTCTAATGCCGTCGAGTGCTTCATCAATTTCAAAGACAAGCTCCGTGTGATCGCTGTCTATGTACTTGGCCACCTGGCGTGCAGCTTCAAAGTCTGGCGCATTGCGCAGACCGACGGAGAAGGTTTTTAGCTTAAAGCTGGGATCACGCTCACGCATAATCTTAGTGGCTATGGAAGCTATCAAACTGGAATCCACGCCACCCGAGAGCAAGGCGCCAAAATGCACATCACACTGAAGATGCGTGCGCACTGCGGACTCCAAGTTGGCGCGTAGAAAGCTCAAATCGCAGGGCAAACTGGGCATTTGCTTGATCCAAGGCTGCTCAAAGTGACGCCAGCGTCGCATCTCACCCACGCGTCCAAAGCGCGCCTCGCCAGGTGTAAATATCTCCACTTTGGCGCAACACGCTGCCAAGCACTTGAGTTCGGAGGCTACCCAGAGATTGCCCGCCGCATCCTCGCCCACATACATGGGTATAATGCCAAAGGGATCGCGTGCCAGCAACAGCTGCTTGCTGCGCTTATCATACAAGGCAAAGGCATACATGCCAGTGATGTGCTGCAGCAGCTCCGCGCCATAATCCTGATACAGCTCGAGTATAACATGGCAATCGCTTTTGGGCTTGTAGCCGCTGCGTCGCTTGGCTATTTGCGCCGACAGCTCCAAATAGTTGTAGATCTCGCCGTTGGCCACCAGCACCAGGTTGCCATCGTTGGAGACAAATGGCTGATCGCCCATCTCGACGCCCACAATGCGCAAACGTTCATGCACCATGGCGACGCCTTGTTCAGGTAAGACCACTACTCCTGTTGAGTCCGGTCCACGATGTCGTTGCTTGCCGCTCTGACGATAGGCCAGCTCTCGCAGACTATGCTTGCTGCCCTCAAAATCCTGCGCCTCTATAGGCTGTCCATCACTGGAGAAGATTGCAAATATGCCGCACATATTTTAATACTTATGTATTTTCGCGCTGCTCTAATTAACTGTAAGCGTTACGCTCGAAAGTTCAGTAACAACTGTAAACACCGGCAGCGGCAGCGCTGCCTTTTATAGCCGCTGCATGCCGACGCCTACGCCAGCAAACTCGGTCGGCTGATAAACTTGCACGCAGAGATTGCGTCAGGCAATTTCTAGCGTGTGCTTGAGTTCTCAAGTTGAGAGCCGATGTTTGTCTCTTTTTATCAGTCTCGCACGTTTTGTGGTTTTTGTTTTCGTTTTGAATGCCGCTTGCACATATACGTAAGTGTGTGTGTGTGTATAAGTAAGTCAACGTCTTCTTTGGTTGTTTGTATGTATGCGCTCTCGCAAAGCTTTTGGCGAAACTTGCGCTCTCAGCAGAAGTTTCGCTCTCTCGCTCGCACTGTTGTGGCATTTCACGTGCTTGGCGTTTGTAATTAATTGTATGTAAATAAATACAAACACATTGTTGATTTGAATGCGTGTTTAGTGCAATTAATTAATAATTTTAGCACAAGTTCAAGGTCAGTCACATTTAGAACTGCACCTGCCAGTGTAAATTAGCATTACTTAGCTGTGTGTGCTATAAGATAGGCAAGCGATAAAAATAAGAAACAGTTGCCAAGTGCATTTTTTACAATAACAATATGCATATATATATTTTAATACAATGTTTTCATGTGCTTAACACTTTCCATAGGCATTCTGATGCGCCGCTTGAGCGCGTCCCGATGGATCTTCTGGACAGCCCCAGTCCAGTCGTGGCGCCCACTTTTCCACTGTAAGCGCCGCAGCATCGCCTGGAAATTGCTCCTCAAAGATCTGGCGATACCAGTAGGCCTCCTTGGTCTTGGGTGGATTGATGGGAAAGCGTTTAGGCGCTGCAAGCAGCTGCGCATCGCTCACATGACGTGCAGCATATTGAGGCAGTGCATCAATCAAAGCATAGCCTACACCATCGGAGAACTGTTCCTTCTGGCGCCAGAGCACACTCTCAGGCAGATAGCCATCCTCGAATGCTTTGCGTAGCACAAACTTCTCCAAGCGCCACTTGCGCTCGCCGCCAAATTCATTCAGTGCTCCAGGAATTTTATCCTGCGGTCTAATGTTCATAGCATAGTCCACAAAGGCAGTGTCCAGAAAGGGCACACGCAGCTCCAAGCCCTTGGACATGGTTACCTTATTGGCGCGTAAAATATCCGAGACGTGCAGCTGCTCACAGCGTGTAATCATTTCGGCATGGAACTGTGCATAGTCCGGCGCCTGATGGAAGTAGAGATAGCCACCGAACAGTTCATCTGCGCCCTCGCCGGAGAGTATCATCTTAATGCCCGTGCTCTTCACATATCTGGCCAGATAGAACATGGGCAGACTGCAACGCACTGTGGCCACATCGTAGGACTCCAGATGATAAATCAAATCACGCACGCCATCCAAGCAATCCGCCACTTTGAAGCTCACCTCGGTATGCTCACTGTCTATAAACTGCGCCACCTGCCGCGCATGCTCAAAGTCTGGAGAGCCCGGCATGCCCACGGCAAAGGTGCGCAGCTTATAGTTGGGCTGGCGTTGTCGCATCAGTTTGCTGGCCATGGCAGCTATGAGACTGGAGTCGACCCCACCCGACAGCAAAGCGCCAAAGGGCACATCGCATTGCAAATGAGAAAGCACTGCACGCTGCAGTTGCTCGCGCAGCTCCTGCAGATTCACTGGCTGTGTGGGCAACACTGTGCGCCAGTTGGGCTCGTAATAACGTTTGGTTTGCAGCTGTTGCACAGTGCCTGCTGCCACATGTCCTGGCGGAAAGTTGCTCAGCTGCGTGCACACCTCGACCAGACACTTCATTTCCGAGGCAAACCACAGATTGCCGCCAGCATCCTTGCCCATGTAGAGCGGTATGATGCCCAAGGGATCACGTGCCACCAGCAGCTGCTGCTGTCGCTTATCGTACAACACAAAGCTGAACATGCCACGTATATGTTGCAGCAGAGCTGCACCAAGTTGCTCATACAGTTCAATAATCACATTGCTGTCGCTCTTGGGCTTATAGCCGGGCACGCGCTTGGAAATCTGCTCGCTCAGCTCCACATAATTGTAGATCTCGCCATTGACTATGAGCGCAATGTTGCCGTCCTGCGAGTAAAGCGGCTGATGTCCTGTGGCCACGCCTATTACCGACAGACGCTCGTGCACCAAAGCCACGCCCTGCTCTGCATTGAGTTCCACGCCCGTATCGTCTGGCCCACGATGACGTTGCTTGGCACTTTGACGATACGCCAGCTCCCGCAAGCTGTGCACGCTGCCTGCAAACTCTTGAGCTGCTATAGCTGCTCCATTCTCCGAGAAAATTGCCAGAATGCCGCACATCGGGTAAGTCCTTTGAAAGTTTTAAGTTTAGAATTACAACTGCTGAAATTCGTCGAGCTCAAGTTGCTTTTATAACGCCAAATTTAAGCTTAATTAATGCAAATATTTATGCATCAATTATTAAAGTTAATAAGACCGCATCAATACTTAATATATTTGCATATACGTAAAAAAAATGATAAGCATTTGAAATAGTTAAACGCACATTTGCATTTAAAAAACAAAACTTGGTTAATCAAACATTTGATTCTTTCTGTTTGATTTTTAATTAGCAGTGACGCGTTAGTTTCAGTTCCATTTTTTTGGTTTGATTTTAATGTGTAAACAGTTTTTCATAGTTCCAGTTGTTTTTTAGCTGTGCATAAATTGTTTACGCACATTTATTAACAATGCATAAATCTACATATATAAATTTGGCAAAGCCTAAATTAATAACGAATTGTGTAATTAGCGTTCGAAATGAGCTTATCGCACGCTAAAGCTTATCTTAAATAAATTAATGTATTTTTAACAATTCAGCAAAGCTCAAAGGGATTACTACGTAAACAGAATTAATGCGCTGGTTTTGCGATTACGTGTTAAGAAATGCGATACAACTATTTCTTATTAATAAATGCAATTAAATATAGTAAGTAAATTCATTTATTTGCTGTACAGCTGACAGTTGACAACTGGCGTAAACATTTTTCTAAACTAATTTTAATTAAAGCATGTTTGTTTACAAGTTTACTCTGTGTGTGTGAGTAAATTTGGCAAAGCGCAAGCTTTTCGCTCTCAACGTAACAGCGCCGCTGCTCGCGCTCTGTTAACTTAACAGCGACTGCAAATGCTAACAGGTGGTTGGGCAGTCACTGCGCGATAAAACGCGTGTTTACTTTGCTTCAAGCGTCAAACGTTTTAATTATGTGTTCAACTTGCCCTCGTTTTAAACACGCACACACACCAGCTAACTGTAAATCATGCAAGTTGCTTGTATGTAAGCTAAAGTGTATATACTTTTCTCTGAGTGTACGAGTATGCGGCGCCCCTGCGCAAATTCTGCTTACTAGCAACTGCTGCTGCTGCTGCTGCTGCTTGTTGTCGTTCGTCTTCGGCTACGGCTACGCTTACGATTCAGTAGCCGTTAGAACGCGTCACAGTGCGGTGCCGGAATTGCGTATGCGACGCGTAGTCTCAAGTAGAAAATGTTTTGAACTCAAGTTTGCCGTCGGTGTTGCGCGCCTTTTTTGAAGTTGCAAGTGTCAAGCGTTAATTGGCTAAAGTGTAATTAATTGCAAAAATTTCGAAATTAAATTAGTCACGGCTCTCAAACCGTCGCTGCGTTTAAATTGAAACTCAATTTGCATAGCAGTAAGTTAATGTGGCAATAATATTGTTTGGCAAACATAATTAAATTACAATAAGTGTTACACAAAAAAGTTCTCGACTGCAACATGTTTGCATAAAATAACATAATTACTTTTCATATCAAATGGTAATTTAAATTTTTATTAAATTTTGTCTGTTGTGTGTTGAAAAATCAAAATCAAATTAAACAAACTTTCTGACCATAAAAAATATATGATTCGAACATGGCCGCTATTACTGACACGTCCGGGGCGGAGTGCAAACAACTTTTTTGGGTCACGTTTGACATTTGGCCAACACGCATTGACGACAAGAGAGAGATGCACACAGCCCCAGACACATTTCCACTAAAGCCACAACAACAACAAAAACACAGTCGAGTCTAGCGAGGGCTGACTAGCAATTAATTAAAAACTTTTTTCACACACCCGCACCCCAAGACAAATCAACACAACACAACATTTTCGCAGGTACTTGGGCTACAAGTTCAAGTTTTGTATTTTTGGCCAACTAGAGATTTGGTGGGCACTGTTCTGTTTTTTTATTGAGTGCTTGAGCTGTAGCTGTCAGATCGATGCTTTGGCTGTCCGTAAGCAAAATCAATGCGCATTACTGCAGCCTCGTTGCGCCCCAAAACCCAATGGCGGGCAGTTCAGTTCCAGCCCATACGTCAACTCGTACGGCAGTAACGAAAATAAATTCACGTTTTTAAAAATACCAATACACGCTGCGGGGGTTGCAGCTGAGCCCGTCTGACCCGCTTGACAAGTTCAAAATTCTAATAAATATAGGGGTATGCGACTATTTTTAACCAAACATATCTGAAAACTGCAAACCCCAATTGACGACGCATAAATCGGCAGCAGCGACAACAGCAAATTTGTTTAGTGTTAGTTTAAAGGGGTCACAGAACTCGGCGAAAATTTATTTAATTAAGCGTTTGTGCCAAAGCTCTCAAAGCAACTTTGGCGTTACCTTTCTGGCAATTTCGACGTGAGCTGCTTATTAAAATATGAAACCCAGCATTTAATCAGCCTGTTTCATTAGTCTGGCTAGCTAGTTGGAATATTAACACAGCTTAACGCCCCTGTGCAGTTGCCCTAGTTGCCTTTGACCCACACACAGACGCACACACACAGATACGTACATAATGCGCCAAATGGTTAATTAACAACTGCAGCAGTCGCATAATATTTCTGCCACGTGTAGCAGGCGTAGCCATTAGTGGCTACTATAGCAGACAAGGTTTGCGTGTTAAGCTTTTGCCTAGGCATAGCATTTGATTATGACAAACAAGAGCATGTTCGAGCACACACACACACACGAATGAACACACACATTGCTTAGAGTTGAGATTTGTAGTTCAGTTTGTTGTAAACTTCATTAGACTAATTCAGTCAAGAGTGCATAAACTCAAAAGTTGTTTGCGCTTTAATATCGATCAGTTTATGCTGTAGCTCATTTTAACCAATTGCTCATTGCTTAGTTGTTATTTTACTCAAAAGCTATTTACACTAGTAGGCATAAATATTTTGACGAAACTAAAGAGCATTTGATATTGATATTTTTTATGATTTTTATATTATTTGCAACTACAGCTGTTGCCAAAACAATGCGAACTTTTCAACACTGATAAATAAGCATTATCGATAAACGTTATCTGCTTTGAAGAATAAGTACGATAGCTTTCTAGCGCTGGTCACACTGTTGTTTTTGTCGTTACTTTCTAGTTGGTTTGTACTTGTGCGCTCATAAAACTTTTGAAATATATAAAACTATACAATTTTCTAATGGGTACTTAATGGGTTAAGACATTAAATTGTATCATTAAAAAGAGATTTTCAATATTGATAGCAATATGTCAATAACAAAATGCTCAATTTGGTGATTACCTTCAACTTTAGTTTCGTCAAAATAGTGTAGTTATTCAACTGTTACTTTAATATCGCTTATTTTATTGTGTAGTTTTTAATAATTTATTTGGTTGCTTATTGTTTGTAGCTCAGCATTGATTTTACTTAGAAATTCATAAGACTAATTAAATTTTAAGCTGTAGTTCATTTTATTAAATAGTTGAATACTTCATAATCTAATCATCTAAATAATTTTGTTCAATTATTGAATTGTAATTTTACTATATATTTTATTCAATTGCTGCTTGTTTATAGCTCAGCGTTCATTTTGCTAAACAGTTCTAATTGACTGTTCTATGCAGTTCACATAGCTCATGAACCTAGAGCAATTAAAAAACTTGAACGAATCGACACAGCTCTAATGCACAATTAAAGCTCGAGGGGCGTGTCCTAGCCGCTGGCTGGGCTTTTGTTTTCGGCTTTGGCATTGTATTTCTTTTGAGTTGCAAACTTTGTGTTGCCCCAAAATATATAAAAAATGAAGAATGTGCGTAACGTCAGCATTAAAAATATATTTAAAAGCATTCAGCAGGAATTTGTTGCCTGAATTTTGATGTGGAATTTAAAAACTTCAAGCCAATTAAGCTGCAAATATGCATAGATTGAGCTCAAAATGGGCGCATGACAAACTAGCAGCAGCCACTAGACGAAGACCATGGGCAAATGGTTCATCACTCATCACAGGGTCACAATCACAATCGCAGCCTTGACATTGACTGAGGCGGCGACGGCGGCACAAATATTCGTTTAGATGAGCGCACAACAGGCTGCGCTTTTTCTCACAGCAGCAGCATTCAATCAATAAGCGACACAAAATAGAATAAAAAGCAAACCTGTTGAGCGCACAAATCAATTGCAGTTTATGAAAAGCACACAAAACTGTGTGTGAGCATAAATTTAATGAATTTATTATTTATGCTTCAATAACATGTCATTTAATTCAATTGCTGGCTTAATAAATGTAAGTGAGCAGGCTGGCAGGCTGTCATTATGAGGTGTCATGTGGCGTATACTTAATAAACATTTGATGTGCTCAAATTGGCTGCAGACACGTGTCGCTAAGCAGCCTGCCAACTTTGCTCTACTTATACTTTTATATATATAGTACATATATATATGTATGTGTATATTAATTTAGTAGCATTGTCGTTGGGATTACAGTTAGCGTTGCTGCTGTAAATTTAACAAGACTGTTGTGGCCAAAAGTCAAGTGAGCGCTCCCCAGACGGACATAAAAGCGACGCTGAACTTTTTTTTTTTTTTTGTTTTTTTGCCTGGTAGTTAAGCGTTAACTTATGTTTATGTTGTTGTAGCAATAACGTTTTGTTATTGTTGCTCAGTTTGTTTTTGCCTAGCCTAGTTTTTGGCGCAAATAACTTGCGGCTGCAATTTGCAGCGTGTGCTCTTTTTACAGTGGGCACAAATTCGCGCATTTAGGTGCAACAGTTTTGTTTGTTTACTTGTGTCAAATTGCTGTCAAGGCTGCAAGCGAAAAGCAAAACAGAACTCGGAGCTGGGAACTGCAAACTGAAACCAAAACAAGCGCAAACGAACAACAACAAACAAATGGGAAACTCACTCGCTACAAAACTATTGCGGCAGCCAAAAAACTTTGCTAGGCTTTTGTGGCATGTGGCACGTGTGGCAGCTGGCTTAAGGCCTTAAGACCGTTGCATTAATTATGAAAACAACAATGAAATTATAATAAAATTCAAAGAATTTCTCGACTGCATAAGTAAATACATTTCTGTGGAACTTGTTAAATAAAATGTTAAGCAGCGTCTTAACTGCTTATCAATAACTGCAAAAAGTTTTATAAATTAATTATGCGCTTAAATTGTCAATAAGCTTGCCGTGCCTGCTGCTACTAAAAATTCATGCCCTAGTCTCTGGCCTGGCATCGTTTGTTTGCTTTTTATTGAATACACAGACATGTCTGCTTAAGCGCCACGATCTTTTATATTTATAAGCGTTATTAATGCTAAATGTCTTTCAACATTTAAAGGCCACGTACATAGTCTGTAGTCTGTAGCGTCATAAAATCTTTTTACGCTCATGACTCAATCGCTCCGTAAACTTTATGAAGAGCAAATTATTTTTGTCAGCTAAGCTTGAAGTGATAAACAGCATCTGCGACTGTTTAAACATTAAATAATATACACAGCATAGTTAGTTATGTACATATTTACATTGCAGCCACTGTGTCTATTGTTGTTGTTATTCTTGTGGCTGTTGTGTTTATCTCGACAAACGATTTTAATAGCCAAGCGACAATAGCAACAAATACAAGTCGCATATGCGAGCATGAAAAATTTCAAATTTCATATAGTTGCAAAGAAAATTTTCACCCAAAACAAAAACAGTAAAGAAAACAAAAGCGTGTGTGTGGGTGGGTGGCAAGCTAAATGGAGCGTTGCCAAGAAATTTTGTTGTGCAGCTGATAAAAATTTACTTGATTCAATTTAACACAGTTGCAAACTGAGGGGGGGGCAAACTCTGAAGCAAATGGAGCTGAAATCGTTACGAACCGCAGACAATGGCAGCAAATAAAACTTGCAGACAAATATATTTATATGCAATTGTCAAATGCAATAGCAAAATTGCAACTCAACGCCAAGAAAGTTGAAAGTTGAGTGTGTGTGTGCTGAGAGATTTTTGAAATATAAACTCTGGCGAAAGTAAATTAAGTAAAGTTTATTAGCTTGCTTAAAATATTTTTATAAATTGCAGCTGCTTGTTATTAAAAATTTATTTGAAGTACAGACTATTGTTACAACTTAATAATTAACATTAAAGATCAGAATATTAGCATTTAATTTTTTATTATAAAACTTTCCTTGCTTAGTTTGCAATCAAATTTATGCGTGCCTAACATTTTTTATTGCAATTTAACTTGCGCTTTATGCGAAATATAAACAAAGGTCTCTCGCTCTATGCAGAGCAGCTCAGCTGTCCCAAGTATCAACTACGTTTGAGTCTGAAGTACTCAGCAAAGTAATCGCACTCGTAACTAGTTGCAGCTGTGCTTTGGGGAGTGCAGACATCAAGTTTGTTTGTTTGTCTGTTTGTTGATTTGCTAGCTTGTTCTTTTGCAGTTTGTTTGTTTGTCTGCGCTAAACACTTTTGACTCGCTCTGCTCTGCGGCCGTCGCTGCTTTCCGCTTTTAACAGTTTTTTGCTGCGGCTTTTGATAAAAAAGCGATAAAAAACGCATTCAAATAAGTTTGTTTTAAAAATAGATATAGCCGCGTTACCTTTAGGCGGCCAAAACAAACACAAGTTAAGGCCATATAATTGAAAAATTAATTACACACACATACATGAGCTACTTAATTTATTAATTTGCCACATACGCGTATTTATACTGATAAGCGCATAGCTTGGGGGCAATTTTCATGCCCAAAAAGCAAATAAAGCGTAGAGCAACAACAAGAAGAAGGAGTAGTGGGTGTAGACATACATGCAAGACTGTAGTTTATCATAGTCACAAAAGAAATTCAAAACAAGCAAACCTTAAATACACTACAACTATTAACTTTAGCCAGCTGCCTTAAAGTTTAGTCTATGCTACACTTTATAGTGTAAAAACTACGTCTTTATACCATAATTACAATTTTCAATTAATTTTATGCCAAGTCTTTGGACATGCGAGAGGCAGAGCGTCCAAAGCATAACCCTCATCTCTTCAATTCCTATAGTTAATCATCATTTAATGCGTGTACAACGTCACTCAAAGTCATTCCAATTATTTTTCAAAGCGGATGATAGCAACTCACTCGACTAGAATATTCCCCTCAGCCATAACTAATGCTTTGTTTTTAATTAATGCAAAATTTATCAGTTTTCGCATTCTTTTTGCTCTGCTTCTTGCATGAAGAATGAAATATTGAAACTTGAAAGAGCTCATGCTGTGCTTTGGCTTTATTTATTAAGCATTGCTGTCAGTAATTAAAAACAAAATATAAAGCGCATAAAAATATAGTCAAGCTGTGCAATTTCCAATGCTTGTCATTATTTTATTATTGCTGCCTTCCTTTTATTGTCACTCAAAGTTTAATATACGAGGCTACCGTTTTTTGCTTTACTACCTGTCATTGAGTTTATCGTGCCAGAGATTTAAGTAACAGCACTCTTAAATTTAAACACTAATATAGCCAAACATTTTACGATGCATAAATTAAAATGACTGCGCTATATAAAGTGTTGCATAAAAGCATAAAGTGCATTTATAAAAGTTATAAACGCGGTTTAAAATGCATTTAGCTAAACAGACAGCTCATGTAATATGCAGGAGTAACAAACGCACGAACTAAAAAGCGCCAAGCGATAAATGTAAATGAGCAAATCACATGATTAGTCGTCATTTTGGTGTGGGCTGCGATTTAAATAAATTGCCAAATGCAATAAAAGCGTCGCATACAGAGTAGCAAATTGAATTGCGCGCAATATTGAAAATGCATTGACGTAAGCACTCATGTGTGTGTGTGTGTGTGTGTGTGTGCGTGTGTGTTTGTATAAATATTTATCAATAATTAAAACTAATTAAAACTGGCGTGTGCGATAAATCAAACTAAGTAAAAAGAATTCAGCGCCAGCAAGTATGCAACAATTTTGTATATTACGCATACGCTACGTTATGCTGAGATTGCCGCTCAAACAGGTGTAAAGCATGTCAGAAAAATTTGTTCTATGCGCTTAAATGATTAATTCGTTACAACATATGCATAAATTATGCAAATATAATTAAAAATCAACGCGCATCAATACAAATTTATATACAAAAGTTGCTTAATAAGAGTTTAAGCGTTAAAGTTTGTGCGCTAGTTATTGCTAAACACTAATTAGGCTTAATTAGCAACAATGTCAGCAAAGTTAATTAGCAACTAGACAATAGAGACTCATCAGCTTGTTATACACCTGCTGACAAGTTGACCAGCTTACAGACGTAGTCATTAATTTATTTTTAAGCAGCACATAATTGGCCCCACAATAACAACAACAACAACAACAAGCGCACACTTAAACCTGCTTAACGTTGCAGCGGAGAGCAGCAGCACTCGCGTTTCAGTGGCAATAAGCTGCAATTATATGTGCGTCAGGTGGAACAAAAAGGGCCGAACGTGCAACAAACTGTCAGTGCAACAAACAGCAACTCGAGCGGCATGCTCAGTTTGCTTTTAATGAGCAGACAGCGCGCGGTCTTGCATTTGCCTTTGTGTGTGTGTGGCACATAAATCGCTGGCTTAATGTGAAAATATGGCTTAAATGCAAAAGGAATGGCACCAACAAGAAAGTGGCGCAAGCCTGTGTAACGCTTTTAGCTTTGCGCTTTGCCTTTCGCTATGCGTTTCTTGCTGTTGTCGACATGAATCAAAAACTTAATTATTTTTCAGCCGCACGTTGGACAAAACAAACGCGCACAACAAAAAGCAACATTCAATTAGCACAGCAACGGCAAAAGCAACGGCAAATTAAAGCGCAACGAGCTGACATAAATCGTCAGGCAGGACATTTTGACGCAGCTCGCAAAATTTTACAACTCTTTAGCCAGCGCTACAGCAAAATGCCAACAACAGCGACAACAACGAAAGCAAATGCAAAAACAACAACAATAAACATATTTACAGTCAATTTGTTGAAGCTCTAGCTCTGTTACTGTTGCCCCTTTCTCATTTGCTCGCTGCCCTCTTATGGCTGACCAAAGGTATTACCCATGGATTTATATGTGTGTGTGTGTGCGGATATTTGCAGCGCTACGTGATCCAAGTGTCATAAATTGCTTTCGTAGTGCCAACAGCATAATAAACGCAGCACGCATTGTAAATTTGACTTTTCTCTTTTTTAAAACAATATCAGCGCATGGGTCGTTCCGCGAATTCTTTTCAAAACAACATTTGATTTATTAAAATATAATAAATAGGTTGCTATGATTAAAAACATAAATTTTGTTTGAAATTGTTACACTTTATGGCGGTAGCTAAGACTTAATCAGTTTCTTTGTTGAGATGTTCTTAGAATTCTTTGTAGATGTCGCATTTTGGTGAAAGCTGCTTAGCTATTTAATAAAACAATTGTATAAATTGCAAACCAACCTAAATTCACAGATTTCTCTTTATGCTCAAGCTTTAAATTTAAAGACATTTAGTCACTTTTAGTTGTCGTAACTAAATGTTCGTTCCGAGCAATAAAATCTATGATTTGGCTTGAGGGTTTTGTGTGCCAGCCCTCATATAAAATTCATTGTCAAGGCTCTAGCTGTGGTTCGATAAACTTATCGATATGCAACTAGAGCACAGTGACTGCTTTTGAACAAAAGCTGACAGCCATACAACTCTTAAGTCTCAATGCAAGTCAAGCGCAAGTTTCATAGGCTTGACAAGTGAATCAAACGACCCTCGCATGTCAGAGTTCACACACACACACACACTCATCTACATGCCGCACATAATTTGTGACACATGCATGCATATTTATGCCATGGCAGGCAACTTGGGGCCGTAAACTTGCTACATTGTCAACCAGCTTGCCGCAAAATGTGTCCGCAGACAGAATTTGCGAACAGAGGCGTTAAGGACACGCAACAGGATGCAGTCGTAAAAACTACAGAGCCCAATCGTTTGGCATTTTTATGCGCTTTAAAATGTCAATAGATAAAGACAGTGAGAGCAAGAGAAAGAGAGAGAGAGCGCTGCAATTTGATTACGCGCAAGTGCATCCTGTTCAAGCGCCTTAAATTGAGTTTTATGACTTAATAATGTGGCAAGCCCAATACACGCAGCGGCAATTACCCGCAAATGTAGCAGCTAAAAGCAAGTTGCAAGACAAAGCGGCGATGGTGGTGGTGGTGGCAGCAGCAGCAGCAACAACCACAAACAGCATCGGCAAGTGGCCAACAAGTTGCACGCACTGATTGAATTTGACTCGACGATGCCAATGCTGTCACTAGCCCCACTCTCTAGCTATTGCAGCATGCGGCATGGTCTGGCCATAAAAAAATAAATGCCAAGCACGACAGCTGTCGACATTGCAACGTAGGTCCTTGTTGGGTGTCTGAGTGTGTGTGTGTGAGTCCATCAGCATGATATGCATGACACAACGTTTTTATAAGGACTCGCCTGCTGGTTCAATTTAAATGCAGCTAAAAATCAATTTATTGCCAGAGAAATCAATAACTAATATATAGCAGCTAGAGCCTTTGTAAAGTGCTTAAAAGTTATAAACAATTGGCTGCCAGCATGAAGTTTATCATTTAATAAATTTTTATAGCGTCTCCATTGCAATTGTTACTAAAGCCTTTGTTGTTTGATTTTTTATGCCACTTTTTGCACACGCTTTTGCACTTGTGCGCACACACACACACACACACATACAAAGAGTGTGTGCAGGTGTGCGCTGCCATTTACATTGTTGCTATTGTAGCAGCTGTAGTCGTGTCGTCGCACCATTTCCACTTGATTCTGTCAACTGCAACTATTTATTAAATTATATACTGCCATTGTTAACGCTGTGAATAACTTGGCTAAGAGCAGCACAGCAGCTTTATATGTAGCTCAAGCGCATAACTGTCGCTTTGCTGCTTTGCCAAGCTATAGCTGCTTACTATATAGTTCACTGATAATCTCTTTACAGCTGCCAGCCAGCCAAAGCAATGTGAAGGACTCTACAGCTCGCACTCCTTTGTGTGTGTGTGGAGCATTAGGCAAATAGCTTAAAACGCATTTGCAGCAACTTAAAGCCGCCCGAAATAAAACTGTCAAGCTCAAGCGCTGTCTGCTGCTGACATTGGTAACAACAACAACAAAAAAGCGACAACAACAAATTGAACTCTCAACTCACACTTGACAAGTAGCAGCAGTAAAAAAAGGAAAAGCAGCCGACAAAAAAACAGAAGGTGAGAATACACAGCATGAGTGTGGAACAGGAAGAGGAAGAGCGTGTTTGCCTCAGGTGAGTGAATTTATATAGATATATGTGATTTAGCAATTGCATTAGGCATGCTGGCTTTAAGTCAAGCTTAAATTGAGCTTTAATTGGATTTGCATGCAAATCATTTGTACATTTGTAAGACTCAAAAGAATATATTAACACTATAGCAAGCACTCGAATAGGGAAACTTCAAATTCAATTTTACACACATACAAAAATATCAAAGCAACAGACCCAAATTTAATTAATGCAGCTTTAAATTAGCATAGCGTGGGTCTAACTTAAATAGAAGTAGTGTATATTAGAGTTAGATAGCTGAACAAGCGTTATGAGTAAAAAGCCTGTGCTGCCTTGAAAGCGTTGAAAAGCTGTAACTTAGTTTTGAAAATTATTTGGTTTCCTATTCAAATGCTCAGCATTGTATAACATTTGGCTTTTGAGCAGCTATAAAAAAATGCTTCAGCTAAATGCAGCTTTGCCATTAAGTTCCAAGTTGCGCTTAAATTGAAAAACAAATGTCTCCGAGTTTATGCTGAATTCGCACTAACTAAGCTTCCATTAACACACACACACGCACATTATTGAGGTTAACAAACTAACATAACAAAATTTTGTGTGCATTTGTTGGTCGTTTAGTTAAGAAATTAAATATGATAGAGTGGGAGTGAAAGCAGCAGTGTCGCTTTCGTTTATTTACATTAATCAATTAGATGCCGGCGACACCAACAATAAACCAAAAAAAAATAAGAGCAAAAAGTAAACAACATTGTCGCAATGGCAAACTGAGAGCAAACAACAAAAGTGGCGACAACAGCAGCAGCAGCAGCAGCAACAAAGCGTTGCCATTCAATGTCAATCTCATATTTCAATTATGTTTTATAAATGGCTGCAGACTGGCTGGCGTTTTGCTCTTTTCATTTCACATATCTAGTCGACTTGCAACTTGGAGCAGCGCCCAGCAGCAACTTGTGGCACATCAAATATTTAACATGCTGCTGCTTGGTCAATTATAAGCACTTTAAATGCCTTCAATTTAAAATCAAGCATACGCAGCGTGACCAACCACTTCATGTGAAACTTGCGCGTGTGCTGATCGAATTATAAAATATTTATTATTCTCAACTGCAATGCACAAGCCGAGGAGGCCAGGCAATGATTGCAAAACAATTTAATAGCAGCCATAATTGAGCCTGAAAGCTCAAAGTTTTATGATTTATTATTTAATAAATAAAGGAGTAAAACGCTGCTGCTGGCTGTC
Organism: Drosophila busckii; assembly: GCF_011750605.1. Classification (NCBI taxonomy): domain Eukaryota; kingdom Metazoa; phylum Arthropoda; class Insecta; order Diptera; family Drosophilidae; genus Drosophila; species Drosophila busckii. Next base: position 7,602,918 of record NC_046606.1, read on the forward strand.
TGTCAATTTCAATGTAATTAAAATGCTCAGAAATCTAAATAGAAAACGCACGCGAGCCAAAGACAAAAGCCAAACCTAAATGTCACTTTAATTTTATGCAAATTTCTTTGGCAATGCAAATTTTTACGTGCCGCAGACAACAACAAACAACAAAGCAGACAAGCTAAAGTGACAAGCCAAAGGCGCACCAAAGTTTCCATCCAAAGCGCTCTAGACTGTAAAGAAAAAACTCCAGTGCTAGACCAAGACTTGTGCAAGTCACTGCTTTGCTTAGCATAATGATTTAACGGCTACGGGGAAAAAAAGTGTCAGCTGGCCTGAACTTTTAATAGCACACGAAACTTTGCGGCTTGCAAGTTGAACTAATTGGTGTGCGCTGTCAGAAATTGAATTGAGGTTTTCACAATAAAGTTATGGCTGAATTTATCAATTCTAATGGTTGACCAAATGCCTTAAAAGTAGGCACTTATATGGCTTATTGCGTTTTGCTTTTGTGCGTCCTTTTTGGACTCGACGGGCCAGCCGCTCTCGCTCTGCGCTGTTTACACAAATCAGCAAACGACTGCCAAATAAACAGCTTTGATTTTCAAGCAAAAGGCAAAGAGAGAAAGAGCCAAAAAAATGTACATCAAAGCGACTTGTGGCCAACATAGACACATTTAATGCAAAATAAGGCAAAAACATGGTAACAATTTAACATTGTTGATATTTTAAAAGCAGCAGCTACGAAATTGTTCCACAAAATTAATTCGCTAGCGAAAAAAGCTAAATCTAACGTGAATACGCTAAATTGCAGGCTGCCAATTGAAGAGAGCGCGCGATTTAAAGAGTAAAGCGTAAGAGTCTAAGCTGCTGATCTCTTTTAATCTTGCGCTTTAATAAGTTTAAATCGCAGCTGAATTTCGCTTGCAGGCGTAAATGGAAACACGTACGGCTTGTTCCTTTTTTTTTTCATGCTACTGAGTAATTTTTCTATTTTCTGCTTTGTTGCGCCCTTTCAAATGCACACCCATGTTGACCAACGTTCAACATTAACCCAAATCCAAAAGGTACACACTAACGAAAGAGACGAGCAGCAAAAAACATGAAGACTTGACCACTTGACAACTTCTACTTAGTGCGTACTCTCACTTGACTCACTCTCTCTTCCATTCTCTCTTCTTTGCTATACAAGACAGCAGCTAATAAAGACGCCGCGTCGCGTCGCAGCTTGTCCTTGCTGCTTGGCAACGTTTTTATTGTTTCTGCCGTCAGACTTTTAGCTAAATGAATCAGCAAATATCCTGTGCACAGGAGTTGAAACGTCAAGCAAGCCAAATTTTCTATACAATTTGCCACCTGCTGCGTTTTTTCTTTTGCTTTCAATACGCTACGCCGGAAGTTAATTACACGAACTCATCAAATTATGCACATAAAATGCTTTAATTGATTACATTGAAAGCAGCATTATCGATAATAATGATTCTGTTAATGCCGCCATAGCTAAACGTTTGCATAAAGAAATAAAACTATAATGTACTTGCTGGGAATTCCAGGAACGTATACGTAACGCTAGTAATTAAGTTAATAGTGCTTGTGTGGACTATGCAAAATTACTTGAATATGCCTTAGGCTTTAGTCAGTGCTGTGTGCTGTGCTCGCTGGCATCTTGAGCTAATTATGTTTAAATATTTACATTACACATTGAACGTAACCAGGCTACAAGTCGCTATCAAAGCTGCCACGCCCAACAGCGACTAACAGGCTTAAATGCTACATAAATAAACTAAACAGCTTGCTAGACAATGTAGCCAGCCATATCGATGGTTCTGGCCTTGCCCCTAACAATGTTTGTTATACTTGCAATGCACATTGGGGAACAGTATGCGCTCCAGTTGGGGTGGGCCAAGCATAAATATGTCAAGTGTTAATTGCTGCCACTTAAGCCAGAGCACAAACTCAAATACAAACTACACACACACAGGCACACACACGTATGCAGAGCATGAGAGATGAGAGAGGCGTGTAAATATGAGTTTAATCTACTTAAGCTTAAGCAGCCAGCTCTGTCGCTCAAGAGTTTGTAAGTCAGCCAGCGCAACAAAAAGTAAACACACACACACACACACACGCACTTGTTACACACCCAATAATACGCTCTAACAAGTTTCTTATGGCCATAAATTCAACAAGCCAACAAAAGCTCATAAAAAGGGCTGACTAGCCAGCCAGCCAGTCAACCTCGCAGTTTTCCTTTTCCCTCGTTTTGTACGCTCAGTTGCCTTGGGCGACCCCAAACAACAGCTGCCTACAAACCGTAAATAAAAGCATACGTAGCAGACATGCCTTTGACATTACACATCATATCAACGCACACACACAGAGACACAAGCGAACAACAGCTGACAGCAGAGACAAGAACCTGCTGCGTTTGTAAAAAAAGTAAAAAATTGTAACTGCACCCAGGCAGACACTTTTGACAGGCAATTCGAACATAGTGTGTGCCAAAGAACAAAGCGTCGCCGTAGGTGGCACGCGCTTATCATGCCACACACACACACACACACATTGTATATTTATTGCATGTGGCAAGTGCCTTACCCCAGCTCGATTGCCATGCGGCATGTCTTATTTGTCTGTTGCCGATTGTTGTCAGCGCGCACTTCCGCCGGCCACTTGTCAGCTAAGCACGCTGCTTGCGTTGGGAGTAATGAGGAAATTGAAATCACTTTGGCCAAACAGCAATCGCGTCATGCAAAAAGTGCTATGCTTTTAAACACTACAACAAGTTCTAACTGCTTTACCGCTGCTGTTGATTATCATCAGCGCTCGCCAAACTCTCGCTGAGCATTGAACTCAGCACTTAACTCAATTACCATATGAGTTCGAGTATTCGCAACCGCCACAGTCCAGCTCGCTTCATATACATATAGCTGAGTAGTCATATATTTTATGAATACGCTTATTTGTGTGGCTATAGCTAGTGAGCAGCATTTGGCGCTCAGTTGCCAAACACCAGTGCGCTGTGAAAGACGCAAATATTACGTATACGCAGCATAAACAATACTAACCGCGGGCGGTAGTGCAAAAAAAAAAAATAAATAAATAAAACAAAAAACCCACCATACAACAGCATATAGTAAACCTATTAGAGCACTTTATATATATTATAATATTATTTTTTGCTGACGCAGTGGAAAATTATACAAAGTTGTGCTTTAAAGCAAAAAACAAAGTTGTAAATTGATTTGGTTTACCTTGACAGAGACAATGAAAACAAAAAATACTGAAATCCAACTCGCTAGTCAGGCATATTATCGATTTTATATTTTGAATATTGTTGCGCCATTATCAACACAACATTTATATAAGCGATAATTATATTAGGCCATTTATCTCGCCCTCGCTTGATAAACACAGCACGCTCGAGTTCTTTGTTTATCTATTGGATTACTCACTGGCCACAGAAGAGCGACTCCGTTAACACAGTTCAGCAACCGGTTTAGTGCGCAACTAGTGCAACAAATTTAAACTGCAAACAGTCGAAAATCAAAAACTACCTATCAATAGTGCTAATAGTATGAGCTAAATTCATTGATGTATGACATGTGATATTGGCTGAGTGCGGCATTGTAATAGCTAACAGGTGTGTAAATGACGAATTGACAAACCATTCACAAAAAAATAGGTAAAAAACAAGCTTAGCGGTGTGAAATTATTGCGAGCCATGCTCAATTAACTATGAAGCAGTTTTGATCTAAAAGGTGCTAAAAGCAGCAGCTGCTAGAACTGGAAAATTACTGCTTATAGATTTTAAAAATAAGCGAAAGTGAATTCAATTTGTATATTATTAAAATCATTATACCCCTTTTGGGTGTTTGTACGACTTCTCATTTGCTTTTCATATCGATAAATAATAGCAGATAACGGCTATTTAATGTGTTTAAATGCTCGCACTGATAACAAAAGGACTGCCTCGTGCAGGAAATGCAACACACACACGCAAAAGCAAATATTAAGCACACACACACAGCCATAATCGAGCTGAAAATAGCACATTATGTTCTATATATAATCACAAATTATATACTATGTGCACAAATGAAGAGATAACATTTTGGCAAACAGTTGATTAACTTGTTGCTAAAGCTGCAAAACAACTTTGTCCTAGCTAACAAAGTTGCATTACAACTAAATTAGCTGACAGCGCCAGTTGCTGTCCTGTATTAAATCGAATTCTATTCAAGCAAAACAAATAGGGAAAGTAAATTCTTTCGTCTATGTGTGCAAAACATATTTGTAGCTGCTGTGATTTATTGGAATTTTCCGTAGGGGATTTATTTAAATTTACTTGACAGCTTTGGCTCAAACCTCCAAAAGTATGCAACGTTTGGCCATACATGACGCATATGAATGAGTCTTCGACAAATGTGTGTGTGTGTGTGTGTGTGTGCTGCGTGCAGTCGTGTGTGTCTAAATGCTAATTTGAATAATGACAACGACATCAGCGCGCCATTTTCTAGTTGTTGACTGTCATCATCATCGTCGCCATTTTGCGTTTCCGCTGCGCCAACAAGAATCCAACTTGAATAACCTGTTATATGCAATAGGCGAACAAACAAACACGTATTCCCCATACATAAGTATTTATCTATATCTGACTGTCTGTGTGTCTTTCTGTCTGTCTGCCAACAATTTATTCATCACAGCTTTAAGCTTAATGCCTTAAATATGAAATGAATTTATTCTTGTTTGTGTTGCAATTTGTGGAATTTGATAAAATATGTAATTGCTTTGTTACAAAAGGATAGCTTACTTTACAAAATTCCGATTCAGCACTAAGCTATATATTTTGTTGTATGTACAATCAACCCACAGCTGGTGTATCCTGTTTTACCATTTTCCTTAAAATGATTTCACGCCTCAATGCAGCATTTGCATGTCTTGGGGGGTTCTGGTTTTTTCGAATTTGATTGCGTGTTGTGTTCATTAGATTTGCGGAGATCTAAGCTTGAGACAAAACAGAGTGAATTAAATTGTTGACAACTTCAAAAGCGCAAATTGAAATTTAAGCGTAGCACATGCCAGGCAGCCACTGCTTGTTTACCAGGCTTAGCAACTTGAAATGATTGTGCGTTGATTGTTGTTTGTTCTTGCAGAACTCACGAGGCGGATACGGAGCAAGAGCGCAACATGGGCGACGACGACGACGACAAGTTAGTCTCAGATGAAGTGCACCTGCGCCAGCTTAGCGCAAGTCCCTGCTCGGCGTTGCAGCAGCGACGTCAGAGCAAGAGCGTTACTCATTCCGCACCACCCGAGCTGCCGCCGACAGCGACGCCACAGGAGACCAAGGATGAAGTGGAACAGGGCGTTGTGCTGCGACGTGCTGCCGAGAAGGGTCCCATCACCTTGGCACAGATGGACAATCTAAAGCTGGACAGCGACGATGACGCCAACTTGGACGATGTTGACAGCGATCCGGGGCTTAGCAATCCCGCTGCGCTAACCACAAATGATGAGCAGATTACAACCACAGCGACGGCGACGGCGACGGCAACGGCGACTGCGACTGGAACAACATCCGAGGTAAGTTCAATTGTGTGCCCAGCACTTAGTGCTAATTAAAAAACTGAAACTAAAACAAAACCAGCAGGATGCAGTCCCTGTTGCTCCGGACATGTCGAAAATACCACGACTGCCTGGCGATGGTGCCCAGATGGATGAAAACTGCGACCTGCCCCATGCGCTGCGTGCCTCCACAGCATCAATTTTATCCAATTTGCGCAAGAAACAGCAGGGCATGCTTGGCGTGGGTGGAGGCTTAAGCGTGGGCGGCTCTGTAAGTGGAACTGGCACGGGCGGTGGTGGCATGTCCAAGCAGACGCCGAGACGTGTGCAATCTGTGCGCATTGTGGAGGCCAAATCGGGTTATGGACCTAAACGACGCACTGAAAGCTGCAGCATTTTTGGCAATAGCAATTTCGGTAAGCACAAGCAAAGTGAACTGATATTGAGTAGTTGATGAAAGTGGGCAAGCTACGCAAACCCAAAATGTGGAAAAATTTGCACATTGATTCAAAAGCAAACGTTTAAAGTTGCAAGAGTGGCAACGCTGGCTTAAATTTAATGTATCGATGCCTGCTAATGTACTTGCGATATCGATAACGCTGTAGGTAAAGTGATCGGTGAGCAGTTTTTTAAAACAGTTGCAAGTCTTGTTTACGTTGTTGGCGAATTCCATTAATACCTAAATAATAATTGCGATATCGATAACGCTTAAGGTAAAGTGATCGGTGAGCAGTTTTTCAAAACAGCTGCAAGTCTTGCTTACGTTGTTGGCGAATTACATTTTAAATAATATAATAGTTAGATAATAATTGTTAATAAATTTATGCAGATCACGAACTAGAAACTGGTCAATCTATAGCCAGCATAGCTGGAGTTGGACCGCAACGGCCATTGACAAACGAAACATATTCAGCTTTTAAGAGCGGCAACGTAGTCAAGGGCATACTCTGCCCCTCGCTGACCAACTCCTTCAAGCAGTGTTCGCTGGAGCGCAGTTATCTCACCTATACGCATCGCCAGCGCCAAAAGTCGCTGATCATAGTGAACGTTGTGGAACTTTGCGCTCAAGATAGTTATGGCGCTGCTTTGGATGCTGCAACCACTGAAATATCGCCCAACACCGGTAAGTCATCTGCTAGTCTCTTTGCTCTGTGTTAAGGCTACACTTTTGCCATTTGCAGGAGGAAATCAACAACGCGAATACGGCCAACATAGCAACGGCGGCCATTTGGTCTGTATGCTGCGGCATGGCCAACTTGGCCATTTGTTTTCTGGGCTACTGGCGTTGCTTCGCCAACAATTACTTGCACTGGGCGGCCGTCTGCACTTGGGTGCTCTTCAACATACAGGGTGAGCCTTGTCATAAATCATGCGTCACATGCGTGGGCCATTAAATTTAGCTAATCCTTTGTTTTATTGCTCAACATGGGTCGACAGGTTTCATCAGCGTGGGCGTTGGCTTCGAGAATCGTGAGTACCTGGTCTGGTACATATTGTTTGTCATCTTTGTGCCCTATGCCATGCTGCCGTTGCCCCTAAAATGGTGCGTTGTGGGCGGCACAATCACGGCCAGCTGCCATTTGACCGTCATAACCATCAACAAATTTCAGAACAAGCAGGTAAGGCAATAAAACAATACCTAACATGGCTTAATTGCTTCATATTGGTTTTGCACCTCTTGCACTTCGCTGCAGACACAGATGGATCCCAATTGCGTGCTGTTCCAAATCTTTGCCAATTTCATACTCTACACGGCCATCAATGTGGCGGGCATGTACACCAAGTATCTGACGGATCGTGGACAACGTTTGGCATTCATTGAAACACACAAGGCCATGGAGCACAAAAAGGAATCGGAAAAGGAGCTGCAACGCACACAGAAGCTGCTCGATTCGAGTAGGTTTCCCTCTTTATATTTAATACCTAGCAACCAGACAAGTTTTCTGCGAATTTATGGCTGCGATTTATACAAAATAGCTTTGTGTTAAGTCCCAGCTCAGGTAGCTGCATTTATATTGCCTACTAGTTATGTCTTTCAATTTTGTTTCGCCTGCAGTTCTGCCCAACATTGTTAACAACCAAATACGCAGCGAAATGTATAAGGGCACGGATCCGACGGTCGAGACGCAATTCAACAAATTATATGTTTACCCCATGGACAATGTAAGCATTTTGTTTGCAGATATCAAAGTAAGTGCCGTAAAAAATTTATATTAGCTGCAGGCAATTTAAACTTAATGCGCCCCATTTGCCATTCGCAGGGCTTTACCGAGTTGGCGAGCAAAACAAAAGCACAGCAATTAGTAAAAATTTTAAATGACCTTTTCGCGCGTTTCGATCGCATTGCAGAGGTAAGTGTCCAGCTATATGGCATAGCCTACATACTATAAAGCAAACAATTGTTGTTTTCAAAGGACAACCATTGCCTGCGCGTAAAGCTGCTAGGCGATTGCTACTATTGCGTGTCGCAATTCGAAAGTGACAACTGGAAGACGCGGCCGGATCATGCGGTGTGCAGCGTTGAAACTGGACTGCACATGATAAAGGCCATCAAGGATGTGCGCCTGCATACGCATGTAAGTGGGGGGTAACATTAAAGGCGGCTGGTGTTGTTTAAAAGACTCTTAAATGCGCACAAGTTGACTATGAATATAACAGTTAAAGTCTGTAGACTGTGACTGTGCCTATTTGCGCCCTGAAGTATGCAAATATATTTTGTTCAAAGTATGCGTTGGCCAACAATAAAGGTTTATAGCACTTTTTGTTTATAAACTGGCGGCGGCATTGTGGTTTTCCCAGTGCAGCCTTTAAGTGCTTATCCTGGGGCCAAATCTGAGCCCACGTATTTATTTATTCAACAGCTTCAACTGTAAATCAATAACATTTAACTGCAGGGCAAAGCGTATTTATTTTTTTTTTCGAAATTTAATGTGCGCAAATTTCTCAGCTGTCGACTGCTTTGCATTTTCGGCATATTTTTTCTTCTTGTCCGTGTTACATTTTTTTTCTGCAAACAAGCCGCTTTATTTTTATTGCACATTGCTGTGCGGCGGGGCCAATGTCACATGTTGAGCGCCCGTTTGCTGGACGTGTTGACAATTCATTTGTATGCAAATCTCAGCAGCGCAAAAGGCAGACCAAAATATGTGTTAAATATTCATGCGGGGCAGCAGCCAAAGCTCCGCACGGGTACAAAAAATAGTAGTATAAATATATATTAATTGATATTTTTTTGGCGCAACGTTTGTGTTGCACAGTGGCAACTGCAGCAAAAGCTTAATTGCTGGCAAACTGAGCGACTGACTGACTGACTGACGCACTGACCAACGTAACTGACACTGACATTGACACAATGACAACAACAGCAGCAGCAGCAGCAGCATCAACTGTTGACCACAGAAAACATCACACAGACCCAACCCAACAATCTCCCTTGTGCCCGCTCCAGTGCATTTGGTTAAGGCAGCGTCGTGCTTTGCATATTTTGTGTACTCTGCACTTTTGTTAATTTTACAGGTTGACCTAAACATGCGCATTGGCATACACAGCGGGTCGGTCATGTGCGGCGTGCTCGGCAACAAGAAATGGCATTTTGATGTTTGGTCCAACGATGTTATAATTGCAAATCACATGGAATCCGGCGGCATACCCGGGTAAGTGCAGTCACGTGCCGACTTAGTAGCATATATATTCCCTGAACTGAACCCTCAACTGAATTCTTGCTATGCTAATTAACTGTAAAATTATGCACTGGAAGTGACATGATCCGCATGTGCGCCCATGTCAAAACCAACAGCCATGTGGCAAGTTAAAACCAAATATTGTTAATTAGCATACGCAAGCAATTCAGAGCGAGACAAAAACCTGCAAGCTGCAGGTAAAATATTGAAGTTTTCATTGTTAGAGCGAAAAGCAAAACAAGTAACTTAAGCTTATGATTGCACTACGAGCAGCAAAGTAATTTACTCAGCACTTTAATTACAGCATAGAGAAAGTTGCTGTTGATTTCAGCTGTGGCATAAACAATTGCATAGTTTTCTATAAATTATTTGGCCAGCGTCCAGTTCGATAAATTAGAAATGCAATAGGAAACTTTTCGTAGTGTGTGTTCTTAGAGCAGATGCCACATTTTTAATTGGCCAATTAGGGCCATAGTGTGTACTGCCAACAATTGTTAAGTAATTTTGCAAGCTTGGCAAGCCAACCACAAGAACTGACTTCAGAGTCGATTTGAGAACAAAAAGGACTAAATTTAATGCAAAATGCTTTGATGTAATTGCGGCCTAGGCCAACAGAAATATAAAGCGCCTACGCTCGTAACCAAATCGTCGAGCAACCCAATTATGAAAAGCACACACACACAGACACCCACACACACACAATAAGCATTGAAAGCAATGATTGTGTAAGCTTAGAACTTTACGCACAATCGCTGCGAACGTTGGCAAATATTTGAATTTAATTTTCGCCAAACTACAATAAACGAATTCCAGACGCGTGCACATCTCGGAGGCAACGCTCAAGTGCCTGAACGACTCCTACGAAGTGGAGCCGGGCAATGGCGGCAGTCGGGACAATCATCTGAACAAGCTCAATGTGACTACCTATCTAATCAAGCGCACCGAGCCATTGCGGTAAGTCTATTTAGCTGTGCCTCAAGCATTTGCTTATAGCCATTTGGTTATCCATTGCAGACCCAAGCGGCGTTTCGGCACACGCAGCAGCGCGCATCAAAGCACTGGCACTGTGGCCGCTGTTAGCAGCGCCTTGCCCAAGTCCATTTCGGCCAGCGGCAGCGGCAATGACTGCAGCATTGGCGGCGACACTGGCAGCATTGATGGCCGCAGTCTGGAGTTTGCAGCCGCAGCAACGCAGCAGCCCGCGCAGCTGCTGCAGCAGCAACAGAAGAAAAACATTTCGCTCAACTCGCTGCCCAATGTCGTGGAGGGCGTGGCGCTGGATAATCGACGGCTGCGTAATGGCGGCGCCAATGTGCATGCAGCTGCGCCAGTGCACCCGCCGGTCTGTCCACTGTAAGCTCACCCACGGCTATGATGTCGGCGCCGCTGGAGCAGCAGCTAAGGCCGCGTAATGGCGCCAGCATACAGAATCTAACGGAAACCATTAGCGCCAAGGGTTTAATCGTAGAGGACGAAAGCACCACGGAATGGACGCCGGAAATACCGTTTAAGAATGTAAGTTAAAAGTGAAAGAAATGTATGTCCTGATTATAATTTGTTGCTTTCGTTTAGTTAAGCAGCGGCGAGGAGTGTTTAAATCGCGTGGATTCCATACTAGTGGATCCCAAGCAGGATCAGCGTGTTTCACTCACCGTGCTGGATGAGGAAGTAAGTTGCACGCTCAGCTTATGCCACAGCACTTAACGCTAGCGCTTTGCCTTATTTACTTAACAGATTGACGAGTTCATTGAGCAGAACATACAAATTAATTCGAATAAAGAGATACGCCGCGAATATTTAAATGCCTGGACATTGAAATTCATTGATAAGAGCCAGGAGCAAAAGTTCTGCCAGCTACGCGAGGACATGTTCCGGTGCGTTGTACCTTGGGCACGTTTAATTAATGAAGTGTTGCTAATTGATTTTTGCTTTTCCGCTGCTGCAGCTCGAATATGCTCTGTGTGTTTGTCATTTGGATATTTATTGTGTTGTGCCAATTTATCATCATACCAAGGTGCACCATAGTCATCATTTGTTTGGCCGTTGGCACGCTCGTGCTCACATTCTGCTGTGTGCTTGTCATGGCCGAGGAGTTTCCAGGTAATTAACGCCTACACTTTAAGTAATTAATCAGCATTCAGTTGCTTTAATTTTTGAACATTTTCTTCAAGTGTATTTTTGTTTGCTTAATTTCAGGTCTGCCCACCTTTTTGAAAATTAATTCAGCCAAGCTGGTGCGTCAACGTCGACGTCGCACGTTCTTTATTTGCGGCGTCATCATTTCCATGTGCATGCTGAGCGCCATTGGCCTGGTGCTCTGCCCCAGCTCCAGCTACAATGGCAACACAGAATTGCAGCAGCACCAGCCACATCCAGCCATTGCGCAGTTTAGCAACGCCACAGACGCCACCATCTTTTGGTCACAGACCATACAACAGAATCTGACCATAAGCACGCCTGCCAAAGGCGCCTCCTCGTCGGCTGTGTCACTGCTGACGCAGATTAACGAGAGTATACCCAATAAGCCCAATGAGCTGTTGCGTCTGTTGAGTAATCTCAGCACGCCGCTGGAGACCTTTGAGCTGTCGCATCGTCCACTCGCCTTGAGCTTCAGGTGAACGCTATCGCAGCAACAGCGCCTTCAGTTCCATGGACGACGAGCTGGGCTGTGTACATCGCGAGTATATTGTGTTCACCTGGGTGCTTCTGCCTTGGTCTCGCTGGCGACGGCTCTGAAGTTGTATTACTTGATTAAGGCGACAATGGCCTTGGCTATGGTATTATTCTATACGACCATGATTTTCATCCGATTTACCACTGAGGAGAGCTTTAGCTTGGCCAAACTAAGAGAGCTGGGCATGCCGCTGGGCGTGCAGATGCTTATACTGCTTATAACCTTTCTAATTATGGTCTGCTATCATGCCAGGCTAGTGGAGGTGAGCGCGTGCTCCTACAGTTCATTGAACCTTTTGTTTATTTTATTCTTTTCTTGGCTGCCCAGGTTACTTCACGCCTTGACTTTATCTGGAAGGAACAAGCGGAGCGTGAGCTCATCAACATGAAATCGAATCGTGCGCTCAATGATACGCTAATTAAAGTAAGCGCCCCAACACTAATGAATCCCAGCTGATTAATTAAAACCTTTTGCAGAACATATTGCCGGACCATGTGGCCGCCTATTATCTATCGGACGAGCATACGGATGAGCTTTATTCGAACATGCACGAGTTGTGCGGCGTCATGTTCGCCTCCATACCCAATTTCCAGGACTTTTATTCGGAGGACATTGACAACGGCAAAGCCTGCATACGTATACTAAATGAGATTATCTGTAAGTTGATTGATTAAATGCCGCGCGCCAGCTTCTAAGTCTATTGTCTCTCTGGCTAGGCGACTTTGATGAATTGCTGGAGGAGCCACGCTTTGCTTCCATAGAGAAAATCAAAACTGTGGGTGCCACCTACATGGCAGCGGCTGGACTTAATCGTGCCTCGTTGAATGAGCGTGGCGAGACCGCCGAGGACAGCGTTTGTGATCTGGTGGAGTTTGCATTTGCCATGAAGAAAAAGCTGGAGGAGATCAATGGCGATGCTTTTAATAACTTTCAGCTGCGCGTTGGCATTTGCAGTGGCCCACTGGTGAGTGGCGTCATTGGCGCACGCAAGCCTGTCTACGATATCTGGGGCAATACGGTAAATGTAGCCTCACGCATGGACTCCACCGGTGAGAATTGGCGCGTGCAGGTGCCCGAAAACACCGCCGAGCTGCTCTGCAGCCGAGGCTACACCTGTGTGGTGAGTAAACATTTAAATTAGGCTTAAGCGCACGCTTAACTTGTTTTATTCAATGCAGAAACGCGGCGAAATCAATGTGAAGGGCAAGGGCATGATGACCACCTACTTTGTGCATCCCAAAGGCATATCCGACAGTCAACTGATCTCACCTGTGCGCATGCCCGCTGGCATACCACTGGCACCCACACCGAATCTACAGCGTCAGACCTCGCATCATGGTTCCTTCAGTGCCGTTGTCTTTGGCATGCTGCAGGCCACCAAACGAAGCACCACCATACCAGGCACACGTGAGTAATCCTACTCACATACTTGTATTTTATATTAAGTTTATATTGTTTACTTAGCCACTGGTACGCCCTCGCCGCAAATACGTCGCGGACATCGCGGCAGCACCTTCAGCTCGGTGCGTCTCTCCCTCAAGTCCACGAGCGTTAATCCAGTGCGACGCAATACGACACGCGTGCGTGCGCGTTCCTATCGCCAGAAAAAAAGTAATTTTTTATTTTATTATAGTTAAAATTTTATGCGTTCAGTTTTTGCGAGTTGCTATCTGGCCACAATTCACTGGTCGACAGTGCCAGGCTTACGTTAAACATCTATAGTTATTGTGCGCTTATTGCTGTTTTCGCACTCTTGCCGAGTCAGTAGTTGATGACAACTTAATTCTGATAGCGCTATATCAGACACACAAACGATCGCTATTATGAGTGGAGGCCTACAACGCGTAGCAGCATTGGGTTTAATATCCAGATCACAGTAGTGTTATCTTTGCGCGCATATAGCTCTGTCACAGACAGACTTAAATATTATTGCTAGAAAAAGAGTTCTGAAGACATATTTCATTTTTGGCAAACTTGTTTTGCACTATATCTAGACTCGTGTGCGCGAAACTGGCATCACTATAGTTAGAATCATATTGGAGAAGTATTCTATTAGTATTTGTATTATTCATGTATGAGAGATTGTGTAATTATTAATGTCATGTATGTTAAATTTGCATTAAAGAGACTTAACTCAGAATCACACTATTGCTCAGCATCTAATTATCTAGATACGTTTGCTACATATATAATTACGCTAGTTCCTAATGGTATTATGAGTCTATAGCTCTAAGGTGCATGCATTTTTTAGCAAAATGTCGCAATTCGAGACTGCCACAAGTTCGCGTTCTATGAGGGACGTCCAAGCAATATCATCAGAGTATTATAACATATTGCCAGTGATATAGCTGAACTATACTGTATTGTAAATGAGTACCTTTGGAGCTAGATGAGTCTTTAGGTATGCAAAACACGACTGTTTGCAAGACATTCTCGAGATTCGATTTGTGTAACAATTACCTTCACTAGTATTTATTACGCTAAAATAGCGGTACACATTTAAATATGCAATATAACAGATACTACACGCTGACAGTTGTCATACATACATATATTTAAGCTCGTGTAATGTCTAGTGTGAAAACGCCCTAATGACATCTATAGCATACACGTCACACCTAATAATAGCACCACATATTGCAGATAATCCATAGTTATGTTATATATCGCATGGCGCGACTGACCATGTTAAAACTGGACCAGGGAACTATGAAAAAGAACAAATATTAAGAGTGAAATAGTCTGCATATAGCGCTTGAATTTAAATCACAGTGCCGAACGTACAGTTTATCCTAACACCAGCCTAGTTAACGGAAGCTAAACAATATGTTCAAATAAATGACATAGTAAAGAGAAAGTGCGACACGTATGCAGCCAAAAAACACTTGACTAGCTCTTGGTAATAAGAGTGGAATAACTCAGTACAATCTGGCATCTAAAATAATCAGCTACAATAACAACAAAAAAGAAACGACCACAAAATGTATTTTTATGCGCAGATTGCAGACGAGGAGTGGTACATCTAGCACGAGGAGGCAAGCCGCGCGGAAGCAGTCGCGTGCATGACGCAGATTGCAGAGACAAGATGGGACCAGCGAGCACAGGCTAGCATCTGATCTAGAGCGAGGGACACGACGTTCACAGCAGCTGTGCCAGCGCTATGTTACTGTTATAGGCCGCTGTCATGCTACCAATATAAATGTTCATGCTCTTCACGAGAGCTTAAAGCCAAACTGAACATTGGCGAGCGCGTATCTATGAGAGCTCACGACCATACTATCTTTCTACTATTGCTACTCGACACTGCTAATTGACCATCTATTGATATGCGTCTGGCTATGAGCATAACGTAATGTGCTAGCGGTAAGGCTTCCAGTTGTCTTGAGATTGAAGCAACATGCGGTAGTCGATCATATATTCTACTTAGTGCTATAGTGCGTGCTGATGTCTGAGACGTGATCGATATAGTGAGTGTGATTCCACAATGCGACAGTTAATCGTACAAATACATGGAATGAATTCTCACTACATCACTCCTCGTACTCTCACTATCTAAAGTCTGTATGTTTCGAGTCCGTCAGCTTCGCTTTGTGTCTACAATGCTAGTCTCGAAGCGGAGAGCTGCACGACGCTATAAACTCAAAACTGTCGGAGTCTATCAACATAACAGTCATCATACGGTCTATGAGTGAATTCATGTACTCAGAGCGGATGCTGCTCCACATAATGCAATATCACCATAGCGTCAATGAGCCCAGCAGCAAGCACAGCCCGAAGCAGCTCGCGGATACGATCCATCTACCTATCACCACCCGACACATGACGAGCTTCCCTTAAGGCTACATGCTCTAGCCACCATATCTGTGCGAGCAGTCGTCGGCACGGAAGCGATGACCAATATTGGATGCTGAGTTGATGTAGCTTGCGCGGCATATGTGCGTAGTAGTGTGAATGCATAGTAAAACATAGTATACACGGACAGACATCACGCAGTTGCTAATTTCATTATCATTCAATAAAACTACGACGAATAAGATGTACAGCACTAGCTTAGGTGCTAACAAGTAGCGACGCCTTGACAGCGACATTTCGTCTGATATTCTAATACGCACAGCAAAACGAGTATAAAATTAAAATTAGGAACTACATACTGCTGATGTAAGAGTAACTATATATTATTTAATATCAAGTCTCAGCGATGTCATGATAGTCATAAATCTCCGATAATGGCAGTATATTCGAGGTAGCTAGAACTATCTAATATCTTCTATCATTACGATTATAAAAGAGGCGAACTATTTACTACAGCACAAGTTCTTAAAAATGTATCTAGCTATTATATAACTGAACAAACTGCGAGAGACCAAGAGTTATACTAGTGCCACGACACTATTAACTTATAATTAGCTTATTCGATACACAATAGATTAGATACGCGCACCATATACAAGTATTTCGATATTCACATACCTGTTGTAGCTATGCGGCTCGTAAGAGAATTAGCGTCCGAGCGCGCAGAAACAAGCATGTGCTACATATTCATTGGTGCACAGGCAGGACACACAATAAAATTAATAAGAGATATAGCGACACATTTCACTGACGACAGCTTTTTCATACATTGAGCGATATGAGCATCGCACATAACATTCTGCAAATTTAACTATATTGAGAAACGTTGTTCTTGCAGCATGCACGGACATGGCAATGAAGTCGCCACTAGAGCACACAATGAAAGCGATCAACGCACGTGAGTCTATAATGCCTGAGCATTGTGTTTACAGTTTACGAGCACTTGTGCGAGGCGATGCACCTCTGAGCTCCTCTAGTAAATAACTTGTAATTGTTACTTTCTAGCGATACACGTCTGATGCAGCTTGTTGTTTGCATGTAGTCGGGTTTCATTGACTGTAGATACTATAGAGCACTGGAAAAACATGAAGATATATACAATCTGGACAATATGTCAAGCGCGTAAATCATATTCACTGTCTCTTCACTAATTCAATACATGGAAGCAACGAACATGACGCGTCTGAAATTCAGAGAGCTGCGTGGTTGTGCTGAGGTAATGAGTCAACATAAGTATGCGCTAGCTACATATTATTTGTGCTAAACCGATACTGATGGAAATCGCTTGCCTCAGAAGCGCTGACATTCGTCTGTTTGTCTTTGATGGATTGAGATTGCATGTGACGATATATGTATATCGAGGCGCACACAGACGCAACTAAAGAGACAAGCTCCTGTCGCATGCAATAATTAAGTGCACTTCTATACGCGAATTTACTCCATAATACCGAGTAAAGCGAGAGCAAAAGAGTCGCGCTAAATTGAAACAATATTCACACATGTTCACAAATCGAGATCAGCAAAATGCACACTTGCGCCGGCACACATACTAAACTCATAAGCGACCTCACGCACACACAAAACTATGTTCTGTTGACAAAAGACGCGAAGTAATCATTCAGTTGTAGATTTGCAATGAGCCATGTGTGGTTACAGCTGACGTATCGTAGCATATTGATTTACTCTGCACGTGCAACAGCTTGTGGCAGCAATCAACAGCAGCAGACGACGACACAGACATACATCCAGGACACGCTGCAAACGCGAGACGAAACAAGAACACAGTGACAAAGTCTGTTGAGGACACAATAGCAATTCTAACGAGGACTAACACACCGAAGTCGAGATATAGAGGAGCAATAATAATTAGTGAAGAACATAGGTAAGTGTTAACACTATCGCTGACTAAGAACTATAATATGATATGCTGTGTCAGACGTCTAGCTCACTAAGTTAAAGTCTCGCGAATGCTCAGCAACTAAAGTCTCAAAATATTCGACACGCTATACAGCAGTTACAATACTATTCTTACCATGTAGAACAAGCTGATTGGACATGTGAATGATGTCAGCAAAGCAAGATAAGCAGAGAAGTAGTCATAAGCATAGTCAATATCAATATGACATGAAACCAAGTGGAAGTCATCAAGTGAGCTGATTGCGAGAGATTAATTAATAGCAAGTGTGCTTAGGTATGTATGTAATTGAGAGTGACAGTTATTAGCAAACACGCATAAGAATGACTATCAGCTAATTCCTGACATGTTCTATTATATTAATGGACTAGAAAATGCATTATGTATTAAGTCGATGTAAGTGTTTTAAAGGACATGGCAAGTCAGCGTGCGTCAGAGTGCGATTCTAGATACTACGATAGATATGACGAGTATTGCACACTCTAACAGTCGCTGGCTAGTCTCTCAATCATGCAAAGCTCCTCTGCCGCAGTGTCTGTGTTAGTAGATCGTGATTTTTTATTTCATTCACTTCGTGTTATGACATGCAAGTCAGACTCAAGATTTATAACGATTGTTGTTGGTTCGACTTGCCAGCAGCAACACGTGTCACGAAGCCAAGTGAGTTCGCCTGGCTGTTGTCGCTTCTCGTTTTCAAATCCGAGACTAAAGCGCTTGCCCTGGTTGAGCCTGGTAGGCAAGGATGGCATCGGCTCAACCCTTAGCGCTCACCTTCTGTTGCGAGCAGCTGAAGCGTCTGTTAGCAGTGAGTTGCCTAATCCTTTTGTGAATGGAATGTTCTCGTTAGCTGTCTGCTGTGCACCGATGCGTGTGGTGTTAAGTCCAGTGTCTGATTTCTGTGTATGTATGTGTGTGTTGAGAGTAGCGGACGCTGATCATTGTGGGTTGTTTTTTTGCAAGATCAAGTGTAATGTTGCAGATATTGCGGAATGCTTATCTTTTCGCTTGTCAGAACCAGTTGCTATAACCTGAATAACAATACACATCAACGAAACACATACACAGAATACACAAGGACATCGACAGATCGCAATATTATGAGATTCGGTTCTATAATGCAATATCTTCAAGATGTGGCAGCCCTGAATTCTGCGATCGCGCTGCTGATACCTCTACTCACCGACTGCGATAACACTTGCATGTCAACACGACCAATACGTCGATAATGTACATACTTTGTGTATGCGTGTGTGTGTCAGTAGTGTGGTGTGTGTCAAGCAACTATCGTAAACGAGTCACTATGCACAATAATGCAACGAATAGTAACTCATGAATGTATTTTTCGTCTAGCAAAATTTTTTATATTTCTACTCTTTTTACAATTAATACGCTACAATAATAATTTTCAAACTGTAAGCATCGACACTACAGTACTCAAGCTTTCAATACAGTAAAATATGTTTGGACTTTTATTCAAATATGTTGCTATATTCCAGATCCCAGCTCGAAATGTAGTTTTCAAACCCACAAAAAAAAACAACAAACACAAAGCACAAGCAGCAACCAAAAACAAAAAAGGGTTGCTGTTGTTTTTTTTGGTGCTGCTGCTGTTGGCCTCATTTGCCTACCGGTCAACGTCATCATCATCCGCTCGCGTTTCACACCTGCACTCGTTGCTGTCTCGCTCTCTCCCTCTCACGCTCACGCTCACATGCAAAACAAACATATCTTGATACACATTTATTTTGAACTCCATATTATTTATGCCCCAACACGTTTTAAGGGCCGCGCCGCGCCGCGACTGTTGTCATAGCTTCTTTTCCAACTAAACAATTTCAATCTTTTTGTTGCCCCCACCCCTTAGGCCCTAAGCAGCTTTTGCTACGCTTCTTTGTACACGTTGCGCCATAAATTATATGCAAAGCTGCTGTTGCTGCCACTACAACAACAAACAATGTTGCAGCTTTTGATTTCCGTTTCCCATCACATGAATTTCCTTTCTTTCATGCCCACAGTGTGTGTGTGAGTTTGGCTTGAGTCTGTGTTCTGCAACTTTTGCTTTTTTACGTAGGTTCTTTACCTCTTCAGATCTGCCCCCCTCCCTCCTCTGTTCATTGTGCTTTTTGCACGCTTCAATTGTTTTCGCATGCGCATGTATCTTTGTCGGCTACTTAATGTCTCCTCAGTCCTCAGTCTGTCTGTCATTTCATTCATCCTGTTATGCTCTCAAGCTTCCTTTTCGAACAGCTGCCGAAGCTGTTGCTGCTCCTGGCTTGCGGTTCACCCTCAAAATAGTTTGAAATAAAATGCGCATTAAGCAATACATATTTATATTTGCTATTATTCATGTAATTTTGTAAGCAAGTTCAATAACAAATCATTGTGCGCACCGCAAACCGCAACTCAGGGTGAAGCGTCAGCGCTTATAAACAAACAAATTCTTTTTAAATTTATAGCTCAGTTATTTTCATCTTAATTAAAGTGAGTGTTTCAATATGAAGGTAGCAAACATCAAATGCAACCAGCATTCAAATTAAATGTATCTAGATACTTTTGTGCTGCTTGCTAAATAGCAAGTTATATATGCATATAAATTGTAAAACATTTATGGCATGTCAGCAAGTTTTTATAAACAACAACAACATGAGCATCAACACCTTTTTGCAAGCACATTTTCCTTTTATTTTATACCTACACACACATACACATACACATACTTAAGCCATTCACAGTCTTTACGGCTGCGGGTCTTGTCTGGTCGTTTTTTTTTCAAGTTTCATATTTCCACTTCATTATGCTTTGCATGCTTAATAATAATACTTCCACTTCGTGCTCAGTTTCAATTACACAAAGTTTCGCTTTTGTTGCTATTATTATATGTAGTTGTTGTAGCTTTCCATTTTGTTCACTGTTGCGATTTCTACACACACACTGACCGAAATTGCCGTAATACTTTTCCACTTAATTAAAATGTTAAGCGCATAACCTAAATTTCATTTTCTATATTCCCCACACACACACACACACACACACAGAGAGAGACACTAATACACCTACATGCATTGGGGAACTTTTGCACAGCTGCTATTTCTAAGCTGCAGAGGGCGCTTCGGCTCTGCTCTGCTCTGCGGCTGTGACTCATGCAATTGACTCATGAAGCTGCTGGGCTGCAAGACAATGACAAGTTTATGCTCTCAAGTGAACATAGAGCGAACATGCATGCAATTTATGCGGAAAAATGAAAATATTGATGACAATTTTATACAGAATAAAAGATAACGCGTGCTGCTGCTGCTGCTGCTGGCGTTGGGGGCATGTGGCATGTGTAAGGGATTAAGACCACACACGCACGCACTGCGATTTCTGTTGAACTTGAAGCGCACAACACAGCAGCAGAACAACTAACAGCTAGTTGTACATACATATATATGTATATATATATTTAGTGTACTGAAGCTGAAATAGTTTTGCCTAAAAAAGGCAATTAATTAAAAGCCGGTTGTTGTTGTTGTTCTTGTAGCAAATCCTAAACTGGTTGAGCAACAAAAACTTCACTTGGGGCCTGTGTTAGCCTGAGGATTGTGCTAGAGACTGCTCTCATGCCTCGTCGCTGATCTTTTGTTGACAATTAGTCTCTTGACTTGTCTCTGTGTACGTGTTCTTTGTCGGTTTGCACTTCTAATAATCTAACACATACATAAGCCACAATTAAATTGGCATCTTTTCGTTTGAAAAAATAGCTAAACATAATTATTAAAGCAAAAAACATTTTACTTGGTATTTATGTGTGTATAAAAACCAAATGAAATACAATTTATGTGTTATAGTTGCAAGTTTTAGTTGCTGCTACATAAAGTTTATCTAATTAACGCGCTATCTCTCTCGCACTCAACCATACAAATAGCCTTGCTGCGTACTTTTGTGGTCAAGTTGCCTGCACTTGTTGATTAACATCAAAAGTTGACAACGTCATCGCTTGCAGTTGCCAACGGCGCTTGACGTCGCTGATGATGATTAACAGCGCTTGCCCCTCACACTAAAAACCGACTGAAAGAAAGCAAGTAAGAAAGAGAGAGAGAGAGAGAGAGTTTGGCTGTTTGATGACTTAACGCTTGACCCTTCTGCTCCAGCGTCACTTTTGATGTGCTGCTGTTGACTTTGCCCCCTGCCTGCCTGGCCGTTGTATCCATTGAGGTCACTTGCAAGGCTTTGAACTTCACGCTGTGCTGGGCGCTACTTTAGTGTGTGATGGGGTTTTTATCATAATTTTCATTTTATTATTTTTATGACGCTGCCTGCCGGCGTCAGTTTAACTCTTGTAATTTGTAATTAAAACTTGTGCGCACAACTTGTGCCTTGTGTCTATTTCAAGTGTCGTTCTGTGTCTTGCACTTTTCGAGTGGAGTGAGTGTAGTGGAGTGGGTAAGGTAAACATCGGATGTGCCAAGGGCTTATCAAGTTCTCTTTTCACTCTTTCACTTTGTGTGCGTAATCAGTCTGACAAAATTATTTCAAGTGTACCATAGCTACTGTATTTATGACTAAGCATTAGGCACAATTTTTGTAGCTTTCCATAATAACGACACACACACACAAACGCATGTGTGTAGTAGTTAGAAACCCACACAGTTGACTGCCAACTATTGTTTTTGTTGTGTGGGCGCCTTTTACAAAAGTTTTTATTTATTATTAAGTATTTTTATAATACAAAAGTTGACGACGACGACGCTTTGCTAAAGTTAATAGGCGTCTATTTTTGGTCACATCCAAGCGTAGACCTCGTTGCTTGTTTAGATGCGAGTCGTGTGTCGTTGACAAAGTCACTGACTCGACTTGAGTTGAGTTGACTTAACTTGACTGATTGCCAGCCATGGGTAATTGAAGGTTAATGGCGCCAAAAATGAGCAGCAGCCAACATTGCATTGCTTAACATGAGAAACAACAGACCTGTCATAATAATACATTTATAATTAGTTGATGGTTGCACTAAAAAAAACACACACACGCACACACATGCAAACAAAAGTAGTCGAGGCGTATGAATAATGCAAGAAGTGTGTGGAGGAGCTGCAAATGAAGTCGAGAGACCACAAGCAAACCACAAGAGGCACAAAAGGCACCAACTCAAAGATTTTTTTATAGACTATAACCCGCCCCCCCTCTGACAATGAGTGGTGGCAGTCAGCACCACCAACTGAGAACTGAGAACTGAGAAACGGCAGTGACAAAGCAGAAAAGTGGTTACGGTTATGTTTACTCATTGCCGCATTGATGATTGAGGCGTTGACATGATATTGATAGCCAAAATAAGAAAGCAAAGCTTTCATTATACAAAAGCAAATACTAAATAAACAATTTGAAACTGCTGCTGAATATATAAATGAATAATCAAGCATTTTATATTGAGACTTAACTATCGCTACTATATGGCATAAGTAATTATGATAGCTTATAATGCCTTTAAACCAAAACTTAAGTATAGTGGAAATAAATTATGAAATCAAAGCAGAGTCGCTGGGGTAGATGATCAACGTGAACGATCGATGCGAATGAGAATGGGAATGACGCTGATGAAAAGCTATAAACACGCAAAGCCAGAAGCCAAACAACAGACAAATAGGCTGGGCAAAGAGAAGCTGATTGCTGCTGATGATCAAGCAGCAGCAGCAGATCACACAGCAGATGATCATGTGGATGAGAAACGTAATCAGACCGGAAATCGATCGGCACGTACAAGCGACAGCCAAGAAGAAGCAGCAGCAGCAGCAGCAGCTGAAGACGAAGCAAAGGAGCACAGAGCGCAGAGGGGGTTGCTGCTGCTGCTGTAAATGAATTATATGAGGCATATTTCTTTAACACACAGGCGTGTGTCGGTCGCTTGCTGTTGTGTGTGTGCGTTGCATTTGGAGCAAGGCGAAAGAGCATAGAATGAAAATAAACTGGATTGCAGTTCAAGCAACTAACCAGTTACTTCCTTTAGAGCCTAATTATATAGCACAAAAAAGATACCAATACCTATGGCACTCTTAATAGCTGTGTAGAGTGTGCTCTGTCAAAAAAGGAAATGGCCCAGCGGAAAAAGGAAGTTGTGTAAACACACAGGTGCAAAAGAAATTAAAGCAATTGCGTATAGGGTTAGAACTAAAAGCAAGGATATAGGATATCGACTATAAAGCAAGCAGATTGCAGTAAAAGTTGTAGTAAGTGCATTAAATATTAATTTGGTCAACACCTTTGCTTTTGGCTCAAATCTGCATAAAGTGCAAGCAATCTTCACTTGTTGTTGTTGTTGTCGACAGGAAGCTGGCGTTTAGACAAACGGCCAGAGACCCAGACAGCAACAACAGCAACAGCAGCAACATCATCATCAGTTGCTGCTGCTTCAGTTGTTGTTGGCCTGTCTGTAAATCTCTCATCCGCTGACAAGGCAGCGCGCAAAAAAAAACATAAGAAATATATTTATATATGTGTGTGTGTGTGTGTATGCCAGTGAATTTATCTCTATTTCCGTTTCTTTTGCATAAATGTTGCCTTTTTTTTTTAGAATTTATTACACAGCCGCCGCTGCTTGCAACGCCGCCGCCCACTCTTACTCTTGCTGCTTGCAACGCCTGCGTTTGCTTTACTTTTCTTTTTGTATTCTGCTGTAATTTTATTTTTCGCTCTTGAAGTAATCGCCTCATTAATTCGCGCGCGGGTTTCATGCTGCACTGAATCAATTTGCATATTGTGCAAAAAAAAAAAAAAAAGCGACTGTGGAAAACGCAGGAAAAGCGCGCACGAGTATTATAATGATATCTACTTACAGAAAGAGTCTTTTAAATTTAATTTTGCGCCATTGCTGCAAATTGAAAAGCATTTAATGATGCTGTTGAAATTGAGAGAGAGAGAGAGCGAATGTTGCACGTTTTATGTTGTAATTTGGTTTGCTGCGCCGCTTGAATGACATTGATGTGCGCAGCCCTCCAATGGGCTAATGTCTGAGTCAGTTGGGGGGGTGGGGTAAATGTATTTTTGGGGGCCAACTTCAAAGCAGCGGGTTGGGTGTGTCGACTTTGGGGCACACGTGTTATTTGCTTTGCTATTTATAGCCTCGAAACATATTACGCCTAATCACATCAGCTCAAAAGCAATTTGAGTCTTCTCTTAGCAATTTACCAAGCATTTTATTGTTTAATACCATAAGTGCACTTGTTGAAAATGCTAATTACGCAGATTTAATGGTTTTTTAATAAGCAAGCATGTGTGTGTGTGTCTGTCTGCCTCAGCATTTCAGTCTACATTTTAAAATCGACAGCGAGACAGACAGCTCAAGGCTGTGTGGCAATTTATAAACTGCCAATAATATTTCTCTGCGTTTTTTCACGTGACTTGTGAAATAGTTTAAAAATAAAGATTGCTAAAGTATTGTATATAAATCTGAAGCACATGTCCGGATATGCGCACTTCCGTTCAAGAAAGAAATTCCCACATGTAAAATGATATGCAAATGCAAAAAAATAAAAACCATAATTCGGTGAGTAGCAACAAGACAAGCACAGACGACAGCACAAAACTCTTTATATTGGCAACTATAATTTTCCTAGTAATCCCTTATCGCTTTACCGTTAATAAACAAAATTAATTCCTATTAAAATTGCTTGCGATTTGATGATTATAACTTATCGCGAATGTTAAAATGCGTCAATAAGCAACAAGCATAAGCATCTATGCAAATTATGAATTTGGTTGCTATATCAAACTTGTTTTGGCAAATAAAAACACGCAATTCATTTAAAAGTGTCACACACAAATATTTTTGTTATTGTTGTGGCCTGGAATTCCCTCAAAGCAGCCGAAAAAAAAATGAAGAGAGACGCAACAATCTGTTGACGACAACGCTTGCCAATTCATGAATCATGAATGAATGGAATGAATGAAATTGACTGTCGGTCAAGAGAGCAGCAGCAGCTGTTGGTGTGAAAGAGATAGCAGCACTGCCAGCGCATGTGCAGCAGACAGAGAGGGAGCTAGAGGAGACGGCGGCAAATTGAAATTTGTAAAATCAAAAGTGATTTTATTTTTGCGCATTGTTTTAATTGTATTTTATCATTTGATTTGCGTTTTAGTTCAATTTGTTTGCCACGCTGTATTTTTGTTTTGCCTTCAGTCGTATTCGTTTCATTCATAAAAAGCAAAACACGCGATATGCGCGACAAAATGTTGTTGATGTCTTTTGTTATCAAGCGAGCGAGAGATAGGCAAAGAGAGCAAAAGAGAGACAGACACTAACAAATACAAATGCAGACTAAAAGACATTTGATTGTTAACACACACAAACAAGCATGTGTATATGTGTGTGTGTGTGTGTGTTTGTTTGCTTAGAGTTTGCCTAGCTCAAGCAGCTGTGTAAATATTCAGTACAACATAATGAAAAAGAAAAATACTTGTAAAACTTAAAGCGGCACAGCAACAAGAGCCAAAGAATTGCAAAAAAATATAAAAACCTACACGCAGCTATAAAGATATATATACACCCAGGCGTATACGCATTATATTTCCGCTCCAATGCGCCTGCCCACTGTTGCGCTCTCTCGCTCACTCACGCTGTCTGCCTTTTTCATTGAGCAAAGTCAGGCAGTCAGAGCTTGGTCATTGCCTGATTAACATGGCTTATCAAGGCGGCAACAGCAGCAGCAGCAATAACAACAACAACAACAATAATGTTTTTTATTATTAACTTTGCACACTTGGCATACAGGGACAAGCCGTCTAGTCAAGCGCCAGGCAGGCATTGCGTTGTTTGCTGACCAGGTGGCGATAATGCAATTTATCAATACACACACACACACATACAAATACAATTACACATGCACAGGAAGTCACGTTGTTGTCGGCTCTGCCCTTTGCTGGGGCTTAAAAGCGCACCGACAAATACGCACAAAAATGCTGCGTAAATTTATGCATAAATATTTTTAAGTTAATTATGCAAAACTTATGAATTGCACATAAATCAAAAGCAACATAAGTTGGTCAAAGGCGTTAAGCTCAAGGTCAGATGAGCAGCTGAAATTTAGCAAAGAATTAAAATATGAAATAAGCTAATGTCAAAGTAAAAGAAAATGTTTACAAACATTTTTAATATATTTAATGCATTTATTTATTATTTATGCTTAACATTTGTTTGCTTTTCGCAGGTGAAGCAAAAAACCTCAGCAGTCGCAATGCGGCCAACACAAGCTGCAGCACGCAGGGCACACGCGATGTCTACTGCACGATTGCGTTGGACCAGGAGGAGATTTGCCGCACACCCACCATTGAGCGCACACTGTCGCCTTTCTTTGGCGAGGAGTACAACTTTAAGATACCGCGTCGCTTTCGCTACCTCTGCGTCTATGTGTGGGACAAGGATATGAAGCAGGACAAGCCGATTGGCAAGATTGCGATCAAGCGCGAGGAGCTGCACAAATACAATCACAAGGATCATTGGTTCTCGCTGCGGCCCGTCGACTCCGACTCCGAGGTGCAGGGCATGGCGCACATTGAGGTCGACTTTGAGAGCGCGCCGGCGAATGCAACGCTCAACGAGAGCATCGAGCTGGTGCAGCACACGCTGCCACATCATACGCATCATACGCGAGCGCATCAGAATGACTACAAGGAGAACAACGAACTGAGCAACATACAACAACGAGCAGCGGCAGCGGCAGCAGCAGCTGCAGCCCACAACAGCGTTGGCATGACGTTAAAAGCGCGCACCGCTGGAATCTTTGGGCATGTCCAGCAGCAGCAACAACAACAACAGCAGCAGCAGCAACACCAACAACAGCAGCAGCAACAGCCAACAGTCTGCAATCAGCCGCAGCAGCGGCATGTGCGCGTCGCCGTACGCGTCGCTGCCTGCACTGATCTGGCTAAGAAACAAGGCACCTGCGATCCATTTGTGCTCTGCACAGCGCATTACAGCAACAAGCAGACGATAGCGAAGCGCACCAAGGAGCGCAAGAAGACCGTCGATCCGGAGTTTGATGAGGTCATGTACTTTGATCTCGCCATCGATGCGGAGGCTAACAGCTATGCGAGCAGCAAATCGCCCGCCTCGCTGGAATCGTCGGCCAACAAGGCCTACTCCATATATCCGCTGGGTGGCGCTGATCTCTGCGAGATTACGGTGTCGCTGTGGCACGATGCGCATAGTCCTGTCTTTCTGGGTGAAGTGCGGCTGCCCATGCTGAACAAGCAGCAACAGCAGGCGGTGCAGCCAGCTGCCTGGTATTATCTCCAGCCACGCAGCAGCTCGTCCAGCTGTCGCTCCCTCACAGCCAGCACACGTTCCTGCGCCACGCCCCCAGGCACGCGACTTAGCGTCGACTCAACGATTGGTTCGCTGCGTTTGAATCTGAATTATACCGCCGATCATGTCTTCCCGCTGGCCACCTACGATGATCTGCTGAATCTGCTGCTCGAGTCTGTGGATCAGCGGCCCATAACACTCTCAGCTGTCTATATTTTGGGAGAACTGGTGTCGGGCAAAACGGAGGTGGCGCAGCCGCTGGTGCGTCTCTTTACGCATACGGAACGCATTGCGCCCATCATCAAGGCGCTGGCAGATCATGAAATATCCAATCTAACCGATCCAACGACCATCTTTCGCGGCAATACACTTGTTTCCAAAATGATGGACGAGGCCATGCGTCTGTCCGGCCTGCATTATCTGCATCAGACGCTGCGTCCGGTGCTCTCGCAGATTGTGGCGGAGAAGAAACCGTGCGAAATAGACCCGAGCAAGGTGAAGGATCGCTCGGCCGTCGATACGAATCTGCATAATCTGAAAGACTATGTGGAGCGCGTGTTCGAGGCCATCACCAAGAGCGCTGAGCGTTGTCCCAAGGTACTCTGTCAGATCTTTCACGATCTGCGCGAGTGTGCGGGCGAGCATTTCCCACGGAATCGCGAGGTGCGCTACTCCGTTGTCTCCGGCTTCATATTTCTGCGTTTCTTTGCGCCAGCCATACTGGGTCCCAAGCTCTTTGATCTAACCACAGAGCGTTTGGTGAGTAACCAAAGAAAGCTGCTAAAGTTTCACTTTCTTAATCCAGTTTGTTTTTTTCGTAGGATGCGCAAACGAATCGTACGCTGACGTTGATTTCCAAGACGATACAATCGCTGGGCAATCTGGTCAGTTCGCGTTCATCGCAGCAGCCCTGCAAGGAGGAATACACCGGGGAGCTGTACAAGAAGTTCTGCACGGAGAAGCATGTGGAGGCGGTGAAGCATTTTCTGGAGGTCATCTCCACGGCGAATGGTTGTGAGGCGCCCAGCGGCAATCAGCTGTTGGAGGCTCCACAGCTGCCACTAGAACCAGTATTACTTAAAGAGGGGTAAGTTGTTGGCACTAATTAAGCTTAGACCAGCGCCAAAGCCATCGATAAATGCTAGAGTTAATCGATAGTTTTGTAGCTTGTTAGTATTTATGCATTTGTATATTCCCTCTGAACACCTAAATTTGGTTGGATTACGCTTTATTTTTATTCTAATACCAAAACTTTCTTTATCTCTCTCTTCTTTTATGCGCGCTGCCCTAAACAAAATACGAAACAAATAATTAAAACCAAAATTTAAATCGCATACTTCATGCAACACTTGCAAACTAAATTCGCACACACAAACACACACACAACTCAAATATTTTTCACATCCAAATTATAATTCTAACGTCTAGCGAGGGGTAAGAACAAAAAACAAAAAATATACATATACGTTTTGCTTTATTATTTGTTTTTATTTCTACCTTTTGGAATTTTTTAATTAGCCAATTTTTTTTTTTTGATAACAACTTAGCATTTAAACATATTTGCCAGACATTTACTCATTTGTTTCTTGTTCTTTTTTTTGTGTTCTTTTTTTCTTTGCTTTTTGGTGTGTTTGCGCTCGCGCTCTCTTGACTTTTCTCTTCGTGCAGCATGATGGTCAAATATCAAACAAGCCGCAAGCGCTTTGGACGCCAATCTAAGCCCCGTTACTTTTGCCTGACAACGCAATCGCTTAGCTATGCCAAGTCGAAGGGCAAGCCACCCAAACCCAACTGTGATATACCGCTCGAGGAGATCGGCAGCGTCGAGCAACTGAAAGACAAAAACTTCAAAATGCAAAATTGCTTCAAGGTAAGTTAACTACTATAAAGCGAATATGCTCTCTAACTATATCGTAGTGCACAAGTTAAAGTTTAGGCGTACATTAAACAAGCATGCAAATGCATAATACCGGAAATGCACAAGTTAACAAACTCATTTTTATAAATAAATTGGGCGCAGGCCGCGTCACTCAGCCCACGCAGCCTCAGACTCCAACATATGCAAAAGACGAGTGTGTGTGCGTATGTGTGTTGGTGTTTGAGAGCGAGTGCAGCTGAGTGGGCGGCTGCGCTGCTGCTGCTGCACTTTTGAGTATCGAAACATCGAGTATCGATAACCACAAGTTCACACGCATAATTAAATCAATTGGTAACGCTGTTGTTTGTCCGTTCGTTACTGCGGTTGAAAGTGAAAACTAAATTGGATTCAGAAAAACTGCCTAGGGCATAGAAACTTTCACATGCAAAAAAGCTTAGTCTCTGACTTGGTCTAGTGTCTTGCCACAATTAAAAATAATTAGCCTTATTATGAATACTACTACTACTACTAGCAGTTGGCAGAGCATTGTTGTTGCTTTATGTTTTGTTTTATGGCCAAAGCGAGCGCGCAAAAAAAAATATACAAAAAGGGAAATTTCAAAACCATAAAGAAAAGAATTCGCTAGTAGTAGGTGCGCGCGTGGGATTTTTTTTTATATTTTTTGCGTGTGAAACGTCTTTAGCGTTGATTTCACTCTATGCGCGCAATTGTTTAGCAACAGAATTATGCAAATACATATATACTATATATATGTATGCTTGTATGTTTCGCTTGTGCACACTTTATAGGCTGAAAGTGAAAAGAACGCAAATAATTAACATATTTACGTGCTGGTGGCCGCAAACTCTCTACAGTTTTCAACACTTTGTCATTCTCTTTCTCTTTGTTTACTCCATAGATTGTGCACAAAGATCGCCCGATAATTGTACAAACGACCAACTGCGTGGAGGAGCGCGAGTGGTTCGACCTACTGCACAAGATCTGCCTAATGAATTCCATCCGCATGCAATACTTTCATCCATCGGCCTTTATTAGCGGCTTTTATAGCTGCTGCGGACGCTCCGACGAGAATGCGCCCGGCTGCAAAAACGTGTCAGCCAAGGAAATGGATTACTTTCAAATGGATCTGGTGACGGCACTCGATCCGGCGTTGGACCTACAGCGCATACACACGCTCATCATGTCGCATATGAATCTACTGGAAGCGCTGCTCGATCCGTTGGCATATCATCAACATTTGCCGCTCTCACAGCAGCAGCAACAACAACAGCAGAAGCAACAGCCACACAATCCGCTGGCGCCGCTGGCTAGCTCACTGCAGCAGCAGTCGCCGCAGGCATTTGCCGAGTTCAAGAAGACCATCGAGAAGCTGCGCGAGAAGGCCTACGCCATCGACAGAGATCATCGCGACTATAAGCAGGGCATAACGCGTCAGCTCAAGTACGGCAGTCGGCAGGCACCGATAGGCGATGACAACTACTGGCACATGATGCGTGCCGCCGGCCAGCTCAACCTGCAACATCATCATCAGCAGCAGCAGCAGCAACAGTTGCACACCCAGCAGCAGCAATTGCTGCAGCCAGTGCTGCCGCAAATGCAACATGTACGCGCTTTGCCCGCCAATGCCAACAGCTCCAGCAACGGCAACATGAACGTAAATGCCTACTACATGCACAATCTGCAGCCGCAGCAGCAGCGCCTGCAACTGCAACAACAACAGCAGCAGCAGCAGCAACAACTCTATCAGCAGCAGCTGCGCAGCCAACAGCAGCGGCATAACAACAACAACAATAACAGCATCAACTGCGGCAATGTCTCATCCTCCAGCCCCTCATCGACAGCATCGAGCGTAGTGGCAGTCACGCCCCCAGTGTTCTCGGTGTTTCGGTGCAGCAGCGGCTGCGGCAGCGCTGCCCAAGCCAGCGCCGCCAATTTATTAGCGGTCAAGACTATGCGTATTTGCCATACCCAGAGCGATCATTTTGACGCGGTGAATGCGCATAGCGGTACACCTAACTACTGCCCCTCCCCGCACACACACACACACACACATACATTAATTAATACACACTCATCCTCCCCACACATATACATACATGCATACAAACAAACGTACTTCGAAACACTTCCAAGCAGCAACAAGAGAAGCATTACGCGTGTACTAATTTTAAACTACTTACAATATTACGATTATTTTTGTATACAAGTTTAAAATGCGTAGACCTAAGCATTTTTTTAAATTAACAATTTTTATATACATTTATACGATGTAATGCGTAACAACAACAACAAACAAATATGCGAAATCTAAATACTTAAGCCTATTTATTATTATTATTATTTTTTTATTGTATTTATACAAGACGCATACAAATTTTCTACTTATGTTTTTAAATACACGCTAACAAACAGAAGTAAACAAAACAGAACGTAAAGAGATAACTGATAACTATATAAGCCGCTAAATAGAACTCTTTCAAATACGATAAACTCCAAAAAAAGCTAAGAACTTTTGTTTTTAAAGAAACCCCCAGCGCTTGTAATGCTATAAAACTCTATATTATATGTATAGAAATTAGTGAAATTAAACTTGTATATAACAGTAACTAAGCATAACATATATAGATCTAGCAAGATACATACATACATATATGTATATACCAGTTATATTAGGCGTAGACAAATTGCAAACTAAATTTAAATGTGTAGTCAAAGCAACTCACAAACATACATAAAAAGCAAATATTTCTAACAAATTGTGAACGCTATTACTATACAAAAGAATAATGCTACATAGATGTAGTTTACATCTAACATACAGATATAAATATATACATACATTTAGTTAGTTTACTTAACTGTCATACAGCTAATGTTATACACACACATATATATGCATACTATTTAAGCAAAAAAAGAAGAAATTAACAAAAAATCGCTTAAAATTGAAGCATTGTTAAGAACAAATTTACTTCCATTTTACAAAACATACAAACATATTTATTGAATGCATTTAATTTCTCATGTTAAACAAATGTATAAAAAATTAAGTAAATTGTTAATGCAAAATTGTATTTGTTAGCTTATCAACTTACTTCCACCGATTTGTTTCCAAAGCTCTTCCAATTGCCTAATAATTATTATTTTAATAATACGCGCACTCACACACACACACATACAAACATACATATATAGTACATACATCAACTTCTTTTATAACAATTTGCCATATTTAGTTTTTTGTTTGCTATTTATTCCTCATTGCATAAATGTCTTCCTCTTCACCTAACCGCTCACCACACTATGACTAACCTTTGCGTTTTGTTTATGCATTCCAAATTATTTGTGCATTTCTTTGTTCTAATGTTGCATAATGTACATACACACATACTTACATACATACACTTACGAATATAACCAGAAATCATTTAATTCATTTACAGTTTGATTTTTTTTATAATTTCGTTTTAAGTGCCTATATATTTAGTATAATTTTATTACGTATACGTAGCCTAAGTTGTTGGTACAAAGAATCGAAACAAAACATACATATATTTTTGTTTATCGAAACAAAACAAAATAAATAAAGCGTATCGCACATTATTACTTTTTTCGTTTTGTTTATTTTATTCCTTTTTGTTAATAAGTTCTTATTCAACTTGGTAGTACCTTATTCATGTGCTTTAGGCAAATTTCGGCATCCTGTTGTGATACATCTTATTAGACAAAAATGAATGTCCAAAAATTATACATAAATTTTCTATGTATGTTGGTTGTTTAATGCAATACATTAAGTTAAAATTGTTGAGTATTTATATTGTGTATTGTGACAATTCAAACAAAAGCAATTATTTCAAACGCTACAAAATCCAAATTAGAAATTAAACATGTACATAAAAACACACACACATAATTTTCGATTAAGTTTTTAATTAATCATGCACACGATCATATCCCAAGGATACAAAACCATGAATAAGCAAATGAAATAGCTTTGTGGCTGGTTTCAATGACATGGAACAGTAAAAAAAAGAAAATAAAAAAGTTAAACCCTATTTTTTGTAAAGAAACCTTTTGAAATCAACTTTACGTGTACTTAAATATATATACAAAGAACAATCTAGTTGCTAAATTAAATCATTTATTCGAATTGCGCGCAGTATCAGAAAAGAGATGGCCATAGTTGTGTGAGTGCTTTCTCTGTCGTTGGGACTGTGCTGCCACCTGACAATTTTAGAATGCACCGAGAACAAAGGAAAACCAAAAGAGTGGTAGCCCCAGTCTTTGCAAATCACAGCTGTTGTGGTGGTTGGCGATATTTCAGTCGGTTTATGTAGTTTCTATCGGAATTTTGTTATTGCAACTTGCTTATTAGCAAAAAACGAGTTTTAACTTTTAAATTAATATCCTTTTCATATTAAAGTGTTATTTAAGTTTATAGTTAACGTTGGTGTATGTGCAAAAAGCTCCAAACACAGTAAAAACACGTAAATACACTACTACGCCCACACTGCTGTTGTCTGTTGTTGCGGCAGGTTGCCAAAAGAGGGCGGTAAGCGGAAGAAGAAGCAATCAAGTGGCAAAAACACAAGCAACACCAGCAACAACAACAACAGGCTGCCACTGCGACAGCGCCACAGGCAAAATGCAAAAAGTTAATTAGCGTGAACACAAATCACCACTCAAAGGGTGGTCTGGCCGCAAAGCGTGCATGTGTATGTGACAGTGTTCGTTTGTGTAGTAGTAGGTCAGGAAGTGGGCTGACCTGTTGGACATGGAGTTTGCCGATTTGATAAAAACCCCCAAGCTGGATGGGGTGTATCTGCAAAATCCAATTGGCACCACCGTCGAAGGCACCCTCTGCATAACGGGTCATCATTTATTACTCAGCTCACGCCAGGAAAACAGCCAGGAGCTATGGGTTTGTTCAAATTGCTCAGCAAAGCGTAAAGTTGACTTTTAATTGATTTCGTGTTGCACGTTATAGCTACTGCACAAGAATATCGACTGTGTGGAAAAGAAGCCAACGGCTCAGCACATTGTTACCGGAGGTGGGATTATAACACTCAAATGCAAGGATCTGCGTATTATAACACTGGAGATTAAGCATGCCAAAGAATTTTTGAATGTTGCAAATTCACTGGAGGCGCTCAGTGCTTTACAAAATTCAGAGCTTGAGTATCCGTTCTTCTACAGACCCATGTACTCTATATTGGAGGATGGCTACACCATGTTTAGGTATAGGCTACAGTCTCTTCGTAATATTCCTATTAAATTATATTTGCTTTGCAGACCAGAGCTGGAATTCGCACAACTCATCAGCGGCTTGAGTATGGGCGGCGCTTCTTCCCCCAATGTAGCCAACATTACCATTTGCACGCCCTCAACATCAAGTATGAGCAACAGCATACCCCATCCTCTGCAAAATGGTTTTGCATTAGACGCCGCTGCCGCCTTGACTGGCAGCACCAGTAGCCTTGCAGCCTCCTGCGAGTGGCGCATTAGCCATGTGAACAAAGACTTTGGCGTCTGTGCCACATATGGCGCTACACTGATTGTACCTAAGGCAATTAGTGATGAACAACTAGCGCTCTCCGCTGCCTTCCGCGATGGAGGTCGCTTTCCCCTGCTCAGCTACAGGCATGAAAATGGCGTACGTACGCCTAATGGCATTGCTAAATGAATTACGTTTGTGTTTTTAATACAATTTACTGCTCTACAGGCCACGCTAATGCGCAGCGCGCAGCCGCTGTCTATACAAGGAATCAAACGTTGCCGTGCTGACGAGGCCATATTGAATGTGGTGCTGGGACGCAGCAAAAAGGGATTTATTGTGGACACCTGGGGCAAGGGCAAGTCACACACCGAAAGTGATCCGCATTATTCGCAGTGGAAGAAGGTTAATCGCGCCATAGGCAATGTTACTTCACCAGCCTCCATTTTGGACAGCTTTGCGAAGCTCATAGAGGCCTGCAATGATGTGGGCTGCAGCACCGACAAGTGGTTGACACGTCTGGAGAACAGCGGCTGGCTAAGCCTCGTCCTAAACTCGTTGAATGCCTCTTGTGTGGTGGCACAATGCCTGGATCAGGAGGGCAGTCCAGTACTGGTGCATGGCGCCAAAGGTCTAGACTCAACGCTGATTGTTACGTCGCTAGTGCAGATTATACTAAATCCCGATTGTCGCACTGTGCGTGGGTAAGTCTTATCTTAATTTATGTTTATATCAATAAAATAAATGCATTTTCTGTTTGCACAGCTTGCAGGCCTTAATAGAGCGGGAGTGGATTCAAGCTGGTCATCCGTTTGGATCGCGCCATCGCTACTCTTGCTACACGCCGCATCAAATGCGCAACAAAAACTCAGGCGCCACATTTGTGCTCTTTCTGGACTGCATCTATCAGCTGTTTACACAGTTTCCATGCAGCTTTGAGTTTAGCACACAGCTGCTGATACTGCTCTTTGAGCACAGCTACTTCTCACAATATGGCACATTCTTGTGTGATTCAGAGCGTGAGCGACATGAGTTGCAAGTGCATACGCGCACCACAAGCCTCTGGTCCTATCTCAATCGACCGGATGTGCTGCAAACGTTGCTGAATCCGCTCTACGAACCGAATGCAAATGTTATATGGCCTTCAGTAGCGCCAATTAGTTTGGAGCTATGGAGCGGTGCGTTAACTTTACATACATAATCTTAAAGTTTTTATAATAATTATTTCCCATTATAGAACTCTATTTGCGCTGGGTAATTGATCAACGCAATTCATCTATTGCCATGACACAAATTCAGGATCTGGTTACTAAACAAAAAGAGCTTCGAACTCAGGCAAGCATATATTTTAAATACATATAGAGCTCTTTATCTCTTTTCCTATAGACTGTAAACTAGTGTAGTACTAATCATTTCAATATTTTTATAGGCACTAAAGCTGCGCAAACAAGCCTTGGAACTAAGCCAGGAAACGACCGCACTCATGGGCGAATTAGATAACGCATAAAGATGGCTACCTCAACGTTGTCTCTCTCTCTAACTCTCTATTACAACATTATTGCGTAAATATTACATATATATAAGATATACACTTATTTTTGATACTTTCTGTAGCCATTTTGAATCAATTATTATTTTAAGCGTACATTTATACAAACAGTCTCTTAAAGTTCCATTCACAAATTTTGCTGAAACAGAAATTTACTTATGGATCTGCTATTGGATCAAAACAAAGTCTCTCTCTCTCTCTCAAAGTCATTTTAACTATAGAAACGATTTTAAACTAAATCTCTCAAATACCGCGCTCTCACAGTCTCTGGAAAAGTATCAAAAGTTGAACTACATTAAGTCAATTTTGACGCATTTACTTTTATGGAATTTTTAGCGTAGTAAGTCGATATACAACATATACATATATATGTAGTACTAATTGGTGTTTAAGTATTGTAAATTCAAAGATTTGCCTTTTTGTACATTTTGATTGAATCGCATTAATTGAAAGCTTTAAAAGCGTTTATAAACAATGAAACTAAATACAATTGAATTAAGCAAGTAAAAGTGTTTTAAATTCCTACATAAATGTGTTTTTTAATATAAATGTTTTTTGTATGTTTGTTTCGCATTAGAAACATGGCAATATTTAAGTAACTGCTATGTATTTTACTTAAACCAATGAAGTGCAATAAATACAAATTGTTTTTCGTAATTTGAAACTGCTAGACTTTAAAAAACACGCATCACTTTTGCCGTTTTTATAATGTAAATTGTTTTATTTGTCGCTATACAAAATATGCCTTTCCTATTGGTTTTTATATCTTTTATTTTTATATAAAAAACTTGATTTAAAGAATTCCCACAATGATCGATCGATTAATTAATTGTACTTAATGCTGGGCAACAATAACAACAGAATATATGTTGAAATATATGATTTTGTAAAAAAATGCAATAGGGACAAGTGAACTTTGAAAAAGAAAAATATATCGCGAGAGCAAGTGAAATGAATTTAAAAAACGAGGCGTCCAACAAAGCTGACGGCATTCAATTCAATTTGAGTTGTATACAATATGTACGCTGAATTACAGAATTTGTGTGTGGTTTGTTGTCTGCTCGAGCAGCTGTCTTAAGAGCACGCCTCATCCTCCAAGAAGAAGAATTGACCGGAACGTTTCTGCTCCGTATCCTTAACCGAGGCGTTCTTGTTGATACGCGGCCTAAAGTTGTTGGGATCACGTCGGAAGGTAATGCCCAGCAGCTCCAGGAATCTGTTCATGCCATTCAACAGCGATTGCGGTGAGAATGCGGTTGTCTTCACCGAGGGCTGACCCTCAATAACAATGACACGATCAGCCAAGTAAGTGGCCATAATGAAATCGTGCTCCACCACAAAACCAGTTTTCTTTGCATGCAAAATGTAGCTGCAAATATCAATAATTAATAAAAAAAAAAATAATTTGAAAAAAATGTATGTAAATACGCACCGCTTGATAACCTTGGCGGCCACTAGACGCTGCTCAGAATCCAAGTAGGCGGAAGGTTCGTCAATGAGGTAGACATCGGCAGGCTTGCCCAAGCAGAGCACCAGCGCCACGCGCTGCAATTCACCACCGGAAAGATTTTGAACTTCCTGATCCATGATTTCCTCAATCTTCATGGGCTTCATAACATCCGCTATAAACTGCGGATGCACATAGGCATCGCGAATCTTATCGTGCAGCAAATGACGCACATGATTTTGGAATTTGGGTGAAATCTTTTGCGGCTTGTAGGAAATATTCAACATAGGCAGTTCGACTTCACCATCGGGCTGCAGATTGCCAGCCAGCATGCGAATAAACGTCGTCTTGCCAGTACCGTTCTCGCCGAGCAGCACAAGAATCTCAGAGTCACTGAAGTGACCCTTCTCGACGGTAAGCTCGAACTTGCCCAGCGTTTTAACCATTGATGGATACACATAATGATTCATGCGCTTGATTTCCTCCTCGGTGGCCGACTCAGACACCTTGAATGTCAGCGACTCCGTACGGAATCGCATGTTCTCCGTGGGCACGAAGCCATCCAGGAAAATGTTGATGCCTTCACGCACCGAGAAAGGCATAGTAACTACACCATAGCAGCCGGGCACACCGTAAAGACAGCAAATAAAATCGGACAAGTAGTCCAGCACGGACAAATCGTGCTCCACCACAATAATGAATCTATCAGATTAAAGAAGCAGTTAATACGTGCTATAAATGTTGTCTAAGTTCCTGGACTTACTTGGTCGGATGTAGCAAGGAGCGAATAGTCAAGGCAGCGTTCAGACGCTGCTTCACGTCCAGATAGGAAGACGGCTCGTCAAACATGAAAATATCTGCATTCTGTATGCACACCATGGCAATGGCAAAACGCTGCAGTTCTCCGCCAGAAAGTTGGGAAATCTCGCGATCCCGAATGTGTGACAGATCTAACATATCGCAGATTTGCGTCTGTATCGCACGCTCGTCCTTCTTATCGAGCAGGTCACCCACTGTGCCGCGCACTGCCTTGGGAATTTGATCCACATACTGTGGTTTGACCAGCGCCTTAAGGTTATCCTCCAATATCTTGGTGAAGTAATTTTGCAGCTCAGAGCCACGGAAGTAGGCCAAAATCTCCGTCCAGTCGGGGGGATTAGCATATTTGCCTAAATTGGGTTTCTGCTTGCCTGCAAGGATTTTCAACGCCGTTGACTTGCCAATACCGTTTTGACCAACCAAACCAAGCACCTCTCCGGGTCGTGGAATGGGCAGGCGATGCAGCTTGAAGGAGTTTTTGCTATAACGATGCGTTGTGTGCTTCTCCAAGTTGCTGGGCAAGTTAATAATTGTGATAGCCTCGAATGGACATTTCTGCAAGTAGCTCAAGATTTAGTCAAAGGACATTAGAGTAAGACATTGGACGAACCTTGACACAGATACCGCAACCTATGCAGAGCTCCTCAGACAGTGATGCTATCTTCGATGTGGGCGTCACTTCAATGCAGAGTTTGCCCATGCGCACCACGGGGCAGGACTTCTTGCATTCCTGCCTACAACGCTTCGGTTTGCATTTGTCATCGCTCACGATGGCAAT
This sequence comes from Drosophila busckii, assembly GCF_011750605.1. NCBI lineage: Eukaryota > Metazoa > Arthropoda > Insecta > Diptera > Drosophilidae > Drosophila > Drosophila busckii. The sequence continues at coordinate 7,642,828 of NC_046606.1, forward strand.
ACGTGTCTGCTTGTCCGTTTCCTCGTGATCCTTTCTGCGCGACATGCTGTCAATGGCAAAATAATTGCTTAATTATAAATGCTCGCCACACACAAACACTTGTCAACGTTGCAAATGTCACACACGACGGCCGTCAAAACAAAACTAGTGCAGCGCGGGGGAGGGTGCGGGGCGGGGTCAGTGCTGCGTGCAGTGAAAGTATAACCTCAAACAATTGCTTTCTGCGCGTCTATAACAGGTCAGCTGTACTTGAGTCCTTGCCTCCGTTCACTATTTCACAACTACACTAAATTTCACTTGAAATTTACCTGTGAATTTGGCCGAAATATATTTAAAACAGGCAAAACGTCGACGCACGCTCTTGCGTTGCCAGCCAACAAGTTTCAAAGGGATTGCACGATACTACTCGGTAGCGGTGGCCAGCAGAAATTAGGTATCGATAGTGACTATCAAAAGAACTAGCTGCCAACTGAACTACAAATAAATTTTGTGTTTATATATTAAAAAATACGTAAATCAAACTGATATAATTGAATGTGTTTTATTTTTACGTATTAATTTATTTCAAGATTAGTGTTAGGTTAAAAATGAGCTCAAATTAATTTGTGAAGGTTTTTTATCAAGTGAATCAAAACTACCAACTCTAATTACCCTGTCGACATGGTATCTATCGATGTATCGATGCTCACGAAATCAATGATGACGTTTAACGTTTGACGAGCCGAACCGTGCATCCGTATATTTTTTTACAATTCCGTAGATATTTACACGCTATAGCTACGTCTGGCTGAAACAATGGTCGTGGAGGAACCCAGTGCGAATAGTGGTGAAAATGTGGAGAAAAGCGACAGTAACACCGCTGTGGCGGAGCCTGTGAAAATCTTCACAATCGAAAGTAAGTTCGTGTGTGTGTGCTTGTGTGAGCGCCCCTCCAGCTGAAGTAGACAGCCACTGACATTTAACCTAAAAAAGTTTGTGTCTATGTTAATTAACAAAACTTTCATTCTGTAGTACTGCACATGATCAAGGATGCTCAGCAGCAACATGGTCTGAGACATGGTGACTATCAACGCTACCGTGGCTACTGCACACGTCGCATACGTCGTCTACGCAAGGCTTTGAAGTATCCTCAAGGCGATAAGCGACACTTCAAACGTCGCGATGTGACGCTTTCCCAGCTGACGGGCAAGAAGGCGGATGAGCGCTTCATACATATACCGCTAATCAGTTCGGAGCGTGCCTGGGCATATGCCATGCAGTTAAAGCAGGAGGCCAATACGGAGCCACGCAAGCGTTTTCATTTAATCAACAAGCTGCGACGCGCTTGCTTCTACGCACTGCAGCTGCAGGAACTGTGCAATGTAGGTGAAATAACTTTTGATTTATGTACATTTATTAAATTATTGTTTTTGTAGACCGAAGCTTTTGATGCACGCACCAAGCTGGAGTGCGAGGCGTACGTTGCCTGGATGCATGGCACACTGCACTTTGAACTTCAACTTTGGAAGACCGCTGGTGAGCATTTAAAACGCGCTCAGGTTGTCTACGAGAACTTGGCACAGGCTTTGCCAGACGATGAGCAGGAGCTGTATCGTGCCAAGGTGAACGAGTTCACGCCCAACTTGAGATATTGCGCCTACAATATTAGCGGTGGTGCCAGCGGTGGCAATATTGATGAGATACTTGAACTGCGTGCACAGGGCGTGCTTGAGAATCTGGATGTGCTGGTGAGCCAGACAAAGACGGAGAGCAGCGAGGGACTGCAGACAATAGATTGGCGCGGCCGCAAGGTGACCGTGCGTCCCGAAAAGGTGCGTCTGTTCCTGCTTAGTGCACAGGAGCTGGATAAATCTTTGGCCAAGACGGCCAAACTGGATGGCAAGATTGAGCTAATCGAACGCATACTTATGGACTGCAAGGATGCAATACAAGCAGTGCGCGATGAGATCAAGCAAGATCCCAAGCTCCGTTCGTTGACCACCGGCCAAACGGTGTCAGGAGTGCAATATTTGTTAGCCTATTTGAGCTACATCCGTCACAGCCGCACGCTGCAACGGAATTTGTGTTTGGTCGAGCAGGTAAGCCACATCGTTTAGTTTTGTCTTAGGCACAGTTAACTTGAGATTTACCTCAACAGGCTAAGCTAAACTTCGAAGATCCCAACCAGCAAAAGCAGGAGCAGACACAAACGCAAGCCGAGGGCAAACGTGTACGCTCACAGGATCTGGCTCGTCTCTACGAGATTATCTTGCAGAATGTAACAGAAATGCAGCAAATCGGTGGCATGGAGGAGGATACAAAATATCAGAACGAGGTGGCCAATCTGGCGCTTACCTTCAAGGCCTTCCGTTGTTATTACATTGCACTTACGCTGGTAGACATGAAGAAATGGAAGGAAGCAGTAGCGCTGTACGAGCGCGCCTCCAACTATGCCAATGAGGCCCTAAAGGGCAAGTGCTGCGAGGAGTTCCAGATGCAGCCGGATCTAAAGAAAATGGTATCCACCATTGATGGCAGCAAGTTCTCAGCACATGCTTATAGCGTGCTCGAGGATGAGAATGGCGATGATGCCAAATCGACTAAATCGCAGAAAACAACGAAACCGCTTTATGAGCGTCTCTCCCAATACAAGGAAGACCAATCGCTGCATACGCGAGCGCCCAATGTGTTTAAGCTTACACCCGACATGGAGCCCATACCCTGCAAGCCACTGTTCTTCGACTTGGCCATGAACTACTTGGAGATGCCTTCGCTGGAGGACAAGCTCGAGTCACCTGGAAAGAAGGGCGCCTCCATAACTGGCTTTGTCAAGGGATTCCTTGGCTGGGGCGGCAACAAATAAGAGGACCACAAACCCTGCCCTTTTAGAATTCCATGATGATGTTGCTTTTATGGGCAACGCTTGAACAATTTGTTATGCGTTGTTTTCTAATTTTCTTTTTATACGTTTTTATCGTCACTTTTGATCCCTGCTTATGTTGAGTCCACAAAACATAAACAAAGTAATTATACAACACAATTTGTTTAAGTTACAATAGTTCAGATTTATTGGTAATAAAGGAAGCTACAAGCAAAGTAACTGCGGACTTCCTATATGCTAAGCTTACAACGCTACAAATACAGTTAAATTAGTGAATCCTTCAGGCATCCAGATAGCCGTGCTCATAGAACTCCAGCGCCAACTCACGTATGCGTAGATGATACTCCGGCGTCAATTTTTGCGTGCAGTTAATCTCTTTGCCTTGAAGGTTGTCCTCGCTGATCTCATCCAGATTGGGCAGATTTAGTGGGTCGAAGGTAACAGCCGGCAGTATCCACATTGAAATGGCCAGACCATAGTGCACATGACGCACATACTCTTCGCTGAGTCGCTGCAGCGAGAATGTCTCGCACAATTCGCTGAGCTGCGCCGCTGCCGTCGTATGCCGCAGCTGCTGGGCGAGCTCCTTGCGCAACGCCTCTGCATATGTCGCCAGCAAGGTGTCTGTGTGCACATCCCGTAGCTGGCGTCGCGTGCTTGTGTAGATAAAGTGAAGTATATCGAAGACGGGTGAGGTTCTGCGCATGGCCTGCAGGTCAAAGAATATGACCTCCTCCGGCTGTGAGCGAAACATCAGATTGTTTAGCCACAAATCGCCATGGCAAACAACGCTAAAGGGCGTGTCTGCCGCTGCATTAATACTCTGCTGCAGATTGCCAAACAATGTGGGCTGCAATTGCTCCATGAGTCGAATAGGCACCGATAGATTGCCATCAGCATTGGAAGCATTGAGACTGTCCAGCGCTTGCTGCATGGAGGTGTCCAAGATGCTTGAATAGAAATCCGCTGCAGCCGGACAGTAGACTATCTCGGACAATTGCGCGCATTGCACAGCAAAGTGCGATGACTCCAAGTGCTGTGCTGCAAGCGAAGCGGCATGCAGCTGCGCTAGTTTCTACAAGTCAGACAATTAGTACACTGCATGTAAGCTAAGATTGTTGCCCCATCGACTTTACCTTCATTACCAGCAAACAGTGACGCAGCTCCAGGCCAGCCAAGCGATTTTGCATGCGATAACCCAGCGCTTTGAGATCCTGCAGCACTATAATAGGCTCACCATGCGCACTATCATCATGTGCATCTGCCAGGTGGCAAAGTGGAAACAGTGGCTCCTTGGCGTAGCGACAGAGCAGCGGCACCACATGGCGATAGGCGTTGATTTCGTTCGAGAACGCTTCTTCACAACGGTACAATTGACGACGTGAGAGACTAGCAATTTGCCGTTTTATGATGACTGAACAGCTGTTGGCTGCAAAAGAAAACAGCAAGACAAAAATAAATAGGCGCACTCGCTCTCACGCTCACGTTCTCAACTCAAACAGCTGATTTTTGTTTACAAACGCGTAGTAAAACTTATGAATGAACAACGCGCGCTATATATGTGAGCGACTGTGTCTGTGTGTGTGTTTGAGAGAGCGTGCTTGCTCTTGCTTTGATGTTGTTTGTGTGTGTGCGTGCTTGTTTGAGAGTGGGGCGCGTGTGTAAGTGTTTGACCTTTAGCGTTTGTATGTATATTGCGCTATATTGCACTTAGAATGTGTGTAACAAGGTCAATTCGTATCTATGTGTGTATGTCAGCAACAAAAACAACAACAACAACTGCAAATCAATAAACTCGTATGCAGCTTAACTTGCCAACTGCTCATAAGCAGCTTCTTTTTTAGCTTTTACCCCTTTCGCTGCGCTTGGTCTCATAGATCGTCACACGCTTCACCAAGGACATGTAGTTGTCACCACTGCTGCTGCCCGCACTGCAAGCTATTTCAGCAATATTGAAATTCAACAAATTCCTCGCTTGAAATAGTTTGCGTAAGTGCTCAATGTCCTCCTCAAAGTGATTGCCACCAGCAACGGCGGCCACTGCCATGGCGTCATTTGAAGGTCCAGCTGTCGTTGACGTTGCCGTAGCCGCCACCGTTGCGGCTGTTGCCATTGCACGTCTAACACTTGCTTTTAGTTCAGTTTGTTTAATTTCAAGTACGAATGCAACATTTTGATTGTAACAAATTCTGGAATTCAGCTCAGCATGTATTTATTGTATAATATCCATTGATTTTCGAGCAAATTATACTAAATACGAGTAGTGTGCGTATTCACGCGTTGGGTTAAACTAAAGCGACAGACAAACCGCAATGCGCGCTGCACAGCGACAAACTAAACGATTTTCCAATGCAATAAGAATGCACTCACCCATACACAGCAAGCGAGCGCGCGCGAGAGAGAGGGAGAGAGAGAGCGAGCGAGCGTACGCGAGAGCAGCTTACGCTACTGATGCTAATTGCAGCTGCAGTTGAAAGCCGGTAGCCGTTCAATGTGAACGTGTCTGCTCGCGCTCGTCTGTAGTTCTCTAGTTTTTGTGATTTGCTATAGTTAACATTCAAGGTAATGTCAATGTGCACTTTCACTAAAGCCTACATTGCGTATACTTGTTGCAGCAAGCGGATATATTGCGTATACGCCGCATGTCATCAAGTGGTTGGCATTGTAACATAACTGCGTGCACTTGAAATTTATTGCATGCCCAGCGTGTTGTTATTGCATTAGAAATTTGTATAAATTTAACTCAGCTCAAAGTTAAGTTGAAGGTTGTTGGTTTTCAAATTGATGACAATTTTAAATGGCTTAACTTGGTTTTAAATTATAATAACATTTAAGTACCTACACATTTTTATGCATAATAATAACAAACAAATCTACATAAATCTGTTATAGCCACAGCACTCATTAATATGCGATTTGATCTACACGCCAGACAATGCAACTACAAAATATCTATTAATTAAATATCAAATTCGACATGGCCAATAAATGTAGAGACAAAATGCTTGGACCACTCCTTAAAACCAAAATTAAGTAAACAAACAATGTAAATATCATGAGGCATTATATGTCATGCTACTTAAAGCTACGCAGCAAGCAGACTTATGTCAAGCGAAAGTTCAAGGCGTTGGTTAAGCGACAACCCCAGATTACTGGCTTCCGCATCAGCTGATGGCAGGCAGTTGAATAACCCGCAGACAGCTCAAGCAGCCACAAGCAAATTAGGGTCAAACATGTGCAGCTTGCGTTAATGTTCAAGGTCAGCTCTACAGTGGCTACACTTTCAAAACGCGTATTAAGATTTTGCGATTCTGAGTTAAGTTGTCAATCACACAGTCCGGCAAGCAGCGACCTTTTTTGGGAGCCTGAGAAAATAAACTCATTGCTTTTAATTGCAATTGGCTATAAAGCCTAGGCCTAGGTCAGTTGAGCGCTTATACATTAATGAATTGAACAAAAAAGTGTTTCAAACTTGCTCAGATTGCTGAGCGTTATATATCTTTTGAGTGAAACTCGTTCTTGTGGCATTCAACAAGCGCGCACATAAAAGTTGACTACATGACTATTCTGAGCTCAGTTACAGTTTCAATTTCAACTTCAGCAGCCAGCTAACGTAGCGCCGTTTAAAAAACATACAAGTGGGTGTTTGCGTTAATAGTTTTAACAAAACGTTTATAATATTTGCGTGGGCTGCACAGCTTGCAGCAACCTTGACTTTGGAGCTGCATTTGCATTCCTTCAATGTGACTAAGTCTATGCAAGAATCGAAACTAGAGCACAGCAATTAAAGCTTAAAGCTGTCTAGTGTTATCAAACCAGCAAAAAGTGCATAAAAAACGTCAATTGTAAAAAGTTCATGGATAAAGCAACAGTTGCAGTAGCAACAATGCCTAAGCTTGGACTGCTCCACTTGCTGCTGTGTTAATTGTTTTTATCGTAAATAATTTATGACTGACACTTAGATTAACCGAACTGCCAACGAGTAGCGCCCATAAATCAGGCGTATCAATTATTAGCTTTTAATTATTTATATACAACCCTCAACCTCTCTTGCAGTCACCATGTGGCACACACGTTTGCTCTTTGCTTGCCTGGCAGTCAGCTTAAGCGTCGCGCAGGCGCAGTTCTTTTACCATCAAGCGCTGGGCTTGCCCAGCAAGGCTGCTTATGAGCCAGACTCGCCGTATGTGGGCTATGCCACAGCCGATGCACATCCTTCAGTGGTGCGCAATGCCCAATGGGAGTCGGAGCTGCCTGCCGAGCTGTCCAAGAGTGCTCGCTTCTACAATGATCCCGTTATAGCAGCCAATCTAGCCAAGGAGTCGCTGCTGACGCGCAAGGAAATGGCCGTGGAACATCGCGAGGCGGACAAAATTCCACGCGAGCAGGTCTACAAGCTATTCAAGAACGCAGGCTGGCTGAGCCGCAGATAAATTACAAGTGCTAAGCTTTAGTTTTTAAGTTGTTAATATAAATGTTTATAAAATTTAAGACCTTCTGTGCATTACAATTGTGAGGCAAGCGCGACTAAGCTATCTACAGTTTATATAAAGAGCGCTTATAATTATTGTATAAACAATTCAGCGCCATTGCTGGGGAACAGTGGCAAAGACAGCTTCATTGAAGTCATTGGTCGCATAGTATTCCCACAGATGCTCAGGCAATTCAGCGTAAGTAATCACGCTTCAAGCACTTTGACATATTCCTCAGCAGCCTCCATGGACTCGCACATGGCCACAATGCAACCACCCCAGCTGTAAATTTACCAAGTGTTAGTTTATAAAACAAATAATTAACACAGCTATTGCTTACCCAGCGCCTGTGACACGTGCGCTGACGCCTTGCTTCGTGGACAGCGCTACTAGACGCTCCAAGTCCGGGTGTGAGCATTCGTAAAGCTCACGTAGACTATGATGCGACTGTTGCATAAGCTTGCCCAGTTGTTTTACATCCTCCTTGCTGGGTCGGCGCTGCAGCTGCTCACAGATTTGACGGAACTTGAGCACGCGACCAGACTCTAAGCAAAACAATGAAGCATTAGGCAAATTTTAATTCATATAAGGTCGTGAACTCACCTTGAATGACATGCAACGCACGCTGACGCAGCTTAAACTGCTGCATATGCTGTGTGCTGGGCGTTAGAAAGTCCGTTTCCAGTTGCTGCTCGGTTATGCCCAGCGCCTCGCATATATCATCACGTGTATAAAGCGATTGCTTGAGCTGCTGCAGTACAAGCTGCTCATATGCAGCATTATCCAGCTGACACTCTTCCTCAAGATCTTTGAATCGCATAAAGTCCTGCCAGTTGGGCAACTTCTGTGACTTGGCCAGCCAGCGCGTGGCCAGACGACACTCCACAACACGCTCATTGTAGTCCGAGGAGGCAGCCTTGTTTTTATGCACACAGCTATTGGCCACCACAAAGCAACAGCCAGCGGGCAGCATAACAGGAGTGGCATTGAGCTTGGGATGGAATTCAATATGCTGCGCATATCCTTTTTTGGCTAAATAGGCTATCGCCTGATCCATGCCGCCGCTGTGAGTGCCTATGTACTGCTCGCAGCTGGCCGAAATCGAAGCCAGCAACTTGCGATCGAGCGACATGCTCTGCACATGCGCTGTGGCCAGCACAGCAGCGCTAACTAAAGCACTTGAACTGGAGAGTCCTGCGGCCAGTGGAACATTGCCGCTCAGAGCAACGCGTATGCCTGTTTCACGCCATTTAGCGCCCAGTTCTTCCTGTATGCCCTTCACACCGCATATAAAGTAATTATACCAGGCAGGTCCTCCTACTTTGGGCAGCTTGATTCTAGCAATGATAAAGAGTACTTGTTAGCACTGCTGCTGTGAGCTTTAAATAGCATTTGTAATTAGCTTACTCAAGGGCATTTAGATCGCAATCAAAGGTCTGAAATTTTTTCCCGTCGAGGTGACGTAACTGCAACTGTGTTTGCTCCGGATTAGCGCCTATAGCTAAAATGATGCTCTGCTCCACTGCCATGGGCAGCACCGAATAGCCGCAATAGTCCACATGCTCGCCAATCAGATTAACGCTGTAAGTACAAAATGATAGTGTTTATGCAGTAACTGATATCTATAAGCTTACCGTCCCGGCACACGCACATAGAACTCTGGTTCGGTACCATATTGTTGCTTGTAAAAAGCTCCCAAGCTCACCAAACGATCATAGATTTTTGACTGCGGCTGCAGATGTTGTACTGCAACATGCTCCTCGCCGGGCACATTGCCAGCTGTACCATTTCCACTTGCTGCCATTTTAGATGCAACTGTAAAATTCAATATATCTTAAAACAGCTGCCAACGTGTCGCATTAACGAATACCTAAACCCGTTAAGCCGTAATAACAATCGCGAACATCGTGTACGTAAACAAATATAGCTTATACACATACTAACATACCTCAATATTATTGTATAAAGGTGTTCAAATTGTTGTTATCAGCGTCAGTACGGCTCTCACCTTATCAGAAAGTCATTGCAGCCATTAAAATAAACACAAATTGCAAAAAAACAAGTTACTAACAATGAGCTATCAGATTCGGAAGCGTTATGCTATTGCAGTTATGTGTTAAATTGACGCAAATTGCAATTAATTTAAATGAATAGAACTTTTGGCCTGTATAATATGATAATGCACCGGCTGCGAAACAAGAGAGTGACTACGAGAGTGCAGATGCGCAATAACAGCTGATAGCTAAGAAGAGTTGCCAGAGTTCTTAGAAAATACACACAATTGGCGCTTAATTTAAGTAACTAATTATGTATTTAAGTAGTTTTTGCTTAGTTCATTGAACTTAATCACTTTTGAATGTGGGTATTCTAACATACTTGTCGATTTGTTAGTTAATGGCACTTGTGCGCAATATTTTCTTTATCACTTTTATTTTAAGTGCTGCGAACACTACGACTTCCAACGTACAACTAAGCATTCATCCCATTTAGTTTCCGTTTTTGTTTAGACTCATATCAGCTATTGTGGAATTGTGCATCAGGGGGCGCGGCAGCCAGTAGAGTTTTCGTTTACATAGCTGTTTGTTATCAGCTCCACTTCTAAGTAGGTCACGCTTAGGCCACAATTACAAACCTCTCAGTCTTTCTTTAGTCATATCTTTTAAGCTTTGAAAACAGGTTTTTAATTTGGCAATTTATCGTGTCTCATTTAAATTTTACAAAATATCTTTCTCTTGATAAAAGTCAAATAGATATAAATGTACTGTTTCTACTAAGAAACATTAAGTGATAGTTATTTTGATTGCCCTAATGTTTTGAGCGTGTATTTTAGCAATATAGCACCTCTGTATCCACCATAGTTACTTTTGTCAGACAGTTATATTAACAAATTCATTTATTTTTTATAAATTATTTAAAAAGACCGCCAGCTGCTAGATTTTTTAATACAACTTATCGATTCGTTGTGGTGGTCTTACGATAGAGCTTAGCAAAGAGCGAGCGTAAACTTTTCTCTCGCACTCTTTGCATATTATTCGTACGCGAAAAATGTATAAAAATTGAGAGGCGTTAAAAGAAATATTTTTATTTACGAACCGTTTGTTGTTGTCCATGACTGACAATGTCGAGCTTACAACGAACAATATTGAAATCGAAACTTCCACCTACAATTCCAGGAGGTCGAATTGGTAGAGCGTAAGTATTAATTGTCCAAAACTCACAAAATTATTACGTGGGTGGAGAAAGAGTAATTACTAATAGACATTAATTGCAGAGATTCTTTCAAGAAGTCTCGCATACGTGACTACAAACCATGCATGTGGAACGAATTTTTTGCCGAAAAGGAAGATATTGTGGTGGATGAACAACGCACATTTAGAATCTACAGGACAAAGAAGCCCGAAAAACCGGGCCCTACATTACTTCTGTTGCATGGTGGGGGCTACTCAGCGCTCACCTGGGCGCATTTTTGTGTATGTATATATGCAGCTTATATATGTACATATTGTAATAATGATACTATGCGCTTGCATTGCAGTCAGAAGTGACAAGCATGATACACAGTCAGTGCCTGTGCATTGACCTTCGGGGCCATGGCGACAGCAAAGTGGATGACGAGGACGACTTGTCGGCAGATACGCTTTCAAAGTAAGTAGCCTGTTGCCGATAAAAGTGCAAAACTGAAAAATTTTATATATTACCTAGGGACATTGGCGATTTGTTGACGAAGCTGTATCCAGAGGACATGCCACAAATTTATGTAGTTGGCCACTCTATGGGTGGCGCCATTGCCGTACATTTTGCGTATATGGCCTTGGTGCCGACTCTCATTGGCATTACAGTCATTGATGTGGTAGAGGGCACAGCTATGGAAGCATTAGCCAGCATGCAAAGCTTTTTGCGCTCGCGTCCAAAGTACTTCCAGAGCATACCGAATGCCATTGAATGGTGTATACGCAGTGGTCAGGTGCGCAATGTGGACAGTGCCAAAGTCTCAATGCCGGGACAGATAATCAAGTTAGTAGTGGCTGCTATAAATGGAAGAGATTATTTTTAACCAAATGCATTTTAGCTGCACAACGAATCAACTGGCAACGAATGATTTACCACTTCCCGATGAAGTGCTGGAGGAGGCGCATCATACCAGCATGTTTCCCAATGCGTTTAGCATTTCAGAGGATGAGGAATCACCTGCTGGTGATGAGGGCGCCACAGGTGAAGACTTCAAGAAGCCCATTACAACCAAGGCAGCTACAGATGCGGCTAAGAAGTAAACTATTAGTATTTTAAAAAGTTATACTGTCGCTAAAGCGTTCTTCATTGCAGCTACACCTGGCGCATTGACTTGGCCAAGTCGGAAAAGTACTGGGTTGGATGGTTCTCTGGTCTCAGCGACAAGTTCCTCAACTTGCGTTTGCCCAAGCAGCTACTGCTGGCTAGCATCGACGGTTTAGATCGCACGCTGACCGTAGGACAGATGCAAGGACGCTTTCAAATGCAGGTGCTAGCACGCTGTGGACATGCCGTACATGAAGACCGTCCCCATGAGGTAGCTGAGGTAATTAGCGGCTATTTGATACGCAATCGTTTTGCCGAGGCCGCTGGCGAATTTCGCTGCCACATGCCCTCCTGTTAGGCGACATCCATGTACAGTTGTAGCACAAAGATGTCTATTTTTAAATGCAACATTACAAAACGTAGAGCTTAGAGCATACTAACTACAAAAACACACATATATGTATAAATATATATACTCACATTATTTATTAATTCGATTACTTAAATCCACAAACCAAAATTGTACTTTCAACTAATTGTATTTGTAGTTTTTGCTCCTTTTGCCAAATTCTCATGTCGAACCGAGTGAAATTCGCCTAAGTTGCGCTGCTTATAATTGTTACGGTATTAAATGTGTGCCACATTCGGTTGCAATCAAAGTATAACAACATATTATCAAGCATATAAGTTAAATAAAGTGCTAACATTATAAACAAATAGCTCAAGCTCTAGCCTTTGTTTATTTTCAATAACATTATTCTTACTATAATTTAACACAACGTTTTCAGTCCACAAAGCGATAGCCGCCAGCAGCCTTCATCTTAATCTTAGTCTCCAAGGCGCGTATGCGATGCAAGCGTTCCGAAATCTGATCACGTATCTCGGCCTGATACTTCTGGCCATGTCCCAGCGATTCCATCTCAGCCAACCATTCGGCACGCTCTTGGATTTGGTCAAGCACTACAAGATAGAGTTAAGAGTTAATTTGGTTACTCAATTGAAATTCAACTAAGGACTTGCATTCATTGATGATATCCTCCTCGGTAACCTCACGATCCTCGCGTGAACGACGCAGCGGCTTAATAGCCGGATCCGGCAAGTCAATGCCTGCCATGGTATGCTGCAGCTGAGCCTTGGCCTTTTCTGTCGACTGACGATTGTCAGCTCTTGGGCGATAGTAAGTGCTGTTGTATGCACCGCTGGCTTCAATCTGGCGTAGATTCTTGCGCTTGGCTTTGCGTGCACGATCCAGAATGGCTAAGGTCTCCTTGTCCGGATCATTGCTGGTATTCGGGCGTGGAGGCTTAGGCAAGGGCAGGGGCTCGCCTTTGGCCAGACTCTCATTGATCTGCTTGCGCATTAACATGGACATCTTGGACTCCTTCATGAGCACTGCAAAACAGATTAAAGATCAAATGGATATATACGACTAATCAGGCACCTACGTTTGAGCAGCTCTGCTGTCTCCTTGCTGTACTCCACCTTGGCCGTATGAAAGGCACCGCTGCCGCCAGGACCAATACGCTCGCTGGGCCAAACCGGCAAGCGCTGTTGCTGCTCGTTCTCCGGCTGGCCCATATCCAGCTGCTGCTGCTTCTGATGCTGCAACAGACCCGATGTAACGCTACGCATCTGTACATTATTATAGCGATGTCGGCTCATGTTGTTTATCGTTGGAATTTAGGTAAATATATATATATATTTTCGATATTTTAAATCAATGTGTTTGCTTGCTGCGCTATTTAATTTCTAAAAAGCAAGTTTGTTATGCTCGACACAACAACTTGGAGCCAAAACGCTTGGCAACCTACGTTGTTAGGTAACCCGTCAAGGCAATAAAACATGATTGGTTTTAATATTGAAATCATTTATTTTTAATAAATATATATGTATTACATATATACATATACATTTATTATAAATAAATCGATGATTTTATTTTTGAAATATTTACTATTGTACACGATATACATACATAATATGTATGATTTTGCCTTCTAACAAATAAATGCACGTTAACATTACTTAGTCAAACAATCTTTATTCAGCTCCTCTGCAAAACTATTTATATTCCCTAAGTACGCACTAGACAGTAATGGCTTTTTTCGTCTTCTTGTACTTGGGCACCTTGAGAGTCTCTTCGTCAGTCGCCTTGCGCTTAACATTTTTGTTTGGTCGACGTTTCTGCTTTGTGTTGAAGCGTAGCAACAGCTTCTTGCCGTCAATGGTTAGATTTTGCTTAATTGCATTGCGTGCCTCATATGTAGTGGGCATGGTAACAGTTGCAGCATTAAACTCACGGAATTTTCCCTTGCCGGGCTTGATTTGAATGTCCACTGCATTCTCAAAGAGCTTGCGCACCTGTGCCACTGATGTTGTCTTGGGTAAGTTGCTGATAAGAACGGATGAAGTGAAGGTCTCTTTGCGTTGCACCTTCTTAGTTGCACGCTTCATTATGGATTTGGATTTTTTCTTCTCCAGCGATTGCTGCTTGCGTGCTACCAGCTCATTGACAAAATCTTCGGAATCTGTCTTTGGCAGTGATACAAATATACCCTTGAAAGCTTCATCCTTTTCGATGGCTGCCTTGATGTCCGTCAAGGCCGTATCTCGATCTGCTTTGGAGCCGAATTCTGCGAGACAGAACCGCGCGTGCTTCTGGCGTGGTTTCGCGGCCTTCGCGATGAGAGGATGCAGTGCTTTCACCTTCTTCTCAAATTCCTGTTCGTCTAGTGGCAGCTTTTGTGGAAAGCGTACATACAAACGTGTTCCCTTTAACTGTTCATATTTATTGTGAATTTGTTCCTCGATGAGATCCGCCTTCGTCTTAGGTGTCTCAGTGTCGCTCTCATCATCTTCCTCACCACTCTCGTCTTCGTCAGTCTCGTCTTCATCGGATTCTGTTGCGCTGGCGGCTAAATCCAGTTCGTCTTCATTGTCGGACTCTGCGGACTCCTCTTCAGTGCTCTCATCGTCATCTGTAACAATTTCCTCCGGCTTTTTCTTCATTTTACTCGCAGTTTAATTTGTTTATGTTTCACACGTGTTTTGAATTAAATATCGATATATACGCTGTAATTACATCGATGTATCACTTTATGCTTACTGTCATCCATGCTGATAATATAAATATACCTATCGATTATTTCTCTAGATTGCTTATCCCTGGTATAAAATAGAAGAAAAACAAAGACACAAAATTAGCGAAATACATTAAATTATGAGTCTATTAGAAAATATTAGAGAATGGTTCACATCGGAGACATCCCGGAACAAAAATTCAGCTCTGGCAGCTGGATTATTGGTAAGACAATGCAAAACACTGAGCTTAAACCATAAAATCCTTAATTTACACTGCTGCTCCCGCTAGTTCTTTACAGGGTGGTGGATAATAATCGATGCCATGTCTGGAGATAGCCAGCATCAAATAACGACAGGTCATGTTTTTATTGGGATTTTCGGCACTGTCAGCTTCTGCATGGTCAATACCGTTAAAGGCGAGCATGTAAGTTACTAATTATTATCTGCTTGTTATACAAAGAAAATGAGTCATTGTTGTGTTGCTTGTGTTTGTAGATATCAGAAGATAACACATCCGAGTCAGGTGCAAGGATCGCTAAAATATGGCTGCTTATTGGTTTTGTTATGGGGTTCGCCTCCATCATTGCTGCCGTCTGGGTGATGGTGGACGACTTTATCAATAATGGTAATTAATCTTTGACGTGAGTACTATATTGCTTATACAAAATTTCTTACTTGCAGACAAGAAAGATACCAGCCTCGGAGTATCCTTGTTGCTTCAAAATGTGTTTATATTATTTGCCAGTTTGGTGTACAAATTCGGTCGCAACGAGGAGGATTGGAACGAGTAAAAGTTCTTCTTCCATCTATTATTAATTATATATACATAAACACATACTTGTATTCATAGACCTCAAAGATTGCGAAAACGTTCGCCTCACTGCGTATTGCGTTTTAAAACAACAAAAAAACATAATCTCATTTAAATTAATAAACGACGAGTCACTCGCAAGCAACGCTCGCATTTATTGCAGGCACATAGCGTAAGGCTGAGGATTATGAGGCCTAATTGACTGGTAACCCAGACCCTTTCAACACGCAGGGCATATCTACAATTATAAATCATCTTAATAGCTATACAGTTAAGATTAGTGCGCATACGCATCAACTGGGCATTCGTTCTCGTTTTGTAGACACCACTGTGGCTGCATAGACTCGGCGCCCAAGCCATTCTCCACAAGACGCTCACGATGCAGCAGTAAACGTGCTTCAGCCTGGCCGCCAGCTTTCGCTGGGATTCGACCATAGGCGTTGCAGCTAAGGCACTGGCCCGAGGCCAGAAACGACTGTCCAGAGTGTACTCATCAATTTGTTCCGACCAAATGGCAGCTTCGGCGCCCAAAACGTGGTGCATATAGTCGCCTGCGATTTTTTCTAAAGCATTGTCATAGACCTTCTGCCAGCCAATGTAGGGGGAGCACCAGTTGTTGCCGTCGCTTACCCAACCGGGACCACCGCAGTCAAAGTAAAGTGCATCATAGTTGGACACGATGATGCGATAGCCGCGCTTTAGTATTTTCTTCACTACCTTATCCATGCCCTTTGTCCAGATTTGTATAATATAACGCTGAGGATTCAGATACTGATCAATGTAGGGCTCGCCAGTAAGTGTGCTAGTCCAAAGCACAATAGGTGTTTGTGCGCCTCCCGCAGCTACATCGACGCACTTAAGAGCCTTTTCCTGGTAATAACCCCAGAGGCGCATAAAGTCTGCTTCATTTAGGCTCCATCCTTGCTGCAACATCCAGTTACGTATGGGCGCGCTGCTGTTCCAGCAAGCCACCGACACTTCATCACCGCCCATGTGAAAAACATCTGGATGGAACAGCTTAAACATATCAGTGAAGATATCCTCCAGCACATTGTACATATCATTCACGGTGGGGTCAAGCTGACCGCAAGGCGGCTCCACGCAATATGCATTCCAAGGTTGAGCATTAAAGCAAGCTGTCATATTCTTGTGCTGCCAGCCCTCGCCCACATGCGCTGGACTATCAAACTCGGGCATAACACGAATGCCGCGTACGCGTCCATACTCCACTATCTCCGCTACATCGAGTTGTGTATAAACCTTGCTAGGCGAGTAAGCGCCCAGTTTATGCAGCTCAGGACGCTTGCTTACTTCAAAGGGAAAGCTATGCGAGTCGGTAATATGCCAATGGAAGGTGTTTAGCTTCACCATGGCCATGCCATCTGCAAGAGAACGCTTTTTATAATAACATGATATGCAAATTGCAATGTTAGACGCTACCTAATGTACGCTTGATAGATTTCACCGAGTAAAAGTTACGAGATGTATCGAGCAGCAGGCCACGCCATTTGTAGACGGGTGCATCAGTTATTGAGGCATTTGCCGTCACTTGTAACTCACGACGTATGTCGTCGTAGACAATCAGCTGGTTAAGCGTTTCCAGAGCATGACGTGCACCAAAGAAATTGCCAGCGGATACTGTGGCTAGCACGCGATCATTCTCAAGCCCAATATTGAGCGTATAGCTTTCATCCGTATCTAACGTTAATCTACCAGGCACTCCATCGTCTACGGTACTGATGCTTATGTGCAGTGGGAAGCCGCCAGATTTGTAGTTCTTGATGTTTGGTATTTTGCCATGCAGCTGGTCCATCCAACGCTGCTCAGCCGCCTGCCAAACACTGTTCTTTTTGTCCGTGCCTGGCACTTCAATGTCTATAGACTTCAAATCAACATGACGCATGAACGGCTCCAGCCGCACAGGTCCCGTGGGCTTGGGCCAAAGTGTGCCTATGCTGCTGCCACATAGCAAGCGGCAAACAGGAAGACTTATTGCCTTGGCAAAGTTCTGCTCGCTTAGCTCTACCTGTACACAAGAATTAATTATAGAAAGCAGAAATTTACATAATTTTTTTCAGCTTACTTTGCGACACATGCCGCTCTGGCATTCATATCCGTAAATCAAGTCACTGCAAATAGTTGTAATTAGTTATGAGCGTTGCTTTTATTAATTATAAGCAATTTGCCAATGCTTACTCAGAGCCGTTGGCTGTTCCAGGCATTGGCGCAAAGCCAAAGGCCAGCACCATGAGCAATGCAAGCGTCGCAAACATAATTTGTGGCTGCCAACGACGCACGCACGCAGAATAAACAAAATAACAATTGCAAAAACAAGTTTTTCCACTCTCGCGAGTTGAAACGCAATCCGTTGGCGATTGTATATGTATATAAACTATTGTTGCGGGCTTTCAGTCAGTGACTGACTCTTTGTTTTGCTGCGCGTCCAATTTATCGGTTTGCCAGCACACCGACACAAGCACACGCATTCACATACACACACATGCAAGAGTACCGTTACGTCTTGTGTTGTGTTGAAAAGGTGAAGCGCAGATTACACCCTTTTGCTTTTAACTATTGATCGTGTTCTTCGAGCATTTGTTTATTTATAAATTTTAATTCTAAAGCAGATAATGAACGGCTGTAAATTTTGGCTTTGGGATATTCTAAAATTTACTGTCTATTGACGCTTGCTGTGATATGGAATTAAAAGTTGTACTATTTGAAAAGTACTTTAAAGCTATGCATAACTACCTCTCTTGATAATTGCACTCATTGATAGAAAAACAAATGTCAGTTGATAAGATAAACTGTCATACAATAAAACACTTTCTAAATTAACAGGTTAATTTCTTATTTTATTGGGTGCAATCTATATAAAACCTTAGCTTTGTGTTGGATTTGTGCCTTTTGTAGTCAATGTATTGTCCTCGTAGATCTCCAAGACATCTGCCAAATGCTCGTTGTCTCTAGGTTTCTTGAACTGACGCTTTTTGTTTGCCGCCTTCTTGCGCTTTGGCACGGGCTTCTTAAGTCCATGGTCTTGCATAGAGCGTATGCCTGAAAATATGTATAAACATATAGCTTACGGTGCAATCTGTGTATATATCAGTTCCTACCTTGTTTTTCGAGGTATTCATCGATTTTGGCATCATCCATGGCATCCACTGTTGCCGAACGCCAAAGCTTTTGAAACTCTTCATCCACCTAAGAAAATAGTTACATTTATATAGACAGATTTTAACGAATCATTAAGTACTATATGCTTACAGCAAAATTCGCAGTTCTGTCGTTATAGAAAAGGATTTTTTTCTTGTCAATAGGGCGTATAACGAATAAAATTTCGGCAGCACGGTTTTTTAAAACCTTCTCACAGTGAGGCAGAGATTCTTGCACATCCTCCAGCAATATGCCACCAAGCCCCTTCAAATCATGCTGCTTTAGCAGTCGCATCAGATTCTTGCCATCTTTAATTTTATAAACAGGTTTAAAGCTAAACTTTAGTCCATCAGAGGTGACATCGATTTTGGGATTATTGCTGAGCGCTTCACCAGACAGCCACTGCAATTGTATACAAGATATAAATATGTTTGCCTAATAAGGTCGCGCTTTTTACATTTTTGACAGATTGACCAATATCAAGCTGATTGGTCTCATCTAATATCTCCTCAATGCTTAGAGGGTGGTCATCGCCTTCTTGGTGACGCGTTCGCATAAACTTTACTATCTTGGCTAACACTCCAAATCGATACTGTGAGCTGCCAGACATTGTTTTGTAGCTGCAATTGGAAGATTGTTAGAATTGCATAAAAGGCCTATCCAGCTGCAGCTTACGTGGAGGAATCAAGTTTTGGAGCTGTTGGTGGTCGCATCTTCTTAAGAGCCTCATCTCTGCTAGGTGGTGGTGGCGGTCTGTCTGGTCTGTTTTTCTTCTCAACGCTGACAAAAAAGATATCCTAGATGTAACATTTTATGCATGCCATGTGGAGTCTAGGGTAACTTACGTTGGCGTGGCCATAGCCCGTTTTTTGAAGGCTTCGCGTTCGCGAAGCAGCGCGGGATCCATTTTGCTTTATTTTTATATTCTCAAAGGCAGTAGACAAGTTTAAAATAAACAATGTTTATGAAAACAAAACAAGCGAATGTCAGACCAAAAAGTGTGACCAAAAATATAAAAACAAGAAGTACTTATTTTAGACAATATAACGTAACGTAATAAACGTAAACAAATCACAGCTGATTGGTATTTTAACAGTCAACGCGCGATATATCGTTGGTCTACTTGAATATCAAGAGTAAAATTTTAACTATCGATAGTGATTGCAGACTAATTTGAATTTATGAGTCTTTAAAAATGATTTAGCTAATTTTTGAACAAAATAGTTATCAAACAAATTTGTTATGAATAAAAATTAAGCTAATTAAAACGCATGTGCTGCCGATTGGTTTTGTAAGTACAGCGGAGGCCACAAGTTCGCATTTAAAGACAGTTGCGTTCAGCGCTCCCAATTAAAGGAGCAGAGTTGGATTAATACAGCCCGCTAAGATTAATATGCTAAATAACAGCCTTTTAAATATTATTTATTTAATGCTTTATTAATATCGATTTAGTGGCATTACATCATAGTAGTATTTAATTGAATGTTTAATTTCCGTGTAGAAAATAATTGCATTCACTTTTGTTTTGCATAGACATTAAAGTATCTATATAATCCGTAAGTTTTGCTTTTGAATATAAGTATTTGCTTATCAATGTCGGAATACGTTAGTAAATTGTACAATAAGTTCGTTTATGTATATAGTTTCAAGGTTTTGGGTAATGGTAATGCGATACATTCGATAGTCCCGTTAGTGGTTGGTTTAGCAATCATTGCCGTTTCGTTGACTCCGTTTAGGTCTGGTCTTAAATGGGTACTCAGTACATGGTAAATCTTGTTTCCGTACTCCGTGTCTGTTTCACTCTGTGTGAGATTGTGGTTCTGGTTGATTCCGTTTTGTTTTGGGCGGTTGTTGGTCAGTTGAACTGTTTAATTGAAGTGTATTCTTGTAAGTAAACTACTCGTACATAATGTTCTCTGTTAAGTACAATGTTGTCAGTGGGTCTGTGAAAATAGAAAGATAAAAATTGTTTTGCTTATTATGTTCGTGGTCGACGGGAGCAACGTCGCGTTAGTTTTGTTCACAGCAGCAGTTTCTATTAAAGCTAATATCAGTCTGAAGATAAGGTCAATATATATCTGTTTATGAAAGCGTCTGGTTATGACTTGCAACTTACCTCTGACCAGAAGAACACCTCGTTCCAACTATGGCTATATAAATTGTATAGATACATAGCATGTTTATTACGAAGCAGTACTTACACTAATTTCGCCTCAGTCGCTTTCTGCCGCTGTCATCACCATCCGAACCACTACGCTCTTCAGCTTCCATAACCTAAACGACACGAATATCTTATTAGGGCAAATCCATTCAAAAATTTTAAAGAATGTACCTTTATCTTAGTGCCACATATTTCCGCACCATTTAAAACGTCAATGGCATGTTGTGCACTGTCGCGTTCAGAATACTTAACATAACCGCAGTTTTTGTTTGGCAGTAAATACACATCGATTAATCCCTTCCAGCAGGAGAAAATATTTTTCAATATCGAGTGCGGTAGATTCTGGAATATTGAATAATCTAAATCCGTTAGTGCCTGGAATATTATTATTATTGCTTGTCAAGCTTACCGCGGAGAGAACGATGAAAAGCCTTTGAGCCACTTGTGCATCTGGCGATGCCAAAGGCTGTGTGGGTGGCAAAGGCACATTACATATTGCATCTTTTTTAGTGCGCTCTATTAAAAATGAAAATAAGTAGCTGAAACCAAACTTAAGCAAAGCTGCTTACTGTCTATAAACGATGTATCCATGCGAGCTGAGCTCATGCCGTTCACCTTAACAATTATGCGTTCGCCCATTGGATATTCAAGACCGTGTAGCTTATCCCTGCAAAAAAATAATTAATAACATTCAAATGTATATAGATAAATGATTACTTGGCATAAATAGCAGCTTCAGGATTATCATAGACTACAACGGCTTCATTTGTGCGTGGACCATCTGCAGAAAATTTCAATAAGTAAAATGTAAAGGATGACAATCAATTCGAAGGGAACTAATTACGTTCACGCATTATTTGGCAATAGTCCAGGCCGGGGATAATATCAAACAGACGCCAAAGCTGGTCCTGGTTAACGCAATTACTAACTGTTACTTCTAAGCATGTGGGTTGCGGAACGGGTACATTTTGCATGCGCAGAAAAGCGGACATATCACTATTAACCGATGAATTCCAATCGTTATTAAAGCTACTACTTCCGCCGCCATTGTAATTTGAGCTACTGCCTCCACGTCCAGAGCTATACATAGGATTCTCATCCGAGGTGCGGCCATACTGATCGCGTTGTGTCCGAGCAGAACCCTTTGGCTCAGCAAAGACAGCTTTGTATTTGGCCGAACAGTTTTCGAATGCCACTGCCGCATAATAGAATCTGAAATTAAAACATTTTATAGTCGCTCCATATATTAACAATTTAAAATAATTTGCAAATTACTTTGTGAAGCGCACATAGCCAAAGCCCTTTGGATTGCCATTGTTTTTCTCTCTCACAATGGTGACGTTTTCTACCTCGCCCCATTGAGCAAACTCATCACGTATTTCGTCTTCCGTGGCTGTCTTTGGTATTACAATGAATAGCCTCACATACTTTTCTTGCTCATTTTCAGATTTGTTCGAACCTTGATTACGACTGCAAAAATTGTCAAATTAAAATTGCCGACTTCATCACAAAAACTTGCCAGGTCACTTACTTTGCGGCAACTAGTACCTTCAATGTTCGGTCTGTTTTGCCAATGGTTTTCCCATTCAGTTGCTCTTGTGCCTTAGCGGCATCTGAGGTTTTCGAAAACTTTACATAAGCAATTCCCTTGTTTTCCTGCGTGTGCTTATCCTTTACCACCCAAATGTCTTCTATCTCACCGTAGGGTGAGAACGCCTCCCGAAAATCTTCTTCTGTGTGGCTTTTGTTGCATATAATGAAAAGCCGCGACATAGGCGGGTCATCATCATTCGAGTAATCCTGCCCGCGAGCACCGCGTGATTGGGAACGATAGTCTGACATTATTTAAACTTTAATTTAACAAAAATACACTTATTTATTGTTTGACTGTTTTCAACACAAATACAAAATGGCAGAACAATTGCATAGGCTTTTGTGTATACTTTAGAGATGACAGTGTGCTGTCGATATAATTTTGCAAGCATAGGCGATATTTTGTGAAAGTGATGCCAGCATTTACGAAGCAAAAAAGAAAAAGCGCTTAATTTGAACTGGATGCAGCTTCCAGGTAGAACGACTTTGGTTACCTGCAGCAGAGTATTTAATATTGTTAACGTGATACCTGCGAGTTGATATATAAATGTACATCCGTATAAATTGACGATCTGGGTAAAGAGCAATCAGTTGCAATAAGTATCTTAAAATGAAAGCAATACTAAAAAGAATATGCATTATCATAATGATAATGCCGTTTACATCTGGCTGTATGTCTGAAATGTCAAAAAAATCACACGTTGAAGACTTCGAAGGCGTGTCTGTCTTGTTTGAGGCTGTCACGGCACCAGGCGGCGATGGTTTCGCTTCCGATTGGCGCGTATTTTCCTTTCCAAGCAACAACGTGCAAGGATTCTCAAGTGCAAACTGTACGGTCGTATATCTTGACCAGTGTATTTCCTGGAATAAATGCCGCCAAACTTGTCAGAAAACAGGTGCGTCCAGCTACAGGTGGTTTCACGACGGTTGCTGCGAATGTGTGGGCGCGTATTGCTTGAATTACGGAATTAATGAAAGTAGATGCAGCCAGTGTCCTGAGCCGGAATGCAATGATGAAGATTAATACATAAAATAGCTTAAACCCAGTACTTAAAATAGTTTGTAAATAAAAATTGAAATAAAATTACTAAATGAACTAATAGTTCCTTAACAAATTGTTATCGATTTATAGAAGCACCTTTTGAGCAAAAGTATAGTTGGTCACACTAATTTCTACTCCACGTTGTTTGGAACGTGAATTATTTTGAACTGTGAAATTTAGTAAAAGATACAAATGGGTCGAAAATTCATAAAGAAAAAGAAGGTTGAGCAGCTTGAAATTGTGCCGCTGGATGAAAACCCACCACTGCCACCACAAAGAGCTTCAGACGAGGCCATTCCGAAAAGGGTAAGCATTATCATGAACCAAATAGTAGGCAATGCGAGCAATCTTACATATTGGATTTCTGACTTCTGCAGGAGCAATGGGTTAACAAACAGCGCGTTCTGGTGTTTGCAGCTCGTGGTATCAGCCATCGTGACAGGCATTTAATGCGAGATATAAAGACATTAATGCCTCACCATCGTCCCGAGGCCAAAATGGAGCGCTCAAAAACATTGTCTGTGGTAAACGAAATGTGCGAGATGAAGCACTGTAATAAGGCTATGTTGTTTGAAGGACGCCGCAAGCGCGATTTGTATATGTGGGTGGCCAACACGGTGGGATCTACGGGACCCTCTGCCAAATTTCTCATCGAAAACATTCACACAATGGCCGAGTTGAAGTTGACTGGAAACTGCCTGCGAGGCTCACGCCCGCTGCTTTCTTTTGATGCCAAATTTGAGGAGCTGCCCCATCTAAAATTGCTGAAAGAATTGTTTGTACAGACATTTGCAGTGCCGAATCATCATCCTAAGAGCCAGCCGTTCATTGATCATGTGTACACATTTACCTACTTGGATAATCGAATCTGGTTTAGGAATTTCCAGATTCTGTCAGAAGATGGTGGTCTCTCGGAGGTAGGACCACGCTTTGTAATGAATCCTGTTAAAATATTTGACGGCTCTTTCACGGGCAATACCATATGGGAAAATCCCGACTATGTGAGTCCGTCCAAGCAGCGCCAGGTACTTAAAAAGGCTGCAAAGGATAAATATGTTAACCGTGTTGAGCAAAAGGTGCAGCAAGAGGCAACTCGCCCAGTAAAGGCCTACGAAGGCCTTGACAATGAAGAATTGTTTGACGATGAGGATCCTATAGAGACAGCCAAGCTACTAGCGATGAAAGCCAAAAAGAAGCTAGAGGAAAAGAAAACGCCAAAGACGGCGTTGAGCAAGAAGATCAAGGAGAAACAAATGCAAGTCATTAAAGACGTAATTGAGCAAAAGAAAGCTAAAGCAAAACGTACGAAAAAAGTTTAAATGTTATATTTCGCGTTACGTTAACGAATAAATACATTTACATAAATACATATATAAAAATGATTACATATAATAAATACATTTATAAATTGTGCAGTTATTATGGTTTCAATATCATGTGTAAAATATATATCATCTTTTACTACGTTTTGTACGTTGAGTTTGTTTACCAGGAGGGCACGAGCTGAGATAGATGCTGCGTATTTCGTTAGAATATAGAATTTATGTATATATGTGATGATAGCGTCTTTGTATTGGAATATGAATTTACTCCGCCATTGGGGAGACTTCAGCATCACTTGGCGGTAGTCGTGTAATGCTAAATGGCTGCTTGTTAATGGGCATCATTTCCACAACTTGAATAGGTGGCTCCTCGCCCGCCTGCAGCGGCTCCTCACCCACAAGGTGGGCCAAATTGCTTTGGGCCCAACGACCAGCGCGTCCATTAATAGTTTTATCTTCACAGACGCACAAAAACAACGTGTCCACCACCATCTGCAAGTTAAGTTCAAAATTAGGAAATACTTGCAGTTAATTTAAAGCAAATATACCTCAAAGAGCGAGAGCACAATATGGGCAATAAAGAATGAGAATATGATAATGAGTATGACAGGCGCCATGTAAAAGTTAAGTCCTGGTTTATCCTTTAGCATAAAGATGCCAACCAGACCAGCAATAGACGCGACCACAATTTTGCCCAAGAAGAGGATAAAGTCACCAATGCTATTAATTGTTGCCACTTGCAGTACATTGGTGGCCATAGCGTTCCAGGCCTAGAATACAAAATAATATTACAAATGAATTTTATGTACGTATTTAATAGTAGTATACATACAATGCCTGCAGCCGGACAAAAGTTAATTGATTCAATGGCCACTACAGTGTAGGCGTTGTGGTTAAGGAAACGAATAAACTTCTCCAATAGCCAAAAGCCGCAGATGCAGCACTTTAGACAGCAAGCAGCACACTCGGATCCTTTGTCCTCGCCCTTCTTTAGTCTTAAATCAATAAAGCAAACATAAGATATGAAGAGCTGCTTAAAGATTTACAAGCTACACTTACTTGGCGTATAGATAGGTCAAAATAAGTCGTGGAATTTTGAAAATGGTAATGACAAACGAGCCCTTCGCTACAGTACCCAAATGATATTTAACTAATTTTCCAATGGCATAAATTGTTGGTGTGGTCGTCGGCTTATTAAAGTACCAAAAGGCAACAGCGGCGGCAAGAGCAAACTGCTGACAGGCAAAGATGAATTCAACAGTCCAGATAAGACCAACAACATAAATCCAAAACATGCTGCGCAGTGTATCATCATCCGTAAACTCTACGTGTCGGAGAGCTGTCAGTAGTTAAAAGGAACAATATTAATATAGGTTAAATACATTAAAAAAAAGTTATAGCTTTTTGTATATATACAGCGTTTAGCATATTTTAACAACATTAAGAATTTTGAAATATGTTTCTATTTACATAAAAGTAAAAAAGTTACAAATTCAACCGTGCATAGATTTCAAAGGTGAAATATGACTTACGTATCATATTATAGTCACAGATTTTATCAACAAAAAATGAATAAATGAAAAGTATTAGATGATTAGTATTCAATTTGTCAATCAATTTTCATCCGAGCTTGCTGGTTAAACAGTTTTGCTGCTAAATATTATTTAATAATGATGTTATAACTCGGGCCATATATGCATTAACTTCAATTACTAGTTATTCCATATTTTCAACCATACTTACTTCTTTGCTCAACTCCATTAAGTCCAGTGGCAGTTTGGTTGGCTAGCAACGCGTTTGTATTCAAAGGCAATGTCTGGTGAGCAACTGAAGCACTCTGGAACGGTGCCAGAGGATTCTTATCGGGCGTGGTAGCAGTGGCGAGACAAATGACAACCGCTACCCAAAATGATAAAAATGCTATAAGAACAATAAAGGCAATGAGAGGAGCAATCAGCAAGCCAGGCAGATTCATCATGCAAATGCCTGATTCCTCAAAGAGCGCAGCAAGACCAGACAGTTTGCTCTTAAGGAAGTAAATGATAACCAAAAGAATGACCTGCAATAAAAATATATATGGTTAGTATAGGTTAGCATTTGATTATATACGCATCTACCATAGTTATTGTCGCTATTACGGCCAGAGCGAGTACTGCATGCTGATTACGCAAAAACTCCTCCAGTTGAGAAATCTGTACATTTTGATCGGTCTTGTGGCGTATGCTATAATAGGCGTACCAAAGTGCAACTGTTAGTCCAATACTGGCCACTATGACCAGCACGCAAATAAGCCAGGAAACTATGCGGGACAGCCAATGCATCATTGTAACCAAAGCAATGGATATAACTGCAATAAAATAAAAAATAAGTTTCATATACAGAAATTATTCTCGACTCTGCTTACGCAACGATAGACCGCAGACCATTGCAATTATATGCCAAGTGGCGTAAATATCACCCAGAAATTGTTGCGCTACATCCCAATTGTTGAGCATGGTGTAAAGTTCCTTAGCATCCTTTTGTGACTTGTTGGGTACACAGCGATGCAGCACAGAGGTACTAACAAAGGAAAAAGTAAATTTAATATTCATGCATCGAAGCAAATACTGTAATAAATTACCTTTCCAATATGGGTAAGCTTGGACAAGGGCCCAGGAAATTAAACGTTTTATCCACATCATTGCTTGGCAGATTTGTCAACTTTGGCATATCATAGTCATATTTGCAAAGCTGACTGCCGGTTTCACTATAATACTGTAGCACATCCTGGGCTTTGGTCAGTGTCCGCTTGGGACACTCCTTAACACAAATTTTCAATGATTTTTTTAGTTGTCCAACATCAAAATATAAGACTTCCGGTTCATTTATCGTATTTCTGCCTGACAGCTGAAAGTTTTGAAACTTTTCGTTGTGTTTAACGCCACAGGTGTTGCCAAAGGAGTCGTAGCCATTCAAAACACGCAACGGATTGCCAAATACAAACGAAAATATGGCAATTACAATCTGCAATTCAAGTTAAAATGTTTAAATTTAGTATACCCACATGACTTATGAATCAACATATTACGCGTTTTAATAGTATAAATAATACTTAGGAGCTTATGCCACTGTGTAAAAATGCCAACGCCCACACTCACGGCATTGTAGCATGACAATCGGCAGTATGAATACGTATCTATTGCTTGGACATGCAAATTGCGTGTCCGCATAAATATTCAAAGGACTCCAAATAATTCGTTCCATATGGAATATAAGCAATGTAAGCACAGCTTGACAAGCCCTAATTTAAAGCATATACTTGTATGTATCTCATGCGCTCAACTTTTCATTAGCAGAATTAGCAATTCAACTTATGATGACGATGACGACACTAGCACTTAATGCTATTA
Organism: Drosophila busckii; assembly: GCF_011750605.1. NCBI lineage: Eukaryota > Metazoa > Arthropoda > Insecta > Diptera > Drosophilidae > Drosophila > Drosophila busckii. The sequence goes on from NC_046606.1 coordinate 7,670,990, forward strand.
TTGTTCCCCTTCTCCACTTGCATCGGCTCAAGGTGGAGCAAAAACAATTATACGCACAGATTAATCATCGTTGATCTCTAGCTTTCACTTTCTTCAAACTTTAATACTTGTCTTTTAACTGTTTATTCACGACACACGCAAGCATTTTAATATCTAAAACCTGTGCATAGATAATATATTTACCAAAAACAACCAAAACAATATGTAAATCACAAGCCAAAAAACGTCCGTACAGGTGCGATACTTGGGTCTATTTCGGTTATTTTGAGTTCCATCCTCATCTTTGCTTTCGGCGCAACCCATTTTTAACTTATTTAAATTGTACTTGTATTTATATCAGCTATTGTACTTTTGAGCGACTTTTCTGTTATTATATTCACAACCAAACCGCGAATGTATGCGAGGGATGGACAAAACGGACGCAGGGAACTTAGGGATGGCCCCTACTTTCTCTCGTGACTATCGATAATATAAAATGTTATATTTAGTGTGGCGGTCCCCCGATAGGCTATAATTTACTTGTAAGAAGTCTAGTTTTACGTAGTTTTAAAAGAGAGTCAGATCCCGGCTGGACCAATATTTTTGGAGCGCTCGCTTAGCAAGAAAACAGAGACGCTTGCGCTCGCGCTCAGTCGTAGGATTAGCGCTGAGCGATCGAGCGCTTGACGGCGAACGAATGGATGCGAGCGGCTCTCCAAGCATTTGAGCGAAGAGCAGCGCTAATGAAGTGGGAGGGTGTCAAATAAGACAGCAGCTGAGTCGCTCGCAGGTCAGTAGTGCATGAACTGTCGACGAGGAAATACGCAGTGTTCGAGTGGAAGTTTGAATAATAATTAATAGGTAAATAATATATATATTTACTTAGGCATATAGTTTGACTAAGTTAGTCTGTGCATTTATAAAAAGTACAATTTTGTATTTCCTTTTAGAAGAACTATTTGCTCCATTTGATTTTCGGCTGATTCTCAAAAACTCCTGTCAGCTTTAAAGCTAAACGAGGACCTTCATCTAGATGAGTTTGATTTAATAAGTCGTCATCAGCCTTAAGCGTCCAATCCTTTGAATTACTTGTCGCATTAAAATTATTAAAAGGACTTTGCACAGGACTTTACTGTGGACACATTGACTTCCTGGACACTGATGTGCAATATTCATTTGGAGCTTAAGTCTGCGTCGAACAGCTTTCCAGGCAGTTAGCAAACGCTGGAAAATCACACAATGAGATAAAAAAAACGAATCCGTCTCCAGTGGTGGCGTCGAGTGCTTAATAGAATAAAAGAAGCGGTTTATAGAATAGCTTCTCCATTTGCCCGATAAATAATTATGTAATTGCCACTTCTGAAATACAATACAATTGATAAATCTGACAGCGTCAAAGAATTGGTAAGTACATATATATATTTAATACCAAATTAAAAGCTTTGTATAATGTCCAAGCCAACGGCAAGTTGTTGCTTAAGTAAATAACAAATAATACAAATAAGAAATGCTAACTAAATAACATTTATAAGCTCACTGCTATTGCCAAAATGCAATATACGGGTTAGGGTAGACAAAATGCCGGGTATTTGCTATTGCTGGTCATCATAGGTTTCAAAGATCGCCACACGTTGTGTCACATAAGTCATAATGCGTAGGATATCCATGGATTTGCCTTTGGTCTCCAGCTCAGCACACAGGCTTTGAATGAACCAGCTGCCCGTAACGCTGTCGCTATAGGAAACATAATCCTGCATAGTGGAGTAGGCAAAGAGGAAATCCGCATTGATGGGCAGCGTATAGCTGCTGTTGGAATCACTATCAGTCTCTATAGATCTGCTTGGTCTGAGCTGTACACCAGCATCCCGACGATTGCCACGCTCAGCTTCAATGATGAACAGCTTGGGCTTGTTCGCCAATGAGGGGCATTTGTCTGAGGTAAACTCTTGCCATATGCTATCTAGCTTGTAGGTGGTGTCTCTAGCGTAGAGACATTGGTTAGTGCCATGTGTTAATATAGCAATCAATATGCAATCATTATCTGTATGATCTGCCGTGGCCACAGCTTTAATCTGTTTGCGTATGCTATTGTAGCTCAAATCATTAAACGGCTTGACCTTGAAATTCAGTTGCTCCAGAGCACGGTGCAGATTTTGACGATCTACATCGGCCGTAGGTCTGGAATCCAATTTTAGTGATGACTCAAATGTTTTATGACTGAAGATCAGCGCCACGCCGCGTTTCTTGTGATTCATTTTGTATGTCCAGGCTCTGCGTGAATTAACCATTCTGGCCACGCCTCTATCACCGCCTCCTGCAACCATCGAAAAACAGGCGCCATCAGCTTCAGTGTGGGGATCGTTTTCACTATTTTCCATTTTTCCTTAACTAAATGTAAACAATTGCAGTTGCCGGTGCGTCATCTACTGATAAAATCACGGGTTGCCAAACCATTTCGAACAATTTAAAATTTCTTTACAATTAACATACCTTGTTTGTTTTGAATCGTTAAGAACAAGCTTGTTCAGCAAAATCTGATCGAATGAACTAAAAAGCCTTCAGTTGAACTACTTTGAGCAATCCTAAATTGTGATTCCTAATACAGCTGTTAACATAGCATAACGGAATATTTCATAACAGACGATAGTGAGCAATGTAAAGTTTTTTAACTTTACAGTGTTCAGTATTTTAACAGCGCGCATTTTAACATTTGCGTGGCGCAAAATTTAAAAATAGAATGAACTCTGGGCTTATCAATTGATTTGAAAGTAAGCAAATATAACAAAGAAACAAGAATAATTTTTGAACAGGCTGCTTCATAAGAAAAACTTTTATTACAAGTGCCATTCAATCAATAAACTTCCCTTTTCTTCCATCTGTCCCATTCCGAACTTCCTTAATCCCAGAGAGAAAAATTTCACAAGTTTATGTTATAATTTGCATTTAATTTATTTATATAGTCAACTTACAGCGATAAACATTAAACTTATTTTTAAACAAACAAGCTTAATCTTAATGTGTGTGAATTGTTTGTGTGTTTTGTTTTGTTTACGTCAGCAACAATTGTTTATATTTTACATTGCAAATTAACATAAGTAATGCTAAATCGATTGAAAAAGGTCATGATGAAATTGCAGCTTGTGGGAGAGAGGGAACTGGGCATAGGTCATAAGGACACTTGGAGAATGCTACACAATGCTTTAGATTAGATGGAAAGTTTTAAATTAAATACTTTGACTTTGCCCATGGACGGAAACCGTTGCAAAATATTAAATCAAAATTAACATTGCGGCGCGATTGGAAGACAAATGAAAAGAATTCGTTTATCCAACTATTAAATTAAATGTAAATTGTATATCGGTTGTTGTTCTTCATTAAATCTTGCAGCCAATGCGCAATCAAATGTCAAATCATCTTGTTGTGTTTTGTTGCTACTGTACACAGTCTTTGTTTAATGTAATTGTATTTGTTGTCGTTCTCATATGTTAATGTCGAGTAGATGGAGCTAAACTAAACCTCCGTGCTGTGCGTTTGAATGCGCACCTTCTTAACGCTGCCAGTGCGTCGCATGGGCGGCGAGCTGCCCGATCCTGAGAAGCCAGGATTCTGTATGCCCAGCGTTGGATCTGGCCGAGGTCGCGGCTTTTTGAGACTGGAACGCAGCGGCGAGCGCGTCACCGAATCCAGCGTGGAGCCATTTGAGACGCTGGTCACTGTGGTGCTCATGGAGGCCACACTGCCAGCGGTTCCAGCTCCATTGCGTATGCCGCTGTATGGCTTGCCCGAAGCGTCCGTAACCGAGACGCCATTGCGTCCACGCGACGGCTCCTTGAAGCCGGGATTATTAAAGGTTGTTGCACTTGCAGGCGAGGAAGCGTCCAGCGCCATTGTGGGATCTCCGCCAGGACTGCGTGAGAATATAACATCATATAAAGCAGCAACAAACAACGCTATGGACAATACAATCACAACTATCTGCAAAGCCAACAAATATAAATTAATTACAACTATTACATTATCAAATTATGTGCACTCACCTGTATATAGAAGGAAATGCCACGCGATATCTTGAAGCCAAAGCGCTCCTGCTCATCGATTTGCAGGGCAAACAGCACTGTAGCGATTATAGCCAGCAAACCTAAGTGCAATTTAATATTTATTAATCAGCTATAGTTGTGGGAGCTTCGAGCACTTACCGCCCAGCAGCGCTAATATCAGCTTGACAATGACCAGCGATGTGTATGACAGGACAACCTTCTCCCGCGATGATATCATGGCATGTTGTATGACCGACAAGATGCAGAAGATACCAAGCAGCGCCGAGCTGCCGATGGCCAAGAGACCGCTCACAAATACGGCATCTGGAAGAAATGGGAAATGGAGTGCAGGTAAGTGAATTAGTTTGTCATAAGGAATTAACATAAAATTAACTCTCAGGATAATGGTTAACTAGCCTAACATGAATCTAGAAATAATCCTATTTATACAAAAATAAGAATTTATTTTAGTTTATTTATATTCGTGCTTGGCGATTTCATATCTATACGAAATCATTTAAATATATTGGGGGTTGCCTAGTGTATTTAATCAGGAAAATCTATTTTGTTTAATTAGAGTTAAAAACGTTAATTTTTTGTTCTCTTTATCTTATTGTTTTAAATACGGACTCAAAGTTATGTATGCAGACTATGAACACTATTTAAAATCCTTCTTCAAATTTGAGTATTTAAAACTATGCTGGATTCAGTTTTTATTTTATATTTTTTGCAAAGTGAGGCTCTAAGTCTAAGCGACTTATATTAACTATATTAGTAACTATATAGCTTGCTTGTTAAATCCACTTACTGCTCAGTCTGAATTTGGAGACATCGTTGCCGCATTTCTCGCGATTGTAAGTCAATTGTTTGCAGACTTTGAATGGCCCAAAATAGCCGCGATCGTAGTCATAGCCACCTGTTGAACAAAATTACAATTACGCAATGTACTTACAAAACTTTTAAAGGCAACAGACTTACCCGATGGACTATCGTAATAACCCCAAATGGGTATGCCAATGGCAACGGAGGCTAGAGCAAAGCAAACGAATCCTAGACAGGTCACCCCAGCAACATAAAGTGACGACGTAGCCATGTTTTACTGTACAGCATAACGATAATGATAACTTGATTGGTTTACTGAGATCCCAAGTGACAAAATGCTGCAAAAAGTCAAAAAAGACAGTTTATTAAAAACAATTGCTCAGCAGCTGTAGTAAAAATAAAATAAATATAGTACATATATTTGCAAAAGCAAAAATAAAAATGCTTTTCAATTAAATATAACATTTATGTGGGCTGTGTACGCAGCTGTGTGTGTGTGTGTCAGTGTGCACAGTGGGCTTTCAGTGTCAAGTGTATACTCACACACATTGAGCTGCCATTTGGCGCACTCGCACTCAAACTAATCACCTTACATTACGATTTTACTTTCTGCGTTTTTTTATGTCCGCCTGTCTGTCTGTCTGTCAGCCATGTAAGCGAATATTTGGCATTGTGATTACATAAGCATTAACCGCCCTCGTTGCTCTCGTTACTGAGTGCAAAAAATACTCATGCCAAACAATTGGTTCTCATTCATTCCACATTAAGAGCTACTTGGGCTATTAACCTTGGCTTACAGCCATACAATGTACGCTATATGCAGATGCCTCGATATACACGCAATGCAAAGTCATAAGTCATATCTATAGAATATATTTAGTGTATAGCAAATATCTGTAAGCCGATTTATGATTAAGCCGATTTCCTGTCACTACTTTGACGTAATTAAATGCCAATTATAGCCTGGCAATTGCCTTTTGCTTTCGAAAAGCTTCGATTCTATCAATAGATTTATATTTTGTGCAAATAGTTCGAGTAGTGTTCACAGCTTTATGCTAATAGATTTTTTTTGAAAGTGAATAGGTGTTTATTAAAAATGCTAACAATTTAGAATTGTACGCCGTTCTCATTTTCTAATTACACAATGGGTATATATAACGTTTTATTGATTCTGCAAGCTAACAATGATCTATAATAATAATAATAAAAATCAATAAAATATATTTAATATTTTATCTTACTTAAAAAAAATTTCTGTTTTACTTCCAGCGAATCTGAAACCTAAAAATTCGTTATCAACGAATGTCTAAAAAATATTATTTAATGTCCATGAGAGTAGCTTTCATATAATATATTTTTATTAATTAAAAAATCTGAAATTTCAAAACATTGAACATACATCCCAAGGGGTAATCAAGTCAATAAATTATATTTTTTCTACGAAATGTCTTAAACAATTAATGAAAAATTAAAGTATACATTTCTATTACTTTTATTTTTCTAATAATAATATCTAAACTCACAAATTATCAAAGCAATAAGAAATATTATTCATCAACGATCGAAGTCTAGAAAAGTTTATGAAAATATACAATATAAATATATTATTATTATTACATTTTGTATTCTGTTTATCGGCAAATAACAAGCTTAAACTATTGTTTATTTAATAAACTATTTGCATTGTCACAGCTGACAATTTACTTAACGTTGGAGATCATTATGCAACTGCACAACAAATGTTAATAAACTCAGCTAAGCGACTGTCTCGTAAGCTGAGTTCGCTCAGTGACATAATGAGAAGACAACTAGAACGAAATTCAAGATGATAAAGTCGATACGGCAATAGACACAAAGAGTAGCTGAGAGGCAGAAATAAAAGGCAAAAGCTGAGCTCAACTGAGAAGGGGAATAAAACTTGAAGCCGGCGTTTGCTGTTTGTTGCTCTTAGCGGTAAATAGAGAACCACACGGGCCGCCGCGCCAATGCGAAAAGCAATAAAGTGAATGCAAAAAGTCAGGCGAGCTACTTAAATTACCAGGTGAACGAGACGAGCGTCGGTTCTGCCAGTTGGTTACCAAGCTGCTGCTTTTGGGGCGTAGAGGCGCACAGGTGGGGCGGGCTGTGGGGTGGCGAGATAAGCAACTGTGAGGGGGCCTGTCGCTGGTGGTTGCTTGAGTGGAACCAACTACCGAGCAGGCATCATCATAACTGTGTGTAGCGTTCTACTTACATACATATCCACATAGTTGAGGGCAACCAGCAACAAGCAACAGGTTGTCGAATCATTTTTTTTTTTCGAAAGGTTCGACACACATTGTAACAAAAAAAATAAAAAAAAAAGCGCTTAACATGTCCAGTTAAAGTGTTTAGCTAGCGGCTAAGCCATTCGTTCAACTCCAGCTCGCAAGTCAAAGTCAAAAACGTCTGAACTTTTCTCAATTGTGTCACGATTTTCAACTTGCATACATTTCAAGCAGCTTCCCCCCTCCTCCCCTAACCCGCTCTCTTCAGACGCTCTGCGTGGGCGTTGAGGACAGTTTGAAGCGCTGTGGGATATTTAATTTGTTTAGCTTACCGCGCATAATTCAAAACAGCGAGAAAAAGAATTGTGTGCCTGTCTTTATGTTTAGCTGATTTACACGCAGTAGAAGAAGCGTTGGTGTCAACTCTGCAGAGAAGACACAGCGACAGCTTATTGAGTAGCCGACACGTTTTCGACCGTAGCGAGACCAAGGCAGACATTGTCAGCAGCATGCCGTCAGTTCTATAGCACAGTGGTTGCAAGCTTATGGTATTGGTTGAAAAATAGTATTTATAATGTAAAGAAACACAAGGAAGATTTTGAATTTGATAGCACATTCGCAAGCTGTTCCACAACTTCAAAAATTGTTTCACTAAAATATTATTTAGAAATTAATTGTTTGACTCAAAGACTTTCAGCTTATAAAGAAATTTGCAGCTTCCTTCTTATAATAAAAACCGCAGCTTTTTGATTTGATACAATAATTATTTGGCGAGTTAACAAACTTATAATTTAAATTTTAAAATATAATATTATTCATTATTAGAACATTTTTTGTTTGTATTAACTTGTAGACAAGTTTCTGTTAGAAAGATTTGTATGCCATGCACAAATTTCGGCTTCTTTCTTAATTTATAAAAATTATTTATTTACTGTAAATTTGAAAGCTAAGATTCTACATTTAATATATTGAAATTGTATCATTAAAACATTATTTAGAAAGATTTCTGGCTCATGTATATATCAATTTAGTTCATCTTTTTGCTGTTACAATTTTTAAATATTTTTTTCTTTTTATCTATGCCCTTTCTATTCCCTTTAGCGCTTTCTTTGTTAGCAAATCTCAAAGTTCAATCATCTTAAGCTACAAACAAAGCGAATTAACTACCCACAACATATCGAGTTTTATTTGCGCCACCGTCGCTCATTAATTCTATTCCCGTTGCTATTCCATGCTTGGAAACCCTTTTCGTAACCTTTTGCATTTCTATTTAAATTTCGTGAGCAGTGCTGATAAATAAGCTTTAGCTTAAATCCAACCACCATTAGTGCTGGTAGAAGCGAGAAAAGAAAACAATTACTTAACAGCAGAGCTTGAAGCCAAGTCGAAAATGAAGTAATTTGGCCTACAGAGAGGCCAACAAACCAAAATGTTCGTCACTTAATCAAATGAATTAAATCTGTTCCACAAGCAAAAGCCAAAAAGCCCAAAGCGCACGTATAAAAGGTAAACTGGGCCTAATGAAAAGTCGCTTTTCCGCCGAAAAATTTGGGTCAACAGAAAGAGAGCCTGGCTAACAGCAAACAGGAAATTTACTACAATTTGTCGGCTTTGGCTTTTAGGCTCGGGAATCAAATGGCAAAACGTGTTGCGGTCACCATAACCAAAGCCAAAGAACCCTCAGGCTATTAACTTGTGTATATGCCATTCAAATGGGCCAAAAACGAAAAAAGGAAACAATAACAAACGCCAATATTTATTGATTTTTGGGCAGAATTGTTGCCAAGCGTTAGTCCAAGTTGGTTGCACTTGTTGCCATGGCAAAGTGCACAAAGCCAAACCACAACAGCAAACAAGTAAACAAGTGCCCTGGAACAGTTTCGACCTGAAATTGGGAACACTGGAAAATGTGCATGCAAATAGAGTTAGAAACTTAACAGCTACAACAGCTGCTGCCAAAATATAAGGCACAGCTCTTGGCGCTTATTAAGTGGCCAAGTTAACTGAATTCATTAAAAGTTAAATGGCTGTTGCCGAACTTCAGTCAAGCTTAAGTTGCACTCAAAGTTTACCCGCTTGCCAACTAATTAGAAGCAAATTCTTTGACATAAATTATTATAACCAATCGACATGTTTTGCTAACAGCGTAAGCCAAGATAACTAATTAAGTTAAGCACAAAGTTTCGTTGCACTTTCTGTTTGGCTAAAGCAAACTGAACTGAAAACTCTAGAAAATGATTCAAGTTGCTTGCAAATTTATGAAATTGCAAACGTTTCGAGCAACAAACAGATTTATATTTATAAATAAAAATAAATCAAAATTCTATAATAATCTTAGAAACATATACTTATTTGAAATATCAAGGGAGTTGGCTTTTAAATGGGATAAAAATCAACAAAAAGCTTATCTAACCACAAAATAAAATTTATATTTATATATACAATATTTTTAAGTAAATTGTTTCATTGATGAAAGTTTCTTTGTGAGAAATATTTCTAGCTCATTTCTAATTTAAATTTTTAGTATTAAAGTTTCTACAATTCTTTACATATTATATATATTTATATATTGTAAACAAATATCAAAGTTCAATCAACTTAAGCTCTAAAGTTTTGCCTCACATAGTGTTAAAACTAACATAATTATACCTTATGCCAATATTTAAGACCTTTTAGCCATAGTGCGTGCGCTGATGGCGTCCCCAATGCATTGGCTACTTTAGCTAATGACTTTATTGCAACGAACTGGAGGCAGCTGCTCCGGGGCAACTGCTCACCTCGCTTGACTCTTTTCGCATATGTCTTGGGCTTGCCTATCAAGCAAAAATTAGCGCAAGCAAATTAAATGAATAGACAACGGGCCATCAACATCATTATCAAGGGAAAAGACTCGCTCGAATGTGTGTTGATGGCAAAAGCGCTTTGGGTGGCAGCAATTGGGTTAGAACGTGTTTGAAGTGAATGTGGCATAAACTTTGAGCATAGCTGGCAAGCACATTAGATAGATACTCTATGCATTAATTAAATAAATTAATAAATAAGCTGGAATAACATTCTATACAGTGCATCAATTGATAAATTAATTACTTAGATTACAAAATTAAATGAGAAATCTCGCTCAATGCAAAATTTGTTTAACAAACTAACTGTGTTGTTTTTATTTCTGCAGTAAAACAATTTCTTGTATAATTTTATATGTTGAATTCTTTTCAAAGTTTTTTATTATGAATCTTTTGCTTTGTGCAAAGCTTTAACTTGCAACATTCTTTCCAACTAAATCAAATTAGCCTTTGAGGTAGAGTGTATAACAATTAAGCTTAAATGTTTTGGCATGGCCCAAAGAAGATGCAACACATGTTATGTAAATAAGCAAAGCCAACCACAAGAAAAATGCTGACAAAGAAAAGCGTAACACAGAGAGAGAGAGAGAGGGAGAGAGAGGAAGGAAGGCAGGCAGGGCTGACAGTTTGTTGAGCAGAAAAACTGTTGTCACCAATAGACGCAGCGCTGAGCTGCGTTGCGTTGTTGTTGGCCACGTTAATGACAATGTCTACAGTGAGGAGCGCAGGCAGTCCAGCTGAGTGAGGCGTTGGTAGCTCTTGATTGTTTGCACAACTTGCATATGTATGCACATGTGTGTGTGTATATTTCTATTTTTTTGTAGCCAAGTTGTCATAATGAAAGATAAATACTTGCAACATAAACTTTGGACATGCCACTGACATGACAGTTTGTTAGAGCGAGATAGCGTTAGTGATGTGGCAGCTACTACAGTTGCAGCTGCATGTGTGTGTGTGTGTGTGTGTGTGTTAATTGAAACCCTAAGAAGCACTCAAAGCACAACTTTCACCCAAAAAATAAAAAAAATATTGAAGACATGCGCGGCAAAGTAAAAGTTTTTCACGCTGGCAGCCAAACGTGAAAAGTCTCAATAGAAAATAAGAAAATATAAGTTGAAACGTCAACAGCTTCCGCTAAATCAAATATTATAAGAACAGCAACAATTATGTTTAAAACATATGTGAAGACCTAGCAGCTTAACTAGCTGCTAACCCATGGGCTTGGCCTAAAGCTTAAAGCCAAAGCCAAAGCCAACCCATGTAGATTGACCTAGTTCCAGCGGCATTGTTGCTACCTAACCTGCTACCCCCCCTATACCCCCCCTAGCCACTCAAACTCATCACTCACGCTAGACAAAGCAGCGAGCCACAAATTGTTGCTGGCATTTATTTTTTCTTCTTCTTTATATTAACCCATGTGGCATGTAAACTAGAACTGCAGACACAGTCTGGGGAATGAAGATCAGAACTGGGATGCTGTTGCTTCAAAACGGAAGCTCTTGACATTTTGCCTACTTTCAGTTCAACTGTCTAACTGTTTTGCTTTCAACATGCGCTGGAAATTGTTAATGCCAAAGACATCAAATTCAATTTCCTTAAACACAAGCGGAAGTTTTCAAGCTTAGCTTAGCTTATTTATAGACCTCAGAGCACTACTTAACTCAATTTGTTGACTTTTAATGTATTTTTAATTTAAGACGCTGTGAAAAAAAGCAAAAGCAGTCTTTAAGTTTATTTAAACGAGGCGTGGCAGACGCTATAAATTGTATATTTATATTTTATATAACTATATCTATAAAATTTTAACATTATTTCACTTTAACAAGAACTTAACTTGAAGCTTCTCATTAGTCTTGTACTGTCGGCTGTGCCCAACTTCAAGTTTTTCTAACTATTTAAAGCTAGTTTAGCTCTAGAAACTAATTTACTATTTTTTGTAACAAATAATAATAATGTTAGATTTATATCTTTTGTTGTAATTATATTTGCAATGTTTGCTGCATTACTTTGCCAAAATATTAGCTAAGCAATATAAATCATAGTTTTTAACAAACTATTGTAAATAAATACTAATTTACTTTCCCATACATTTTAATTAGTTAATTAGCTTAGCAATATTATTGTTTTTGCCAAAGGAAATGAGAGTCTAGAGTATTTTTTTTATCATTTCTAACTTATCTTGTTACTTATTTTCTTTATTGCTTTCCCATACATATTAATTAGTTTATTAGCTTTTTTTTGGTCAAACCATATAAGCTTTAAGTTATGTACAAATCTCAAGCTACAAAACGGAAGTATATTGTTGACGTGATTTCAATAGCCAATTAGCCAAACAATTGGCAGCTGGCTATTAGCAAACATTAATTAATAAGCCAGCTGTGCGAGTTGTGGCAAACAGTTGCCAAGTGTTTAGCACGTGAGCTATCTGCTGGATCAGCCATCCCCCCTTCTCTCTCAATCTGCAATTAGCTGTAGCTGTGAAATTTAAAAATACAACAAAAGCTTTGCGCTGACTTAAACAAAAAACGGAGATGAGCTGCAGCAGATTGGCTACGCTCTTGGTTTACCCTTTTTGATAAAAAGGTGTTTGATTACATTTTATTTGTTTATATTTATGTCTGTGTTTATTTGCAGCGATTTTAGCCAAATCAGCAGCTTGTTGGACAACCACAAGTATTCAAATATATTTTGCAATTTATTTTTAGGCTTTTGTGTTTTACAACGTCATGCATTAGGCATTTCCACATCGACTAAAAAACACTGACAGGTTGTCTAATGGAAAACATGAAAAATGCGCTGTCATGAGCAGATATAACCGGCTAAAAGTCCCACAACAAGGTAATCATAATCAAGCTGTGATATATGCACGAACATAAACATGCAGACAATATGTACATAGCGGGAAAAAAGAGCAAAAATTTAAACAAAACAAAACAAGTTTGCATTGTGTTGCGAATGCCTCGGCAAAGGTCAGCAATGAAAGCTACAGTTATATATACACATATATATACTTGAAGCAATAAATTTGTCATTTCTACAAGAATTTCGCATGTGAGTTGCATTAGAGTTTTTTTTTTGTTTGCCTCATTGAGTCATAAACAATAAACATAATTGTTATAACAATAACAATTGCTGGACCGCTGCCCTTTGCGTATGTAAGTTTGTAATTTAATTGATGCTTTGCCATTTGCTCAGTTATTGAACTGCCCGCCTCACATTCGTTTTCGGCTTATTTGAATTCTTTTTATATTCGTTAAGGCGGCTTACGCTGCGTATACATAATTAAATAATACCAAGTGGCTACAAAAAAATGCGCATTATGCTTTAGGCGCGGCTCAGGTTAACAACCTTGACCGCGAATATTTCTCTGAGAGCGTTGTAAGCATATTTTTAAGCCCTACTGTGTCTGTTGTGATGAGCGTCAAACAAGTTTACGCTATGTTCCCATGAAAGATCTTTTGAAATTTAATTACAATTCTAATGAGATTAGCTTGATAAAGTTCAATTTAATTAGTGCCATAGATTGAACGATAAGTGCAAGAGTTACTCTTAAATTTCTTACTTATAAATTTGTATTCAATTTAATAAATAAATAAATATTTCGTTTGCTGCATAAATTATTGCAAACCCTTTTCAGCTTGGTTTCATTCTTTCAACAAATTCAATCGATAATAAAGATATACCTAAGGCAAAGAATTTACATGTGAGTCATACAACGATTGCAAAATTTACTAAAAAGTCTCGCTAATCCGAAATAAAACAAAATAATTTCACGTAGTAGCTTAAACGAAAACGAAAGAGTCTTTATTTAATATTGAGCAATTTATTTGCTTAACAGCTTTCTAAATATATAATAACGTAGCAACAAATTGACGTGCGGTTACCAAATTCTATGCAATTGTCATTAATTGATTTCCCTTGAGTGTCTTTAATATTTCAACATAAACTTTACGTTTGGCACCAAAGGGTGAAAGATCAACGCACAATCAACGCGGTGTCTTCACAGTTACCCACCAAAAATAACTGCCCAAAAAATATAAAAATTGTTTGGGGAGGTCATGACTGGGCGCGAGAGAGTTGCACAAGTATTTGTGCAAACGAAGCAAATTGCTAAATGTATTTTATATTCAAAGCATACAAAGAGCAAAAAACAACACAACAACTACTAGTAGAAAATTTCTATTCGTTTAGCTAATAGGGTCAATTGTACAATTAATTTATAATTTGTTTAAGCTGCTTGCCTGGGTTAGTGGGTTGTCTGCACTCTTGAGGTTGCTGCTCGTTTTATTATTCATTAATTAATTGTTGTTTACAAATTATTTTAGCGCTGCCTGCAGTTTAAATCTTGACACGAGGCTATTCCCAGTGCGATTGTCACGCTCTTAAGGAGCACTTTAGTTGGCTGACGTGATTCACGAAATTTCTACAAATTTTCCAATTTTATGACTCTGCCCCCATAATAACGATTAACTGCAATCCAAAACACAATCTTTTATAACCATTATTATTGTTGTTGTTGGGAGCAGCGACGACAAAGCTTGCATACAAATTGCTCTGGCTGTTTATTTTCAAATTTGCATACCCTACAGTTGGTCTAAATAAAGGGTTAATTAATTTGGCATAACTTTAAAATTTGAATTTCAGTTTGATAAATTTATTTAAGCTAATTTTATTAGCTTCTTATATTTTTATTGTTTATTCTATTCATTTTGACAGCGTAACTTGCCGTCGACTAAGTCTGTTGCTAACTTTATTTTTTATTTATTGTGGGTGGCTTTTGAGCAACGAACGTTAACTTACGTATTATCTATAAGTGTGTATCTCTGTCTTTGTGCAATTTGTCATGTAATTCTGTTGTTTTTCCCATTGACTTAATTTAGCCAAAGGCATACGCAGTTGCGCGTAATTATTATTCTAGCAAAGATGCAACCGTTGATTGGCATTTAATTAATTTAATGCATAACACAAGCGTAATAAAAAGCTAAACGTTCCGTTAGTTACACCGCATCAAAAGCTCATTAAAGCTTAATGTTTACGAAATGAATAACAATAGCATTAATTTCCTGTATGCAATTTCAATTGCCCATATTCAGTTGCACTTAGGGCACTTTCTAACTGCGCCCACTGTGCTGTGAATGAAAAAAGAATAGAGTCGAGTCGAGTCGAGAGAGCTGCAAATCAAAACAAAAAACATGAGTGTAGAATTGCTGAACCGTTACATTCTCTTAAACAGCTGCATAAATATCAATTAAAAGGCAAAACAAAACCAAAAGCGGTTCAAAGACTCTAAAGACGCGCACACTTGCAAAAGCTCGTTGACTTAAAACTCAATTACCGGTCACTTGATTACGCAGCCTAGAATGCAAGAGAGCGAGAGAGCAAGAGAGCGAGTTCTTGTGAGAGCGTATGCATAATATTTGCATTCAACAAGTTGCACTCCCAGCTTATTTTGAATGACCATGAAGCTAAAAAAAATACCAAAGTTGCCATTGCAAACTCCATTCTCTCGCTCGCTCTCTCTATTGCTTTCTCGCTTGCACACATGTGCATTTGAATTGGCACAAAAGCTGACCACGCAAGTGTGACGTGTTTTGTTGCTCTTGCTGCTCTTGTTGTTGTTGTTGAGCATTTGGCCAGTCAACCAGAGCTTTTGTTTTTGATTCCCACCTTTTCTACTCTTTCTTCATGCCTGAATTATGTAAATTCGTTTTATATGTACAACATATTGTTGTCACAGTGGGTGTGGCAGCTTTTAAAAAAAAAAAAAGATTCTTTCACTGCATGCAGACAAAAATTTTGGGTTTTTCGTAAAGAAGCAGAAACAAACAAAACAACAACAACAGTAAGTTTGTAGCTTGTTGTGGCTGTTGCAGCGCCTAACGGTGCTTAACGTCACCTACTTTTTACTCAAATATACACACACACACACACATACATACATCATGTTTGTTAACTGTTAAACTGGTTTTCAACAATTTTGTACATTGAAAACGAAATGATTTTTTTTTTTGAAGCTGACGGCATCCAGCGGCGTTTTGGCCAAGTTATTTTTAAGCCTCAGCTCGCCTCTGCTTAGAATTTTATACACTTTCTTTCTATGTATCTTTCTGTCCTTTACCTCTATGTATATCTTTATTTTACTGCTGCATTTGCATATATACATATGTATGCATGTTTTTATTACGATATGACACTCAACTCAACTCTCTGTGAACGATAAGACGCTCAAACGTGCTCATATCCAAGTGTCTGAAAAGCGCGTGTCATGGCCAAGACTTTAACACACACACTCACACTCACACATATGCATACAAACTAAACACATCTTTATTTATGTGCTAGATAGCAAATTCTTAAGAGTTTCCTGCATATCTCTTTAGTACTTAAACAATCTCTTTGTGTGCAAGACTTGGAAACATGAGAGAGTATTAATTAGCCAAGCTCATTTACAGAATACTAAAGTAAGATTTTTACATTCAAATCATATTGCATAATTTTAATAAACCTTAATATTGCATTGAAATATTTCAGAAATTATATCATACAAAAACCAACTAATCAAATTTGCAGTTTTTAGTTTTTTCTACGTTTTTAAATTTTAAAGGGATTTAGAAAATATTCTCAAAATTTTCTGTAATTTATAATTGCGCTATAGCAATTTGTAAATTGTTTTCATTTATCCTTAATGCATATTGCTTTGATAAATATGATGAGATTTATTTTTTTATGATTAAAAAACATATGTAAGTGGAAAAGTCAACTACAGTATATTAGCAGCAATAACTCATCGACTTAATAGTCTTTACCATATTATATATTGTAAACTTTTAGTCATAACTCAACTTCTTATCAAAGGTTGCATTTGAAAAATAACACAACATGAAATAAATGTGTTTGCTGTAGCCTTCAGGAAAAGTTTTTGTTGCAAAACATTTGCATAGTTGTCGTCTTGTGGCAGGTGGGAAAGCGACCCAGGGAAGCGTTGCACATACATTTTTTTTATAATTATATTGTACATGGCGGGGCAACAACTCAAACACACTTTAAATGACTTTCAGTCACGCCAGCAGCAGCAGCAAGTGCAACAACGTTATACACAAAATGAGTTAGGGGGGAGTTAGGGGGATGGAACTAAGTTTTACGCGCTTAAATTATGCAAAGTTTTGCAAGCAGCGCAATTTGCAATGTGATAAGAGTGGCTGAGGTTTTTAACTGTAAAACTTAATTAGTAAATTGCAATGCTATTAAAAATGAACCCCAAGATTTGTTGCTGTTGTTGTTGTTGTTGTCAAATGTCGCATTGCCGTGTGGCAAGCGTAAATTGGTATTTAACTGGGACACACAGGTGCCTGCTACGAAATGAGGACAACACTTAACGCTGACGTCATGTGGTCAGGAAGCCAACTTTAACTTCAGTTCCAACTTTTGGGTGTGTTCCACCCCCCTGCCCCCTTTCACATACTATACACTTCGTCATTGTCATTTAACCTTGCAGCAAAGGTCTCGTGTATCCATGGCTATAATTTAGCAAACAGCGAATGTTTTTGTTTTTTAGTGTCTAGCGATCAGACACGCAAGCGAATTTTATACGTTTTCCCAGTTAAGCGACACATTTAGATACTCGCAGCTACTTAACGCTAGCCAAAAAGTTAATTACCTATCCAGGCCCATTTGGGGTGGAGCCAGCTTCTCAGCATTAAGTTCTAATGTGATGACCTAGCCGCAAGCAATTGTCTTAATATTTTTTAAGTTGGGAATCTGTAATTAAACTGAGCTTACATCATTTGTTTATGTCGAATTATTTTAGACTTTATATGCTGAGCGATAAGCTTCCTTTTCAAAGGAAAGCGTATTTTACGATTCCTTTGCCAACATTTGGGGCACACTAAAATAGGTCATAAGCTCACGAAAGGTCTTTTCGGCCATAAAAAACAGCTAACTAGGCTTGGTCTGCTTCTATTTTTAACAACAACAACAACATATTGGGTATAAAGATAGCTCACGACAAAACCGCAAGTGACTAACAGGGTGAAAAAATAAACTCATAAAGTAAATATTTAGTTAACTACATCAGCAGCTAAACTCCACTGCTTATCAGCAAAGCAAGTTAAAGTTGTTAAATTTACTGTCCGTCTAAAACAAATGCAGATGATTCAATTCAAATTCAAGCTTAATGCAATTCATATAAAATTATTTGATAATAATACTCCACTTGTAAAAGCTTAACAGCGTCAAATGCAAATGCAAATGCATGCAAAAGTAAAAAAAAACATGAGGCAAAAAAAAAAACAGAGAACATAAAAAAATTCCAACTAACCTGTAGACAAGTCTAACCTGTTGCTGCTGCCAACGCTTACGCCGACGCAAGCAAAAGAACTTTAACTCAAAAGCTTAATGCTCTCTCACTCAAAACACAAACTGTATACGCGACTATTTTGCTCTCCCTTTTACACAGAGACACACACACAGATGCACAGGTAAGCTTACATATATCTGAAGCCAAAACACATTGCGCAAAAAGGAGAAGCAATAATGAATGATCGTCACATACAAAGACAAGCTTGAGTATGTATATGTATTTATATTCGTCTGTATTTGGTTATATGTAAACACGTTCTTTTCTTATAGCTTTACACCTTTTTCACGGATAATTTCAGCACTAAAATTTAGCTTCATCTAGCAAAAGTTTGAAGCGCGTGGCAGATTTTCATTAACACAATAATGCGCCGGCGCAGCACGTTGCAAGCCAAAAGCGGCAGAATAAAATCAATTTCAATTCATCTATAACTATGTACATACATAAATTTAATACCTTTAAAACTCGTTATTGTCGGCATTTATATGTTTGCTTAATTCACATAACTATTTGAATTTTTCGAATTGCACGCAAGTCCAGCTTTTAATATTAAAATATTAAATTGCGAACCAAAACACAACTTATTTCGTCAACAAACATCATAGCTGCGAACGAAGCTTAATGTTTATAATTTTGAAAATATCCGCACTAAACCGACACACAACCTGCCCGTTCCGTGTTGTTTATGTTATTTAAAAAAAATTTACGTTACAAGGTTCAAACATCGGTGCAGCAACATTTGTGTTGTGTGAGAGCGAAAGATCCGATGTTTGAGTTCGTTTCAAACTAGCTTTTTCCCGTCAGATTTGTTTTTATTTGAAAGAGAATTTAGTATTAAAAAAAAAACAACAAATGAAGTTAACTAACAATAATGCAATTAATTATAATAACATCGATTTTGAACATAAATTATGTATTTGCTTTATAATAATACTAGATGACATGCTGCAACTCGCGAGCGCAATATCAACAAGCAACAAAATGAGCGAGTATTATCTGCAACGAGCAGGCAAGCTACCATGGGTGTGAGCGAGAGAAAACAAACGTTCGAACTGCGTGTTAGCAGCAATATGAATATTCACAACAGTGATGCCACTTATTACCTTTTGTAAGCGAGCAACGAGGAGCAATTACATAAGCTGCAAGCTATGAAACAATCACTTAAACAAACTGTCACCACACTACAATAAATGTCTTTTTGCGTAGACAATTCAAAAGTTAGACTCGTGAATGAAGACTATTGTGCAGCAAATAAGAAAATATATTGACAAATTAAAATAATTAGCTTAGCGGCACAGTTTTCTAAACAATTCAACAAGAAACTTCTATTGGAGACTTTTAAAAAGTAAGTGGATAATAATTATGTCACTTAGCAATTATAAAGAGGCTTCGAAAATAATTCGAAACATAATAACGTTTCAGCCGCTCCATTTGCGTATTAGCGTTCGTATGTATATGTAACACACATACACAAATAAAGTGCATCTGTATATTTGACTCAAGTGTCGGCATTTGAAGCTTACAACTCTTTGCGACCGCATTAAAATTTAGCTGCTTGATATTTCATTGAGAGGAAAGTTTGAGATAAGACAACACACAAATTGTAAGTATTATTTTAAATAAATTTGTGAATATTATTTGTAGTGCGTTTTCAAAAATTCTTGGGAAAAATATTTGTATGTATGTGTGTATGTGTGCTTACGAAAACAGACACGCATGTTCATGTTTATGATTTCTTGTTCCCAGTTCAGCCAATGTAATGTTTTATTTATAATATTATTTACGTTCGCCACAATTATCTCGTTATCAGCTGTTTTCGATATGCCTCCAAAGAAACACAATGCGTTCATGACGTTCGTCAACGAATGGAAGAGCAAGAACAAGGAGGGTCGCCACATGAGTATTCCGCAGGCTGTAACCCACTGTGGAGATATATGGAAGGTAAGCAAGGCTACAAGTTGCAGTTGTCAAAATCTAAATTTGATAATTCATATTTTTAGAATATGAATGCCCAGCAACGTGGGCCGTACATCGCACTTGCTAAAGATGCGGATGTGCTGGCTCGCTGCACTGTCGAGCGCCTTAACACCCAGGGCCAGGCTCTGTCTGCAGTGGAGCGTGAGGAGCGAGATCTCGCTAATCAAATAATGCTGATGAAACAAAATACTGAGCGCATTGTGCGAGAAGGAAAGGAAAATGATGGTAAACATAAGCTAACTATAAATATTTCAAACTCATTAATGAAAATTCGCTCTTAATAGATTTGGAGAACACAAAATTCATATTTGCCGCCTTTAATTACTTTATTAAGGCAGTCGGCAATGATATATATATACCAGCCGAGTTTGCAGCCTGCGAGTTCTCGCTCAAGACTGGCATGAACTCCATTTACAGCTCTCACATTAATCCAGGTGAGCATTTTCTCAATACCACTATTGAACATGTAAAGTAAACTATTTGGATGTGCCCTAGGTCAATTGATATACGGACTTAGCAGCGACGCCATGGATCATACGAGCACCACACATCAGTTGCCCCTGCCGCCAAACGCTTTGGGCGAAACAAACATGGGTAGATTATATGAAAATATATTGGAGTATTTGCGTGGTAAAAATGATCCCAAGAAGCCTGTGATTGTGTTCACCACCACCGAAATGCTGCCTGTCGTAAAAGGTTGCCTGAGATATCTCGAATCTGATTGCTCCGATGCAGAGGAGGGGGCGATAGAGGTATATGATATTCGCTATTTATTTTTTATTTTAAAAAAAGAAGTCGCCGATATTGCCGACTTGCCAACCGATGAAATTACAAAAACGGTGACAGACAACTTGTTTCAAAAGGATTTCTTCGAGTACCACTCGGGAATATCTTGCCAGGTTAGTAACCAAT
The DNA here is from genome assembly GCF_011750605.1 of Drosophila busckii. Taxonomy (NCBI): domain Eukaryota; kingdom Metazoa; phylum Arthropoda; class Insecta; order Diptera; family Drosophilidae; genus Drosophila; species Drosophila busckii. The sequence continues at coordinate 7,692,159 of NC_046606.1, forward strand.
CTCTTTTTATTGGTTCTCTTTTAAATAAAATCATTCACAGTTCCACGAAGATAATGATCGCGGCAGATACTGCGCCCATTCAATGGTGTCCAGATGGTGCTTCATTTTTAGTGACCACATGTGTGCCGATCTGGCAATCAAGCCTGTGCCTGGCAAGCACATGCCGCCCCAACAAGAACAAAGATTTTCGGTGACGAATCCTGACGAGTCCACTGCGGAAACTTCTTTCCAGTCGTGTGAGTCAGCTGTAAAGCAAGAGCGGAAGTACGCAAGGTACGTGCCTAGCGATAATTCAGCTTTTAGTGCTGACATCAAGGAATCCAATGACTTTCCCTCATTGGGAAATCGCAAATCTAAACCTATTCCAAAGCGTTCAGCTGGAAATCAAGCTTCGCGTGATCCAAGAAGCGCTGCGTACGTTCTGGTTACAAATCGCACTGCTGCGGAAATTGATGACGCCTTCAAAATGCCTCGTCGATTCTCCTAAATCATATTTATACTAAATATTAATAAGATTTTCATAAATACCAAACTATATAATCTTATATGTGAATTATTTGCTACAGTAGATCTGTACTTTTGAGTTATGCATTATTACCTGAAAAGAGAATACTATATTAGAGTTAATCTGTACTCATGAGTTTCGCGTCCATGTATATATAAATATAATAAATACATTGGAACTAAGCTTTGCATAGCGTATATTATATTATTTTAAGAATATATTAAATATTGAAACATTTCATGTTAAATTTAAATACATTTAAAAACATTTCAGTTTCAAAGCTTATACTTAGAAAAGCAGAATGAGTCTTTAATCTTGTGCTGTGTTCTTCATTTATGAAAATAAAGGCAATTTAATAATTAATTTGTGTACCAAAATTATAAAATGTTTGTATTTCAAAATCAAATTAATTACCTGCAAAATAACATTATTATTATTTATTAAGATAAACCAGTAGAATTATATTTATTCTATAATATTTTTGTTATTAATTAATATAATAGTACAATGTGTAAAGTATTTGGCTTCATTAACAAGATTTGATTAGAAAACTCGACGTTATCACGATCCACAGCGGACAGAGCCTGGCCCTGAGCCACTAAATCGCTCGACATCCATTACAAAGGGCTTTTCTAGACAGCTGTAAAATGTGTTTAGATTCAAAAAGAAACGTTTATAAAATTGCATTGCCAAAATTCGAACATACATACATACATATGTAGATGCAGGTCTTCATTTATAGGATCCTCTTGTTTTCCAACACTGTAAAGCTTGCAAGTGTATATGTTTGATTGAAACGACCGCCATTACTTTTTTGCTTGTGTTGGGAAAAGCGGTAGGAGTGAATAAATCAGATGGCCAATAATAGCGAAATATTTGCATATGTACCAGATATTTTTGAGCTTTTACCAGATCGGCAATATGAGTGCGAAATTTGCGATAATAAGACCTTCAAAAATCGCTCTCCCTACATATTGCACTTGAAAAACTCACACCACATCGAAATTGAAGAAAATGAAGTCTATAAATGTCCAGCGGCTAATTGTGATTATTTCCGTGGCACTTTAATTCAACTGCGACGTCATTATCAAACAAAGCACATGGAAAAGAAGATTTGCTGCAACAAATGCGATCGGAAGTTTCTAGTGGAGTCGCAATTCAAAAGGCACAAATGCTCGACAGTCGAATATAGCTGTCATCTGTGTCACAAAACCTTTAATATGCTCAGCCCCCGAAACAAACACATGAGGAACTGCAAGGGGATTATTCCCAAATCTGGCTCGAAACTAAAGAAGGGCAAGTATGACTATTCAGGCAAGCAAACCCTAAGTGTATTTCATTCAATATTTTACTTCAGATTTAGAAGTTGCTGCTGTGCTTACTGATGAAGTATTCATTGATGAGATGATAAAGCTGATAAGGCGTATCCAAAATAAGACACTGAAGGATACAAAGCTAGTGAGGGAGCTGGCCAAGTTGACGCCGCACTTACAACGTTTGCAGGGAAAACCTTAAAACTTAAATAATTTATATAATTTATTATGCATTGTATAATTTCTATTATTTTCAAATGCAATATGCATGTATTTTTAATAAACTAACATGTTATATAATTTATATATATAATATATATTAGGATAACGTTTTCTGTTAAAATTAAGCATTTCGAATTTCATGTAAACAAACAATAGAATCACTGGCCGCACTTTTCAACACTATTTCTAGACTGATTATTTGAAGGAAACTCCTTAAAATCAATCGCGCTGCCTCCCCATCCTTTTCGATAGCAAATGTGCTTGAGTTGCGAAATTTAGCCTTTTTTCACGTCAAATCAGAAGTGCTCAAATGCAAACACGAAAAAGTTGGCAGCACTGGCAGTTGCGTCAAATGCGCATCACTAACGTGAACGTGGAAAACTGGAACGTTTAAAACACACGTCAAAATTTTAACACCAAAGCAAAGAATAGCATTTAATAGCGTTTTTAAATGCACTATACACTAAATTAAAAGGTTTACCCAAATATTTGTATTGCAAGCCGCTTTAGTACTGCATAAGGTGTTCACATAACAACAACATTGCCTGCAACACAGAGGACAGAGAGACAAAGATAAATAGGCACAGAAAGAGCCACGAAAACAATTCTTAATTTATAAACTGGGAGCTACGAAATACAACGATAACATGTCCAACAATGCAACGGGGCCTACAAAAACTGAAATCGAGGCTGTATTTAGTCGCCTGCGAGCGCAGCCAGCGAACAAGGTTAGTCCCAAGCTTGCTGTTCTAATTCCCGTGCTGTTTGCCTAATTCTTTTGTTATTGTGACATTCTAATGAAATTGCTGCTTATAACTTACAGTCCTGCTTCGACTGCGCGGCTAAGGCGCCCACCTGGTCTTCAGTGACGTATGGCATATTTATTTGCATTGATTGCTCCGCCGTGCATCGTAATCTGGGCGTGCACTTGACCTTTGTGCGCAGCACCAATCTGGATACCAACTGGACCTGGCTGCAGTTACGCCAAATGCAGCTGGGCGGCAATGCGAATGCCTCGCAATTCTTTCGCTCCCACAACTGCAACACCAGCGATGCACAGGTCAAATACAATTCCAGGGCAGCTCAACTCTATCGCGACAAGCTGTCGGCATTGGCACAACAGGCAATGCAAATCCATGGCACCAAGGTGAGTCTCTCTCAGTGCTTGCTGCTCCTGCTTTGTTTATTGTTTTGAGTTCTGTTTGACTTGCTGTTATTTGCTTGCGCTTTATACTATTTTGTCTGTTTCCCTACACACAAATCCATACACGCACACGCACGCGCGCACGCACACAGCTGCACTTGGAGACTGCTGTGGACAAGAGCGAGGGCAACGAGGCAGGAAAAATGCAGTCGGATGGACAGGAGGATGACTTCTTTGCACAATGCGACAACAACAATGCCAATGCGCAGCTGGAGAACAATAACATTGGCCTCATTAGCAGCAGTGTGAAGGTAACTTCGACCTAAAAGACTTGCGCACACGCCTAGAACCTTACAAGTTGCATGTTTGAAGCATCCCTTTAACTTTGTCTGTCCACACTTTGCTGATTTGTTTAACTATTCAACAGTTGGAGCCCAAGTCCAAGCCTGCAACAACGCCCTTGCTGGATGGCGCGCCCAGCGTAGATTTGCTAAATGCAGCTGTAGCACCAGCAACTGCGCCTTCCTCCATAGGCGTGCGCAAAATTCAGCCCAAGAAGGGCGCCGTAAGTGCAACACACTCTTTATTCATTTATAGCAACTATTTTATACTTCGTTTATTATAGTTGGGTGCCAGAAAAGTTGGCGGCCTGGGCGCCACCAAGGTGAAGACAAACTTTGCTGATATTGAGGCGCGCGCAAGTGCTGCGAATGAAAGCAAATCAGCTGCAGCTATTGCAGCTGCCACCGACAAGCCCCAAACTGCCGAAGAGGAGCTGGAAACAGTGGCCAGCATGCGTCTGGCATATCAGGATTTGTCGCTGCAAAAGACACGCGAGGAGGCCAAACTCAAGACCATCGATCCCGCCAAGGCCAAGCAAATGGAGCGTCTAGGCATGGGCTTCAGTCTACGTGGCTCAGATGTAGCGCACTCGGCTCTCAGCGACATGGAGACCATACAGCAATCATCTGCGCCCAAGAGCAGCGCACAGAGCAAATTGGCCGCCTTGGAAAACGATAATTTCTTCAATGACCATTCAATGGGCTTGTATGGCGGCTCTGGTGATAAAAAGGAAAGCGTAAGCAGCAGCAAGCTGGACAAATTTGAGCTGGACGCGCTTGGATATGAGACAATCGAGCCCATTGGCGGCAATCACAGCAATATAACGTCCATGTTTGCTGCCAGCAACGACTATGATAAGCCCAAGCCAGTCAGCAGCAGCAGCAGCTCAACAGCTTCCGGCTATAACAAGAGCAAAAGTCGAGCTAGTAATCCTCTGGATCCCGTTGCGGCACAGCAAAAGTTTGGCAATGCCAAGGGCTTTGGCTCGGATCAGTTTTTTGCCAGCGAACAATCATCGGCTGATGTAAGTGCGAGCCTGAATCGATTCCAGGGCTCGCGTGCCATATCCTCATCAGATTACTTTGGCGATGGTGCGCCAGGTGCTGGCATGAGCAATCGAGGTATGAATACAAATACAAGAGACAACTGGGAATGCGCCTGTTATTATTACTGCTAAACCTTTTACATTTGTCAAACCTAATTTCTGGCTATCGATCAATTTTATTTCATGTGACTCAAAATTCAAGTTTTACTAAAATATTGTTAAATCTAATGTAATATTTTGCAACCTAACTATATTGCCTAATTTTTAAATCAAAACAACAATATTAATTGTATGCAATGTAGTTTATTGTCAATAAGTTTTACAGTTGGAAAGAAAATCGCTGCACTAGTAATAATTCATAATTAATCTATATAGTTTGTAATCAGTTAATAATCTATTCATTTGTTGCTTGCAGGCAGCGGCGGTTACTCGACTGCTGTGAACTTCAATGCGCCGGACTTGGATGATGTGAAGGAGAGCGTTCGCCAGGGAGTACATAAGGTTGCTGGCCGGCTCAGCAATTTGGCCAACGATGTCATGTCGTCGCTGCAAGACAAATATGGCTACTGATAGTAGCATTATTAATTTAAACTTTTTATAAACATACATATATTAGTTTCGCATGATATAAACATTTCCAAAATCGATTCACTTACATCTGTCTGCTCTTGAGAATCCAAGATTCTTTAATGGAAATTATTGCAGTGAAGCGTGTCTTTAAATCCAACTACGATATATAGTTATATACGAGGAAATATTGAATAGTAGAGCATTATATGCAATCGATGCTCGATATCACAAATTGAGGAACAAGCCCATTAGCTTCTAAGTCGAAACGTTAGCTAATGTTATATTTTTTTGTATGAACCTTTGTTTATGATTGTTATGAAACTTTTTAAGGCATTTATTTTGCTAAGTTGTATTTCATCGTTTTCCTCAGTCTGCTCCAAATTAGTTTTCAACTCGAGTATAAAGAATAAATAATGCAAATAAAATTTCAAAACGCATTTGTGTAAATTTTTCAAAAACAAAAGAAATTTTTATTTAAAAAAGAGCTCAAAACGTTTACAATTCGACTAAATTATCAAAACTCTTTGCTTACAGAGATGGAAATATTGTTACACCTGGCTGGTCAATGTGGAAGTTATCTGGGCTTAATGACGACGCTTGCTGGTGCCGGGACGGACGCGAGCGCGTGCCGCATCGGGAGAGCCGTAGGCAATGGCGTGGGAAGTGGCAGAGCCGCCCTCGCCGGTGCTGAAGGAGTTGGCAATGGCAATGGCGCCGCCGTTGGTGCCACCAAAGTCAATGGGGAAGAAGGTGCCAGCGGGCAGTGGAGCGGGCTTCTTTGAGGGCTTGGCAGGAGCGGCTGGCTGCTTGGCAGCTGGACGACGAGCGTTGGGCACACGGACTGGATTCTTGCGCACTGGCTTGACTGGCACGGCCAACTCTTCCTCATCCTCTTCGTCATCAACGGCGTTCTCGGTCTCCTCATCTTCAATGGCAGCAGCCTGAGTTTCCTCCAGATCCTCAGCGGACTGATCCAGCTCAACAATGATCTTTTTCTTGGATGGCAGATAACGGTTGACGGGCACGGGCACAGGTGCTAATGGGGCAATTGGTGCTGGTGCTGGCAGCTCCTCCTCAACTGGCGCGGTTGGCTCCTCAGCAGCTGGTGCAGCGGCTTCCTCAGCAGCGGCAAAGTTGTAATCACGTGGCTTCTTGGCCTGCTCAACGGTTGTCTGCACAACGGGTGCCTCATCGGGATAGGCTTCGGCCAAGGAGCTGGCACCATGGGCACCGGCAGCGCTCAGAGCATCTTCAACGGGAGCAGGAGCTTCGACCTCAGCAACAGCTGGCACATCGGATTCTGGATGATTGCAATCTTTGTTAGCTAATCAGGAAAATGCGTTTTTGTTAGTTTTGTGTCTGGTTAGTTACTGGCCAAACTGCTTACCCTGCAGATAGGCGCCATCGTCCTGGCTGCCCTCAGCGCTGACATCAGCAACATCGGCTTCTATACAATGCAATTGTTAATTGGCTGACTGAATGTGGAGCAGTTAGCAGTTAACTTACCCTTCAGATAAGTGCCAGTGGCAACAGTTTCACCAGCGACAAGTGCGCTGGCCGCCTGAGTGGAGCGGGCATGGGTGCGTCCTGGCTGCACATACTGCATGTACATGATTCTCTGCTGGGGAGCACCTGCGTACCATTCAGCGGCGGCTGGCTGCTGGTAGTACACCATTCCTGGAATAAGGAATTGCCGATCTTCAGTATGTTGCAGTGGTTCGGAATGTGAATGTGGATGGGGTATGGAATGGATTGCGTGAAATTAATGTAAATTATGATAACCAAAATTTATGATAATCAAATGTTTATACAAAATAGTTAAGATGCAACTGAGCTTAAATATTCAAAGACATTTTAAACATATCAAGAATTAAATAACTGATACCTATTTGGTAAACTAATCCAATATATTAAATATAATTCGAATTAAAATAAAAAAAAGAAACATTTTATAATGAAAGCATAAGAAAATATAATGAATTTATATAAAATGCTATCTATTTTCTTAATATAATTTATGAAACTTGCATGGCAGCATTTTATGAAAATAAGTTACTTTAAGAAAAACTAGAAAATGGAATAAGCTTTTATATTTTTTATATGAAGACAGTGAATAATAAGGACTTTCACTCCTTCAGAGTAAAAAAATGTCTTATGCTTTGATTAAAATAATTGAACTTATCAACTAATTTATTATATATTTATTATTTGTCACTAATTTCTTTTGAATGAAATCCTTTTTTTAGCTCTTTGAGGCTTTGACACTTGTGTTTAACTCACTTTTTCTGGCTGGCAAAGCATCACCGCTTGCCACAAAGCCGACGATCACCAACAAAGCAATTGCTGCACAGAACTTCATATTGAGCTTTTGTTTGTACACTGGGCTTTAAGTCCTTTGAGTTGTTTGAAATGTTTATTAGATAGCGAACGCGCACTGGATGGGATCACAGCAGGAGCTAAACTTGACACTGAAGTTTCCACCAAAGAAGTGATGACTGCTTAACGCAACGCGTTAGATTTATATACGCTTGGCCGATTGGCAAAAGGTACAACAAAAATACGCGAAAAAAATAAACGAGCATAATGAGAAACAGCTCAAAAACTCGGATATACCCAAGTTGGACCTGAGCCGAGGCTTATTTAGTATGCGCCGTTGGTAGCGCCTGGAACCGATGCGAGTCGTCCAAACGTGCGAACCGCCCCAATGCCTGCTGGCTAGCAACGATAATGATAATGCTGATGATGTGGAGAGGCTTCATTTGCATTATCGAATTGCGAATTGTACGGCTAAGCTAAGCTTACTACATTCTAAATATTGCACGTTTAATATTGTCAGTTAATTGTCTAAATTGAAAGTTCGTTTAATTATTTTGTATAAATAATGCACACATGTTAACCATAAACTTTAAATAGCCAATTTAATTTTAAGGTCATCGCGTCTGTTGCGTGGACTAAACGAGGTTTATGGGTGCGTGTGCGGCTTATCGCCCGTTGATAAAAGTCAACAGCGTCTGGAGAATTAAAATCAGCTAAAGCTACGACGACATGCAGCGCATACAATTGAATGAGTGTCCACACACTGGGGCAGCTATGACTCAGCTGCATAATTAGTTTAATATTTATCTAGCTTGACGTCATGGACTGCCCGCCCAGCTGTTGTTTTCCTTTAAAAGTCAATTATCGCAGGACGTGCATTTCATCAATAATGTCTGTCACACAATGAGTAACTGAGTTTCGTTCACTGGCAACGCATTAATCATACGCAATGTGCAACTTAAGTGAAATTTCTTTGTGCAGGCACTAAATGCATTTTTGATTTCGTTTTCATTGACAAAAAGGCGGCGCAAGTCAAGTCAAGTCAGTCAGCAATGTAGGCTCAGCACTATGTAAGGTGTTAGTTCTATAACAAAAATACAGCTGATGTCATAGAGTGCGACTGACGCAATCTATAATAAATTCATAAATATCTAACGTAAATATAATTCTACGCATGTAGCCACATAATATTATACGAAAGTAGAAAGCTAGCTTGGCATAATAATTAAAGTATATAATTCATTTCATCTTTCGTTTCGTTTCCGAAACAAACTAACGATATCAAGCATAAATTTCAAATTAAAGCTGCTCAAACTTAAGCGTATTTTTGACCACACGCATTGCAAGTTTATTATTATATAAATCTAAAGCACTTTATAATTTATCCAGCAGCACACGTCTAATTATCAAGTTCTTTATTTAAATGGTCAAAACCATTACCAACAAAAAAAGTGTAGCACATGCTCAGCATACAAATAAACTCAGTTAATAGGCTTCAAAACGCAATAGTTTGGACCCAAAAAAAACAAGAACAGGAATAATAATGTCGCATTTGAAATTAATATCCTGTTCAACACCTGTTTGGCCATTTATGCAAATCACTTGGAAACTTGTGTAGCAGCCATTTAACTTTTTACGTTTCATTTAATTTGGAACACCCATGACCATAAAAATATATATAGTATATTTGTATATATTGCACTACTTAGCTAGCAACCAAGCACCAAATAGAACAACATGTTGTTTGGCTGTATTGCGGTCCAACAAATTAAACAAAACAAAAGACAAACTTAATGTACGACATTATTGGCAATACGCTAACGGAATTTCAATGGCACTTGTGCGGTGCTTAAAAAGCAATTTGTAGAACAATTGCCACTGCCATACACTTGACAAAAAACAAGAGCTGAAGGTTAACAAAGTCTATTGCTAGCAGTGCAGATTTCTTTTATAAGTTATAATACTTTTGTTAAACAAATTGTGGCTTATGCTGAATTATTGTTATAGCCTGTAAATGAAAAGTATTTGTTAAGATTTAAATACTTTATTAGTTTATTGTACTAATTGTAAACTATTGACTGCTAATAAGTTGCAGCTTAAATGCTAAACTAATAGTTTGTATAGTAAATTTTGTTTGCACAGCAATTAAAAAAACATTTATACAGTCTTTAAGTCAGTTGACTGCACATTATATATGCGTGTGTACTTTATATTTTTATATTTATTTTACATACATTTAATTTATAATTAAATAGCACTCGCACATGCCGCACAATTGCATTTAAAAAATATGCGTAACTGACATTTAACACTTGGCATGCGGTTTTCGTTTCGGCTGCAGTTCGAGGCAAAAACGTTCTCAATATATAAATATATATATGCGCTGATGTGCTGGACGACATTTCATCTCGCCTGACAATGCAATTAATCAACGCAAATTAAAATTAACTTAATTTGATGCAAGCCGTCACTGGCGCTGAATGCATTTTTAACAGTTGCCTTTTCTTATTAAAAATCAAGTTGGCAATTGCAGTTTTGTTAAAGAGCGTAGCATGTACAGTTATTTACAAGCTACGATATTAAAATTAATAATAAGTAAGTACACTGCAGTATTTATGATTTAATATTTCAACTGTTGACGTTGCTCATACGCCATGATGTTGCTCCATCAATTTTTATTTAACAGTTTAGATTTTTTAGATAGATATATGAATAAATGAAATACACTTAAGTATTTGACATAGAATATTCATATTTGAGCTTACGTTGCGCATACGCCATGTTGCCACGATTATAACTAGCAGCCTGTTATACTTATTGAGCCAAAAAAAGAAGCTTTACAATTTATTCAAGCAGGTGTCTTATTTTCAAACCCAATAAATTTCAATTGTTTTATTAAAAAAATGCAGGCGGCCGGCACACGACTTCAACCACAGCTCGAAACTCTACACAGCTGGTGGCAGCAGTGATTAAGTGCAACACTGTGGCAAGTGGCAAGCGGCTAGTGGCTGGACATGTGACGCGCAGCTGGAAAGGAAGGACTTCTAGCTGAACGGGGGGCTATGTGACCTCAGCAGTGGCAATTTTTCTCGCTGCCTGTCACTGCAAAGTTGGCAATTAAATATAGTATATATATAATTGTTGTTGCTGTTTGTCTGCGCATATAAATTGTTGCAGGCAGTACTAGAAGAGCAACAAGAAAAAAAAGTGCAACAGATGTTTTTAGCGTGGCAAAGCGAACATGCAAAACCAGTTGGCAACGCAAGCAAAATTTATTTTCACACTCTCGGAACAGAAGTTCAAGCAGCAGTAGCAACTGCCACATGGCTAAAGCTGCTGCTGCTGCTGTGTGTGTTGCTGTTGCTGTTGCTGCTGCTCTTGTTGGCGCAGTCAAGATGTTGCCCTGCACTTTAATGGCTTCATATTTCCTGCAAAATTAGAGAAGTTACTTGTGCTTACATTGCAAGTTGGCCACTTGCCCCTTGCACACTTTTGCCAATTGTATCTTTGTCTAGAGCTTGTTGAAAGTTGCTCGCTGCTCATTATGTGCAACACACACACACACACACACACACACAGGCAGACAGACACTTGCCACGCGCTAACAACGCACATAGACTCGACTCCATTAAATTGTAATTTTTGGCAACATTTTGGTTTGCATAAATCTTGGCCAACTTGGCTTGTCCCTGGCGACTGTTGTCCTTGTTGCCGCCACCAAGCAAGCAAACAAAACATTTGCGCATGTTTCAAGTTTATTAAAAAGTACTCAACATATTATGCTTGCCTAAACTATTAAAATAACAATGCCCTTGTACTCTGGGGATCGCATTCTCGTCTGCCTGCTGTAGATAATGTGCAAATAATTTGAATGCAGACAATGAGGCTTCGCTCTTTAAAGTTCTAATCAATATCAGCTCGCTGCATACTCAAGGCTAAAGCTATTTGCATATGTCAAGTGTGAATCTCTTTTCTCTCTTTGTGCAGCGCGCCCTTGCAACTGGATGCGTATTAAAAATACACTCAGCTACTCGACTCGACATGAATCCACTTGGCCTCTGAAGCTGCTGGAGCCGCATTGCTAATTACGTAGCAAGAATTTTCATTATGTGGGCGTTGCAGCGCCCTCTCGCCCGCACTTGAGTGCAACGTAATGAAATCTTGGGCTACGTTTTGCGGCTCGCTCCGTAATGGCAGCACGAAATTTATTAGAAAATATTTACGTAGCACTTCAGAAAGGCTCTCGGTGCCTCTGCGCCTGCCTCAAAGTAGGCAATGCTATTAAAGTGCCACAGCAGCTGCAACGAGTTGCAAGTACTCGTTACTATGAGCTGGCGGCCAGCAGCATGCCTGACATTTATAAAATAAATAGCTAAATGAATTAAATTTGCAAATCTTAAGATTTTTTAACTCTGAATTGGAGCAAGAGCTAAAGGAAACGGTGAATGCTTTTAATACAGTACAAGGCTACAATTGTTTTTAAGTTTGGGAAGTCAAAATACTCAGTTGAGTGGCAAATATAATTTAATTACTATGTGATATAGTTTTATATAAAAGAAAGTAGTTGACAGTTTTTATCTTCACTTTGTCTTTCTATTTTGAGCTAATTAAGCAAAACTACTTAACATTTGCTGTTAACTTAAAAAACTCGTGTTTCATAACGTACTTAACAAGCTACTTTAATAATTAAATATTAATTACATTTTATGGATATTTATTGTCAGGTTACAATTAATATTCTTTTGCTGTTAAGAGTTTGTCATAAGTAGTGGAAAAGGATTCCACGCGGTAGATTGGAGCTAGATCGAGCTATTGAAATTAAAGCTTCAAAATCAAAATTTTTTCTTCTACATGCCTGGCTACAATAACTAGTTACTACTTGAGCTAAGTTTGCAGTAGGACCTGCAGCCAACTATGCAATTTAAAGTTGGAGCTTAAAATTTACATAAGCCTGCAAAAACTTTGACAGTGCAATTTAAGCCGCGTGACATTTGAACTCCTCTGCCTATCATGCCGACTGCCCACTCTCGTTGTGTGTCTCTCTGGCTTATGTCTCTTTTATTTGTGTGTGGCTAAACATTAGTGGTCACATATCGTTGTTGTTATTGCTGCTGGTGTTGCTGCCGTGTCGTGGCTAGTTTGTTGCTGTTGTTGGTTTTTGTGGTTTTAGGCAACTTATTTGTTTTGCGACACTATCGCAATTCGTTGTTCTTATCGCCCTAGCCAAGCACCCACCCGAGGGAGTTCACAAAATCAGAGTCACAGAGTTCTGTGCCCATTGGCACCACACACTGCTCAGTGGCCAGCAGGATTACATTGCATGCTAGTCTAGCCAACCACTTTCTGGCTATTCCCATTGTTTGCTACGCTGCAGCAATTTTTTGTCTTTCACCTGACTTTACAATCGTTTGTCGTTGCTGCTTGGGTGGCAACAATTTATTTGATGGTCTACAGCCTGGCCAGTAAAACTTTTCTAATGAGCCTCATATGGCTATTGAGGCCTCTTGTTGTAACCCACAGGATGCAGCACAATAAGCATATATAATTGCATGTGTATTATTTCCGCTATACAATTTTATATTGGGGTCGTAGCTAGACAAATATGATAAGTACGGCTGGCAGTTGTTTGTTAGTTTAGCTTTCAATTCATAAGTTGTAAGTGTTTTGGTTTGAAATATATTTTCAGCTTAAAGCTGCAGCTTAATATTTCCAATGAAACTAATTTTATTAGCTAGCCTAAATAAATTATTTGCAATCTAACACAGATTGAATGTCCTTCAATGTAAATAAAGCTACAAATTAGGAAACTCATAAGTCACTAAATATGCAAGATCTTCATTTGAAAGATAAAAGAGAAGTCAATGCTCATAGATAAAGAAAAAAAATGTAAGTAAGCAATATAAAACAATAAAAAAGCAAAGCCTAAACATTTGTTCTATTGCAAATGGTGAAAAGAAATTCGGCAACAATTTTCCAAGTGACTGAGCAGCAGCAGAAGAAGAAGAAGAAGCTGTGGCAAGCCAAAAGGGACGACAATTGTAGTGATGTGAATGAGGCAACTGGACTGTTGTTGCTGCTGCTGATGATGGTGATGAGGAAGCGTTGATGTTGATGACCAAATAAAAGCATAAAAAAGGCAATTGAGGCAACAGCAGCAGCAGCAAGGCTTTGAATTGATTTCACTTTGCAACACACACACACACTTACATGCGAAACGGAAACGGAAGTCATGTTGTGCTGCAATGGCCGTCATGCCAGTTGAGGTAGACAGTTTTTTGTAGCTGTAGCCTAGGTGGGTAGCCCAAGCCCAAGCTGCTGCTATTGACGGGGTCTGCACGTCTGCGCAATTTCAAAGCAATTGCAAACGTTTACTAAGGCGCACAGTAAAGTAAAGTAAAGCAGAGTAAAGTAAAGTAAAGTAAAGTAAGGCGGAAGTGTTTTTCAAGTCTTTTAGCCTCTACAATTTTGTTGTTGTGGGTGAAAGTCTTTTTAATTGAAGTGCCAGTGCACAGACAACAGCAACAAAAAAATTAAATGATGCAGCAGCAGCAGCAGCAGCAAGTGGTCAACGCCTTTGACTCGTGCACAAAAGATGGAAAAAACTGTGAAACGGAAACGTAGCACTTGCAGACCATGTCCATGTCCATGGCCGTGTATGTCATTAAAATTTACAATCTATTTTGCTTGCTAATTGGCACTTGGCTTGCCTCGCTTTGTGCAGCTTAGAGCGCCTGGCCATAATCATTAGTTGCAGCAAAATGTGGCAAGCAAATGTTGCGTGCGCTTTTAATTATGACCAAAGTGTTGATGATGATGATGGCGACAATACGGCTAAAAGCTTCTTAAGTGCCAAATGTCTATTTATCTATCGCTTCTTTTTTCTGCATAATGTGTGTGCGATCAATTACAAAAGCTGCAGCTGGTTGGCAATTTCACAATGCAATGCACAGTTACAAGCAATAACGATTTTCAGCCAAAGAGCTCAAACCCCAAAATGCGCCGCTAAACCAAACAGAGCCACAAAAGTCAAATACCCAAGCACACACACACACACAAACAGCCAAATGTGTGTGTGCATTGGTGTGTGTGCATGTGTGTGTGCTTTTGGCTGGTTGATTTCTACTGTGCCCAGTCAGTCAGGCAGCCACAATCCCTCATTGTTGTTGCAGGCGGCAGCAGCAGCAGCAGCAGCATCAGAGCTGGTGATAAAATAAATTTGCATATGAATTGAGAATTAAGAACATTTTGCACATCGTATGGCGTTCCCACTCCCTCTCACTCGCTCGCTCGCCACTTGCCCACCAGTTGCCATTTTTTGATTGGGTTGCCTTGGACTGAGTCAAGTAGTGGGTGGGGGTGGGGGTGGCTGTGGCAGCGCAACGTGTTGCCATTGTGGCTGCCTCTGTTTGGCCTTTGAATTAGAATTCACACACATGCCAACACACACACACACACACTCAACTCAAACGTAAGTGTGAATGGCTTATTTCCTTGCTGCTTTTGCTCTTTTCTCGTCCTTTTTTTGTTGTTGCTGGGGTATTTCCATTTGCATTTGGCCTTTTTGCTGCACAATTTTTACACGCTGATAGAAAAAAATATTAAAAGAGCAGCAGCAGCAGCAGCTAAAAAAGAAAAAACAACTCGTTAGCCTATTGAAATTGAAAATGTTTTTGGCTGATGCGATAAGAATGTGCTGAAGGATTATAGTGTGTGCGCATCTATCTCACTCTCGCTCTCTCTCTCTCGCACTCTTTCTAACCTTGTTAGTCTGCTGCAGAGTTATGGGTCAAATAATTGCAGCTATGGCCGTATATAGGTTTCCATAATTGGATTTTGATATTTTGGGCTTTCACTTGATAAGCGTTTGCTGCCTTTTTGTTTGGCCAAAGTATAGAATGAATATTTTAGTCACATACTTGTGCAGACTAGCTGTGGGTAGTTTTAAATTTATTTAAGCACTTATGAAAGTTAAATAATTAATTCGCTTGCGCATAATTTTAAAAATTCTCTTCGAGGACTATATTAAGTTGAATAAGTAAGTAAATATATATATACCTAGTGGTTAGCTTTTACTTAAGTGCATATTTAAAATCCAAGCCACGAATACAGATTTATACTTTACATTATTGTTCAAGATCTGATCTGATTAAAGACAGAATTGATTATTTGCTTACTGCAGGCTGAGCTATTGAGTTATTCAGTTATTTGTATTGCAAGATTCTTCTGAAACTAAATTTGAAATAATACTTTTGCTAAACTTAACAACAATAAACGAATCTTTCATCTTATTAGAGTTCACTAATAATTTGAAATATCCCAACACTAGCCAACTTTACCCTTAACAAATACTTTATAAAAAAACAAGCCAACCCACAACTCTTATTGGTTCAGCGGCCAACACTGGAACGTGCGTAAACTTGAGTGAGTCATAGGCCCATCCAGTCCATTGATTTGCAGAGTTGAAAATTGCATTTAGAAACAATTAGTCAAGTGAAAACGCACGTAGTAGAACAGACAAAGACCCTGCGGGTGCTTTGCACAGGTAACGGCAATGGCAACGATAACTGGCAAATGGGCAAATCCTAACTGGCATAACTGTTAAATGGGGCTACGATTGGGGCACAGCTCCCACTCACAATTGGACGCGCTTGTTTGAATTTTTTGTTGGTTGTGTTTTGTGAAAGTTTCGACATGCTCATAAAATTGCTCGTTTAACTCATTTAACTTTTTGCAACGCTGGGTGTTTTATTTATTTCTCTCTTTTTTTTTTTTTTTGCTGGTGTTTTACTGTAAAGTTTGCATAAATTGTAGCAACAAGAAAAAGTTAATAATGCCAGAAGGCAACAAGCAAGCAACAGCATTTTGGCTGGGTTGACAATGAAAATAATTCAATTAAAACACTTTTACAGTTTTGTGCCCTCGCATGCCAAGTTACAATTACGAGAGCAACCAAATTAACACATCGACTGGGCCAACACGACTTGCCAAACTCATGTGTGTATGTGTGTGTGTGTGAGCCCCGCGGGCATTTTGCATAAAGTTTCGCTGGGCCTCGTCACCGTTGTTGCCTTTCATGTGGTCAAAGTTTGGGTGAGCTTCAGTTCGTGCTAGGCGACATCTATGCCATGTTTACTTTGCTACTTAGCCATTGTTTTTGTTGTTGCTGCTGCTGCTGCTGCTTCTACTGCTGTTGTGTGTGTTGCTTAAAGCCACAAAGTAGCACTTGCTCTGCAAAAATTTAAATGTTACCCCAGAGATTACTGCAGCTCTTGGCTCTTGGTGTGTGCCCTGTGCCTTTTGCACTGACTGTGGCTTGCTGGTGTTTTGTGTATTATTTTAAGATTTGATTGGTTGGTCCATAGTCATGTTGATTTTGGCATGCTTCTGGTTGGCTTTTGGCTGCTGGTCTGTTTGCACAGCTAGAAAGTGCTACCATGATCTGCAGCTTTACCAGTTGTAGCCACAACTTTTGCTGCAACTATACGCAAACTTTAACTGAGTGTGCTATCAAAAATTTAAACAACTAGCTTTAAGAAATGAAAATGTTTATTTTGTGTTAGCATATCAGATGAATTAAATTCATTAATTTATTTAAAATTAATTGCTTTATGAAGTGCACTAACATTTTAATTCACAACACACATGTTTTGCTTAAATTGTAGCCAAAAATATATTAATATAAATACAACTATATATTTTATTATTTTTTGTAATAATAAACTACAATAAAATACGCATAACCAAATTAAGACAAAAATAATGGCAAATGAGAGAAGAACAAAATGGCTGCTGCATAGCTAAAAGCAATTGTAGCCAGAAAAAAGCTGACTGCTGCACAACTGCTTTACAGCTGTTAGCTTTAGCTATAGCTACTTAATATTTATCGCTAGCCCACTTTGGTTTAGCTAAATTCGTTTTGCAAACCAGCAACATTAAATAAAACTGACACACTAAAAAAAAGTGCATTGTTTATTAAAATCGCTGCCAATCTCAACTATTAAGCGCCACCATTAGCTACAAGTAAATCCCTTTAAACTGCATAATAACTATTGCTTGTTTAATTGATCACGTTGAAAGCCAAAAGCCCGTGCAGCAATTTTAACCAAAATATATTGGCATACGGCTGCATATTTTTATGCACTTTTAAACCTTTAATGCAAACACATGGCATCTATTTTGTGTCAGTTTAAGTCCATTAAAAATTGTTTTTCCATAATTTTTTTCAAGCCGCGTGGCAATGACTGTTGTTACTAGCCTCCAATGTGTTGGTTGCTGCTCGTTAAAAATCAATCCCCAAGCGACACCAATCCCAGCATCAAGCCCCCGAATAGCGGCTGCCGTCTGTTTTGGTGAGACAAATTGAGCAGGATGTGGAAAGGATTTTGTAGGTTCAGTCGTGCCATAGCGAAAGGTGTCGCGCTTCTCTCTGCGCGCTTCATCGCGGTCAATATGTGGAGACTATAAGTCTATATAAGCGCCAGCCGCAGCAGCAGACCAATGTAGCTGATATCTTTTCGTATACCTATCGCTGCATCTGTGTGTGTGTGTGACATGTGTCATGTCTGTGTGTGTGTGTGTTGTGAATATATGGGAATTTGTTTTGTCATATCGCTTCATAGGGCTTTTTATCGCTGACGTTTTTTTTTAAATGAATGCTACGCTATAAAGCGAAGTATTGCGAGTTGGTTAAATAGTTAGTTAAATAATTTTTAATTCTTTTAAAAATACACAAAAGAGTGAAGTTGAGCATATAATTAATAAATCTTTAACATTGCAGTCAGAGCTAAGCAAAGTTAAGCCTGATTTTTAATTGAAAAACATTTAATATTAAATGGTAAGTTTATAAAACTGCAATATAAATTTAATACATATTAATAATTCTTTAATTTTTTATTACAGCAGCTCAAGCTAACGCATATGCCGTTGCAACTTTCTGCGCTGCAGCGCATTGAAGCGTAACATCCAATCTACGTGGTGCTATAGATTTGGCTATGACTGTGGCTATATGTATGCCAACCAAGCTGTGCTAAAAAAAGGAATAAAAAACGCATAGAGAGATGCAGAGTTGGAGAGAGCGAGAAAATGTGTCCAATGTAACGCCACAACAAAGAACGTTAATTGACGCCAAAATGCTGCTGCACAAAAAGTTGCAAATAAAAATCGTTTTGGTAAAAATCAGACAACAAAAAAGAAAAGAAAGAAAACAAATGCAAAAAGCGAAGCGAAGCATGTGTAAAAAGAATTTGTCCAGTTGGACACATACTGTATGCATGGCAGAGCGATACGACTGGCGATATCAGGCTGGCTGGCTGGCATTTTGGGCCTGTCTTGGCTACGCTGCGCCGTTTAAAAAACCGACCCCCCTCCACCGACACCCACTCGATAGTACAGCTGGGCAAGTGGCTTGATTAACCCTGCAGCAAGAGGTCAGTTGGCGCTGTTGCGAGTGGGCGTTTGCTTGAATCAGCACACGTGATTAATGGCCTTTAATTATGTCAAAGCGTTACGGCGACCAAAACGGCCACCGCTTCCACTCCCGCACACAACTGCCGCTTGATCCAGGCTACGATCCTTGCAGCGGCATGCCAGTTAACCGTTTGACATTAAAAAATTGACACCGTTCGGGGTGAAATGTTGCCGACCCGCCTGACAACTGTCTGGCACACGTAGCCGTAGCCAACTTCAACTTCAAGTCGGCCCAAACAAATTTTAAAACCCACACCCATTTGAACGTGGGTGTAACTGCAGTTGGACATTTGTTTCCCAGCCGTGATTGTCCGTTTGTCCATGGGTGTGTGTGTGTGTCTCGCTTGTCGCATTTAATGAAAGCGTCATAAATTATGTTGCAGTTGACGAAAGCAACAGTGAGTTGAGTTTGTCTGGTGGGAGGGCTCAGCAGTTAACATGCTTAGCATATGGGGTAACATATGTATGTCTGCTACAAGTGAAGGTCCTGGCTGTGAAATAACTGCATGTATTAAAAAAGAGTCCAAAAAATGTTGGATTTAGAATTATGAATATTACAAAATTTAAGCTATGCATGTTAAAAGCTGCTACTAAATCAGCAAACTTCATCAGTTATAAAAATGTAGATTATAGAAATATATTTTATTATGCACAATGAATTTGAACTTTACAAATAAATTTAAAATACAATAGTTCTTAAGTCAAGACAAACATCAGATAAATTACATAGCATGAAAGTAATACTAGCCAAATATTTTGCATATTGCTAAAAGTTTTCAGCTCAGACTTGGCGCATATATCGCTCTTGGTTTTGTTGGGCTTAAATGCAGGCAGGTTTAAAATAACTGAGCGTGTCTTGTAAGCAGTTAAAGCTTTCTCTGCTAGCCGTCCACTGGGCATAGAAGGCGCTTGTAGCACTGCTGGCTTCTTTACTAAAATCTCAGCTGACGCATGGCTTGAGATTAAAGCCATTGAATGCTGGCATTCAAGATATGCCAAAGCCATAAGTATAAACCATACCCAATGCATGTTAGTCTCAAATAAAATGTTAATTTTGTTAACTTTGTTTGGTTAAAAGACGTCGTTTGCCCAGCTGGGCCAACAGGTGTTTAAATATTTTTGTGTATTTTGTGACGAGTTTCAGTCAGACAGTTGACAAAATGCTTGCCAAGTTTTCAATAAAACGTCTGTGAAGTATGCACGTCTTTTCTATGGCAAATCAAATAATTATAAAAGTTGTGTGCGCATTTGCCTTTGGGCCAACAAAACTTATAGGCCATGCCTAACAAAACTTTTGCTCAAAGGTGCAGGCGGCCGCCCGTCGAAACTTTACACAACTCTGGCAAACTAACAAAATTTTCATTTAGGCACATTTAGACGCTTGTTAGGCTGCCAGACCCCGCTCCATAGTTAAATGTTGTTCATTTTTAAAGCCAAATCATAATTCAACATTTTGTGGCGGGCGAAAGTTTTGCGCCAGCAGCGTAAAAAAGTTTACTGCGTCGCCGCTTTGGTTATAGAGCAGGCTTCCGGCTTCCTTTTGGGCTGAGCTCGGGCTAAAGCCTTTACACTCGGCTGTCTGCCCATTCAAGTTACAGAACTCCAGCCAAGCGTGTGAAAATGCATTGCAGCCTGCTCTAGCTTTGATGGATTTGCTAAATGAAAATTTCTGTGACCGGGCCACACAGAACTCAGCTGAGCAGAGTTTTTGCTTTGTATACGAGTGCATATATATTTTATAAATTTTTGTACATCAACTTAAAACAAACTGTTTTTGTTTTCGAACTTTAAGCTGCAGTTTATTTTAGCCGCGCTGACGCTGCGCTTGTCTGCGTGGACGTCTTGCCTGTTGTTGTTGTTGCTGCCTGGGCCTGGCCTGATTTTGGTTACGATTCTGTTGCCTTCTTGGCTGCTGTTGCCTTTGCTGCTGTTGTGGCCTTTGCTGCTGCTGTGGCCTTTGCTGCTGCTGCGGACGACGATTGTTGGGGCGAGCTGCTCCACCTGCTATTGGTCGAATAGTTCTGGTGGTCCTAGGTTTAGGCTTTATCACTTGTGTGGTAGCTTCAATCTCCTCATTCGTCGAAGTCTCGTTGTCGTCTTCTTGTTGCCCCTTGTCGTCTTCTTGTTGCTCGTCCATTGGTTCCCCTTCTTCTTCATCATAGTATTCACCATCATCCTCGTTTTCTTCACTGCCAACACTCGCTCCAGCGGCCTGTTGCATCAACAGCAAACAGCTCAGCACGCCGAATAGCAAAACCAGTGCGATGCGCATATTGAAGTTTAATAAGTTGGCTCAAGTTTTGGCACTTTCAATATAAAGCAAATTTGGCCATTAGCTAAGACTGTTATACAATTGTTATTCTTTGCTAAATACAGCTGTTTTCTAATATGTTTTTGATGTCGTCAGCCGCTGGGAAAATGTAAATAATATGAATTGTGAACAATGAATTAGATAAATAACAAATATAATATATAATAGCAAAATTCAGCAGTTTAATTGTCATTTCATATACATATTATGTTGATGTTTTTCTGCATCGAGGCCGAGATATTCCTAAAATATATATAAATATAATATCTACTATATAAAAATTCTCAAATCGGTCATGTTGGCTTAATTTTGCATTTCTATTTTGAATGCACAAATAATAATTGTAATAGTTTCTATTGACAAATGAGTTGAATATACAAGATTGTGAGTTTGTATTTGTCTTGATAATAAAAGATTGCTAATTTTTAAATAAGACACAAAGCTCGTTTGTTATTCATAGCAGCCTACTTTTGTTTGTTTGTTTTTTATTACTAATTATTTAGTCCTAAGGAGCTCTAAATTATTTCAAATATTCAACGCTGATGTGAGTTTATTTTTGTCTCGATAATAAAAAATTTCCGATTCTATTCATAGCAGCTTATTGACTTGACCTTACTACTTGCTAGAACGCTGCTATTTTTCCAGCCAGCTCAGCTCGACAAGCTTTAAGACATAGCAACAGCCCATTGGGGCTTTTATTGAAAGAAAAGCTTAAATTTAATCTCACATGGAGGCAGGCAGTGATGCTCACATGCCTGAAGGGGTGCATATCGTAGTGTTGAAAACCATAATGCCTCTTGCCGCGCTGTCATTTCGCTGTCTCCCCAAGGACTTGATTATGCCAAGGATTGTGCGCTTAAAAATGCTTTTCTTGCAACGGCAATCGCGCAACCAAGCAGCATTCAAATCAAATAAAATATTCATTTTGATCTTTGAACTGTGCATAAATATGCAGCCCGCCAACTGGCACACAATCAAATAGACATATATATATAGTATATATAGATTTGGCAAGCTAGCTGCGGTTTGCTTGGCGGCACTTCATCATCATCCAAGAGCGCCGTAGGACGAGGACGACAACGACGACAATGACGACGCATCGTCAATATCCTGGCAACGATAACAAAAAAGAAAATCGAGCAATGAATGCGAATAAAAATTGTTTCCTTCCCATTGCTTTACTCATTGTGCGGCTGAATTGAAAAATTGATATGAATAGCTGGGGATTTAGGATTAGAGTTAAGTGATTTATACAAGCTACAAGTATTTGAAGTCTGTCTGCAAATTTGCTGGCATTTTGATTAGCTTTGTGTCGACTAATTGCTTCGCTCTTTTCTCTAACTCGCAGTTGACCCTTGTCTAACTCGATTTCAGCCTAATGCTGCTCCACTGGCAATCGCTTTATCTGATTTACTTGGCTACAAAATTGCATTTGCAAGCAACTTCAACGACACAGTGCACAGCCCAGCAGAAGAATGAAAAAATATAAATGCCTTTTGGCCATTTTGGTAAAGCACTTGGCTAGGTGAGTCTGCTGCCTTATTGTTGTCATATTTATTTGCCTCTGCTCTTCGCTTTGCAGTGCTTCTTGGTCCTGGCGCACAATCTGCCATCAATGTTAGCTCCAAATGCCAAAGAGTAAGCTACAACATTTTTATTCTTCATCGTCTGCCTGTTTA
The DNA here is from genome assembly GCF_011750605.1 of Drosophila busckii. Taxonomy (NCBI): domain Eukaryota; kingdom Metazoa; phylum Arthropoda; class Insecta; order Diptera; family Drosophilidae; genus Drosophila; species Drosophila busckii. Next base: position 7,715,072 of record NC_046606.1, read on the forward strand.
AGTTGTTTATCGGCTTAGCCGCATCTTTGACTCTTGCATATGTTTCTGCATTTTTACGCTTGATTGCGCTTTAAATGGAGTTTCCCCATAAGGCATTAACTTTGCCTGTCTCTGTCTCTGGCAAATTAACATGCAACTTGGGCTTAATATAAATAAAACTGCACATCTTGTACAATTTATTGGCGCCATGCCAGAGGTAAGCAGTCGGCTCTAATTGAAAATAAACATGAAACATGCTTAAGAAAACAGCAACTAGTTTATCACTGTGGATAAAGTTGGAAAATTTGTTTAACTTGCGACTGCGATTAGAATTTTCTTGCCAAGGCAAAAGTTTTAGCTGCAACTTTTATAAGTTATTCAACTAAATAAAGATATGTGTAAACAAATTATTTATTTTGACATATTGTGACAAAGCTAAAGTCAACAATAACTAAAAGATAAAATTAAAACATTCTGCTCTCGATTAAATAGCTAACTTACACTTACTTATTTCATAATATGTTTAGTAATTATTTAAAGCATTATTTGTTTTAATCTTTCTTGATTTTCATTGATTTTTATTGCAATTGCTTCTATTTGTTTCAGCTTTATGTTATTCGATTTAAATGTCATACCAGAGAATATTAAACGTTAACATTGAATAGCATATAATATAACTCTGTAATATATTTTATATTCTTTGGATATTAGTTAAAAATGTAACAAATTGAAATATATATTTTCTTAAAACTTTAATTGTATTCATGAAATTTGTACCCACTGTTAGTGCATAAAGCAGTTTTCAATTGCACATCATCCTACCGCAACATTGGAGTGGCCTTGTTACAGATTTAAATGAGATTTGAAATGTTCAAAATGACAAAAGATTTATTGTCTCTGCAGAAAGCCCCCAAACTAGCAAAGCTACAGGCTGTTGCCAGTGCTGCCACCCCCAGTCCTCTATGGCCTCTGCCCACAGCACAACATAATCAACTAATTCAATAATCCTGCAGAGCAGAGCGTGTGGCGTGTTGTGGGGAGGGATTGGGGCAAGAGACAACTATGCTCTGGCTTGAGTTTGGGTGGCCTAAATAACATGCTATAGTTGCACTCACCGTGATTTATATTCAGCGAGTGTGAAATACAGCAAAACATTTGCCATGGAGAGCAGGACATGCCATGTAGTATCCTTGTAGCTACAACTTAATGCGCAGAAACAAACAACAATGCAATGACCAAAAGAAAAATTGTTTTGACCAAAAAGCAGCACTAAAGAGAAACGTTACAATCGAAGCTCGAGGCGAAAAATTGTTTAGCATGTCGTTTGCTATTCAAACAATTTGCATATCCTTTTAGTGCAGCGAGCGTACTTAAGAAAGCAGCAACAAACCCACCAACCAATGTGGCTTAAAAAAATACGTACCAACCAGGCCATACCAGCACGACAGTCAACCGAAATCCAATGTCAGCTCAGGAATTTGTAGACAAGTAAGAGCAAGAGCAAAAGCACAGCACAGAAGTAAAAAAGCAAAAAACAACGAGCTTAGAATTTTATTTAACACGTACGAGGCGAACACAGAATGCGCAGCTTTAATGCCAGCAGCAAAGGGAGGAGGAAGGAGGGAATAAGCGGAAACGTATTGAAGTGAAAAGTGAATAGAGGAGCATAGCATGGAGCCTTGGGTGCTTGTTCTCTCGGCCAGTTGCCAGCCGTAATATTTATGCGCAGACGTTGCTCAATAAGCTGCTCAAGGATTTATTAGCCAAATGGACAGATTTGACTGCCTGACTGGATGTGTGGCCGTGTGGCCAGGACCAGGCCATATGTGAAGGTTGTCGCTAGACTAACACAAGCTTGACATTCGACATTCGCTTCTGCAATGTGTGCAGAGTCATAAACTGAAAGAAATTTAATGCAATTGAAAAGTTCAATAGCCTATTGGCGTTTGCTCATTAGCAAAATATTCTAATTACACTTTTATATAAACAACAATTATTATACATTTTACGTTAACTATTGGCAATCAACTTAAACGATTTACAACATTAGCGAACACATTAAATTATAATTGCACTTATATTAAAAAATGTTTTTTTTGTTCTAAACATTTTTATTGCATATTACATTTTTTAAGCAGACTTTGCTTACATTTAGTTAATTAAATATTTAACTTATATACTTATTTCTATATTGCTTTTGATTGTTTGTCTAATATAATTCTAGCAATATATTTCACAGTGTACAAACTCTTAACGCCATATTATAGATTTTCATTGTTTGGAACGCAACCAATAATACATATCGAATGGTCTGACTGAATCTCAGTCTGTTAGCCAGCATATTGATGAATGTTTTCAAAATGTTTGCATTGAATGGCAATTTTTCAAGATTTACAAGCAAGAGCCAAGCATAAGCTAAGCAGTTGCTACAAAGACTAACACACACACGCACATATACATATGTACATAAATAAACACAGCAGCGAGTAAATACTATAAAGGCAAAGAGTTGGCACTGCGTAGTTGAGGGAGCAGCTGTTCTGAATTTGTCTGAACAATGAATTTTGAGGACAGCGCGATTGCCTGAATGCCTGTCTAATGGAGCTTAAATGGCCGCTGGCTTGACCCTTGAACTTTTTTTTTGTTGCTTGCCAAAAACTTTTGCAAAGTTCAGCATTGTGAAGTGAAAATAACTTTTTTTTATTCTTTACACAATGAAATTTACCTTTTTACACCTTATTTTTTTGTATGATTAATCGTAATTGATAAAAGCTGCAGGGATTTGTAGGGATTTGTTTGCTGTTGTTTGTCATAATTGAATTTGGGCCTTTAATGTTTATACACTTTTAGCATTCAGCAATTGTTATTGACTTTTTATGGCTTCCTCAATGCGCAGCCCTAGTAAATAGCTTCAAATACAAATAAATACTACAGTCACGAAATCAAAGCACACAGCACAATAATAAAACTCATAAAAAAATATAGTATTTGGCCGAAAGCGCTTTTAAAATTCGCAAACTGTCACTGCGAACACAATAAACACGACACAAGTCACAAACATTTCAATGCAAATATATTGAATATTAATTATTCGTTTATATTCGCATTCTATGCGCCATTTTAATTCGATTTGTGCAATGTGCAAAAATATGCAAATTTCATTTTGCAAAACTGCGAAATATGAACAATTTCATGCCAATTGACGTTGATGGATATTCAGTGAGTGTCAGTGTTAGACAATTTGAAGGCAATTTACGTGCTAAGCGAGCTGGGAGGCGCCCATAGATCATCCACAGCAGACAAGTTCAAACAGAAGTCAACAGAGGTTGAGTGGCGTATAAAAAAATTAAATAATAAATATAATTTAAATGTTAATGTTAACTGAAAATGAAAATCTATAGTTACAATTTAATAGCTCTGCATGTAACTTTAAACTAATTAATATAACTAAAAAGTTAAGCAGCAGTTAATTGAGTTGACTTGAGTTAAAGCAGCAGTCAATTCGATTGTCTGTTGTATATATTAATATTAATATAGCACTTAAAAAATTGTGAGCTTAATTTAGCTTAAAACTTACTTATTTATGCTTTGTTAATTAAGCTTAGCTTAAATCTATCGGATAGCAGTATTTAGTTATCGATTCGTTGTGGCGGTTGGACTGGTTGGAGCCAATCAGCTGGCATTCAAATTAAACTAATGGCGCTTGACTTATTGACTTAATTGCACAATCATTAATGATTGTATCTATCAAATAGTTAAAAGACAATTAATTTCGTTGCGCTTATTAGCAACTGTAATGCTCGCTTTTTATAGAATACCATTGAAACATTGAAAGTGCTGTTTGACAAACTGTTGTGAGTGCTGCGCGCTTAGCGATTCTTGGGCAGCATAGCGAAAATGCCCGGCTTTAGATTGTTGACGTCCTGGACAATGAAATCGCCATGGATGTGATCGTTCATTAGCATGGTGCGCTTCTTGTTCGCATCCAGCAGCTGCGCCTCGAAGCGTATATCGAACTCCACCTCGGGCAGTATTGCAATGGTTGGATCCTCTGGCCACCAGAACTTGTTGATGAAGTACGAGCCCTGTAATTTGCGATTAAAGCGTAAATGATGAAATTTATATTTGCGCTAGCATATGAGTGCGTTTCTGCTTAGTTCAAAGTTCAAGCGCTGGTACACTTACCTTGGCAATGGGACAGTTCTCAACGATGCTGCCAAACTCGCGTATAAAGCCGTGAACAAAGCGGCCCACAGGCGATTTGTTGGCATAGTTGAGTAGACGGCAAATATTGATGGTGCTGTTCAGCGAGGAGCTGTAGTAGGGATCCAGTTTGTTGGTAATGCGCACCTCCACATGTATGTCGACGTCATGCAGCTCCTGATGTACCTCCATGGAGAAGTTCAAATGCGGATCGGCATTGTCGTAGGTGACCTTGTGGCTAACCCATTTCTCCTCGCTCCAAGTTTTGATTTCCTTGAACTTGGGCCGCAGCATTTTCTAACAAAGCAAAAGACAAGTTAGGGGACAGGATTACTTGTTGCAGCTAGCTGTAGCACTTACCTCTGCATAGCTGCCTGGGCTGAGCGCCAAAAGTATCTGCAGCAGCGTTAGAATCTGCCACCACATGTTGTAAACTGTCTGTCCAGCCTAGCAGTTGCTCTCGCTATTTATAGTGCCACTCAAAATTGCCTAAACAATTTGCTGCTGATTATATCGCAGTATAGTCTATGCCTCAATGGTTTGCTGAGCTAATGCAGCAAGGCATTAACCGATTGCAGCGATAATGGTTTTGCTCCATTGATGCCTGACCAGCGCTAATAGTGATTATAAACTATTGCCTAATTGAAAAAATGTCAGTTAATAATTGAACAAAGATGCGTGCACTGCTTAACTTAATTTTTATATTGCTAATAAGCTTGCCACTCATATGCAGCTGGGTAAGTAACAATTATAATTGACACATTACAAAAGCTGCAATCTCCTTGTTTGCTTAGCGTTCGTTTAAGATTCTAATGACACGCTTCGACTATGAGGCCAATCCCAAGTTTATTGATGTAAAGATAGAGCTGAAAAATACAAGCGATACCAGCATGAATGTGGTGCTCAACACCTATGAGACTGTCGACAATTTGGAGCTGTCTGCCACGGTTGGTTTGCTCACGGACAAGGGCAATTACATGACTTTTATGAATCGCACCACAAACTTTTGCAAATTGCTGAAGCACTTGGGCTCGGATCCTTTGGTGCGCGTGGTCTGGCAGGATCTGGTGCGTCATGGCAAGATGTTTAAGGAGTGCCCCATCATCAAAGGGCAGTATACGCTGCAGGATTATCGCGTGGATGAGGAGCTGCTGCCCAGCTTTCTGCCCGAGACCAGCTTCAAGTTTAGCCTGGGCTTGAACACATCGAAGCACGAGTTGATTTTTAATGGCGTGCTCTATGGGCGCGTGGACAAGTCCAAGGGCTTTAACAACTTAAAAAGCTTTAGCCTGGGTTAGTTAGCATTCGCTTGCGTTTGCCGTACATTTGGTTTGGTTGTTCAATAAATGTGTCTTAAATGTGATAAATTTTGTTGACACTTCAGTTTGCAGCTTGGCGTGCTAAATTATAGGCATTGAGTTGATGTTTGTCTGATTTTGGTATGCAAAATGCTTTGTGTCGCACTATGGGGCGTCAACGTCATTGGTTAGTCGTGCCTGCGCCGTTGCCAAAGGCATCGCTGGCGACGTCGTCGTCGTCGTCGTCATTGTCACGTGTTTGCCTGCTCGACTGCGAAATTCGCATGTTTACCCAGCGACGGTGACAAGCTGTCTGCAGCCAGCGAATTGATGACGCCGATAATGGCAACGCTCGACCGACGATGGAGACAACAACGCGCCTGGCAAAGACGTTGATGTACCTGACTGTACACACACACACACACTCTCACACACGCACACACACACAGCAGACGACAATGATTTAGAGCAATTGTAGCGTGTAGCATGTGTTTAGTGCCCCATCTTGAGTGAGTGTGTGCCCGCTGATTGGGCTGATATCGCTCAGAGCATAAATTAAGCGTTATGTTCAGCCAAGTTGGTTTGCTTATGGGTCGCTGCTTAAACAGTTTACAGCGCACTTTTATCTATGAACCGATCCTGTCAGACATCTAATTATTCACAAGCTGCTCTTGTGTAGACAATTCTGAGTGTTGTCTATTTTATTTTGCAGTTACAGAAACGAATGCAATAAAAATACAAAATACTGTTCAGAAATATTGCTGACTATTCAGCATATAATATTTTAAGAAATATGACGTATACCTATTAACAAATGTCTATATTTGCTAAAAGTTTTGAGTTCTTCGGATTTATTTGCTATAACTCTTGTAAGAGTCCATATAGACACACTCTGCTTCCCTTGATAAACTTAAAAACTGTTAAGACGCGAGCATAATCAATAATCGGATGAGAGTTATAGTAAAAAAACTAATGCAACCAACTTGATTTTTTGTTACATCATCAAGTTACATAAATTAACAAAAGGTTGTTACATCAAGAAAAATGAATACCGTTGAACTTCAGCAATCAAAACCACTGTTTGTATGTATATCGAACCAATAGATACATCAAACCACAACCAAAGATTGCTTGTTTTATACATCAGCGACCAAAGATTGCTTGGTTTGTACATCAGCAACCAAAGGCTGCTTGGTTTGTACATCAGCAACCAAAGGCTGCTTGTTTTGTACATCAGCAACCAAAGATTGCTTGTTTTGTACATCACCAATAATCGTTGGTGGATGATGGACTGCACGGCAGCAGCCATTGGTTTTTTGGAATGCACGGCAGCAACCATTGATTATTGGACTGCAACGGCAGCACATTGATGTATTGTAACTGCACGGTACAACCATTGATTATTGGAATGCGCGGCAAAGCCAGTGATTATTGGAATGCCCGGCGCAACCATTTGATTATTGGAATGCGCGGCAAAACCATTGATTATTGAATGCGCGGCAAAACCATTGATTATTGGAATGCGCGGCAAAACCAATTGATTATTGGAATGCGCGCAAAAACCCAGTGATTATGGGTCGGCCCGGCAGCAACCATTGATTATTGGGAATGCGCGACAACAAACCAATTGATTATGGGTCCTGACACGCAGAAAACCATTGATTATTGGAATGCGCGGCAAAACCATTGATTATTGGAATGCGGCGCAGCAACCAATGATTATTGGAATGCGCGCAAAACATTGATTATTGGAATGCGAGGCGCAACCAATGATTATTGCAATGCGCGGCAAACCATTGATTATTGGACTGCACGGCAGCAACCAATGATTTTGGAATGCGCAGCAACCATTGATTATTGGACTGCACGGCAGCAACAATTGGATATTGGAATGCGCGGCAAAATCATTGATTAATTGACATGCGCGGCAAAACCATTGATTATTGGAATGCGCGGCAAAACCATGGATATGGAATGCGCGGCAAAAACAGTGATTAATGGGTCTGCCGGGCAGCAACCATTGATTATTGGTCTGACGCGGCAGCACCATTGATTATTGGAATGCGCGGCAAAACCATTGATTATGGAATGCGCGGCCAAAACTATTGATTATTGGAATGCGCGCGCAAAACCATTGATTATTGAATGCGCGGCAAAAACCATTGATTTATGGGTCTGCACGGCAGCAAACCATTGATTATTGGAATGCGCGGCAAAACCATTGGTTATGAATGACGCGGCAAAACCAGTAGATTATGGAATGCGCGGCAGCAACCATTGATTATTGGGTCTGACAGGCAGAAACAATTGATTATTGGAATGCGCGGCAAAACTATTGATTATGGAATGCGCGGGAAAAAACCATTGATTTTGGAATGCGCGGCAAAACAGTGATTATGGGTTCTGCACGGCCAGCAACCATGTGATTATGGAATGCGCGGCAAACCATGATTATTGGAATGGCGCAAAAACATTGTTATTGGAATGCGCGCAAAACCATGATTTTGGCCTGCACTGGCAGAAACCATTGATTACTTGGAAATGCGCCGGAAACATTGATTATTGGAATGCGCGGCATAACATAATTATTGGAATGCGCGGCAAACTATTGAATTATTGAATGCGGCGGCAAAACCATTGATTATTTGAATGCACGGCAGCAACCATTGATTATTGGACTGCACGGTAGCAACCATTGATTATTGGAATGCGCGGCAAAGCCAGTGATTATTGGAATGCGCGGCAACAACCAATGATTATTGAATGCGCGGCAAACCATTGATTATTGGAATGGCGGGGCAAAACCAGTGATTATGGGTCGGCCCGCAGCAACCATTGATTATTGGAATGCGCGCAAAACATTGATTATTGCAATGCGCGGCAAACCAAGTAATTATGGGTCTGCGCGGCAAAACCATTGATTTTGGGAATGCGCGGCAAAACCATTTGATTAATTGGAATGCGCGGCAAAACAGTGATTTATTGGAAATGCGCGGCAAAACCGTGATTATGGGTCTCACAGCAGCAACCATTGATTATTGAAATGCGCGGCAAAACCATTGCTTATTGGAATGCGCGGCAAACACATTGATTATATGCATGCGCGGGCAAAAACGCAGTTGATTATTTGTGTCTGCACAGGCAGCAAACCATTGATTATTGGAATGGCGCGGCAAAACCTATTGATATTTGGAATGCGCGGCAAAACGCATTGATTATTTGGCAGGGTGCGCGCAAAAACGCAGTAATTATGGGTCTGCACTATATTGCGGCAGCAACATTGATTATTGGAAGCGCGGCAAAACCTATGATTATTGGAATGCGCGGCAAAACCAGTGATTATTGGAATGCGCAGCAAAACCAGTGATTATGGGTCTGCACGGCAGCAACCGCATGGATTATGGAAATGCGCGGCAAAACCATTGATTATTGGAAATGCGCGGCAAAACATTGATTATGCAATGCGCGGCAAAACCATTGAATTTTGGAATGCGCGGCAAAACCAGTGATTATGGGTCTTCTGCACAGCAGCAACCATTGATTATTGGAACGCGGCAAACCATTGATTATTGGGAAGCGCGGCAAAACCATTGATTATTGGCACATGCGAGGCAAACCAATTGAGATTATTGGGAAAGTGCGCGGCAAAAAACCAAGTGATTATTGGAATGCGCGGCAAAACCAGGATTATTGAATGCGCGGCAAAACCAGTGATTATGGGTCTGCACTAGCAGCGAACCATTGATTTGGAATCGCGCAAAAACCATTGATATATTGCAAATGCGCGGCAAAACGCATTGATTATTGGAATGCGCGGCAAACCATTGCTTATTGGAATGCGCGGCAAAACATTGATTATTGGAATGCGGCGCAAAACCATTTGTTATTGGAATGCGCGGCAAAACCAGTGATTATGGGGTCTGCAGCACGCCAGCAACCATTGATTATGGAATGCGCGGCAAAACATTGATTATTGGATGGCGGCAAAACCATTGATTATTCAAATGCGCGGCAAAACCATTGATTATGTGGTCTGCAAACGGCAGCAACGCATTGATTATTGGAATGCGCGGCAAAAACATTGATTATTGGAATGCGCGGCAAAACCAGTGATTATTGGAATGCGCGGCAAATCCATTGATTAAAGGCCTGCCCGGCAGCAACCAATGATTATTGGAATTGCGCGGCAAAACCATTGATTATTGGAATGCGCGGCAAAAACCATTGATTATTGCAATGCGCGGCCAAAACCATTGATTATTGCAATGCGCGGCAAAACCATTGATTATGGGTCTGCACACAGGCAACCATTGGTTATTGGAATGCGCGCAAAACCATTGATTATTGAGATGCGCGGCAAAACCATTGATTATTGCAATGCGCGGCTAAATTATTGATTATAGGGATGCACGCCAGCAACCATTGATTATTGGAATGCGCGCAAAAACCATTGATTATTGGAAAATGCGCGGCAAAAACATTGATTATTGGAATGGCGGCAAAACCTGATTATGGGCCTGCACGGCAGCAACCATTGATTATTGGAATGCGCGGCAAAACTATTGATTATTGGAATGCGCGGCAAAACCATTGATTATTGGAATGCGCGGCAAAACCAGTGATTATTGGAAAGCGCGCAAAACCATTGACTATTGGTCTGCACGGCAGCAATCATTGATTATTTGAATGCACGGCAGCAACCATTCATTATGGAATGCGCGGCAAAACATTGATTATTGGAATGCGCGGCAAAACTATTTGATATTTGGAATGCGCGGCAAAACCATTGATTATTGGAATGCGCGGCAAAACACCATTGATTATGGTCTGCCGGCAGCAACCATTGATTATTGGAATGCGCGGGCAAAACCGTGATTATGGGTCTGCACGGCAGAAACCATTGATGATTTTTGGTCTGCACGGCAGCAACCATTGATTATTGGACAGCACGGCAGCAACCATTGATTATTGGACACTGTCAATCCTCTAGAGAAAAGTGGCCATATCTTGGCAGGATTAGGTCGCATTTCCAAAATTCTTGGTTCCCGGCACTCACAGGACGAGACTCTACCGATCTGCATCAACAAAATATGGGGTCATCTAAATGTCCATCGACTTGGAAAATTTTAGCATCAGGGCATGGCTGCTGCCGTGCAATCCATCATCCACCAACGATTATTGGTGATGTACAAAACAAAACAATCTTTAGTTACTGATGTACAAAACAAGCAATCTTTGGTTGCTGATGTTCAAAACAAGCAGCCTTTGGTTGCTGATGTACAAAAGATAAACACCGGTTGCTGTGTACATTAACAACGAATGGTTGTTATGTACGTTAGCAAAGGAATGCATCAACAACTAAAAGTTGCCCTGCATGTTATTTGCTTAGTTACATCTTTTGAATGTTCGAACATCGCAACCTTTTGTTATTGATGTAACTTAATTCTCAACAAATGCGGGTTGGCTACTATGGTTTCTTAGCTATAACTTCTTTAAAAATCATCCGATTCTTGAGTATGTTGGTGTGTTATGCTCGTATTACTGCTAAAAACAAAGTTGCATCATTACATTTATTTATTTAACAGTTTTAAAACTTTTCGCATTTTTGGAAAAACTGTAAGGGGTAACATCACGGTTTTTTGCCAAAATATCGAAAATCTTACAACTTCCAAATTTTAATGCAGTTTTATTCTTATGCATCTCGCGAGTCTAACAAGGCATGAACCTCCCAATACGATGCAATTTCGCTGAATTACGGCTTTATCAAAGAGCGAAGTTTCGCAAAAATTTGTCTTGTTGTTCTCTTGTTCTTTACTATTTTGTTCATAACTTCGCCAAATATTTTTTATATCATACAATCTTATACTTATTTTAATTTGTGCTTCCCACGCCAACATATAGACGTATAAAGCATTTGGATCAATTTTTTTAGCTGAGTTATAGCTTTGCAAAATTTGAAATTAAAGAAAAAGTTACTCTGCAGCATTGGTTTTGTTGCCATAACCATTTCAAAAACAATTTCTTATTGATCGGCACGCATATATTTATTTACAATCTCAAGTGAGTATAAATAGGCTAAGAAGCACTCTTGTGTGATTTTTTTTTTGGTAAGAATATAGCTTGTCTCAAAGTTAGAAAGTTGATAAGAAATGAGACGGCATCATTTTGGCAAAACATTTAAAAGGGGATATTCCGTTTTTTGCCAAAATAAATAATAAAAACGTCAGACTTTCCAAGTTTGAATGCAGTTTTATTCAGAAGCATCTCACGAATCAAACAAGGCATAAAACTTTGAAATCGGTGGCCATTTTGCTGAGTTAGAGCTATTCCGCGACCAAACACGCTAAACTTGTTCCTTTAATGAAATAGGCGAATAAACAGTTAATTGTGCACTTTTTCCTATGAAATGATCCTGTCAGACATCTAATTATTTACAAGCTGCTCTTGCGTATACACAGCACGTAGCTGCGCCTTTAAAATAAGAAAAATGTGTAGACACAATAAAATGTGCTCACAACTTTCCCAAAGACAATAAAAACTTGCAAATAGCTGAGTGTTGTCTTCCTCACTTTGCGATGCCAGAAATTATTGCAAGAGAGAGCCAACAATTGGCTGATAAAACGAAGAGTAAATGCTCTTATATATAACTTATTAAAAATATATATGATAATCATTGATTGATAACATTTATGCATTCATTCACTTACAAATAAACTTTCTGTTCAACTTGAAATGCCTTAAGCGATTGCTGCATTTGGCTTTGAGTGCAAGGTGTCTACGCAGAGTCTATACTCTGCTTACTGTAATTAAGGATGCGTTGCACATCGTTTTAGCCAAATGTTCGTTGACAGCAGTTGAGCGGCAAATTGAGTCTCGTGAGTCAAGAGATGACAGAGCACATACAAAATACTCGGGGGCACAAATAAATTGTATCTAAGCTTTTAAAGATGGCGATAAATCGTTAAGCAGGCAAAGCACTTGGAAAGTGCAATAACATAGAAAATTTCGCGGCTTCTTAGATACTTTTGTTGTTGTGTTGTATTTCGCAAAAGTTTTGTTTTGTTGATTGTGGCAAATGCGTGTCAGCTTTGTCATTTGAATAATGAAGTGGCGGCATTTGTCTTTGTTCCCAGTTAGCATTGTTCGGGGCAGTTGAGCGTTGCGCTAGTTTTATATATATTTATTTACATATATATTCGCACATTTTTTGTAAAAGGCACGTTTCGCCTTTTCACACCTGCTTCAATGTCCTTCCGTTCAACGGCTGTGCAGCATGTTAAATTTATGCAATTTTTGTTTTCGCTCGAATTGCTCAAATTAAATTTGTTAAATAAAAATGTTAATTTTTTTCGTGCGTTTCTCAGTGTTTTTTTTATGCTTGTTTGCTGTTTTTTACGCGCATTTCAATTATTGACATTTCAGTGACTTTTATTAAATTTATTTGGCGAGCTTGCTGTCTCGCATTATTGAAACCCAAACCTTTAACGCCGCATTGTTAATGCAAATGTTTGCTTCAAACAATTGACATTTGTATTTATTATAAGGTTACCAAATTTATAATTAATTCTTTGCGTAGTGTATTTAAATAATATCAAAAACCTGCTATAGTTAAATAACTGGAGCAGTTGCTATTTAAATTCAAGGCACATTCAGTTTAGCTTCAGCTTCAGCGGCTTGCTTTTATTTAATGACTCAGCACGAAGCATCCCAGCAAAAAGTTATAGGTAATGAAATCCGTTTATAAATTGCGTATAAGCAAAGCTACATTGGGATATTCCAGGTATAAATTATGTGCGATTTGCACACACAGTCAACTACGCTATAGTCTTTGAGATGAAGTTGGCGTTCAACATGGCGTATGCTGAACTAAGCTATACCCTTTAATGTGGTGTGCTAAATGCTTGTCTTCAGATTAATATATTCATATACACATATAAACTGCTATACATATATATGTACAAAATAATGTTTTGCATAGAAAGCAAAATCAATCAGCTTGACATTTGGAATCAATTGCTGAGCAAGAGAATATTCAATTATACATATATATCGAATACGTATGCGTGATGTTGTTGTTAATGTTTTTAGCTTTGACTGACATGAGAAATTCAATTGAAGCGGCACGTGACTGGCACTGCATGCATTTAATATGAAAAAATTAAATATCTTTGCTGCTTTTCAATAACTAATATTCATTATAGACCGCGCCTAGTGCTAATAGGGTTATTGAACCAAAAGTAGTAGCTGTGCATTTGTGATATAATATCATAATTTTTCAAGCAATTGATCTAACGGAGCTGTCTAACTTATGTATGTGGAGCTTGGCGACAGCTTACACATTTTTAATCAAGACCTTAACCTCGAAACTCGCAATGACATTTGTTGGGTTCTGTGGGTTAGCAAACGCTTTTGAGTTGCTTTTGGCAATTTGCATACGTCGCAAGTTTTTTTTATTTTCTATCTACAGCCGAAATCGCAATCGCAGTCGTTTCGGCATATGAAGTTGGCATAATAATTTTTGTCACACAATTGAATTGAAGTGCTGCCTGGCAAATGCAAATGTCTCTTGCTTTATATTTTTGTGTTTGCTGCGTCGGCAGGTTGAGCAAAAAGAAATTTGAAAGGGTGTTTAATGCTGTTTGAAGACAAACTCCTATGAATAGCTTACGAATTTTGATTAAAAACCGTTGTCGAGAGTTCAATGGCATGGCGAAAGTTTCTCTTGCTTAACTATGAAAATGCGCTGGCAAAAATTATGGTAATTGTCTTGAGCTGAAATGAAATCTTATTAAAACCGGGCCTGAGCTGGCCAGGATAAATGCATAAAGCATAACCGTCAGACAATTGGCAAACAAACAAATTGCCAAAAATAACAAATGACAGTGGGAAAGATTTTTGTCTTGTCTGCCTTCCCAGAAGATGTGGCAGGCTGAGTTTATGTGGCAGTCTCTTGACTTGGCTCAATATTTGCACTTTGAGGCGTTTGCCAGAGCTGAGAGCTAATTTTAACAGACTTGACTTGCCGCACTCTCTGGCAAGAGACAGAGACGGGGACGCACTCGTCTCTTGCACTGTTTATTTCTTAATTTGGCTCTATTGGCAACAGAGAGCGACTCACTCACAATCAGCAGTCAGTGGAGTGCTTGGCAAATACTTGCAAAGAAATTGTAATCAGTTTTTCGTAAAGTTTTTAATGCCATTTTGCATTTGGGAAAATATGCTCACATTACTGCAGTTAACTAAATTATTTAAAGACTGACATGGCCTTAAGCATGCGCTTACAATTTATTTGTTCCTGCATAGCAAATTGCCAGCCACGACGAACTTATTGCAATTGCTACAAATTTTTACATAAATTTGCGCCATGACAAGACGCACTGGCAGCATCTTCTGCTATCCTGCATATCCTTCACCCTATACCCATTTTTTTTCTTATATTATGCAGGCCGTTAGCATTTTTTCGACGCCTTTGCGTTATTTTTTATGAGTTCTGCTTCGCTCTTTTTCTACCTTTTGAGCAATTTTTTAAGCCGGAAATCCACTTTCAATTGTTTGGGGCGCTGCCTTGGGCATCCTGGAGGTTTACATATTGCTCATTTTAGCGCGCTAGCGTCCTTATTGACACTGTCTGCTGAAGTGTAAACATTTTCACAGTAGGTGTAAATAAAATCCTGCTCAGTTGCCGCTGGCGTTGAACGGAAGTCAGTAAAATTCTTTTGCAGCGCTGATTGTTTGTCTTACTTATTTCTCTAGCTTTTCGGCATTTCTTTTATGCCAGATAATGTCAACAAATTACGCAAATAAATGCTGAATACTTATAATAATTGCAAGCATTATATACAAGCATTTGCTGTGGCTAAAATTAATTTTAAATTAGCCAATTGCTAATGCTCAACACACGCACTTAATGAGCTAGCTCAAAAAACAATATTATTTATTGTTTATTTGCAGCTAAACAATTAAAATGAAATTTTGTTATATCGATACCGAAGTAAAGCAGCCATATAAGCGTAGCTTACCACAAAATGTGCCTGTGCCTGTGAATATATTGACACCGAAAGAGTTTTATACACAGATACACTTATGTTAAAATGCACAGTGTATTGGTAAATTAATGCCGAAAAACAACAACTCAATTACTTCAAAATAAATGAACAAAACTTGCATTTTAAATGAGATAAATGCTGCAATGTCAATGTACAATGGGCAAAGCGCTGAGCTTGGGATTTAAAATTTAAACTTAGCAAACTTACTACATTCATTAAAAGCGGCTTTTATACATAGATGAATTAATATGTGAAAGATGTAAGGGAGATATTTTTTTAATCGTTTAATGAAGCAAACAGTTAATAATTAGAAGAAGCATTTTAACATAGCATTTCTTATATATTGTTACCTTTGGTACTAACATTTTGCTTTAGTCAATAACAATTTTAAAATGATTTGCTTTGCCACCAATTGTAATTATTTGAAATGCTTATAGTAAAAGATTGGCGTCAAGCCTTAACATCTGACTACACACAGATATATATATATCTTTTCTTTTCTTTATATTAATATATAATAGTCTTATGATTTTATAGTTTACTGTTGCTGTTGATTCAGTTTCGATATCTTCATATATTAAAGTTAAGATTTGGATTTCATTTTTATTTAGATGCTTAAATTTAATTTGAATATGTCTTCTGTATGATAGTCGCACAGTTTTTAAGAATCCTTTTCGCCACTTGGTTGGCGTAAAAAGAAAGAAAAAAACATTAATATTATTATAAATACTCCTACTCTAACTCGATCCACTGTATGTTGAACGAAACTGCATAAGTATCTGCATTGAGCTTGCCACTTGCCCAAACTCTGATGGCATCAGAGCCTGGCAGTGGCGGCCGTGCGAATTATCAAGTAGATAGGGACGCTAGCCATGTGTGGTGTCTATTTAATTACAATTGTCGCCGCAATCCGTGTCCATGTGCGATGCAATGTAACAAGCATCGATGCAATTAACGTGAACGGTCAGAGACTGGGGCTGGGCCCGGGAGTAATGTGCACATAACGAAGCTTTATCAATGGCCGTTACCATTTTCAGCGATTATTTTACGCTCAATTATTGTTAAATATATTTTACAAAATGCGAATATTTATATGCACACACGTATGCCCAAATGGCAAATTGCCTGGGATCGCAGCGTTGTCATGTTCATGTTCTGGTTACACTGGGTGGTGTCCTAATGAGATTGCAATTATTTGGCAATAAATTTTTATTATGTTGGCTTTAAAGTTCATGCCCTTTTATGTGGCACATTTTTTGCCCAGCGCATGTGTAATCCACAGTAGAAAAAAAACAGAGCGAGTGAGAAAAAAAGTTGTACGCTAAATTTGCAATGACAGCGTTTAATTTGAAATTATTTTATAATTAATTGCCGTACAATGCTGAGCGGACATAATAATTAAATATTTAATTTATATGCGTGGCTTTTAGTTGACGCTGATCTAATTAATGTGGGCAGTTGGGAGTTGCGGTAAAGCGTGAATAAATACTCTGATTTTTATGCTTTATACATGTTTGTTCGGCTCTGCAAGCAAACAATGAACGCAGAGTTGCCAGCAAGCAAACCACAAGGGAAGTCAAGAAGTTGCATTTTTCCCAAGTTTACTGCTGACAACATTTACAGCTTGCATTCAAACTCAAAACAATGGGGGTAATGCAACAAAAAAAAAAAAAAAAAAGCAAATACAAAACACAAAACAGAAAACAGAAAGTTGTCTAACAGCCAAAAAATAGTTGCCATTGAGCAAATACAACACGGCATAGCCTGGAAGCCTGCATAGCATACAAAGGACATGCTGGCCACTTCCGCTGTTCGTGGCAATGAGCAGCATGAAACGGGGCGTGCCAGGGCCACATAGACATTTACGCAATTATGCCAGGGCAGCTGAGAAACGTATTTTAGTTTTGGCAGAGATTTAAGTCTGCTTGCAAATTATTGTGGCATACTTTTAGGCTCTCACTAGATTTTTTTGCTCGTTGCATAGCAAATTGAAAGGCAGCAAAGACTTAATATCTTCCAAGTTAAGAAATATGTTTCTCCTTTAATTAGTTATGACACAATGAAATAGTTGTCAAATAAAATGAGCTACAGTTTTGCTTTAACGTAACAATATAAAAAGTAACTGATTCTTATGATTTTTCTGTTTGTTTTATAATAAGTTTTCTTTTTTGTATTAAATAAAGTATCTGCATACTTCTGCTCTACACAACCAAAATAATTCAAAGGGCGTTAGCATTGCAGAGCTGAGAGTATTTAGGTATTCAACTGACATATTCGAAACTGAATGGTATGCACTTGTTTGTCTTGTGAGTTTTTTGTCACAGCGCCATTTTGCAAAGTCTCCTCGTCATTTCACAGCACTTTGTTTACCTTGTGTGCAACTGCATTTCGGATGCCAGGCCTTGGCCTGCACTGTCTCCAAAATTTATTGCAATCACGCACAGGATTTGTCGCTTTGGTTTTGACTGCACCCCAAAAACAAAAAAAGACGAAACCAAAACAGAAACAAAAAGAAAAAAATGACTGGGATGTAACCGCAGAATGCGGATACTACGTGTGTTTGTAAGCTTGTGCGGCAATGTGGCATATGGGCAAATAAAAAACTTGCTGCACATTAAATTTAAACTAATTGCCGAGCATTTGTAATGGTTGCGACTGCGTCAAATGTTTTAATTGCGGCATGAGCAAATTACGATTTTAAACAGCAGCAGCCGCTGCACTTGCAATTTATTGGCAAACTTCAAACAGGCAATGCGCCAAAAAAAATAATAATAAATAAGTAGATGGTTATGCATTTAACATTGCAATGGGAACTGGGCTGGGGGTTTGTGGTAATTAATTTAAACACACGGCTCTAGCTTTGTGGTTAACCCATGCAGCAACTACTCTTCATACATTTTGTGTGCATTAAAAATTATTGCAAACAGTTTGACACTTAATTAGTTATTATTTTTAAGAGAAATAAAAAAACATTGGTTGTAGTAGAGAAATAAATGAAAATAAATGTTGAATGTTAAATATTCCGAGCTATAAAATCTCTTTTAGTTATGCGGCTTTTAAAATTTGGCTTGACTTCAGCTTAAGATTCTAGGTATAAAAAATATTTTATTTCTGTATGTTTCTGTTTTTAATTTTTTACACTTAAGCTTAGCTGTATTCCGCTTGCCGAAACCAAAGTTAAATAAATATTACCAAACACTGCTGCAATTTTCCAATTTTGAACTACTTTGGCTTAGGCTTTACTTTGCCATAGAGTTGCTCGGGTGTTGGTATATCGTTGACAAAGAAATTGGCGGGTATAAAGTGAAAGATTTTCTTTAGCACATCCAGCAGAATATCCTCCACGGTTTGCGTAATTACTGTGTATAAAGCATCGGCCAGCATGCGCCAATTGTCATTGAAGAATTTATTTGTGCTGTCCTCTGCAAGAATTTGCAATTAATTAAATCAAGTTATAGCAAAGCAAAAAGAATAACATACCCAATTGCTTGTTGCCATTGAAAAGATTGGAGAAATAGGATCGCAGACCGTCCATTTTGAAGTCCACGCGACAATTGGTGACATTGTAAAATGTGAATCCGCCCTTGGAGTACAAACGCGTCTTGGTATGCATAGTTATAGTCATGTTATCTAAATAACATTTAAGCATTTGAATAATACGTTTAAAAAGCTATAAAGTTGACTCACCTGCATCGAGAAATACTTGACCACGCCCATTTAGCGGTATGAGCAATATGCGTCCGAATAAACTGTAATTGCCATGAAGCTTCATCACTGGCAGCACGAATGTGGTCTTCCAGCTATAATCCTTTTTAAATACACTAACAGGATAAAAAGATGAATGCAATTATTTGCTGTATGTTAAGCTGAAGTTGAACTCACAGACTCTCAAGCACTTTGGTATGACCGAAGCCAATGATTTTGACATTGGCCAGCTCGACTTTCAGATTAATCGCATTGCTGTTGCCCTGCGAGATGCGAATGCGATTCAAATGGAAGGGATCAAAGCTCTTGATGCTCGTCAGACCCGGTATGCCTACAAGTCCATATAACTGCAAAGCTGCTCTTGGAATACTTTGGGCTACTCACCATCGTTGAGTTTATCGAAGAGCTGCTGTATGCTTTGGGTGGAGCAATTGACGAAATCTTTGTCGGCAATTTTACATTCTTTGATGTAATCTGCTGCGGTTTGATTAGAATTTTGGGTTTTTATTTTGAGTTCAGTTTTCAGTTTCAGTTTCAGTTCAAAATAAAAAGACACACATAAATGCAGAGAAACAAATCCGGTTTAGTGGTGCAATAAATATTTGGCAAAAACACAAATCTTTGATTTTTCATTTAAGTGGGTTAGTTACAGTAGCAGCTGCTGCATATTGGCCAAGCCACAAGCTATTACTCTTTTCTGTGGTTGGCCAATATAGTGAACATGACTTGAGACTTACGCGGCTCTCTTAGAAAATCTTCATCGCCTCGAACTAGCGAAGTGGCCAATGCCAGCAGAACCAACAAGTTCATCAAGAGCTTCCTCATTGTCTTTAATCGAAAGATTTGCTGCTGCTGCTACTCACACGACTTGCTGCTTTTAGCTTTGAATGAAAACTGAATAAAACGCTGCAAACATAACATTAGACAATTTTCATATTTAACTTTCGTTGCATGCTGCTGGGAAAACTTGATTTGAGCGGAGATTTCGCAATCAATGCACACACAGAGCTACAGCTTCGTTTTCTTTGCGGACGCAGTCAAACAGCTGGCTGGCTGGCCGGCCAGTGGGCCAATATGTTGACAAGAGAACAGTTGCTGTTGGCGCTACAATTTCGTCATCGATCGCTTGTCGTTTCTTGTTTTACACGCTGCTGTTGGCCAACGGTGGGCGGGGGGTACGTGGCCAATAAAATTCGCTTGTGTACATTCAAACAGACAGTGTTGACACTTGCCTCAATGTGCGTATTGCAACATCGCCGATTCTGAAGATTGATTTTGAAATCGCAACCACAATCTGGTGCATTGCTCTTTGCTTAGGCGACGACACGAATTTTAAAGCTTGAACTTGAGCTATGGCAACCTGATGTTGCATCTAAGTAGTAATGAATTGATTGATTTATTTTTTGTTGCAGCAACTGAAGCTGCACTCAACTCTCTCAAGTGTCAAAGAAATTTAAGCACTTTCTTTAGCTGCTGTCCGGTAGGCGCATTAGTGTCCTTCAACTGACTGCTTAGCTGACCGGCCACCCACACGGAACTAAAGAAAGTGACCCCAACACAAAGTGGCCAAGCTCAAATACAAAAACAAATGACGCCAACTTGACCAGACATTCTGCAAACGTGCAATAAAAACAACTGACTAAAGTTTCTTTGCTCAAGTTGAACATTCAATACACTTCATTGCTTTGGCACAAACTAATTTAATACATTTGTTGATTCAATTAATAATAATCTCAAGTTAAATTGTCAATTTGAATAGGTGACAAAATTAAAGTATATTGTAGAGATTGATGACAAGAAATATTGTTTATTGTATTGAAGTCCATTTAGATTTAAATAAAAGGTAAGTAACTTTAAATGCTGTGCACTTTATTATATTATTATTATTAATAAACTTAAGTATGTAAGCTTTTACCTAGAACTATCTTCACTTTATCTTTCCATGCTCAACTCTCCAATTCGATGTTAAGCTGCTTCTGCTTCAGCTATAGTTAATAAGTTATACTACGCCTAACAATCCATACAACAAACTCAGTGTCAATTAGATTCTACAATATTATTCTTAAATATAGTTTGCTATCAAAAATTATACATTAAATATTTGACTACTTATTTAGTGGAAGACAAAAGTTTATTGCAAGTCTTAGTACATTAAGTAAAGAATATGCTTGTATATTTATACTATGAATAAATTGATATCATTTTAAAACATAGTTGCAAACATATTGAACAGCAGTTTCAGTCAACTCTCTCGTTGATCGCTGGTAACATGTGCAGAGTGCATGTCCAGCCATATATCAGGATAGATGTCATGCCCACCAGACGCCGCCTAATCAGTTGCAGCTCCTGCATGCAGCCAAGAGAGTCATGCTCAGAAACTGTTACGTTAAGTACAAACATTTTTTAAACAAAAAATAATTCGTTTTTCTCAAAGGGCACTACAATGCGAGTATCTGATGGGGCGGGGCTGGGTGGAGCTTGTGTGCCTGTCTATTTTGGCAAAAGAAGAAAACTTTTGGTTTGGTAACTGTTATCGCCAGTCGCATCGCCAGTTGCTTGTGTATTTTTCAATGGATTTATGCTGCCACCCACAAGTTGGTGGGTGGCTGCTTAAATATTTCTTATTGCAAAGCGATTTTTTCAATTACGGCAAAGTTAAGTGCAGAGTTTTCTTTTTCGGCTGCTGCTGCTGCTGCTGCTGTCGTAGGCAATTACTTAAATTAAATAATTTGTTAGAGTGAGCTATACAAAAAGCTAACTAGTTATTGATATGAGTTATTTAATAAATTGCCAAGTTATATTTATGCTCGAGCTGTAAGCTTTGTAATAAATAATTAAAATGGCAAGCGAAGCAAACAAAAGCTGACAGGCCCAAAGACATTATAAACTTCTAAAACAATGAGTAGATAATTATCTAGGGCTTCAAATCACAATACTAAACCCTTTTCGCACACACACGAGAGAAAAAAGAATGTGGCGCATGTTAATTCAAGTCGAGGCAAACAAAAGGCGACGAGGCAAAGAACCAGAGCAAATATTAATCCACAAAAAGGAATTGTCACAAATTGTGTGCGCTTGCCAAGGTGGCGGCTACGTTGGCCGCTGGGCAAACAACAGCTGCAGCAGCAGCAGCAGCAGCAGCAGCAGCAAAAAAAGGACATGGCACATGGGTTTGTCCTTTTGTAAGTCAGCGAGCTGGAGTTGGAGTGAAGAGTTTCGCTGATTGTTTCAAATCGCAAGTTTGGCTTACCTTTTTGGGAATTAATTTGGCAAATAAACGCTGACAAAATGCAGGCAACTGGACAAGGACAAAGTCCCGGTGTCTGCTTTGGGGCGTGGCAATTGCATGGGAGCAACTAATAGGATTTTGATGATAGTTGCTTGGCTTGCTTTGGCTTGGCTCGACCCTCGAGTGTTGCTGCAGTCGCCATAATCAATTTTTGGCCAGGTTTTTGCTTTTTTGCTTCTCGTTGTTTCTTTTTGTTGTGCGCCTTTTGTTGCTGTTGCTGCTGGCCCCGCTCAGATGATTGCAGCCTGTGGCCCATGAAATGAGTTTTGCCATGTGTAGAGTCGGGGCTAAGGGCTGCTGCTGCTGACCAAATGAAATTACCAGCACACTCAATGCCGCAAAGCCAAAGCCAAAAGCTGCACCGCATTTCGTATTCATAGCAACTCACACACACACACACAGAATGGTTTTTGTATGTGGCTGTATTATAATTAATTTCAGTGGCCCAAATATGTAAATTTGATTACGAGCAACCAACAAAAATAACGTAGTATATGCATAAATATAACGCATACGCAGCGTTAGCCAGCTAAAAGGTCCGGCTTCTAAGCCGCTTAAATTGACTTCGCTGCCGAGACGCACAGCATATAAAAATGCTTTGCTCTGCTCTGCTCTGTTGTTGCCACATATGACACGCTCGTTGCCGCTGCAGTTCATCAACGCGCAACTTTTTGGCTTGCCCGCCTCGTTACGCGAGTCAAACTTTTGTTTTCAGTCTTTTCCTTTTTATTTTTTTGGTTAATACGCGACTTTTTGACTGCAACTTTAAATGAATTCCATAACAGTTTTTTGCCAACTGCTGTTGTGCTGGTCACAAACTTTGCCTAGATTAGTTAGACCGACAAAAAATTTAGTTAGCAGCTATTTTAATTAGCGTCAAGCTTTGCTTGAATTGCTAATTAATAAGACAAAGTTTTGAGCGCTATAGCATTGGCTTATTAATTAATAATATGTTAAGTGTGCAGCAAATTTAATTTAATACATATAATAGTTAGGGCGTGCCGTTAGTCTAGAAAGTTTTGCCAGCCACATGCGGTAACTTAAACTGATGCATAGGCTGCAAACGCTGCAAGTTCACTGACGTCAAGTCTCAAGCCAAGAAATAGCAAATTTGTTGATAAGCACAAACAGGGCTGCAAGCTTAATAAAATGTAATACATAAATACAAATAAATAAATATAAAATCATTAGTTAAATTACTGATTACAGATTAAGTACACATTTTTAACATGTTTTGATGATTCAATTTAGAAAGCTTTCAATTGAATTTTAGGCAATATAATAAGCAAATATAATATAGAAGTAAGACTAACTGCATTCTATATAAATTAAATAATAAAAAACTATAGTTTTTGATTGAGGTTGAATAAAGTTTATTAGCTTTTGTTTAAGCAATAAAATTTGCAAAAATAACTAAGTATTATTCAAATTTAGTCAAGCTCACATATAGCTCGACTTTTTCCTCTACGCTCTGTTAGCTTGGTCAATACTGTAGCTCAGCTTACAGCCCTGCCAATAAAATTCGCTGCTGCCAACTAAGTTTAGCTTGCAAGCCAAAGAAGAAAACCTATTAGTTGTGTGTTATTTGAAACCGTCAAGCCAATGCAACTAAAACTATAAATTTCAATAGACTGTATGCAAAGCTAAAGTTTTATATAAACAGTGGCAAGCAGCTTAAACAGCCGCCAGGAGGCGCCACACACAGTCAGTCAGCCATTTGTGTTGCATATTTGCAGGCAAACAAACCAAAGTCATCAACGCTCGTTGCATGTGGCGTGGGGGTTGGGGGTGTGGACTATCATCATTTTGGAAGCCTTGGTAAATAATTTGAAAAATCAACACTGACATTCAAGCGCAGCACACACGTCTCAGCCTCAAGACGACAATTTGCGACCGAAAGTAGAAAGTAGACTGAAGTAAATTGCGCCCCAAAAGTTTACGCAGACTCGTTGTTGGCCTTGAAATTGACGTAAAAGTCAGAGATTTGGAAAACACACTTTTGCCATTTTCGAAAATCACACTTATGGTTGAGCTGTTGTTGTTGCTGTTGTAGATATTTGGCTGCTACTTGAGCACTGAAGTAGATGAAAGGCTTTTGGCATTACCCAAATGCGTAGACTAGTGAGGAGGAGCAGACCCCAGCTGAGGTCTCTATGCGTTTGGCTGCTTGTTGTTTATTTATCGCAGCGTGTGCGGCTTTTTCAACTCTAAACCCGTGTAGCTCAGCAGCTGAAGTATGTTTGCCAATTGAAATGCTAGACAAAGTGTCTATAGATATATACGAGATGTGATGCTGATGCTGATGATGATGTTGTTGATGTCTGTGTGTGGCTGAAGCTCTGGGCAAACGTTCTCGTTCTATTTTGTGGCTTAAAGCTGTGACGTGTTGCGCTTTTATTTGTTGCTTTTCTTTTTTTAAAGCACTTTTTATCAATTGATATTTATTGCTGTCTATAAATCTTGGGCCAAAGCTACTGCAATTCCAATTGCTTTCAAACTTGCACTGTCTGCAGTTCAAATCTAATAATTAAAGTTTCTGTCACACACAAAAGCCACTGATTGAATATATTTTTACAGTCTATTGCTTAAATGCTCAACAGCAACAATAACAACAAGAACAACTGAACATTTTACTTTGAAAGCTAACGAAAATTTTATGCTGAGCGCGTGAAAATTAATTAAAATATTCCTGTTACTGCCAAACGCTGCCGTAGCATAACTGAATTTTAATTGAACGCAATCAATGCGAATTTATGAAGTCCATTCACACAGCCACCCACTTACTCCAGCCACCCACTTCCCACTCCACCCAGCTGGCAGTTTGTCAGTTTGCCGCTTCGAATGGGTGTTAATTTGTCTGCGCGGAAATATTAAATGGAAAAATCAACTTTACCTTTAGCTGCAATTCAATGGCAATTCCCAAGTTTAGGGCAATGAAATCTTAATTAAATGCAAAGGCATTTTAAATGTTTAATATTACGATTTAAAGTTGGCTTACATTGTTGCCATGCTGCGATTTTCTTGTAGCAATTGCTTAATTGCAGTTTTTATCGTCGGCCCCTTGACATCAAGTTAAACAGCCGACATAATCAATAATAATATAGCTATGTTCGTTGTATGAACTAATCCATTATTGTCGTCTAGCCATAAAATATGTCTACTTATGTAGCTCATTTGATAAAAGACTACACATGCCATTGTTCTTATCGAAAGTAGGTTTCTAGGCCTAGCAATAGAAAACTATTTTATGATATACCATTAGGTCATTTGTAATAGCAGCAAAAATTAATAGGCCAAGTTAACAATTAAGTGCTTAGTTAAAAATTTATGTTATGTTATGTTTAGTCAATGTAATTGTTAAGCTGTGTTTATTAGATATCGTAAGTAAGTAAGTAAGTAAGTAATAGTAATCAA
Organism: Drosophila busckii; assembly: GCF_011750605.1. Lineage (NCBI taxonomy): Eukaryota > Metazoa > Arthropoda > Insecta > Diptera > Drosophilidae > Drosophila > Drosophila busckii. The sequence continues at coordinate 7,741,006 of NC_046606.1, forward strand.
TTCAATTTAAAACAATAAAGACAAGTTTTAATTATTTATACATTTTATTAAATGTTTGTAAAGACTTACATAGCACTAAAGGTCCCTGGGGTTCATTAGAGGCGAAGATTTACCAATTTGTAAACAGCATAAATGAAAAAGAGAGGACAGATCCACTTCAACTCTGGAAAGTATAGCAAAACTAATAAAAAAACCAAACCTAATTAGATCAATTAACCAAATATTTGTAAGCGAATAAGTAATAAACAAGTTAGTTAATATGTTAGTATTATTAGTAAATGAATTGTTATTATAATGTATAACTAAATTTTGCCTTATTGATCAGTGCTTTCAATCATAGGGCAATATCTTTTTAAATAAATAAATAAAACAAATAATGGGTCTATGCTGCTTTATGCTCTAACTAACTAAAACTAACACTTAATTTTTAAAATAAATAAGAAGCTTAACAATGATTTCCACCATAAGAAAATCTATTTATTTAATTGCTACACAAAATTATTCAATGCTTAATTTATGTTAAACAAATATACTCGTAATATGAATATTTGTTTTCGAAATGCATGAAGTACGTTAATAAACTAAGCTTTGGCAGTTAAATTGGCAATTTTATAACACGCTAGACTGTCTGCCTTTAAATGCAGTGCAAAATGCAATTAAATAAATTTGCACATGCAAATAGCAGGCAGAGGCAATCTTGGATTTATTTAAATATTAAAGTGCATAAAAATAAATTTACGATGCCAAAAGAGCAAATAAATCTATGCAGAGAGAGAGAGAGAGAGAGAGAGAATGAGAGAGAAATCACTGTGACAGGAGGAAACAATTTAAGCACATTTGGGCAGGATAAGCCAATGGGCGTATTAGTGTGTGTAACAATGCAGTAATGCACTCACACATACACACAAACACACACACACGTGAGTGAGTTTACATGAATGGCACTGCAGTTTACATAGTTTGAAAGCGACATGGTCGTAGATTCTGCCAAAAAGGATTTGAGAACCAAACGAACCGAGAATTTAACACGTTGATGAGGCAGCTAAGAGAGCGAGATGGAGATGTAGTTGAAGAGACAGAGAGCGAGAGAGCAATATACAAATGGCGACATTTTCTAATGCAATTGTTAGACAATGACGTGAGCATGTGTGTGTGTGTGCTTGTGTGTGTGTGAGCTGCGCTTGCCATTCACCTTTCGCTTGTGTGCGTGTGTGTGTGTGTAATTGATTTTATCGGTCATGTTAATTTTGATTAAATATGCAAATCGACGATACAAATTCGCATTTGCTGCACACACACAACCCACACACGCACACACACACACATATGGGAGACACAGTCAATACTTAAATGTGAGACACGTGCAACCCAGACCAGCTGAAAGGTGGATTACCTTTTGGCCCAAACTTGTGCCCGCCCCCGCTCCGTACTGCGCCCACCCATTGACAGTTATTATGTTACGGTATTATCTCGTTATTTATGCAGCAGATGACAAATGCAATTTGTTGTTTGCACACCAACAGCAGCAGCATTGGGAAGCTGTGCAGCCAAAAATGGATGCAAGGACATGATAATTTCCAATCATTTGAATAATCTCCAGCCAGCCAGTCAGCCAGCCTGCCTGCTGCACTTGCGTCTGCCGGGTCTCGTGTCCGTGTCCGTGTCCGTGTCCACCGTGTGCTGTGAAAATATTAGCTTAAGAAAATGTCTAACGAGCTCTACGTGCTGCGGCATGCGAAAGTGTTGCAAGGCTTGTGGTTGTCGCAATGTGTGTGTGTGTGGGCGCTGCCAAAGGGGCGTGGTCTATTAGCTGCATTGACAGTCGGTTGACTTTGCTGCGGTTTTGGCTATTGATTAAAATTTTCGGCATTGGCCGAACGTTAATTAGCCAGCCAACTTGACACTTATTGGCCAAGTGTGCAATTCCTAAGGGCTGCAGGCCAATAGATAAACCTACTACACATTTAAATTTATGTTATATACTTAGACAGTTGCTTTAATTCCACAGTTACTTGTTTACTTGGTCACACCTTAGACTTATCAGCTCGCCACTTTATCGGTTGACTCCATAAGCTGTTTACTTATGTCCAAAACGCTTCTAATCACAAATCGAATCGCTTGTGTTTCAAAGTGCCCCCCTCCCCGCTCTTACCTATGTACAAAGCAAAGGCAACAACATTCTTCTGTTTGCGCACTTAGTTCAAATTATCTTATCGAAGCGAAGCTCTTAAATTAATCTAAGTTCGAGTTGCTGCTGCTGCTGCTGCTGCCTCGTTCCATTTCAAGTATATAAATGGCCAAAGGTATATAAATTTCGAGCCAGAAACTCTGTGTACAGTCATGACTTGACTACAAAAGATTTTGTTCATAATACATGTGGAAATGCTGGGGGGGCTTATTGTTAGTTCAAGGTTTATATAACTTTCTAAGCTGATCATGAGTCAATTTATTTTAGCATTAATTGATTGATCTACAACGCAAGCTTATTGGGGTGTGTCGTTGAACATTAAGAAATAAATCAAAATACTTGATTGATGATCGTGATATAGAATAAAAGGTAAAACTATAGCTAGGCAGTAAGTTAGTAGTTAAGGCTGAATGCAGACAAATTTTTATAAAAATTTAGAGCTACAGCAGAGACAGAAGCTAAGTTTGTCCTTCTATTTAGAAATCAAAAATTATTAAAAAAGAAAATATACACATTTATTCAATTTAATAATGGCTGTTACATTTGCAACGCGATTACAAATCAATTAAACTATTTTTAATAAATAATCGTAAAGATTGCACATTGGACATATTTTTAGTTATTAATAGATCACGATAACAACTAATTTGAAGTAGTTAGTTTATTCGTTCCTTCTTTTTACAAATGTTTTAATTATTTTAATTGTATTATTATTGGTATTTTTTATATATATAATCTTTTTGTAAGATTAAGAATAAATTTAGCTTTTGTTATACTAATTTTCATAAACAAAATTTTCCAACATTATTTAGTTGAATTTAATTATGATTATATATATATATATATATGCATTACATTTTTCCACTATATATATATGTATATATATAGAGATAATATTGTTTATTTTATTTTATATTATTAAATGAACTCACTCACTTATTCAAAGCATTCGTCGTGTCGTTTAAGCAGTTCCCCCAGCAATAAAAAGCTGCAATAGAAAATGGAGCGTAAGGCAAATCTAATTGCCATGGAGTCTGATAAATGATGTTAGGCTATAGCTCTGCTCTATATGCGACTGCAGCATACAAAGGTGCGAGCTACTGGGCCTGGCTGGTTGGCAGTTGGCAGAAAATGTTGCAATTGTTGCCTGCAGCAATTGCGTCGCCATTACGCCTCGCACAGCTGACAAAGAGGCAAATAGACAGACAGACAGGCAAGCGATGCGAACTGCGACTGAAAATGGACAAAAGCAAGCTACGAGGCCTGATGTGTCAATGTGTGTGTGTTTGCTGTGTGTGTTGGTGGAGAAATGGTGTCATTAAACGATTTTTCATTGCAAGCTGCCGCCGCAGGTGAATGCTGCCCAGGCTTAGGTCGTTTGACTTTTAAGCGGTCCTCGACCTTTTTGGCACCCACAACTAAACTAAAGTGTACTTTAAATTGTCAAAATAGCGCTAAGCACACACACATACACACACACAAATAAGCGATACATAACATTTTTTTGATGTTGGCCGGAAATTGAAAATCATCTCAGCTGTGTGCATTGAGTTGAGCGTAAAGAACGGAAATTATTATTTTTCTTATCAATGAGTTTTCCACAGCTCACAATTTGCTTATAATTTGACCATGCCACACGCCAGTTGCAAATGTTGCATGTTGCCCCATTCCTGCCACTAATAATTTTGTGCATTTGTTATGCAAGCAGCGCACGTAGTTTTTAATCAATGTTACGTGCGAATATTGCCAAAGTCATGTTGCTGACATTTAATTAATTTCTTGGAATGGGCTACAACGATGATGAGCTATACACTCGAAACTAATAGCTGGACATTGTAAAATATCGATAAATGTCTAGTCTTAAGATTAGTTAACGTAACAGTTCCAAGAAAGTTTTATTAGAGTGCCAACTATTTCACATTTAGTTCATTTTGGGGGGGTTACAACTTTGGAGCAGGTACATAACCCTATAGGCTTATCGACAAGTCAACATTCGCTTGGCTTGTTTGCTTTATACATAAATTTCTTATAAGGTGTATATAGCTGATACTTTCACGTATCAATTTATATTTATACCTGTCTTAAAGATAAGATATGCCGCACACTTTTTTTTTTCTGCTGTGCTCAATAACAAGCGCGCAAGAGTTTTGGTTGACTTAAAATTTGTTAGCCATGCGGCCAGTTAATTGTTGCTTATGCAATCGAAAAAAATTATTATTAGCTGTTGTTGCTAGCGGAAACGCAAAGGCGTGAAATTGATTAGACAAGAGCAATTTGGGTTAGTGATTCCCAGAAAGCGAGAAAGTTCTACAACTCGCATACGAAAGCTTAGAGTAATTTTCGTTGTTTGATTATCCCAGGCATAGATATTTTTATGGCGCTGTTGCTACCTTTTCGAATTCTTCAAACTGTTTGGCAGTCATCAAAGGTGATGTCTATATCTTATCTGCTGCAGTAGAAGCATATATTGATTGTATATATAGCATAGTTGGAAGTAAATATATAACAGAGCATATATATTTTTTGGGTATTTCTTATCGTGCGTTGCGACCTTTCTGTTCACACTGCCGGCTTGCTGTTTGACAAACAACAAGGATAACAAATACGCAGGTAGACAGCAGGCAATAATATAAAATAAATTGTAGCTTAGCTGCAGGGCTGCACTAACCTGTTTGACCCCTTTCGTCATATCATTATAATATCGTATACAAATAGGCATTCGTCAGCGGTTTGTCATCATATCTGGGGCTAGGGCTATGTGTAGCGAATGTTTTCCCACTATCGATAAGAATGCCCAATCCAAATCCCGCTATCTAACACACACACACACACACGCACACAGACAGTTGCACCTTGTTGTTGCGATATTGCTGTGTGTAAAAAGCTAAAGTAAATAAAGCAACGACTGACAGATAAGAGCCCATATCATATAAAAAGCGATATCTATGAAAATATGTCATTATTTCGTTATTGAACTCCGTTGTGCTCAGTGCTCTGTATGTGACGTGTCTCTGCCACTATCTGTGCCTGCATTAAAATATGAAAATTGCAGCTAGTGTAGTGTAGTGTAGTGCTTAAACCAAATCGGATTACTTGGCTTGATCGGTGTAGTTTGGCAAGTAGAATAGCAGGCTTATCACATGTAACACTCGACTCTGTGTGAGATTCTTCTATTCTACTTTCGATACGAGACACCAGTGAACAACAACTGAGAATAACAACTGAAATTATTGCAATTTGCCAGATAAGAGAGCAGTAAGTATTACCTAAAGACTGTATTTATCTGCTGTGACTCATGTATATATATGTATAACTATAGGGCAGGGCAGCAAACTTGGCTTGGCTTAAAAATTGCAAACATGTGACCATTTTTTAAATATCTTATCAAGTGCAGATAAACAGCCTGAGGTCATATTTTTTATTGATTATTTTATAAGACTTTGATAAGCTCGCAGCGAGTTATTTGCGGTTTGCTTATGTAAGCTTGTGAACTTATAAAAATGAATGTGTCAAATATAAATATTGCTGGCACTAATGACGGCTCTTAGTCAGCCAGCCTATATCTATAACATTTGTCAGTCTGTTGTAGCCAGTTTTCACTCTCTTACTCTCTGTCTATCTGTCTGTCTGTCACTCTTTCCCTTTTGAGCAGCATAATGAAAATGCAATTAATTTTTTCCAGCAATTTCTTTTTGCTCCCCCAAGTCAAAGCACTGACAACGACTCCCCACTTTGACTCTGTTGCTGATGCTGTTGCAATATTATGACTCCTGCTGTTTGCCACTGACAGGCAGAGAGCGCAAAAAAGAAAAAAAGCCTCTGATGTTTATTGTGAAGCATTTTCTATGACGGCGTGGCAACGATTGCAGTGCCAGTGCCGCAGCCTGGTCGAGCAGCCATTCGCATTAAATGAGGAAACCAATTATTCGCGCTTATAAAGATTTACCGCCCACACACACACACACATACATACAGTTAGACAGATCTAGCAACAGAGTCGTTTATATGCCCAGTTACCCGCACTACTTGCCATTGGCTTTGTTTTGCTCTTAATGGCGCTGATTAAAGCCCAGCGTATTCATCAGTTTGTATAAGCGAGCCCAACATGTTTAACTAAAGTTAAAGCAGCGCTTGAAGTTATTTATGCTTTGCTGGGGCACTTAGCCTAAGCGGCAGCCACAATTTCCGATTGCCGAAAAGCCATTTGTGCCACAATTTTGCGCATTTTTAACGTTGCTTTTTATTAGGCGCACACACACACACACACACACACAAAGCCTACCCTGCCACTATAAGTTGCAATTTGTCTGGCATGGCAGCGGCGACAATCAGTGCGAAATTTTTGCTAAAATTACCTTTCATTTTGTCATCAAAAACCACTTGAATGGACGCCAACGACAGCGCACAATGCCCAGAAGAAGAAGAAACAGCAGCAGGCAACAGTTGCCAGCTGTCCTGTCGTCCTGTCGTTAAGGGACTCCAGCAGTAGCCGCTGCAATTACGCTGAGCGGGCGACAGTACAGGTTGCTTCCTTACTTTTGGCTTAAAGCTCTTTAGTCTTGGCTTCCGGTTTTAGTGGCCGTTTTTTTTTTTTTTTGGTTGGCTTTTGCCTTTTGTATTGCACTTCTTGAAACCGAAAGCGCAAGCCCAAGCCCAAGCCAGAGAGCGAAGCGTTAAATTAAAACGTAAATACCACTTAGCTGGCTATAAAGCAAGTGGGCAGCAGCTACGTAGCTCGGGCTATAATCAGTGGGTAATTAACCAGACGACGGCGTGCTGAAGCGCACCAGGTAAACCCAGCAGCAGGCACACCTTGGAAAATTGCTTAATTTCTGCTATGTGATTTAATCACTGAGCACTAGCTGCTCACATTCGAAAGAGTTGAGGGCGAGCGCTTACAACTATCAATTACGCCTCAGTGCAGTGCCAAAAAACTTAAGCTGACAAGCTTTGGAAAATATATATAGCGCTGCTAGTGAACTTTATGCTGAACTACTTCTTACACTTAAAGAAAAGCATTTACTTTTGCTCAAAGCCACAAAGAAAAACATGGCAACGAAACATTTATAATCTAAATCCAATATATGTATAAAATGAATAGACTAATTTTAAGTAAAATAAATTCCAAGCAGTATTGTAAATATAAAAATATTGTCAAAATTTGAAAGGAATAAATAAAAACGAAAGCATAATTTATGAATAAATATTTGCTTGGTATATTTATTACGTTTGTTTAAATATATTGAAGCCTTCAATATAAATAAATTGGTAAGTGGCTAGTAGAAAATATTATTAAATCAGAATGTTCTAATGCAATTAGCTCTAAATAAAGAAAGGTGAGTTAAGATCAGAAGAAATTTAAGCACAGGGTTCTAATGCATGTGCATGTTCACTTAATAATAAAAGAATATAATTCTTCAAAATATTTAAAATTAGCAACTATATTTTTTCAGTGCATTGTATAAAAAGCTAAAATTTCATTTCATGGTCTCGCGCTTATCAAGCCCTAAGTTTTCTGGCACACACACACACGCCGAAAATTGTGTATATGCCAAAACTATAAATAAGTTTCTAAACGCTCGTTTTGACAGTTTCATCTACAGCTAAAAAAAAAAAAGTACAGCTATTTTACAATCGCATTTTGTTGTCGTTGCTGCTGCTGTTATCGCAGTTTGAAAATTGTTCCGTGCCTTGTGCTGCTTTCGGGGGAAATTGCAACTGCTGCACATTGGGTAAAGGGCAAAGGGCAGTGGCAAACAAAAAAAAAGAATTTTCTAAACTGCAATAAATTCATCAAATGTGCAATGGAACATGCTGTAATGTCACACCCACGTAGCTTCAGCTCCTGTGGACTAGTGTGGGCGCTCGCTCCTGCATCTGCATACTCCATTAAATGTGCGCTAGCCTCTGAATTGGGCGATATTTTGTAGGCAAATGTGCAATAAATTGTAAATGTTTGCGAAATGCTGCAGGCCAAGCGACAAGGGTTTGAGTTTGTGGCTTCGACTGGCTGCTGGGACTGGAGCTAAGGGGGGCTGTCATGGGCGGCAGCTGTTCCGCTCTAAATTTGTGATGCACCAACGATTTGAGCCGAGCTGAGTTGCCCGTAAAACTTGTCCGCTGCACGCCTGTCAAGTTTTATAAGCGTTTCTGCAGATTGTTTTTTAGCGCAGCAGAGAATGGGGCCCTAAGGATTTTAACTGTTAAAAGTGACGCGCTTGTTCCAGCTGGCAAATTTACATGCAAGTTGTAGCTACAATAAATTTTGGCACACATACATTTAGTAAGCTCTATTTTATGTTGGTTAGCTGAAGTCAATTTAATTGCAAAATATTGCTGTCGGAAATTAGAGCTAAATTAATGGAAGTCTTCATTTTAACAAAGCGCAGCAATACTTCAGTATAATTATATAGCTTAAAGATAGCATTAAAAATCAAAAACGATAGCAAATGCAGCTCAAAAACATATACTATTTAATTAGTTTAATAATTAGAGTAAGACATTAAAATAATGCGATTTGAAAAGCGAACGAGAGTGCAGCAGTCACAGCTGCAAGAGATAGCCAGAAAAAAGCTCACTGCTGCGCAATTGCTGAGCAGCTATCAGCAGTCACAGCTGCTTGTCTTTGTAGCCAGAAAAAAGCTTATTGCTGTACACTGCTTGCCAAGCAGTGATTATCAGCTGCTAATGAACAGTGCTCAGTTTAATGAAATTGAACGAAGAACATTTATAAGTTTACAATGCGTTGTTAAAAAACAAAACAACAAAAAATAAAAATATAGAAAGCACAAACATAATTCGCTACTGCCTTGAATATGAAAATATTGCAACATTCTTATGCGTTGACTTTTATTTATTGAAGCGCTCATATATAAATATTACACATCAATTTTTCATATAAATTTTACGCTTGTCAGCTCAATTTAATATAAAATCTTTGCATCCGAATTTACAGAGAACAGTAGCAAGCAAATTGTTGTCTGATTTTTAATTAAAACATTAACAACGAACCACTTTATAGCCACTATAGCAATTATTTATGCAGTTCAAGACACTTTAACCTATGCAAACAATTGTTTTAAAGCGATCTTTGTCTAGGCAACAATTGTTGCCTCATTAATGCAGTTATTTTCAACAATAACGTGCAACGAGGCGTCAAATTTTTACGCGCTGCAGTTGGCTTCATTCAATTATACAATTATTATATGGCATTTATTTAATGCAATTAAAAGTCAAAAGCATTGCGTGCGCTTCTCGATACCGAAACGATGCCACAAAATTCTGCTGCATGTGCAGGATATTTCCATTACACATGCACATGCACATGCATGTGTGTGTGTGTGTGCGGCACAATGCAATCAAGCCAAGTTCAGTAGGCGCGGCAAAGTGCAATTGGGATGCATGAACTCGTGTATGCCACAAAGTTGCCTAACGCAGCAAAAATACTCTCTCACACACACACACATACATATTTAGCTATTGCATTGCACTTGTATTTGGGGCTCTGCTTTGTTAAAAAATTATTTCGTTGGTCAGCTCTAAAGTAGCCCAAGAGCTGGCAGCAATTACAAATATGTTCGTCCTGCTTCGGTTTGGCTCAGTGTATGAGGCGCTTGACACAGTGGAGCGTAAAATTAATCGTTGCAGCTGCGCCGCTGTTGTGGCAAAAGGAACAGACTGAGTGCTGTTTTTTTAATTCATTTGTCCCTTTTTTTTTGGGGCGCAATTCATATGAAGCCTTTATAGCTGGAATTTAATTTTTGTGCCGTTTTTTTTGTGGGTTTGGCGAATTTTTTACACATTTCCTTGGGGTAACATTGCTCTTTGAATTATAAGCCTTAACAGACATTAATCTTGCGCCAAAAATTGCATCCACTGAGAGCGGTTTTAAATGTAAATTAAGTAATTGGCATACGTTAAGTTTTTTTTTTTTGCTGCAAATAAATTACATTGAAAGATGAGAGCAGTGCATGAATTTAAAATAGTTTGTATAACGAGTGAGGCAATTAAGCTAGAGAGCTGCTTTGAGTACGCATTTGCAAGTGTATATTGGAGCTGGGTGTGCCACTTGGCATATGTGAAGTTTAGAAGCTGTGAACAAATTACAATAAAAATAGTTTAGATAGCGACTGCAAGACTAGAGACTGGTGAATTATTTATTAATTTCTGCATTTGCAAGTGTATATTATAGCTGGTGATGCCTGCTTGGCTTCTAACTTAAAACTGCTCAATCAAGCACACACATTTGAGTTGCCTGATCATGGATTATTCAGCTGGCAAACCAATTAGAGCAAATTCGAAAATGAGCTCGGCCCCTTGTGAGGTCTTGGCCAAGCATAAAGTGCCCGGAAAGCCTTTTGGCAGTGCTCTGGCTCTGCAGTTTTGGCGCATTTTAATCTCGCAGAGCTGCTGGGCACAGAGGCACAGGCACAGACACAGACTCTCGGACAATTAATATTCAAATTTATTAGCCACCTATGAACTAAGTGTGTGCATTATCAGCAGCCACTCCAGCCAGGGCTGATGACAATGCACGTGCAACTGCTGCTGCTGCTGCCACAGAGTGTTGCCTGTCTGGCTCTGGTGTGGCACGCACAAAAGTATAGGCGACAATTGCACGATGGGACCTAAGGGAAATATTTCAACGTCTCTCGCCCTGCCAGTGGGTGGCTTGGGCGGTGGCGTTGGGCTGGCGGTTGATGCGTGCTGGGTCGTGTCACTGGGCTTAATTATTTGCATATGATTAGACTTAATGGTCGAGTGAGCTACTGTGACTGGTGGTGAACTGGTTGGGGGAACTTGTGGTGTTCGGTGTAATCACACGAGCCAGCGACGCTGCTGTGTAATTGTTAATGATGATTAGATTCAATTTAAGGCATCATTAGTTAGCTGACATCAGAGCCACACACAGTGGACTTTATTGTCTCTGCGCTGGCGTTGGCGTCTCTTTAAATTTATGCCAATGCCGCAACGTCAGCAGCCTCTAACCCCACGGACAAGACAACGAGGGAGCAATCACAATCAATGTGTGTGTGTGTGTGTGTGTGTGTGTGGGTTGACGTTGACCCGAAAGCGCCTTACGTGGCACGCTGACTGTTAAATTGCAACGTGACCTGAGGCCGTTGCCGGCTGTCGAGTCTGAGGTTAATTTTGCAAAATTGTCGAGTCAACGACTATAGCCTGTCCAGCTACAGTTCCTCACTCCTTATTCTTCGCTTCATCCACCCACACACTGCGCCCTGTTTGAATAGTTCAAAGTGTATGCAAATGTGAGGCATTGTGTGGTTTTACTTTTGCCGGAAGCAAGCGAGAGCCACTGGGCGTTGGATGGGTGGTGGGTGGTTGATAAGGCGGATGCGCTGGTCATCTTTGCAGGTAGCATATAAGGATGGCGCATTGTGCGATTTTAATCACGCTGAAAGCATTCACGAAAAACTCAACGTCAACTAATCGCCGTTAGTTGTTGAGGCTAATTGCTATGGGCGTGGTCAATGCCGGGCCAATAAGCGTTACAATTAGTTTAATTGGCCGTCAACTCATTGCTTAAAGTTATGAAGTCTACGCTAATGCGAATTATAAAAAATATAGCGTTAGGCTTTATCTACTTGTGTCCAAAAGTTTTCATTAGACTTCTTAATAAATAAACTGCTGCAACTTTTTTAATATATTATTAATTAAAATGCCAAATTTGTTTGCACCACAAGTTCTACAACAAAATAATTATTAGAGCTGCTTCGTTTTGATAATGCTGCTGGCAATTTGCCTCAGCTTCAGTTTATTAACGCAAATTTATTGCAATTAGCTGTTGGAAAAAAAATATAAAAATGCCGCGCAGCAAGTGGAAATAAGTTTGAGTTAATTTTTCGGTGCTTATAAAAAAGTTTTTAATTTAAGCAGAGCTTATTATCCGCCTGCTGCCATAACTTTGCATAGGTGTGGAAAGTGATTAAAAAAGTTATGCAAACGATGCGATTAGCAATGCAAAATTATGCGCGAATTTAATAACATTTATTGTTTTGCACTGAATCAAACAAAAGTTATAAAACAAAATGCAGATACAGAACAAATTTAAGCTACTTTGAGATTACTTTTATTTGAGTAAATATAGCAGACTGAAAAGTAATGTAATTAGATTTATATAACGAATGCAAGTAGAACAATTTTCTATGATTTCATATTTGCGTTGGTGGAATAATCAACATTTTTCTAAATAATTTTTGTCCACATAATAAAAGTAAATCTCTCTCTCTCTCTCATCAGCACTTCAATCAATAGATGGGTTTGATTTTTATAAATTAGTATTCAACTACGCTAATATTTGCAGCAGCCTCTATACTCAAAGCCCATGTAAGCGCCTTTAGTTTACTGCTACTCATTCCAATCCATCATACATATTAACTACTGTTTGTAATAACGTAAATAATATACTTGTGAAATTGAAATTTATTATAAGTAAAGTGTGCACTATTTTTTCGTATACATAAAGCAAATATGTACTTAAGCGCTGTCATAAAAATCAGCTGTCAATGCTGCTGCTACCTTGCCAAGAAAGAAATTGCTGCTATGAAAGTGCTAACCATTGAGCCATGAAATTAACAACGCTACCCGAAAAGATCTAACAAAATGCAAAAATATTGCAACGGCAGTCACGTTGGCCCAAGACGGTGCACCAAACACTTTTCAACAATCTTTCTTTTTTAGCAATTTTTCTTTATGTGTGTGTGTGTGTGTGTTTTATTGGCAGCCACACAGACACAAAGAAGCGCAGGCAAGCAGCAACAAATTTTGTAGGTATTTAAATGAAAATTATATGCACTTTGGCGTTAGTTGAGGATTTATGGTTATTGTCTGTGTCTTTACTTTTCTTTTTTTTTTGAGACTAAAGCGGCGTAGATGAGTTGGAAAATATTTGTAGCTGCAATTTCATTGTTGACCAATTAAAATGCTTGCAGGCAAGCAATGCAATCAACTTGCCTGTAATTTGATTTGAGTTAACATTACATATATGTAGTCAGCTCGCAGTGGATAAGCAAGAAATGAACAAAATACAATTTGCCCTGCGGTGCAGTTGGGATAACAATAAAGACAGGTTTAAGTTTCGCGCAGCTGACTATTTGATACACTTTGATAAGCGCAGCGCATGCTGAAGATTAAATTTAATATTTGAGTAAATATTTAGGGAAGGAAATAAAATCTAGAAGTAGCTACTTACCAAATTTGTTGTCTACAGCGTTTATAGTTGAGAACTGCTTCTAGCTCATACAGATGGATGGACGGACTGTCAGACTAGGCTGCTGCTGATCTAGAATATATAAGTATTATCTTATAGTCTGTTGCATGCATTTGCTTCAACTTCAACATACCGTATACAACTTTTTATACATCAATATCAAAGTGTATAAAAATATTTTTTTATATTTTACTCAAGAGCTTTTCCTGACAAATGGAAAATGTACAGGTTATGTGTGTGTGTGTGTGTGTGTGTGTTGGCCGCAAGCTGCTGCACTTGACGCTCACTTCAGCGCAACATATGCGCAAAAATTGACCACAACTCTCAGGTGAACTAACTACAAGTATGTACGCTATGTACTTGTGTACTTGAGATTGCTGCCACGCGTTCATACAAGAAATATTGGCTTGGGTGACTGGGATAATGCACAAATATATAATTGCTGAGTGGCATTTAGATTGAGTGCCGAGCCAGGCAAGAGTTGATTATTAAATTGGAATTAAAGTCTCGCCACTTTAAGCGCAGTAGCGAGAGACTTTGGGAACTTGTACAGCTGTTAGAAAAAACTTCAGCTTGCTGTAAATCGAATTAAGTTCAATTACAGTTAGTGTGTGTGTATGTGTGTGTTGCTTGTCAGGGGCGGCTAAATTGCTGCCACGCAAATGGAAATCAACTCACACAAAACAGCGCATGTGGCAGGCAACACACACACACACATATGTGTGTGTTTGTGGCAATGCAAAAAATAAGGTGAGACAAAGTGTGAAAACATTTTTGATTCATTAAAAATTTAAAAAGTTCAAAGTGTTTGCAGACGTGCTTGCAACGATTCAAATGGTTTGCATACTTTTAGGCGTAGTTGGTTACAATTTCCACTTTAAGTGCCGCGACACCGCAAGTTGCAACTTTAACTGCTGCTGCTGCTTCGAGTACGCCTGTCACTTGCCACGCAAATGTGACCGGAAATTGTTTAGCATAGCCAAAGCTGCAAAAGGATTTCGAGTGGCACAAAAATATTAAAATCTAGCTGCTATTCATTTGTGGCCAAGCACACTTCAAAAATTCAGGGGGGGTGCAAACGGAAACGGCTGCGGCAACTTGGCTTTGATCTGCAACGCTGAGATTTTCGGCTTGAACTCAAACGAAGTTCAACCGAGCGGCAATAAGCGCACCTGCGTACCAGCCCCAGCAGCCAACAGCCAGCAGCCAGCATCTTGTCTTGGATGGACCAAAATGATATTGAGGGAAGCACTCATCGCCTGCTTGTTGTGCTCGCTGGGCGTGTAAGCAACGAGTGAGCGAATGAATGAATGAATGGGCGTTGTCACACTCGCAGCTCAATGCCCACAGCTTGTCCTTTTCATGTCTGTTCTTGTCTTCGAGCGAAAGCCAAAGCGGTATGCACTGAGCCATGCAGCAAAACGATAAACACATTGCGGCTCTCAAGCAGCATTGTAATCACTTTGACATTTATGCATATCAAGCAAAAAAATATAAACGACGCTCTGGTCAGCCCCCAATCCCAATCCCAATCTCAGTCCACGCCCCAGTCTGAGCTTCATTCAAATGTGTTATTTTTAATGATGTCCAAATATTGCGCAAAAATCTGCATGTATTTCGTTTGTTTGAGCTGCCTTCAATTTATTTTATATCTTTATGCTGGTTTTCGTTTCATTTAAAATGCAAATGTAATAAATATCCATTTACAAGTATCTGTGAAAAGAACTTCAAAGTGCGTTGAAGAGATTTATTAAATTGCATGCGTTTGCGTTTAAAAAAATTTGTTTAGTCAGTGAAAGTTTTTAACAATCGACGTTGCTTATTGTGCGCCCCAAAGGAATTTTCTGAAAAAAATAATTGCAGGTATTACAACTTGAGTTATTAAATGAGTTGTTTAGTTTATTTTGTTGTTATTGGTGAGCTTACAAGTTTAATTTATTGCTTAAATAGTGATTAAACTTTTAATTAACGCAATTTTGTTGTAGCATTTTTGCTTTGAAAGGATTATGAAGTTATTTCAAAATATTAATAAATTAATTTAAGCTTTTATCATATTAAACAGCTTTATTTCTTATTATAGCTATGCGTGAGACTTATTTGGTTCAGCATCAATCAATTTGTTGATGCATGTGATCAATTTTTAATTAAAATTTAATTTTATATTATACGAAATTTAATCATTTTTGCCACAACTCTTGTGAGAGGTCAAGTTCAGTTAACTTCAAGTAATAATAATGCAAATATCAACAAGCTTGCCAACATAAAATTGGCAGAATAATAGAAAATACTGTAAGCGGTACTAATTATAATCCTAAAGGCCTAAGAGCTTAAAACTTTATTGTAAATCGCGTAATCCAAGTGAAATAGAAAGAAGTGTCAATGCTTTTGTAACGAAAGCATCTGTATCTGTATCTTTACTTCTTTGAAAATATAAATTTGATTTCCTAGTCTGTGCAAAGTAAAATGCATAATGCAGCTAATCAGATTACACTATTGCCATTTGTATTAGCAAGCAAAGCGTCAAATAAAGTTTGTACAACTGTGAAGATTCAATTTAGTCCACTTATTATTGTGAAACTATTGCAATTTTCACCAGCTAACTGCATTGTCAAGCATTTTTCAATCATTTTAGTAAAAATGAACATCCTAGCTGCATTGATATTCACCTTGCTCTTGTCAAGTGTTTGGCATATTGATGCAAAACAAATAAAAATCGAAATTGCTATGGGATCAAAAAAAAGTGAAACAAACAATATCGAAAAAAGAAGAGACTTCTGGTGGTGGTAGTGGCATATATGAAGGTGGTGACGATGGACTGTGGGTCGTTGGATACGCCAAAAATAAACAATAATAACAATAAAATTTTTTGTAATTTTTGTTATGAATTTTTATTAATATAAAAATTAGTGTAATTCTTTGTATCTTTTCTGCTATCCGCATAGGGCATCCCTATGTTGTTGGGCTAAAATGAATTATACAATTGTAATGTTATAGTACGCTTTTGTAGTACTGGTTCTTCATTTAATAATATAAAAAAAAAACTTCTTTTCTTTTAGCAATTAAGCTAATATACATATTTGTATTATTCATTGACAGATTGAAATGAATAAGAAAAATAAAAACTACACGCATATTTAGCAGCTGACTTGAATTTTTAATTTGCTTAATAAATCAACCCAAACTAAACTTATTTATGGAAAATTGAATAATATCTCCATTACATTATACTTATATATTTATATACAATGCATTTGCATACATATCACTTATTAGTTTGAACTATATTCATAAGTATGCAGAACAGCCAAATCGACTTAATTGAATATTTATTTTATACATTATTTTTCAATTATATGTAATTGTAATCATTAACCAATAAAGCAAACATTATAGAACGTATTCTTATATGTCATTGTCTGCTGACAAATAGATCTTTTATTTAAAAATGTTTTATTACTTATTTACAAAACTCCTGGCACTTAATTTCTATGTAAGTCAGCTCAGAATGAGCCAAGCAATTTAGCGTTAACGCCCTATAAGTGTTAGCCGTGTCTAGTATAATTAAGGGGGCTGCTAACAAGAATGTAATGAAATAATTTTCATTGCTGAAATGATAACAATATATCAAGCGCACACTGCCAGACGCAAAGCGGCAAGTTAAATGACATTAACGATGCTGTTAGCTCTGCAGCAACAGCAACAACAATCAGCGGCATTTGTCGTGGCTGGCTTGACAGTTTTAGCTGACGCTGCTGGCTCTGCTACTGTTGTTGTTGTTGTTGTTAAAGGCTTGTCTGCGTATGCAGCGAATTGTCTCGAACACATGTTGTAGCTGCCAAAAAACCAATTTGTTATACGCTCAACTCTTTTACAATTTAACGGCTTCTGATTCGCCAAATTGCGTGGCTGCAATTACAAAAGCAAAAAGTACCAAAAAAAATAGAAGCAGAGATGTGTGCAGCACTCACGCTAACTCTAAGCTACAGCCATTGCCATGGCCAGCAGCAGCACGTGCAAGTTCTTTAGCGTTTTTATTGCAAAACTTTAGCACTTAGCTTCAGGGCAAGCGACCATTTGTATATTTGCTTAAAAACTCATTTGTTCATGTTAATGCATTAACAGCGCCTTGACCACCTTAATTGGCATTTTCATGCCGTTTTACAATTCTCAAGCAGCAGCAGCGGCAGCAACTGAATGTTAAAATAGCATATTACGTATACGCCCACGCTCGCTCCATTATGCGGCCTGGCACGTTGAGCGGCTATAGAAAACTAATTCTCTGGCGCATTCGCTTCCGCAATTAGGCTCGTTGCTTTGTGCTTTTGAAAATCGAAACCCAAACGAATCAACACACACAGACACACACACATAGACAAGCTGACAATGCTCCATCTTAATTTTGTGCTATGAGCCCACATTGAAGTGAAGTTATCGCCTGCCTTTGATATAAAGTACAGTGGGCATATTTATTAAATAAAAGTATAAATAAATTACGCTTAATGTAACTGACGATTAATATAAGTAAGCTAAGCATTAAAGATTTATTGGCTAGCTAAAATTTTATTTATATTCACATTCGAAATTTTATATAAATTGTAATTAGTTTAACTATATTTTGACTTAGATTTGTACACAGCACTTTCTTGGAATTTCTAGTGCTTTAAATAAAGCTGCATTTATTTATATTACTTACTGTTTTAATTGCTTAATTTAACTATATTTTAACTGTAATTTATCCACAGTGCTTTGGTTTGATTTTCTGCTGATTTTAGCGCTTCTGTAATTGGAAAATCGCAACGTATATAAAATGAAATCAATCAAGTGTGCCAATGTGCACTATTGTGGACTCGCTGCTTCAATTTTAGACACAAACGCCAACGAGGGTTGGCCTATGGCATTGGTATGCTCAACGCCATTTTGTCTAGCTGTTGAAATTAAGAGAAAAAGAAAAACTTTATTTGTCTTTTTTTGCTGCTTGCAACGCTTTTGTTTTTAGAACTGTGTGTGGGTGTGAGTTACTTTTTTCTTTATTCTGCTATAATATAGCGCGCAGTTGATTTCAGTTGCCAGTTAGCCGAGTTTTTGCCACATACGTTGTTGTTAGTTGCAAACTAAAGTCTTTGGCGTTAAATTAATTTGGCTGCTTTGTTTTACACACACACAGGCACAGATGCATGTATGTGTGTGCATTTGACTGCTGTGTTATAAATATTAATGAACATTTGACTTTTGTAATTTATTTTCAATCAAATTTAGCTGCAGTTGCAATTTAGCACAATTAATGTAGAGTAAACAAAAAAGATTTGTAATTAGCAATGTCTAAAATGTAGTTTAATTTATAGTTGAAAACTTAAGCATTTTTAATGATGTGGCAACAGCAACTGAGTGGCGCTTGTTGCTTATGCGCAACTTGAAAATTGTCTGCAAATTGAAAGCGAAATGTGTTCGTGTGTGTGTGTGTGTGAATTTTAATAAAACATATGCGACACTCTGAGCAGGACAACGCCGCATTGTTTGACAATAATTCTTGCACTATCTTAAGGGAGAACTCGCTTTGCAAGAAGTGCAGACAAAGCCGCAGTCACAGTCGCAGCCACTACTACTACGCTTGAGTTATGTGCGGTTCACAAAGTGGGCGTGGCTTACGCCCACACTGCCGTATGTGTGTGTTGGTTGGGTGTCCGCAAAGTACACACAAAATTTGCCGAAAATGTGTAACTCCCACTCCCAAAAGTAGTTCAGAGCATATGCATGTGAGCTTCGCTTCGCTTCTCTGCTCTCTACACTGGGACCAAACAAAAACATTTTGCGGCCAGCAGCAACAATAAAATGAAATAAAATGGGGAATAAAAATAAACTTAACTAAAATGCGACAAGAAAATTGTATTACAACAATGGGAAAGCGATTGCGGTGAAAAGTACAATAAAATGTCACTAAATTAGACATGACGACAACCGCAGCCACAAGCGCCAAGTGTGCGGCCAACTGCGGCGGAAGAGCTCTGCGAAGTTGTTGGGCGCCAGTTGCATTTGCAGCTGCAGCATTGTGGGCCCGAGCACTTTTCAAATGAGTCGAAAATGAGCTCGCCTAAGTATTTGGTTTTGTTAGCTAAGGACTTGGGCTTGACTATAATTGCACAGACTCGTAGCAAGGATCATGAACTAAAGGCTGTGTGGATGCAAACATTTTATGACCCACGCTAATGGAAGGAAAGTGCAATTTTACTCAGGTGAAGTTGCAGAGTCGTTTGTCGGCAACTTTGATATGCGGAAATTCATTGAAAATTCTACGACTAACTCTGGCATATATAGAGAGATTAATAATGTATAAAATGCTTATATAAATAGATCAATAGGATAACTAATTATCTTTCAAAACTTAAAAAAAATTACTATGCATAGCTTAGCTAATTAACTAATTAATTTAATTTTATTTAATAGCTTATGACAAGAGATAAAATTGCAATAAGTAAAAATAAACAACAACATTTAGTTTAAGGAAGTAAATAAAGCAGCTATCATAGTTTAAGAACATATTTTTTTTTTATTTTGTTTAAAATTTTCAATTTTTAGCTTTTTCTAAGAATGCTACTCAGCTCTATTTGCAGAGTCTCCTACTGTCGACTTGGATATAATGAACAATTTGAACTTAAGTTGTGCCAATTGATACAAAATCGAATCTGTGTCGAACTTGTAACATTATTTTTTATGGCAAAGTGCAATAGCAGCTTTTATTCTATTAAGCGTTTAGCTCCTCTCTAAAATTAAATTTTACTTCAAAGCTAAAGCAACAGATGAGCCCAAAGATGCAACAGAGGTTGTTATAAGAAAAAATCACGTGCAGCAGATTTGTCTAGCAAATATGAGAATATAAATTACACTGCTTGGCAACAAAAATATGCATTTTAAAAATGTTTAATCAAATTGAAAATTTTATTATAAACTCAAGTTTGTTAATTGCTACCAAATGTTGTTGTCTACGCTTTCATTTAATATATAAACAACACAACACCTTTAAGTGCAGTACTAGAAAATAATAAGCAATAAGCCTAGGCAATAACCCCAAGTGGTGAGCAACCCTCTAAGATTGTCGAACGGCAGCGACAGCTGTCCAAGTGTCTAGAAAATTATGCGATTATCGTGAATACGAGAAAGTAAAACCCCAGGCAAGCTGCTTAAAATGTTATCAAAGCTACATTGGTCTAGCGTCTTTGTCTGCGAAGCAACCTTAACCCCAGTCTACCATCAAAAAAAAAAAAAAGACAACAGCGCAAGACAACGACGACGACAACGCCATAGACCAATAGACGTCTAATGTGTGTGTGTCGAGCCGGCAACTGTTATCCACTTTGTGTGAAATAATTGCAAGGAATTTTCACGCGCATTTTCCTGCCTCACACCCCGCACTTAGCCTCAGCTATTTTTCAGCTCACCTGGGCGCAAAGTATTTCCGTTGCTCGTTGCGATTTTAACAATTTTATTAAATTGAATTTATATCATTTACACGCTTGTCGACTTCAACGTCTGCCGCTTTTAATTTTGTGCTTTCATTTTATGTGGCACTTGGCTATTCCATTTTTATTTTTTATATTTCCTGAGCTTCAGCTATGCCGCCTCGCTTTGCTTTCATGATTATTGATGCGGGTGAAATTTAATTGGTCGTCGGCTCGTGCCAAATGTACTGCTCGACTGTCAATGTGTCTGTTGCGCTCTCATGTCTGTGTAATATTTTTTGACGTCTAACAAGTTGCAAGTTGGAATTGGACCACTTGGCAAGGCGTTGACTGGTCTACAAATTCGGCTAGTCTGCGCGTCTCTGCTAACTTTTGGCTTACCTTGAATGCAATTGCAGGCTGAAACTTAAAAAATTACATGCCACGCATGTCTATGCGAAAGAATTTGTTTAAATAAAAGAAACTTTTCCTATTTTGCGCAGCGCTCACAAACTGCAAAGAGTAAGAACAACAAACAAACAAACAAATAAGCAAAGAAAAACTTCGACGCCGATACAATTTTATAAAATGTCGAAAACTGTGATTGCATACACAATAACCACCCCCCACCCAACCAGTTGCCACCCACTCTACACTCTCTTGCGCAATTTTAAACTGTAGGCCCAAAGAGCGAACGCAACTCGAAAGCGACACCAAACCAACTTTGAGTAAAATGTAAATACTTTTCCAAGCAAATATTATCACAATTCCACGCGACTGCTGACTGAGATACAAAATAAACGGTAAAGCGACAAGAAAATTCTGTCTGCAGTTGCCATTTGAGTTTAAGCGTGGATTTGTAACAGTTCTTTGACTAAAGCCCCAATGTGTGGCTGTTGCATAATCCAAAAGCGTAGGCTACATATTGATGAATCATTATTAAAAATTCTTTTAAATAGAACCAACTCCAAGAATTTTTCACTCAACAAACTACATTTTAAAATAACAAAATTACATTAGTTAAAAGAGAGTCGACTGTACTCAGCTGTTGTTTATAATATTGTATTAAGTTGCCATCATATATTTTTAGTTGCTGCAATTCCTTGTTTTATTTAGGTCAACGCCAAATTGTTGCTGTAAGTTATAAACTTAAATTAAGTTGGAAGTTAGTTACTGAACTTCATGTTCCTTTCTCTTTATAGAGATTTTTAAATAAATATCATACTTTATTCAAATTGTTACCCAGCTCAATATAAGCTGCTCAACTTGTATTCAAACTCAACTTGTATTCAAATATAAAAAATAATTCACATTAGCTTAAAATAAATTAAATTAAATAGTAAATTACTGACTTAAGTTATATTATTTATAGACTATTTATATAAAACTCATTTAATCAAATTGTTACCAAACTTAATATAAATTAAAAGAATTTGGCACAACTTGTATTCAGAAATCAAAAGTAATTAAGATAATAGATTAAGATATGGATTTCTGCTTGGGAACAAAGTAATTTTATAAGAATAGCCTAGATACTATAATAAATAAAACCTGGCCCAGATGATTTTATTATTTATATATTGCTAACATATTTCTATTAAAATATTTGCTTAGAAAACTTTTAACTCACCAATTCCTTTTATGTTGCACCCGCTTGCTTGTTGTTTATCAGAGTTTGAGCCATGTTAGGTGTCATTTATGTTGCAGAGATTAAACTTAAATGGTTTGTGACAGCGAGCAACACAAATTTTGATTGCTCAATTAGCCGACAATGTGTTGCATAATTAGCCAAAAAGCCGCTACGCCATTCACACACACACGCACGCATAAAAATTCATTGGGCAAATATTGCGTATACGCCGCTTGACGGCAGAACAAACTGCAATGCGATAAACTTGAAGTGCCATGCAATGATGACAACGCCGAGCCAACCACATTGCCCGTTGGCAAGGACAGCGTCAGTTTGGCAACAACGGACAATGGACTAGAACGTGGCCAGAGCAATGAACATCGATTACCATTACGACATGCGACAGAGCCAGAGCGAGGGAGAGCGAGAGAGAGGGAGAGAGTGAAGTGTATTGGATGCTTGAAGCTGCTGCCATATTGCGCCTGACTGTCAGTGGTTGGCGCTGGTGCCATATTAATCTGGTTAATGATGAAACTGAATCAGCGTTTAAAACGAGCCACTGCACAATGAAGTGCAAGCCAAACGGCCAGCAAGCCGGACAGCCAGAGCGACGCATAGACGGTCGTCGAGCCTGCAAATAAATTAGCTGCGGCTTTGGCCAGCGCCTGGCCAATGTCCATAAAGTTAAACACCCTTTTTTTTTCGAACACACCCAAGCTTATCTCGTTAGTGGAGCTTGTAATGGGCGCCAGGGATTGCCTTGAATATTTTATGGCTGCATGTTGAGTGCCGTGGCTATAAATAAAATTCGTAGCTGCATATTTAGTTTAAGTTTTTAAAAAATACTGCACGAAAAATTGCGCAATTATTTAAACAAATTTTTGCACACGCATTTAATTGTAGAAAATTTAGCCAGTCGCCAATTCAGTTTGTCGAGCTGTCGAAATGCCAAACAGTTTGGCCTGCGGCGCCCGCTGGCTAACGGTACGTAACGTCATAATCACCCCGAAGCGCACGTAATTGGCCAATCAATTGTGTCATTGTTCGCATTTATAACGCGGCCAACGCTCGGACTGCTGCTGGCCGTGATTTATGCCCTGCTGTGGCCAGCAACAGCAACAGCAACTGGCAACTGGCAACTGGAACTGGCGCTGAGTGTTAGGCCTAGCTGCATTGCTGTGGGTGGGTGGGTGGTGGGTGTTGGGTGTGGGTGTCTGCCTGTCGCTTCAGTTGCTTGTTAAACAGAAGTTTTTGTTGCAGTTGTGGATTTGTTGCTGCTTGTTGTTTTATTTAATTTTTCTTGCAGCTGTTTCTTTTTATTTTTTCTTTGCATTGCAACTTTTAACAAATGCACAAAACGAATGACAACTTCCGTTTCCGGCGCACAGCCGGCTGTCACAAGCGAAAAATTACATGCCTTGCGCAAAAGTTTTGCCTCTTCATTATTCTAACATCAAGTCGAGCTCGAGCTCGAGTCGACACGAGTTGCGGTTTGCAATTTTTCTTCGAATTTCCAGCAGCAGACACACACACACACAAAGTGTGAAAACTTCTTGGGCGGCCGCACATGCTGCCAGTCTCAGACTGCATGAAAAAAAAAACAAGAAAAGAAAAGAAAAAGTAGAAAGCAAGAAATTATACGCTGCATTTTAATCACAATTCAAATCAACGAAATCATCGTCATTATTCCAACAGCAGCACACACAGCATGCGTTTCAACTTGAAATGCGTCACACAGCGCGCGACTTGAACAATTCCAACTCCAACTCCAAATGGGCAAAGAAAAGCCGCCACTTGAGCCAAAACTTTTATCCACGTGCTGCAATGTTGGCTGGCTGCTGTTGCAGTTGCTGCTCATTAACTTGTTCAACTTGGTGACAAAAAATATATGCTGAAGCCAGAGCAAAGCGTGTGCTTTGGCTTGTGAAATTATCAGCACGCTATAAACGGAAGCGCCTTTTAAATGAAGCAGTAAGCTCAGTTTAAGACGCTGTTATTGCTAAAAATGTTAGCTATAGTTTTATTAATACTACATAAGTTGTAAGTACTTTAGTATATTGCGAAATTCAGTTATGTATTGACGGTTAATAACAATTAAATGCTTTGCAACGATTTTTTATTGCTTTATGATCTGATAAGAGTGGGGAGGGGTGGTGGTGACAGAGTCTTGGATCTTGGGATCCATGCTGAGGTTCAATGCGTCTAATAATTTTATAAATTAAAAGAATAATTTAGCAAGCAGCATTCTTTTATAGCAGTCTCTGTATTTTAAATGTTTTGATCTCCTATACAAGCTCCCAATTCAACTTTCATTCTTCTTAAAAAACATTGAAAATTCATTAGAAACTACAAAAAAGCAGAGGCAAATATACTAGTCTTTTTGTTAGATAATACCCCCTTCTCTAATGGGATTATTATTTATTGCTTATTGCAAATAGCTTGGGGTTAAAAAAATTTTAATGAAGTTCAGTTAAAATAACATTAGTTTATCATATTTTAACTCAAGTTTTAATGTATATTTTATTCTTAACAATAGTTTTATTTATACAAATTTTGTGTGCTTAATAATTATTTACGACTAGCTGCCTTTTTTTTTAAATAAATATAAAAGTTACACATAACTTTTTTTCAACTTCACACTATAGAATCAGTAGCTATAGCATAAAAAGTAGCTACCCATAAATGCTGCATAATTTCCTCGGAATTAACAATTGAAATGAAATTGAGCAAACAATTGCACATTTATGCGGATTAAAAGAGGCGTGAAAAATTTTTAATAAGCGTAAAATTACACGAAAAATTGTGAAAATAAAATGACAAAAATCAGTGAATTGCTATAAACTGAATCACAATTATTGGAAAGTTATGATTACTGCAAAAGTTTGCTGTGATAACTGTGCAAGTTACTTGCATATTTAAATGATTTATTAATGCTAAAGCAAAATGCAATTTGCTATAGTTTGACATGTTGCGATAAGTGGAAAGAAGTTGGCTAAAAAAAATTTGAAACTGTCAAAACCAAGCAAAATATCATTGACAGTTGCAATTTGAAAAAAAAAGAGGGACTGAGGCTGGGGCTGGGGCAGGGGCTTGAGATTCGATCGTATCGTGCGGCAATTAGCATTTTGTGGCAATGTTGCACAATAATTTAACGAGCCAGCGCAGCTGGAGCTGCCAGGATGAAACCGCACACACAGACACACACATACACACAAAGGAAGTAAAACGATGCCTGCAATTGTATAAAAGACGTTGGAAGCAGGAAAAAAAAAATTATTTGATTATCCTGCGGCCATGCGCTGTCACAATTTTGCAGACTGCCCGTTGAGCGTGTCCGTGTCTGGCGCTCCTAGGGGCAGCGGCAGCGAAAACTGCCACATCAGCGAAAGTCTGTTAACTTCCGGTTTATGGTTGCAGCAGCTTATGGAGTCATTTCCGTCCGTTAGGCTGCGTCGTCTCGCCCATTCATTTGGCTCAGCCCAAGCAGCTGGCGGTGCCCGCAGACCATTTCTATTAAATCATCATTTCATTTTGCGCTTGCTGCCTTTCTCTACATTCTCTTATTTTTTTATTTTATCTTTTGCCTCAAATTGTGTGCAGGACACTGCGCAGTGCGCTTGCGGTAATTTTTTCGCAAGTGCTTCCTTAGATTTATAATTAAGATTTGGTTAGCAGCAGCAAAAGCGGCTCCTTTTTTGAATTTATGTGCCGGCAAATGCAGCGGCAATTTATCATATTTTTTGCAAAAAAAGAAAAACTCTAGCCAAGCAATTTAATTAGAGTATCAAGTGTGTAGTAGTAGCAACAGTTGTGGCAGCTTGAACAGGTGAGCTAATAAGCTATGGCGTTGATATTAACAATAATTATGCCAGCTAATATAGAATGTCAAGTTCAGCAATTTTAATTTTCAAAACTGCTAAACAATTGTATTGCAAATGTGAGTAAATTCTCTGCTTTATCATTTCTAGCTAATTTGTTTGTCAATAAATAATATTTAATTAAGCAAGCTGCAGCTAACGCTACAGCTAATGCTAACTACAATAAGAAGCAGCAAACTAGTTTAAATACTAATTCATAATAATTAATATAATATCAATTGTAATACAATTAAGTTGTTGCTACAAAAGTTAAAGAGAATAAAAATTATTGAGCATCAAAATTAAATAAACAAAGGATTTCCATACTCTGCTCTTTGTTATGGTTACCACAGATTTGGTAATAGGTTATGAATAAGCAATCAATTGATTAATTGGGCTTAACTGATCAATTTGCCATCAACTTAAAGCTGAATTTTATAAGACAGCAGTAGATTAATGAGCAGGCGCTGAGGCTTGAGTGTGTTGTACTTTTTAATAGAGAGTTTGCCCATTATTTGCTCCATTCAAGTTGTTTCAACTAACAACAATATTATGCTAATTATTTAACTATTATGAGTAGAGCTTGCTTTCAGATAGACACAGCATTTATTTAAATGATTTCTTGACCCATACAACCTTATTGCTCAACATTTAAAATGCAATAAATCCCAACAGTTGTTGCTGCACATTAAACGGCTCATGAATCATGGCAACAAATCCGATCTCTAACACAATTTTTCACTTTCGATTGACCAAATCGCAGCACGTGCAGTTCGCATAAATAAATTAATGAGCTTCAACCTGAGGGCAACGCGACACGCGCCAAGTCCGCGCTGTCCAACGTCCAGCTAAAAAAAAAAGTATGTGAAGGAAGGACACGCAATCGAAATGCGAATGCGACTGGGACTGGGACTGGGACTGGCGAACAAGTGCAGCCAGCTGTTGGTCCTGCGATTTATGCGAGTGGCAAACTAAGCGCAAAATAATTTAAACACTGACAAAAGTATTTTGTCGCTGGCTGAACGACAGCTCGACAAGTTTTGCACTCGACACGTTCTCACGCGCTCCTCTGTGTGGGGTAAGTACGTACGCAATGTCTCAACATCGTTTTAGCTGCTTTTCTTTATTTTTATTTGCCTCGTCCTGCTATCCATTGCACTTCCGCCTGAAATCAAGGCAAAAACCAAAGCGCAATTTCTTGTATTTTGTCGCCAGCATCATCGTCATCATCGACAAGCGTCACAGGAAGCAGCGCGCAATTGCCATTGAAAACAAACCCAATGCAGTCTCAAGTCGAAGGGCAGAGTCGGCAACATGTACTCAAGGAAATTGCCATCATTATTGTCGTCGTCGTCGTTGTCGTACTTTGTGTTAAATAACGTTTAACGTTTGGTTTGTCTCTACAAATTGATTCACGAAAACAAAACTGCGTGGGCTTGACTTCGACAAGAAGAATTACACTTGAACTTGAACTATTGCTTTAAAATGTAGATAGCTTGTAATGAAGGCTATAGCCAGAATGTAATATATAATTTTTCTGTATTTTTATTATAATTAAGCTGGCTCTACGCTTGGAGCTTAACAAAGTTTGATATTACAGACAAAATATGCAAGCAGCAAATTTGTTTCAATTTGATTTTTGGTATTTAGGATGTTTTTGCTATAGAGTGAAAAATGTTAATACTTTCGCATTAGAGAATATACAATTTAGCAGGAATAAGTATTTATTATACCATTTAACAGATTTTTACCAAGGCTGCTCCCATAGTTCAAACTTAACACAGGTTGAAGTTCCAAAATAAATATGTCGACGGCATTATTTGGCTTTTTCGATTTAATATAAGGCAAGGGGTAACTTGTCTGCCGCCATTTCCTTATTTTAATGTTGTTTAGTTCGGTTTAATATTGCTAAGAATTATTAACAATTGTGTTAAAAGCAAATAAATGTAATAAATTCACTTAAATGTGCATATTTTCCAATAATCGGCCTATCGAACTACGAAATCAATCAGTTTGCCTATTGTGCCCTGCCCAATTAGCTGTGCTCCCCCCAATAGGCATTGAGCTAATTAAACAAAGCTTTACCTGACTTACGCTCATTAGCCCAAGTTAGGCGGACAGTTCAAATGGCCGCAGGACACGGCACATAAGCAATAATTATACCAGCGGGAATCGTGGCAAATTGGCGAACAAACACAAACGCCCACACATCGAGCCTGTGAACAAATCGCTGCAAAAATGTGTGAAAATTATGCCCTGCAGACAGGACAGAGGCTGGACCGCCTGGCGTGAGTTACAAAAGCGACAAGTGTTGTGGGTGGCCTGTGTGGGTGGCAATTAGGAAGCGATAAAGTTAAAAGTACGCACGCAATTGAGACAAGACGGAAGCCAAGTCAAAGGCAGTTAAAGCTGCTACTGCCACGCCCACTCTCACTGCCCATAGCTGGCTGCGACAGCTGCCAAGCGTTGAAGACACAGCTAAATTGAATGTTCTATTTTCAATTTTATATACGTTACTATGTATATTTCTTTTTTTTTTTTTTGTTTTGCTTGCACTTGACAGCATCGCAGTCGCTGCCGTGCCCTGCCACATGTTGCAGCCTTGCAGTGGATGTTATTACTTCTCAATCGTTGTCGCTGCTGCTTGGCAAAGAAAAAAAAGGTATAATAATAATAAAACACGAGCCGTAATGAATATGGATATGTACACAGCGTTGTGCTTGCCTCTGCAGGAAGTGTCAACATGCAACGCATCGATTATGCTTAAGCTGCTGCAGTTGCTCACGTGCATCTGGATATCGATCCCATTATCGTATGTTACAGTTTGTATGAAATTGAGTTTT
This sequence comes from Drosophila busckii, assembly GCF_011750605.1. Classification (NCBI taxonomy): domain Eukaryota; kingdom Metazoa; phylum Arthropoda; class Insecta; order Diptera; family Drosophilidae; genus Drosophila; species Drosophila busckii. The sequence continues at coordinate 7,770,187 of NC_046606.1, forward strand.
TGATGGAAAGTCGTTGCTGTTAAGCTGACTTACTCATCAGCTGGCAAAATATTTATAAGAAAATATATTTTGATGCATTTAACATTTAAAAAAGTTTATATATATAAATGTTTTAAATATTTGGTTTTTATGTATGTATAAATCTTATATATACGTAGTACTCACCTGTTATAGGATAACTTTGGACAAAATAGTGAAAGGAATTGATTGTACATATTGGCGCCATTAATTCTTCTTCTGGCAACACGATCACCACTCACTGCTTGACACTTGTTCACTTGCCCACAGGCTTAGTGCTAAGAGAGCGCAAGTGGCCTCGCATGCTAGCTTCCCACACATGTAAGATCTGCTTGGCCTCTGCTCCTCGCTCAAATGCTAGTGAGAGCATCGCTGCTTTCATTCGATATGCAAGTAGCCAGCCTCGCTTGCTAATTTGCCAGCCCCACACAATCGCACACATTTATACAGATTGGGGCTCTGCCGCTGCTCGCTCAAATGCAAGTGAGAGCTGCTGCGTCTGATCGAGAGCGTCATTGGTTTATTGCAAAGAGAGCGCAAGTCGCCTCGCTTGCTGCCAGTCACGCACACATTGATCACAGTGCACGAATCGAAGCTGAAAGTGCTCGCTGCTCAGAGATCGTGAGTGACAGCCAATGCTTGTTATCAGCTCAGCGAAAGCAGCGCTGCTCGTGTCGTTCGTTCGTAGGCGCTCGTATGTTCTGAGCTGCTGCGACTAAACGACAGCGTCGCTGCTTTGTTGAGCGGGTGGAAAAAAACCGATTTAAGTACAATTACATATGTTCACAGCCACGTGGCATGTTCATTCATGTTTTTATTAAATATTGTATTTGTAATTATTAAATCACTTTTTCTTATTTGAAGTAGAGAAGGCTCTATGTGCATTGGGCTGGGTGTGGGCTTTGCTTTGACTGCGATATATATTTATTTATTTTATATTTTATTAAGCAGAAAGTATTTTGAAATCACAAAGGTCTGTGCAATGTCAAAAGCTATTAACTACTTTTAAATGTTATTGCTTTTTGCATTCAAGATCAAGCCAAAGTTGCTGCTTAGCCACTTATAACGCTGGCAAGTGTGACAGACAGCACATGTTCTTCAGTTTTGGTTTTATACTTGCCGTAGAAAAAATTAATTTTGCCGGAATACTCGCCTGGATATAGAAACTTATGTGATGTGCCCATGCGCCAGTTGCGTAAATAATAAGTTCCCACGTCCACTGGACAATTGAGCTTGAAGTTTCCATGTTTCAACATGCTTTTGAACCAGTTCTTGAAAAGTCCATCCTTAATATTGTCCACAACCGAACAGATATCGATCAAATGGCTTAAAATTGATTGAAAATTCTTGGCATTCTTCAGCTTCAGCTGATAATCAACGTGAGCTTTGAATCCTCGCTGTATGGGACGCAATAAAGTCATGTCCATGTTCAATGTGCCGTTCACTAAAGTCATAGTGAAATTTTTGAAATGTTTCGGATTGAATATAGAATCAGAGTAAACAAATTTCACAGAACGTTCCTGCAGCAGAGGCAAAGTTAGAAAATTATAGGCACAATATAATAATTTAGAACTTACGCTTGAACTTAATTCCACATTTAATATTAATAAAGCAAATACCAGAGAATAAATGCGCAATTGAAACATTTTAACACTTTTAATGACAATTTTATAATGACAGCTGAAAGTCATTCAAAATGTATTTTTACTAGAGTGAAGTGTTTATTTTCCCATTAACATTATGCAAGCTCATTAGCAAAAGTTGTGTTATTGAATTTTTGTTACTAAATTAGGCAATTGATCATTGTATAATATTTAAAAATAAAAGTATGAAAAATTCCATGCTCTGTTGTTGTTTTGCATTTACAGCTTCAAAAATTGTATTTAAGACATTTTCTAAACTTTATTTTCCATTTTCCATAAGAAATGTTGATTTAATTTATTTGCTCAAGGCTACACACAATAAAATACATAAGAGTTAATTAAGCACTTGAATATGAATTTAATATTATTTCACTATTATTTCACTATTAATTTAATATCACTTCAACTGCACATTCCAATAATTGATTACTCCGTGACTTGCGAGATTTTCCATAAAATATATTGAACAACACGCGATAGTCACCGAAATGTAGAAAAGGTGGCACCAGATTTCCATCCATTTTCCAGCCTCTTAAATAATAGTAGCCAGGCCTAATCGGGCAGGTCCAGGACAGATTGCCATGCTTGATCATGCTTTGATACCAGCGCCTATAGAACGAATCCTTCGCGCTTTTCATCAAAGCACAAAAGTTAACATTGTGTTGAAATATTTTCTGATATTCATCGTTTGCACTTTTGCGAAACTCAAAGTTCATTTTACTTTGTATGCCGTCAGGTACATTATTAACAATTATAAGATCCATTTCAACAACTTCCTTATTTACGCGTAGCGAAAAATTGGAAAAATATGCACGATCAAATTTGCAGCCTCCCGATCTGAAGAGTGTTCTCTTAGCCTGTTAGAGCTTTAGCAATTGAATTTGAATATTAAAATTTAGTAGAGCTTAATAACGTTACCAAAATATTGCAAAATATTCCTAAGATTGATATTAGCCAAACGTATTTTGTATTGCTTAAAGTCATGTCCTTAACTGTTTGTGTACAAAACTTATTTGTTCATAATATATTGAAAATATAGTAAGTTATAGTGTGCTGGCTATTGAAGCGCAAAATAAATTGTTGGAATAGCTCAATTTTGAATAATCATATGAGCTAGTCAAACAAATTGTCCACATGTGTTTTGTTTAGACCAAAACAAATTTATTAAAGTTAATAGCGCTGTGTGTAATTGTGGCGTGAGTGGAAAAATTATGGTAGTTAAACCTGCTTAATATACAAATATGCAAGTAAGAACTGGAATGCAAAAAAAATGCATTATGAGAAACTGACACTCAGAAATTTAGTGATCGTAATATTTAATAAACATAGTAAAGGAAATTTAATATAAGCACATGCAAGTGAATTGAATATTATATTTGATTTTAGTAACGAACTTCCTTGGCGCTTCTTTTAGCCACACTTTAGTAGTTGCATTTTATTTTCTATAAAAAATAATTTTGATTTAATATAATAACAAGTAAATTGTTCTTGATGCTCACACTTAACTCACTGAGCTTAAATAACTTAACACAACTTTGAACATTAACTTAACGCTTATTTCAAGACACTTAAGTCTTAAGTAATCCTTCCAGCGAACATTCTAATAGTGGATTACTTATCTTTTTATATTTGCCATAGTAAAAACTGCCTGTAATTCGATAATCTCCCAAATATAGAAATGAAGGTATTTGATTTCCCTCCAAATCCCAGCCCTTCAAATAGTAGTAAGCCTGGAGTAATGGGACACTCCTTCGGCAAAGTTTGCTGTCTTCATCATGCTGAGATACCAGCGACGATAAAAAGATTCACGCGCACCCTTAATCATTTCACAATAGTTAATATCATGTTGAAATCTGCTTTGATAAGAGTTCGCCTTAGGCAAACGAAGCTCAAAGCTAACATGACCCTTTAGGCCATGTCTTAGAGATTGTATCAACATCATATCCATGTGTATTTTATTGTGAATAACTTGTATAGTAAAATTGGAGAAGACATCACGATCATAGCGGCAAGCGCCAGTTCTGAAGACGACGCCTTTTGCCTGTCAAATTAAACAAATGAATACTTTAACAAATTTATGTAGTTTACTTACCAATACATGTTGCATACAACTATAAAATAACATTGTTATTAAAAATGAAAATAAATAAAAACACATTGTTAATGCTGCCGTTTTAAAATGCAGACTGAGCTTATTTTTTGCATGAATTATTTGTTTAATTTTAATTACGCTGTGGACACTGAAGCGCGACGCATTAAGCTAAAATAATTATCAATATGGAATAAAATTAAAAATAAAAAAATATAATTACGTTGTTGCTGCTATTTATTGTATAAGTTATGTTTTCAATGTTGCATAGATAACCAAGTTTAGCACAAATTCTTCACTTTTAGCTTTCAGTTTGCCAAAAAAGAAATGCCCAGTAACGCGATAATCACCAGCGTATAAATATTGCGGCACCAGCTTCGAGTCCAGCTTCCAATTGCGCACAAAATAATGTCCTGCGGTAACAGGACAATTGATCATAAGATTGCCATGCTTGACCATGCTTTGAAACCAGCTTTTTGAAGATGCTGCTCTTCATGGTCGAAACTACCAGAGCATGTATCCAATATATGAGCAAACACGCGTTGATAATGCTGCTGGCGGCCCAGATTTATAGAGAAATCCACCAGCACCTTAAAGCCGCTTGTTAATGGCAGCTTGGTAATCAAATCCAGATTGACTGAATTATTGATGATGCTAATGTTGAAGTTGTCAAAGTATTTGTCATTGTAGTTACACTCGCCGGACTTGAACAGCACGCTAGACTTCAATTAGAATTATGTGCCAAGCTACTAAGCTGTAATTAATTAATTTACTTACAGCATTTACAATTGTTAGCCCACACAAGCAAATTAGCACAAAGAGTTTGAAGCGGCTCATGCTACTAGCAAAGGCAAATTAACATTGATTTATAGATTTAAACAAATACGTAGTTTGTACTTATAGTTGGTTAATTGCATTATAATTGTTTTTATTCAGGGCTGCAGCACTCTATATGTTTTTAACTTCGATTTCGACAATGCATTTCAATGTTAATTTCTTGTTATGCATAAAGTCAAAGATAATTCTATAACTGCCGAGCACTATAAACGATGGTATATGCATCTCGGTTGCTGTATAATTTCTTATATAATAATAATTCTGATAGAGCGGACATTTCTTAACAAAGTTGCCATATTTTATGAATGTTAAGATCCAACTCTTTAGTATATTTAAACTTTGCCGCGCCATTATACTGCAAATATCCACAGTGCAGCCATAAAACTTTTGATAATTTCTTGATTTTAACCTGCTAAGCAGCAGCTCTAATTTAATCTGAAAGTCCGCATGTATCGTCTTTAGTATTGCAAGCCCCACATTAAGTCTGGAGTTCTTGAAACTTATAGACAAGTTGTTGATATACTGATCGTTGAGTACTTCACATGTGGGCACATTTTTTATAAATGCTTTTGATATCTAATGCAAGAAAAATGTGAATTTATTAATTGAGCAAAAAAGTTTACAATTTACCGTCTGTGCAGTTTGTATAAGCAAGAGAACAATCAAAATTGTACGCCAAATCTTCATATTTTGTCTGTCACAAAATAAACCACAAATCTCGATTTAAAAAATTATACTACGCTTATAAAATTTATATATATATATTTCAAGCCATTTTCAAGCCAATTCTATTTAATAACAAGCAATTTGAATTAATTGAGCTAGTTCAATTTGAATTCACAGAGCTAACCAATTTACATAATTGTATTGTAATTAAACTAGATATGTAGCTTTAAGCTAAAACTATTAATTTTTATTATTTTAAACGATTATAGCTAATTAACTTTATGCTAGCGAAAACTGTAACTTACCCATTCAACTACTGAAGAATGTTTTGAGTTTAAATATTTTTAACTGAATTCATTTATTTTTTAATCAATATGAGCTTGAATTATGTGCAAATTCCATTCAAAATAATTATTTTTATGTTTTGCATAAACTAATTGATTTCAATATTTTTGTTTATTTAATTTCAACGTTAGCTCTACAAGTTATAACATTATCATTAGTCTTGACACCTTTTTTACACTGCGTAATATCAAATGTTACGCGATAAAGACCAGCAAATAAAAATGTTGGTATAGCAAGCTCATTGAAACTATAGTTTTTGATAAAGTAATGCTTGGTGGGTACTGGACACTGTCTTTGAAAGTTACCATACTTTAGGAAAGTGAAGAACCATTTCTTAAATATATTATTCTTGCGAGAGCTCAGCATATTGCACATGTCCAGCGAGTAATGGTAGAATTTTTGATATAAATTTGACTTGGGCTTGCGTGTAAAGATGTCCATGTTAATGCGTAGACCAGGCGCCACTAGCTGACTAATTAAATCCATATCCATGCTTAGCGAATTGTTGAACACAACCAGCGTTAAGTTTTGCAAATAACTGCGATTGTATTGATTGCAGTCAGGAGTATCCAAGACAAAGACGTTGCTTAGCTAATGAAAGAGCTGCAATTATTATAAATATTATAAATATATGTGCTGCAAGGCTTACCAGAGTAACAATTGGTAGGAAACATAAGGATAAACTGAATATTATTGCAGGCTGCATTGTGCTAGGCAACTGTTTTAACTTTGTATAGCAGCTGAGGCAACGAATAAAATATTATTAGCTGTGTGCATAGCAATTATATGCCTAATTAGAGTATATAATTCGCAGCAACTGATAGCAGTTATATTATTTAAACATTTAAGTTGAGCAACAATGGTAGTCAAGCAATTATAATTGAGCACAGCAGCGATACATTTGACTTTTTATTGAATTAAAGCATCCACTTCAATATGCACAATAAACTCTTCTGATTTTGTCTTGTAGATGCCATAAAATATATGCACCATTATCTTATATTTTCCAGCAAACAGCGACGTATGCGGACCCTCAACACTTGAGTAACTAAAATCATTTATATAGTAACGACCAATGGGCACTGGGCAGGTTTTAACAAAGTTGCCATGTCTCAATGCAGCTAGAAACATGCGCTTGAATAGACTCGACTGCATAGATGCTGCTAATTTACAGATGTCTATAGTGCGATCTAATGCATTTGTATAGGTTTTGCCATTTGGAGCAAGTCGATTAACGCTTACTTTAGCCATCATTTTTGCTGGTAACGTTTGTATAACTTGTATGTCCACATTTGCTGCCGAGTTGCGCATATCCAGTGTAAAGTTCTTGAAGTATTTTGCATTATATGTGCAGTTGCCAGTTTTAAAATGCACCTTGCTTAACTAAAATATATATATTAGTTATATATGCATGTTAGTTATAATAACACTTACTATACGCGCCGCTTGTAGTACCAGCATATAAATGAGTAATCCATGTTTGAACCACATGTTGATTAATGCGCTCTATGAATAATGTTAGTTAATCATATAAACTTGGCAGCGGATTCAACCAAGCATAAAATTGAG